>NC_081832.1:21625000-22248541 GCF_030867095.1 Alligator mississippiensis
GGCAGCAGCAACCCTGAGGATGCAGCCCAGCTGCCAAGTGCAGCCTCTCCCCCGCATGCAGCTGCAGGCCCTTTAGATCCATGAGAAAGAAGATGTTTGTGTGAGTTCACGACATTTCTGAAATAAGCTGCTCTGTACCAGGGGCTGTGCACTGTCCAGCCTCAGATCGGAGGTCAGTCATGTATGGGGGCCCAGGGACCATGGTAAGTCAGCTGAGCAGGCCTGGGCCCAGGCACCACCGGCCAAGAGCCCCCATCTCTGCTCACTCCCCTGTGGCCAGAGGGCTCCTGGGTGCTGGCCACAGGCAGCCTGCCTCCCCTGCCCCATTCCCAGGCTGGGACAGACCAGGCTCCTGGAAGCACCTGCTGCCACAGCTCTAGACTCTGCTGCCCCCCTCACTCCACCTGCAGGCCAAGTGCTCTGCTGTGCTGCCCCCTAGCCCATGGAAGCTGGGCTTAGGGGGTTCAGGACTCCCAGACACCTGGGACAAGGTGCTGGCCACACCTCTGCCCCTGCAGCTGAGCACATTGCTGCTGGCATCAATACATTCTTTGGCATTTGAAAGTTCCATGCCCCACTAACCTTGGGGGAACGGGCTGCTCAATAGTTTGGCATTGTCTCCTTCCCTGCATGTTGTGGGGGAAGGGGGCCAGAGCCAGCAGGGTGAGGTGGGGCAGGGCAGGGAGTGGAGACAGGGGCCAGGGGCTGGGGGCCTGGGTTGGTGGCAGGGGCAGGAGCAGGGAGGACCCTCTCCCTGGTGCGAGGCTTAACCCATGTGCGGGGCTGGTGTGGATGGTAGCACCATGCCATCACATCTGTCAGCACTGGCATGCAGCTCTAGGTGGTGTTCTCAGATGGTGGTGTACTGTGGGTGGCCCCCTGGCCAGCTCCTCTCTCCCCGCAGGGAGGAGCTGGCACTGCTGGCAGCCAGTGGTGTTGTGACTGGCTGTGCATTGTGGCAGGGGCTGAGGCTGCGGAACTGGCATAGCAGGCACTGGCCTGGGCTGTCCCAGCTGATGGTGGAGGATGCAGCTGGGGAGCTGGGTGGGATGGGCTGCTGGATGCCTGAGGGGCTCTCCCCAAGCGATGTGTTATCATGGGTACCAGGATGGGGTGGGGGCTGAGGCAGGTCACCCATGCTGCTGTAGACAGCACGGCTGCAGTCTGGGTCCTGGGGTGTGAGGATGTCCATCAGTTTCCACATAAAAGGCATGGACTTACAGGCACTCCCTGACCAACAGTTGTGATCCATGATGGAAACCCACTGTGCCTGCAAGGCATTGAACTTTATGCGGCACTGCTGTGCCAACTGGTTGTGCTGGCGCTCCCACATCCAGCCTGGCAGCACCTCTAAGGTGTGGGAGTTGGAACATCCACCCCACTTGAACTGGTGCTGCACCTATGCCTCACCCCACAGCACCACGAGGTCACCAGTCTCCTCCTGTGACTATTTGGAACCCTGGGTGGTGGGCACAGGTGTGGACATGGACATTGGTGATGACAATGACCTTGTAGGTCCCACTCCAGCTCTCTGGGCTTCTGCATGGCTGTCCCCATGCTGCTGAGCTTGGGCAGCTGCCTGCAATGCCCAATGCAAGGGCCTGGAGAGGGACTGGCAGCCGTGTGGCAGAGGCAATGCCCCACAGCACCTACAAGCTCAAGACAAGCTGCTGGGGGTGGGCTGCAGGCAGGTGGAGCTTTCCACAGCAGCCAAAACCTGTCTGCAGCTGCACCTGGGGGCTGGCAGGCCTGGCTGGAGCCTACAGCAGCATGCAGCAGCAAGCAGCAGCATGCAGCAGCCTGCAGGCCTGGACAGCATGGGCTTGGCAGCCACGCAGAATTGCGATACCAGGCAGTGGCTTTGGGGTGCAGGCAGGCTGGGGCAGCTGTCCTGCAGCCTGGCCAGGGGGACACAGGAGCTGGAGTCACCTCAGGCTGCCTGCTGCTGTGCCCCGGTCTCAAAATGCTTGCAAGCTTTTAACGGTCTGAAGCAGGGGCTGCCATAGAGTCACATTTACACATGGATAACTGTGCAGTAACTATTTGTGAGTTAATTTGGGGATGGCTTTTAGGGGGTTTTACTGCACAGTAAGCATAGACATGTGTAGACACATGCACTTACTGTGCAGTAAACTATGCTACTGCACAATTAAGCACCTTGTGTATATGTGTCCAGTGAGCCGAAGCATTTCATACATTGGTTAAGGGTAACCTGGAACTCTTCAACTGAGTAGGTAAACACAACATAATGGTCAGAGTACTGAAGATCAGTAATGGAGGGGTCCGTTATCTTGGATTTAGAACATAACCAGTTGGTATTAAAGAGATTCCTGTCCATGCGATACTGGATCCTGGATCCAGATGAAAGTATGTCAGCAATGAGATGCAGAATTGCTGCTATATAAATAGTAAAAGGGTTGGTACTATCATGGAACCTTACTTGTTTCCAGTTCTAATGGTGAAGGGGTCCATTTCTGAGTCATTGCTTAGGCTCCTACAGCTGTCTAGCAACAAAGATCATGTCTATTATACCTCTAAATGGTCTGAAACCACACTGGCACTCAGGTTGAATCTCCTCTATGTGGGGAGTGAGTTTATTGAGGAGAATGCAGGCAAGGATCTTCCATGCTATGGAAAGGAGAGGAGAACAATGGTAATTTCTGCAATCCAATATATCTCCTTTCTTAAATAAGGATATGATTCTGGCATATCTGCAGTACTGGGAATCTGTTCACATTTGCAGATTTTCAGAATAACATCATGTAGCTGGAGAGAGAGCTTTTTGCCAACTTGATCATAAATTTCAGGTAGTAGACTATCAGGATCATGTGCTTTGTTGCGGTTCTTCTGCTCAATGGCTTTCAGGGCCTCTTAGTAGGTTGAGTCTGCAAGGAGGTTCTAATGGGGTGTTGTGAAATGGTTTTGCTCATATTATCTTTGACATTAGAATCTCAGACCTCAGAGGCATGGCTCTTTGTCTGTTTGGTCCATAAACACTTTTGGGTGCACTGAAGAAACTGAAGAATCACTGAAATTAGACTCTGCACAGAAGGCACCTTCCAGAGCTAGCTTGTAGCCTTTCTGCTTAGGATGCCAAATTCATTAAACCTGTATAATCTGAGACTTCTGAGATTTTTATTAATTTGCTTTACTTTAATTTTTTAACATTATAGTAAAGTGTTCCTGAGGGGAAAATGTCTCTGGGGTGGAATTGGCATGCATTGATATACAGTGGGACAGGAAAGAGTTTTCTCTTTAATATTATCTTGTGCCAAAATGAAGCTTGCAATTTATCTCCAGCTTATAAAATGGGAGGATAATCTTGTGCCAGCAGAAGAGATATTGATGGATCTATTGGTCTGTCAACTTTTCAGATCAGGTGAGTTCTAGGTGTGGAGGGTAGGGAGAATAAATCTTGTTCTCTCTTTTCTCTCCCCACCCCACCTTTTTTTTTTTCTTGCTGCTCTTAGATAACTGCTGTCATCTCTCCACGGACAATGACTTTCATTTTCCAAAGACTCTGAATTACTCAGTCTGGGGCTGAGCTGAAAGGTAATTTAAAAAGGCAAAAGAGAATGAGGGGAATAAAAAAAAGGCCAGCCTCTGATTTAATTCTGATTGCCACTGACTCAAATTCTCCCATTTATCAGCACTTAAATCAAAGATGTGTTAGTAAGGAATGTTGTCATGTGCGGGGAAAGCTCTCAGCAATATCCTGCAACCTGGTCTGTCATTAATGGAGAAAGCATTCAATCACCGGAAAGCTGGGGCAAGGCTTGTGGGGGCTGAGCACCTGGGCTCCAAATGGTAAAGATACATTTAAGAAAACTACTAAGTACTTGTGGCTCAATCCTGCAAAGAACTGAGCAACCACTGGCCAAAAGGAGATGGAATAAGTAGATACAGAGCAACTTGAAGGATCAGGGCTCTTATTTGTAAGACCAGTGCACTCTGTAACAAGCTAATGAAAGGCAAGCTGTTCACCATGTGCAGTTGCATATAGATCAAGAATTGTCAGACACATTTTCTAAGGTTGGTAATAATTGTAATCCCCTTATACCAGGCCCATTTTTGAGTATTTTTAATTCCTCTTCATGATTCCCAACATTCCTCTTTTCCCTCTCTGCTGAAAAGTACAAACTAATACATGTTGAGCAAGGCAAATAATCATCCAAAGAAACATCCCAGCCTCCTTTGGAGAGAGAAACCTCTCTCTAAACTCCCATAAACATGCTATGGGCTATTTGTTGTTGTGAGATAATTTCCAGACTAGTTCACTGATCCCTGACTACACCATCTTCTGAGTTGTCTCAAGCAGAAATTTCAGAAATGGTCTCCAGCCCCCATGGAAACTGTCAATTGCAAGTTTCATCCTTGCCAAGGCTTTTTTTCTCCATGAGTAGACACGAAATTCTATATTACTGTTTGACATCCTCACTGCTCTGCCCATTCCTAGCATATGTTCAGTGAAGGCAACTGGCCCTCATGTGTGTCTGTTGAGAAATGGATAGATCTTCACCCAACTCTGAACAAAAATGCACTGAGGCAAAGCAAACCTCCTCTTGGAAGTTTCACACCAAAGTCTTTTTTTCCTATTCAAATATTCAGCTTGCTCTTAGTGCATTACACTCAGCATAGAATGGACCTCCTCCATGGGAATTTTCTCTGACAGAACATTTCCAAGTACCAACAGCCTAGTAGCTGGACAACCCAATCGTTCCATGTTATGGGATAGATATTTCTGGCACATGCAAAGACTCTAGATCAGAGCTTTCCAAACTTTTCATGTTGGTGACGCACTTTTTAGACATGCATCATTTCACGACACAGTAATTCAGTTTTACTAGCAAGCCGGAGGTTAAACTAACCCGTTATAAGAGATACGGACACATACATAAATTGTAATAACGAAATGTATGGGGACACAACATATCTCATGAAAACCTTTCATTTATATTTTTAAAAATATATGATTTGTAAGATAATAACATACATTGTTGTCATTTATGATGAACAGTATGTAAGTATGTGCAAGAATTAAAAAAAGTTAAATAACACCAATAACTACTTACCATTTTAATGGGATGTATGAGATTGATGGGATGAACACAGTTTCTGAATATTTGGTGGAATATTAGATAAAGACACTCTCATTTCGTCATCAAGCATTTTTAAGCTTCCACGTTTGAGTGTCTTTAAGTTTGCCATCGTTGCAAAGGATACTTCACAAATGTATGTAGTAGAAAACTGCAGAAGAATTTTTAACGCTTTTTTAGCTATGTTTGGATGCATTTTTTAAATACGAATCCAAAAGCTGTCTAAGTCACCCTCTTCATACATCATTAACAGATTTCGATCATTTTTTATGTCAGCTAATTCTTCTTCTTCAATAAGTGAAAGGTTCCTTGTTGCAGTTGAAAGAAATGGATTTCTGATCCAATCATAGTCTTGGATTCCAACATTTGGGAAGTAATGCTGAACTTTCTCTCCAAGCAATGTTAAATGGTCAACAATTAGCGAGCTGATATCACATTTTAGCTTGCGCTCAGCAGTTTTGGAAAACATTTCAAAATTTCCTTCTTTCACTTTCCTTTTCCAAATTGCTATTTTGTCTCTCATAGTACAAATTTTATCTACCGCTGTTAAGATATTTTCTCCTTTTCCTTGCATACTGGTGTTTATTTTATTCAAATGTTCAAATATGTCAGCAAGATATGCCAATTTTGTGCACCACAGTTTGTTTTGAATTAGATTGCAGAATTCATTTTGCTGATTTTCCACAAAAAGTTTAAGCATCATTTCCCTCAATTTATATACACGACAAAGCACTCGACCTCTTGAGAGCCAACGAACTTCTGTGTGTAGTAGAAGCTTTTTAAACCTTGCCCCCATTTCTTCACAAATATGAGCAAATAATCTTGATTGAAGAGGTCTACTTTTAATGTAATTGACCATTTGAACCACTTTGTCCAAAACTTTTCTTAATTCATTTCCAATGGTTTGCGCGACTAGTGCTTCGTGATATAAAAAGCAATGAGTAAGTATAATATTTTCATTCTCTTTCTTTGCTAAAGCTATAAAACCTTTTGTTGAACCAACCATTGAGGGTGAGCCATCTGTGCATATTCCTACACAATTTAACCATTGCAAATTATTTTCCTTCATGAAGCAATCTAAAGTTTTAAATATATCTTCACCTCTAGTTCTCATTGGAAGTTCTAGACAATACAAGAATTGCTCAATAATTCTGTCAGTATGAATGAAACGTATAAAAACCAATAATTGTGCTAACCCACTGACATCTCTTGCTTCATCTAATTGCAATGTAAAGATCATATTATCGTCTTGAAAAATATCCTTCATTTGCTGCTTAATGTCATCAGACATGTCTTGAATATGTCTTCCAATCGTGTTATCTGCCAAAGGGATTTTATTAACTTCTTTCTCAAATTCGGGCCCAAACATTGTTCGAACAATAGCACAGCAAGATTCCTTTATGGTGGTTTCGGCAATAGTGTGTGGGTCCTTGTTTTTGGCAATTATTTGAGCAACCAAGTAACTTGCCTTTTGAGCTTTCTCTGATGTCTTCATTCTCTTTGTGAATGATGCAGACTGCTTCTTTATAGATTTTGAAAGCTCAATAAAGTATTCTACTGGTTTTTCTGACAAATGACTGTGTTTTGAGGTAAAATGACGCTTTAATTTATTTGGTACCATACTTTCATTTGCAAGTATATCCCCACAAATTAAACACTGAGGACAAGGATTGTTTTCATTACCAGAAAATGTGAACCCCAGTTTCATATAATCTTTATTGTATAAACGAGGCTTGGAAATTTTACACTTCTTACGTACTAATACAGACCCGTTCAACAGTTGATTCTTGCGTAGTTTCCTCTATAGCGGCTACATTTTGTTCATCGCAAACGTCATCTTCACCAGCTTTTCTTTTCTTAATTAGAAACTTATCCATTTTATGGGTAATTCAACTGCAATTTAATGAATAAATCTATGCAAATTTATTTTTAGGTTTTAGCATTAACTAAATATGAAAATAACAGGACTGTTTTTAGCGCTTATCTTTCTCTGTTTTTTCTTATGAAAATAACAGCACCTGCGCTCCACTCCCACAGTGATAAAGTGAGATAAAGATAGGAATCAGGACCAGGAGAAAATGTGAAAAATAAACAAAATTAACTAAAGTATTTACAATACATATTAGGACACATAGGTCCAGGTAGGAGCTCAGCTGCAAAAACACATGAAGTAGAGAAGCAAAAATCCAACAAAAATGGTGTAAATATATATGTCTCACTACAAGGCTATATTGCTGCAAATATTTGCAATGCCTATGTCCAGAGTCCAGTTCCAGCACTCTCCGGTGGTACACTGCCGGTGGGTGGTCAATCCACAATTACAGCAGAGTAAAAATAAAAATAAATGGCAGAAATCAAATTATAAGTGCCACGTGGTGAGTGGCTTGCTGTTTGCCACATTGGGTTTGGGAGGGTGGCCTACCTTCAGCCAGCAGCAGGTAGGTTGACTGGGTGACAGCCAGCAGCTGCGCTCACCCGGGTGATTGGGAGCACGCTGATTCCGAGGCTTCTGACCTCCACTGAGCTCCGTTCCGATTGGCCAAGATGGCGGACGGCCTGCTCGGTGCAGTCCCAGTCCAGGACCTCCGGGGGACTCCTCCGCTCAGCACAGCTGAGAGTTGGGGGTGATGTAACTCACAACTAATTGCTCCATTAATTGCTCCTTTAAAGGAGTCTCCAACGAGAATTCCGAATTCTCCACACTCCTCGCCGTACCGCTCCGACACCGCCAATCACATGTGTCTTACGTCAAGACGCCACACGATCCTAAAGCAGCTAATGTTAAAGCAGCTAAGCCTTAGCTGCTAAGGCTTAGCTGCTTTAACATTAGCTGCTTTAGGAAGTTCCGGGGGAGGGGCCAAGGGAAGCAGACGCGAGTAAGGGAGCTCCGCGGTGCCTTTCCGCAAAATTTTCTGCATTTCGCACGACACACCTACACACTGCCGCCAACACATTAATGTGTCACGGCACACAGTTTGGAAAGCTCTGCTCTAGATCAAAATTTTAGACAGGGTCTTATCTTTGAATTAGCTTAATCTGTTCCTATTAGTTACAGTGAAACTTTGAAAGTGCTCCTCAATAATTTTTTGGTAGCTGATAGTTTGCTCAGTGAAACTGTAGCTGCTGTTACTTTGCACATGCCCTTACTGGTTTCTCTCTTTCTTAAGAGAGGTCTCTGAGCAACCAAAGGACAATAGTTTAAATTTACATTGATTATAAAATAATTGATGACAATAAGAATAGCAATAATGACAACAAGCCTAATTTTCTTTTTTCTGTCTTTCTTCTTTCATCAGTATCACTTTATAGCTTTAACTGACTTCTTCCTCAATGGTGCAGATGAAAACAAACCCCTTATTGGCTATTACTATGGCTACAGACCTTCAGTCAGGAATGCTGATATACTTTTGGCCTCTTTTTGTTATTCCTAAACTATTAATCTGTCACTTCATTTTATTCTACATTAAATCTAAGCAAACCAACTCCTGTTCATGTCAGAGATCTATTATTCCTTCTGAACTAGTAGGTAATAGGGGAAAGAGAACCATGACGGTACCTTCAGTCTCTCTTAATTCATTAAATATCCTAGCACCTATATAGGCATGCAAAAGGTAGCAGAAGACAAGCTGAATCCTTGTGATATCCTGCATGGAAGATGGAGTATGAGTATGACTAGCAGCAAGTCATACTCATGCTCTAGGGTTGTCTACACTCCAAGCACCAGAAGTTCTCAAGAACAACTTTACCTAGTCCCACTGGAGGCCACAATGAAGCCACTGCTAAGAAAAGACTGTGCATGGCTTCTGTCTCATATATATGCCTGTAACCAGGCTAAGGAGGGGCAAGAAAATCTAATGATTCTGCATAGTACTAGAGCAGCTTTTGCACAACTCCCTTGATTATTTTTCTTCTCATTTGAAACAGAACAAACATTGGAAAGATTGCTGCCTCAGTGCCTCTTTGAGAGAATGTGGTATTCTGGTCTCCCAAAGGGAGACACTAATCAACATCTTTGAGTGCTCTGTTCTTCCACTGGCCTTGACCAGCCAAGATAGTATGTGGACATAAGTCATAGATTGTGGATCAAAGTGTTACTGATGCCTCCTGAACTAAATTAGCAACACTTAATGAAATTTGAGCATTAGTCTGCTTGCATTTGCCCTCCTGGGCTAGGAACAGAAGTTACACATAAACTGGTTTAAGTGATCAGAAACTGGATTAAACCTGTAACAGAACAGAAGTTCAATGCACATAAATCAGTTTCAAAATGGCTGAAACTGGTTCAAGATAAACCTGGTTGAATATAGTATCAGACTTAATTGATTGAGGCTAAACTGGTTTATGAAGAATTTTTTGTCCCATACCCCTTCCTGGTTCAAGTTAACTCAGAGTCCTCCAGCATCCCAGGATGCTTTGCAGCCCTGAGCTGGGCTGGGTTGTCTTCTTCAGAGAGCAGGGCTGGCCCCACAACTCTGCTCCCTACCAGGAGCAGTGAGGGCTGGCTCACTGCCCCCCTCCCCCAGCAAACCCCAGCTGAGGTCTGGGACCAGGGAGGGAGGTTTAACTCACCTTCCCTCGAGTACAGAGCTGCCCTGCCTTGATGACTTACTTAATGCTACTTGTGACTGTGGACTATAAACCACAGAGGTATCTGGAAGCAGGAAGAGGAAGCAATGAACAACTCTGCAGAGCTCTGCACATTTCTGGTGTGATTGTGGACTGTAAATCCCAGAGAGATCAGGGGCAGCAGGAAGAAGTGAACACACAGCTCATGCTGGCTACATGCTAGAGAGCCATGCTCTAGTGCCCCCTGGTTTCTGGCTTGAGTCACTGCATGCATGTGGCTGCATTTTCTGAATCAAAAGTGAATGTCTGCTCATTTGCTTATTGGCTCAATCTTTGCAGCTTAGACGAACCTTCAAAGACTGAATCAATTCAGCCTCAGGTTTTTTGACTGTCTGTACTTAGCTCTGATGTGCTTTCTTGGAAGCAAAAAAGCAGACAGTGGGTTAGACAGTGGGTCAGAATCAAAGTAAATTTGTCCACAAAATAATGTGTGTCCCTGCCAGCTAGGACTAAATTTCTTAAGTAATATTCATTGCTCCTCTGTGGTTGCAAGATGCTTAACTGCACAGTAGCTAGTTTACTGTGGAGTAAGCACACTCATCTACATGTATACACACTTACTGTGCAGTAAAAATGGCTAATTGCAAGTAAATTTGCTACCTGCAGCAAATGCAAGTAACAAATTTACTAGTGATTAGTTATTGCAAAGTTACAGATGTGTAGATGTGACCTGGGAGCAAATTTGCTCCCAGATCAGCCCTGCCACTAGGGAGCTAGCCTGAGACTAGCCCCAGGGCTCCAGACTGGGAGTCCTTCCTGCCCCAGGCCTGGGCTGCCACTATGGTGGCCCCTTCTTCAGGCCTTTAAAAGGCTGCAGGCACTTTGAGCTCTGGGGCACACCAGGAGGCAGCCTGAGGCAACTCCAGGCCCTGTGTCCCCCTGGGCAGGCCACAGGCTAGACCCACCAGCCTTTCTGCACCCTGGTGCTTCTGTCTGGCACCACAGTGAAGTGCAGCTGCCAGGCCCATGCCCTCCAGGCCTACAGGCTGCTGCAGCCTTCTGCCGGGCCTGCTGGCTCCCAAGCCCATGTGCAGGCAGCTTCTGGTTGCCAAGGCCAGCTCCACCTGTCCACAGCCCACCCCCCATCAGCCGTATCAGAGCCTGAGGGTGCTGTGAGGCATTGCCTCTGCTGTAAGGCTGCCAATCTCCTGCCATGCTCTTACACTGTATGTTGTAGGCAGTTGCCCAGGTCTGGTAGCAGAGGAACAGCTGTGTGGATGCTTAGAGAACTGGTGCAAGATTCTGAATGGTGTTTTCCTCATCAACACCCACGCCCATGCTTGTGCCCACCCCTTGGAGCTGCAACTGGTCATAGGAGAAGACTGGTTAACTTATGGTGCTGTGGAGTGAGGCAGAGGTGCAGTGCCAGTTCGAGTGGGCAGCCTGGAGGAGGGCTGGGTGGTAGTGCAGCAGAGTAATTGGCCTACAGGAGGAGGTGGGGGCAGCAAGATCTGGAGCTGTGGCAGCAGGTGCTTCCAGGAACCTAGCCTGTCCCATCCTGGGAACGGGGTGGGGAAGGCAGGCTGCCTTAAGCCAGCAGCCACTGGCCCATTAGTCACAGGGAAGTGGGGAGGAATGGGAGGCTCAGCCAGCAGCTGTCTGGACCTGTCTCTCCCCAGCTGACATACCATGGTCCCTGGTAACCTGTGCATGCTCGACCTCTGATCTGAGGCCAGCTAGCACATGGGCCCTGGTACAGAACATCATATCTCTGACATGTTGCAAACTCATACAAATAGATTCTTTATCATGGCTCTAAAGGGCCTGCAGCTGCATATGGGAGAGAGGCTGCACTTGGCAGCTGGGTTGTATCCTCAGGGTTGCTGCCACCCACAGCTGGGTCCCTGCAGATGCTCTGGCTCCACCAGAGGAGGACCCTGAACAGGATTTTCCTCCTGAATCACCTGGTCATGGCTTTGGAGGACTGGCTGGTGTTGCTCAGGCCTGGCAGCGGAAGATATGGCATACCAAGAAAGATGGTGGGCAGAGGATATGGCCCACCAGGACAGGTGACTGGCACAGGAAATGGCCCACAAGGAGGCATTGAACTGAGTGAACCTACAGTAGGGTGGAGGCCCTGCAGGAGCAAACCATGATCCTGGTCCATGCAGTGCAGGCCATAGACAAAGGCCACTGGGTGCTTGACACTACTATGACCCTGGCAGTTACCTTTGTGCTTCCCACTGCCCGGCCTCTGACCCTAGCTTCTCCTGTCCCCTGGCAGCCACCTGCCACCCAGCAGCAGGCCCCTGTCTGGGCCTGGGAGGAGGTCCTGCATCACTTGCAGCAGCCAGGAGCCCCTGGCTTGGCACATGCCCCAGTCCAGCACCAACCAGCTCCCCCGCCTGACCCATCTCTATCATTCACCCCAGCTCCATGTGGGCATGGAGCCAGAGCTGCCTGCAGTGGGGCCAGTACCACCTACTGGTTCTGCTGACCCTGGACACTGCCTGGCAGAAGGGGAGCCACCTGTGTTGGGGGAGCACTAGCCACTGTCTCCCCTGGGTGAGTCCCACTGCCACACTGACTATGGCATGCGCATCTGCGGAGGAATGGCCAGAGGCCAGGGTGCTAGCCTCCTGTCCCTGGGCTCTGCCACCTAAGTGCTCCCATCCCATGACCCCCCAGTCTGGAACAGCATACAAAGGACATTGTACATAGTTTTCATGGGGAAGAAGATGTTTTGTTGTTGGTGGGTGGGGTAGATAGTGGAGGGTCTCTGTTTGATGGAGAAGGGGGCTCTGTTGGTTGGTGACTGGAGGGGGGCTCTGTTTGATGTGAGGAGAATAAAAACTTATTCTTGTGAAACATGTTTGCAATGAGCATTGTGCTGGGGGTGGGCAAGAGGGGGAGGGGGTCATGAACAACAATGCAGGTAGACTAGAGCAGAGAGTGCTGAAGGAGGTGGTCAGCCAGCATCTCCTACATCTGGTGTCCTGGCCCTCCTGATGGGTGTGCGGTTCTGCTGGGGCCTCAACAGGGGGCGGCTGCTGCTGTTGCTAGTGCCACAGGTGGCACTCCTGTTGCCAAACATCCTCCCCCACCATGCCTTCTCTACCTAGGCCTCATGGAAGAACTCCCTCCTTGCCTCACAGATGTTATGCAGTGTGCAGGCTGTGATGACAACCCAGGGAGGTTGTCTTCAGCAAACTCAAGGTGGGCTGTCACGGTGCACCAGTGGCTCTTGAGGTGGCCGAAGGTGCACTCCAATAGAGTGTGGATCTGGCCCAGGTACTGGTTGAAGTGGGCCTGGCAGGGGTCCAGGTGGCCAGTGTAGGGCCAAATGAGCCAGAGCAAGAGAAGGTATGTGGAGCACCAGTGTGGAGGGTGGGACTGCCATGGCACTGAGCTGCAGGTCCAGCATCCCCAGTGTGGAGCAACCCACTCTCCACCAGGCCCAGCAGGCCAGAGTTCCTGAAAATGCATGTGTTGTGGGCACTGCCTGCCCAGCTGGTGCTCACATGCATGGAGTTCCCATGGTGGTCCACAACAGCCTGGAGCAGCATAGAGAGAATGTCCTTCATGCTGTAATGGAGTGTTTCTGTGGAGTGGGAAGGTGACAGGGATGTGTGTCCTGTCCAGGGCCCTGATGCACTGGGGGAATCCTTGCCCGTGCCAAACAGGTGGATGATGTACCATAGCCTTGCTGATATGGCCAGCTGGAGCAAGGTGAGGGCCAGCTGCGTGTCTGCAGAGAGAGGCAGCCACATGGTGGTGTCCTGCCACTCCAGGTGTGGCTGGAGCCACTTTAGGAGATTCCAGAAGGTGGCCTGGGTTATGTGGAGCACCTTCAGCCACTGCTTATCTTCCCAGGTGTGCTGAACATTGTGCAGCCACCAGTCTTGGCTGGCAGAGCCAAGGCAGCAGGGCTGGAGGCTCAGGGGGGCAACGGCAGCCCCAGTGGTGGCATCCTGAAGTCTGTCATCAGCATCCCTGCCAGGGTCCAGCCAGGCAGATGGGGCTGAGGTGGTGGGTGCACAGTGGCAGCCCTGACACAGCACACGGTGGGCAGCCAGGCAGTTGCTGTTCATGGGGGAGCCAGGAGGAATGAGATGGCTATGTGCCAGTCAGCAGTCAATACAGTGCGCCAGCAGGACCAGCACAGTGGCCAGCAGGAGTGTGGGGCACTGGTTAGTTGTTACCAGGGGCAGGGGCTGGAGCAGCCATAGCTCAGGGAGGCAGAGGCAATGAGGAGACTGCTGCTGCATGCTGTCCCTATGTTGTCACACTGCTTGTGGCCAAGAAAGTGGCTAGCCAGAGAGCAGTGAGCAGTGATGTCTTTTGAAGAGCATTGCTGGCAGCTGCAGCCAAAGCCTGGAGCTCCACCCCCCTCCCTCAGTAACATCAGGGGCCCATTGCAGGTCCCCAGGAAATGGGACCAGATTGGCAGCAAGTCTGCTTCCACTTCCCTGCATGTGTAGATGTGCCCAGGACCATTTACTCGTGAGTAATCAAATGCACATGTAGATGCACCTTGTGACTGCCAGAATGGTTAGTGCAGCCCTGCTGTCTTTTGGGGAGCCCTTTGCTGTGATGTGTGTATGACAGGGGTTCAGCTACGAATAGCTTTCCAGTGTATGTTCTCCATAGCAAGCATCCATCTCATTAATTTAATAGATACAAAAGGAGGATAAAACTTAGGTAAAGATGAATTAATTTTACCTCTGACTTTATCCTGTCATTTTTAGAGTGCATCAGCACTCCATTAATGGAATATCCATGAATTACTAGGAAGGGGTAAACAGAACAGAGTTAAAGCTAAGCAGGTCAGAGCCAGTGTAGATAAAAAATCTGCTCAGCTGCCATCCAGGGTAAGGCAGTTATGAGACCCAACTAGATAAATTCGAACAAATATGTAAAGAAGATAAATTAAGAAGGCAAGTGAAACTTGCTGTAAGTGACATCAAAGAAAAGCTGTTAACTGGTAATGTGGGACATGATAGCAGTTTTCAAATATTTAAAGGGTTGCCATAAAGAAGCTAGAGAAGAACTGTTCTCTTTTGCTAAGGAGGACAGAACATATGGCAAAGGATTTAAATTGCAGCCAAGTAGATTTAGATCAAATCTATGGAAAACCTTCCTAACTGTAAGAGCAGCAGGATGCTGGAATGAGATGCCAATGAAACTGAAGTATCTCCTTCAGTAGGGTTTTCAAGAAAAGATTGGATCGGCATTTATCTGGGATAATTTAGGAAAAGCAAATCTTGTAGCTGTGCATCTTTTGACTAGATGACCTTGGGCCCACATGATTTTGTGAAAACAGAGCTATCTAATTAAACAAATGTGAGTCAAACTGAAGTAGAAGTTTACTCAGGTGAAATCCAGCCCCATAGAGAGGGCCCACATGAGACTTTATGTAACATTTAAGCTGGATATAAATGCTACTTGGAGGACTAACAAGGTGCATTGGCTTTTGTTGGGTCACTGCTCAGCGCTGAATTCCATCCGATACAAATATGAAGAACTGCCAGGTGAACACTGTCATTGCCCAGGTTCTGCTCTATGAGATAAAGAAGATATTACTGAGAGGCAGCTAACACAGGTGGCTTGTTACATCACCACTCACTTGATAAGTGATCCTGTGAGTACTTGCCACAGGACATTTTCTCCACCTCACATGCCACATCTTAATTTAATTAGAGTCTCTAAGGAGAGGCTCAGTGGTGTAGATGAATATGTTCTCACTATGGGCACTCACAGTTTGGATGAGGTAGACACTGGGGCTCTGCCTCCCCTACATCCCAACCATATGACAACCATTGGTGTTGAGGCTTTATGAACTTTTACAGGAGCTTCAGCCTTTTTGGATCCACTTGGTGGCGGTCAACTTATATCCATTCTTCTGGCACTTCATGGGTTGCCACCAGCATCTGAAGAAGTTTAAATGGTGTCGCAGAGCACTGAGGTGCCCTGCTCCTAAAAAGGGGAAACTGCTAGGGAAAAAGCACTAGCAGTGAGTAAGGAGCCCAGCTGCTGGTCACCAGGGCAACTAGAGTAATTAATGACCCACACCTGCCAGTGATCAGCTGACTGAAAGGGGCAGGGCCTGGCTCCTTTATAAAACCTAGGGGCTGAGGCCAGGCTAGCAGTTCCCTGCCAGCAGCCAAGGAGGAAGGAGCTCTCTCTCATGGAATAAAGGAGAAGCCTGAATGCAGGAGCAGCGTCTGACACTGCTGCAGGGTGAAGTATCCCTGGTAGGCTTGAACATGGTTATAGCCAGGCAGCTTCCATTTATGTTATAGCCCAGGGGCTTGGTTGTGTTGCTGTTTAAATATCGGTGGTTTGCATGAGTCTATTAGGGGTTGGAGGAGGCCTCATAGGGGACCCACAGCAGTGGGGGGCCCCAGCACCAGTGAGGGCGCAGCAGTCGGGGTGCACTGACCCCAGCCCCAGAAAGGGGGCAGTTGAGAGGCCCCAGAGAGAGGGGCATTGATGAGAAGCCCCAGTGAGAGTATGGTGAGTCCCAGAGAAAGGGCAGCATTTGAGAAGTCTCAGAGAGAGGGGGCAGCGCTTGAGAAGCCCCCAGGAGAGGGGGCAGCATTTGAGAGGCCCCAGAGAAGGGGGCAGCATATGAGAAACCCCAGTGCGGTTATGGTTAGCCCCAGAGAGGGGGCAGCATTTGAGAAGTCCTAAAGTGAGGGTAGCATTTGAGAAGCACCAGAGAGAGGGCAGCGTTATTGTGGGGAAGCCCTAGAGAAGAGGGCAGCATTGTTGTGGGGAAGCCCAAGAGAGAAGGGGGCAGCAAAGCGCCCCAGGGAGGGGACTGCATTGACGAGTGCCAGAAAGGGTGCAGGATGAGACCAGGGCCACGCAGGGCTCAGAGAGGACAAGGGGCCAGATTATAGCAAGGCCAAGACCGAACAACGTCTATTCCATATGTGAGGCTTGGGGCGTGGTTCGGAGTGGTTGGAGCCACACATAGCTCATAAGGCTAGGGTGCCCCTGCAACACCCATTGCAGAACGGTACTCATGAGGGGTCCGGGAAACCACGGGGACTGAGTGTCCATCAAGACATGACCAAGCGGGCGTAAAAGGCAGCTTCCCAAATATATTGCGTCATCAAAGACGTGGTGGGAGAGAATTTGAGGGTGCCCTTGGGCCAACTTGGCACAGGAAGGGGGTTTTGAGGAGATCATGGCCCTCCTGCAGGACCCCGCGCCGTGACACACGGTACTCCCTTGGCTGCTCATCTACTCCCCCCTTCTCTAGGCTCTGTGCCTGAAGCTGGCCCTAACTAGATGGACCAAAGAGACACTAGCCCAATGGGCTTCAAATCATGTATAAAGAAGAAAGCCTTCTCTACGGAGGAGCTATCTACAAAGGGGCTCTGCACAGCCCTTTGAATTTATATTATTTATCTCCCCTTCTTCGGGAAATGGCCCCTGAGCCAGATTGGAGCAGCCCTCTCTGCATCAGCCAAGTGGGGCCTTACTATCCCTGTGCTAGCAGGGCCCCCGTGTCCTGAGCATATCCCTGCCTTAATGCCCTGAGGTGTCTTCTACCCCTGACATCTGTTGGCTCAGAAGCAGCCTCTCCTTCTCACTACAGCACTCCCAGTGCCTTTTAAACTTCCCATTATGGCACCTCCAGCTGATGTCATCAGCCAGGCATCACGTAGTTTGACTGAGAGGGAGCTTATAAACCAGCGTGGCAGCATCATGCATTGCCTCAGCTCTGACTCTCCCTGCTCTCCCGGTAAGCTTTTCCCTCCCCCTACCCTCACCCCGGGTTCTCATCCTGGCCTGTTCAGGATCAGCAAGAGCTTCTGGGGAGCTGTGCACAGGCTCCCCTGTCACATGGCCCTTAAACAAAGTTCAGATCAATTTGATTTTTTCAAACCCTGGGTCCTTAAAATATGCTAACAAAAGAGCAACAGTTCCTAATGAAATAACCTTTCCAAACATTTGGACAGTGCTATGCCATTCACTTGAACTACAGATTCATCACAGTGGAAAGGAAATATTTTTTTAGCAAGACCAAAACTGGTACTGGAGTTACCAGATAAATTTGTCTCCCATGCAGATCAGAAACAAGAGTTGAACATGATTTATGCACCTATGCCTGCCATAAGTCTGACTTAGATTCAATACATATTTCATTATAACAAAATAGTCTTTGTCAGGCTATCTGGGATCAAAGACTGTTCCATTGTTTGGCAAATCTTTGGGAGTCAGAACTCCAGGGTTCTGTCTGTTGATTTGCTAGTTTCATTATGTGATTTTTAGATGAATCACGTGTTATCTTTTTATTGTGGCTTCTCCATTTACCTCCCTCACAGGAAGCTTACTGGAATGAACTAGTTGCACCTACTGCTTTGAGAGTCTTACATGATAACAACTGTGCTATATAAATGTCACTTCATGGTATTCTTCTAGCAGATATTTTCCCTTCATTCTTCTCTCCCAATTTTAACAGGTATAAGACTTTTGCACCACTGGTGGAGGAAGGACTGGTGGAGGAAGGACCAGAGGCACTTGATCCAGAGGAGGAAAGGAGGCAATCTCCTGTCCAGAAGAGGAGATATAGGGTCCTGGTAGTGGGCAACTCACTCCTGAGGAGGATGGAGGGTGCCATCTCTCTGCCATATCTCTTCACACAGGAGGTCTGCTGCCTTCTTGGGGCCCGTATCCAAGATGTGATGGAGAGGATTACAAAAATCACCTGACCCTCCTACCACTACCCCATGCTTCTCATCCATGTTGGCATGAATGACACAGCCAGGAACAGCCACAGCCAGGAACAGCCACAGATGGGTCGTGTTACTACAGGGCTCTGGGGGCTGGGCTCAAGGGGTTGGGGGTACAGGTGGTTTTCTCTTCTGTCCTCCCAGCCATGGATCAGGGCCCTTAGAGGAACAGTTGTATTGAGGTCAACTGGAGGCTCAGGCAATGGTACCACAGTGAGGGTTTCAGATTTTATGATCATAGAAAGTTGTTCCAGAATTGAGGCTTTTTGGGAAGAGATGTTGTCCACCTCACACCAAGGGGGAAGAAACTGGTTTCTTCTAGGATGGCTGACTTGCTGGAGAGAGCTTTAAACTAGGTGCATTGGGGCACGGGTGTGCAGATGGGAAGTCAAGCTGGGGAATAGCCAAGTGGGAAGTATATAGAGAGGGCAGTTAGGGAGGTGTCAAGAAACTGGAAAGATGTTGGGGCAGCAGCAGGGAACTGGGGGTTACCAATGGGGGACTTAACTTTCTATACACAAACACTAGGAGTATGGGGAATAAGCAGGAGGAACTGGCTCTCCTGCTAGTAAATAAGGAATATGATCTTGTCAGAATAACAGAGACCTGGTGGGATGCCACACATGACTAAATTGAATACATAGAGGGCTACAGGCTGCACAGAAGGGATTGGGTAGAAAAGAATGGAGGAGGTGTAGCTCTCTCTGTAAAAGAGCAGTATGCCTCCTTGGAGACCCAAATTGGTTTGAGAAAAAGACAACTTGAGACCCTGTGGGTCAAGATACAGGGGGCATGAGCAGAAGGGGACTTGATCGTAGGCATCTACTACAGACCACCACATGAGGAGCTGGATCTGGAATATTCCAGATAACTGATGGAGGTGCACTTTCAAGGGACATGATTGTCATGGGTGACCTCAGTTACCCTGACATGTGGTGGGAGGAGCATTCACCCAGATCTGACTGGTCATGTAGGTTTTTTACTTCTGTGGAAGAACTTTATTTAGTACAAGAGGTGAACAGGCTGACCAAGGAGAAGGCTTTGTTCAATTTGGCTCTGGCCAAAGGGGATGACCTGGTGGGAGAGCTGAGGATTGTCAGTTTGAGAGCTATGGGCTGGTCAGTTTGACCTCAATACCAGGGAAAAATTTGGAAAAAAATATCAAAAAGTCCAGTTGTGAGAGACTTACAGAATGCATGATGCTGAAGAATAGCCAACATGGTTTTATTGTGGGCAAGTCAGATCTGACCAACCTCATCTCCTTCTGTGATCGAGTAATGAACCACTTAGATGTGGGAGACATAGTTGATGTCATATACTTGGATTTTTAAAAGGCCTTTAATATGGTCTCCAATGACGCTCTTATAAAAAATACATGGGAGATTGTGGGCTGGCAGATTCCACAGTCAGGTGGATTGGGAAATGGATAAGGGGTCAAACCCAGAGAGTGTTAGTGGATGGTTCCGTATTGTCTTGGCAGGATGCAGCCAGAGGTGTCTTTCAGGGTTCGGTTCTTGGCCCCAAGTTGTTCAACATCTTTATCAACAATTTATATATGGATGTGGAAAGCATGCTGACCAAGTTTGCAGATCATACTAAGTAATGAGGAAAAGCGGCCATGTTTGGAGATAGGATACGGATCACAGTGGACCTGGACAAGCTGGAAGGGTGGGCAGAGCAGAATCAGATGCTGTTCAATAAGAATAAATGCTGAGTACTTCATCTAGGTAAAAGTAACCAGCAAGATGAATATAGGTTAGGTTGAGAGGCACTGGGGTTCTCGAGGGCAGGGGAACTCAGTGCCCAAGATGAGTGGTCATTCCTTAAGGAGACGATACTCAGGGCCCAAGGGGTAATGATCCCAACAAGAAGCAATGGGGGCAAGAGTGCCCAAAAGCCCCCCTGGCTCACCAAGGATGTCCGGGAATGCCTGGTTGCCAAAAAGGCGGTGTACACCCAGTGGAAGGGGGGGCTATCTCCAAAGAGGAGTATACCTCCACTGCTCGGGCCTGGAGGGGGGCTGTTAGGAAAGCTAAGGAGGACATAGAGCTAGGACTAGCATCCAAGATCAAAGATAATAAAAAGTCCTTTTTCAAATATATAGGGAGGATGAAGAAGGCACCAGGAAACGTGGGACCCCTGCAAGATATGCTGGGCAATCTGGTGGTTATGCTAGAGGAAAAAGCAGACCTCTTTAACAAATTCTTCACCTCCGTTTTTTTGTGGAGGGACCGGGACTCCCCCACCGTGATTCAAGACGGACTCGAGGGGAACACCTCCAGACCTAAGGTTGAGGAGGACCCAGTTAGAGTGCTTCTGGAGGGGCTAGACATGTTCAAATCAGCAGGTCCAGATGCTCTTCACCCCAGGGTGTTGAGGAAGCTAGCAGGGGTTATTGCAGGGCCCTTGGCATGGCTTTACGAGCACTTGTGGTGCTCGGGCCAGGTGCCAGATGATTGGAAGATAGCCAATGTGGTCCCCATCTTTAAAAAAGGGAGGAGGGAGGACCAGGGCAACTATAGACCTGTCAGTTTTACCTCAATCCTGGGGAAACTCTTTTTGAAGATCATCAAAGAGCACATCTGTGATGGGCCAGCATCGGGGATGATGCTCTAGGGCAACCAGCACGGTTTCATTAGGGGCAGGTCATGTCAGACCAACCTGATTGTCTTTTACGATCAGGTCACAAAAGCATTGGATGCAGGTGTCGCCATTGCTGTAGTCTTTCTGGATTTCAGCAAGGCCTTTGACACTGTCTCCCACCCCATCCTCATTAAAAAACTAGGTGACTGTGGCATCGATGCCTACACAGTCAGATGGATTGCAAATTGGCTGAAGGGTCGTACTCAGAGGGTGGTGTTGGATGGGTCATATTCAACCGGGGGGGAAGTGGGCAGCAGAGTCCCCCAGGGCTTGGTCCTTGGGCCCGCACTGTTCAATTTCTTTATCAGCGATTTGGACGATGGGGTGAAAAGCAACCTGTTTAAATTTGCTGATGATACCAAATTTGGGGTGAGGTGGGCACGCTAGTAGGGAGGGAAAGACTTCAGAAAGACCTGGATAGGTTGATAGGGGTGGGCTAACAAAAACAGGATGCATTTCAATATGGACAAGTGCAGGGTGCTGCACTTGGGCAGTAGTAACCAACAGCACACTTATAAGATGGGAAACTCCCTTCTTGAGAACACGGAGGCAGAAAGGGATCTTGGAGTCATTATTGACTCCAAGATGAACATGGGCCGACAATGCGAGGTCACGGTCGGCAGGGCTAACTGGACCCTATCGTGCATCCACAGGTGTATCTCAAGTAGGGTGAAGGAGGTGATCCTCCCCCTCTATGCGACACTGGTCAGGCCACAGCTGGAGTACTGTGTCCAGTTCTGGGCACCCCAGTTCAAGAGGGATGTGGACAACATTGAGAGGGTCCAGAGGAGGACCACCTGCATGATCTGAGGACAGCAGGGCAGACCCTACAATGAGAGACTATGGGACCTGAACCTGTTCAGCCTTCACAGGAGAAGGCTGAGGGGGGACCTTGTGACTGTCTATAAACTCACTAGGGGGGACCAGAAGGGTTTGGGGGAGACCTTGTTTCCCCTAGCGCCCCCCGGGATAACAAGGAATAATGGCCACAAGTTATTGGAGAGTAGGTTTAGATTAGACATCCATAAGAACTACTTCACAGTCAGAGCGGCTAGGATCTAGAACCAACTTCCAAGGGAAGTGGTGCTGGCTCCTACCCTGGGGGTTTTTAAGAGGAGGTTTGATGGCTACCTGGCTGGGGTCATATGAGCCCAGTTTTCCTCCTGCCCAGGCAGGGGGTCGGACTTGAAGATCTACAAGATCCCTTCCAACCCTTCTTCTATGATTCTATGAGATGCCCTGGCCAGCACAATGGCTGAAAAGGACCTCAGAGTTATGGCTGATCACAGGATGAACATGATCCACCTGTGCAATGCTGTAGTCAACAGAGCTAATAGCATACTGGGATGCATTAGCCGATGTGTCATGAGCAGGACTGACTAAGGAAGTGATACTCTTTCTCTACTCAGCATTGGTGAGACCCCAGCTGGATTACTGTGTCCAGTTCTGGGCACTTCACTGCAAAAAAGATGTGCAGATTCTTGAAAAGATCCAGAGAAGAGCCACAAGAATGTTTAAGGGGCTGGAGGACAACTCTTATAAGGAAAGACTAAGGGATCTGGGATTGTTCAGCTTGGGGAAGAGAAGACTGAGGGGGAATTTGATGGCCATCTATAAGTATGTAAGGGGTGAATATCAGGAGCTGGGAGAAAAACTGTTCACTAGGCTGTGCCGGGGAGGATAAGGAGCAATAGGCATAAACTGTTAGAGGATGGTTTCAGGTTGGATGTAAGGAAAACTTCTTTACAGCTAAAGATGACCAGAATCTGGAATAGACTTCCCAAGGAGATGGTGCAGTTCCCAACCTTTGAAGTCTTCAAGAGGAGACTGGACAGACACCTTGCTGGGATCATTTGATCTCAGCTGTATTCCTGCCCAGAGCAGGGAGGTTGGACTCAATGATCATTTGAGGTCCCTTCTTGCCCTTAATTTCTATGATTCTATCTATGGGCTTGAGGGTTGGAAGATCAGCTGTGAAAACCATCTGTGGATTTGGGCTTTATTACAGTTGGGTAGTGCACATGGGACTCTCTCAAACTGCTCTCATCTAATCTTGATAAAGCCTGACTGTCTCAAAATTCTCTAATCTAATCTTGATAGTTTGACCATTCATTTTAATTGAAGAATAATCCATCATGCCCTGATTGCAAAAAACCGAAAACAAAACAAAACACCAAAAAACCAAAAGAACTAATACAAAAAAAAAAATAGATGTTGACAAATACACTGTTTATAGTGGTAACGACAGACTGATTGATGGCTGTGCTGGGGAATTACAGCTGGCAGCTCCTCTATTTGTAAGAGGGTTATGAAAGTAGGAAGCAAGTGCTGCTACTGCAAATATTTTTGGAAAACTGACGTTTAATGCAAATCCTGGCAACAAACTTGTATGTAATTAAAGTTTTTTGAGAGAGAAGATTTTGCACTTTTTGTTTCCATGAGGCAATGTCCTTACTAACTTTATACCAACTCCCTGAACTTCCAACACTTCCCTGGTGATTATGGATAGGCAGAGAGAACTGTCTTTCTGGGGTCTGATTCAAACTCTGCTGCATTTCTCCCACTTTAAAAAAGAAAACTTGTTAGTTTTTCAGTTATGTAAATCAAGCCTTAAATGGCCTGTTTCTATACTGAACCCTATGAGTGCACTGAGCCTTAAGACTTCTCAAGTATGAAATCAGATAGAGTTCCTAAGTATTACTACTTCTAGAAATTTCAGGGCTCAGTCTAGCTTCCTCTCCTCACAAAGAAAGGTGACTTCTGGGGATGGGGATTTCTACAGTCCCCTCCATTATTAAATCCATCATCTAAGACAAAATGTCTTCTATTACCATTGCCAAGGAAGTCAGAAAAATGTGTTCAGGGTTTGTTCAGAAAGTCCAAGTAAGGAAGCAGGTAGTTTTTTCCATGTATCTGTTATAGTACATGGACCAAATTGAGCCCCAAATCCTTGCCTTGGTGTGTAAGGAATGGATAAATCAGAGGAGTGACTAAAATAGCCCAAGAAGTCAGTCAGGTGAGCAATGGATGGAGAGATGCAAAGGTCACATCCCTACCCACTTTTTCCCTAAAAAAATAAATAAGAGTTTTCAAACAAATTTTAGAAACATTTGGTAAATCCCAAGGCCTGATTCTCCTCTCAGACCTGTGAAAGTCACTTGAATTTAATATAGTAATCTTATTCCTAATAATATAAAAGAAAGAAGAGCCAGATCCCTTGTGTATAAATACTGCATAAACATGGATGAAAGGAGTACAGAAAATATTGAGAGCACCGCGTGAGATGAATGTAAACATGAATCAAATCTGGCAACTGTGAAAAAAACAGAGTATGTACCACTTCAAAAACTAGTTCTGAAAATGTCAGTTTAAATCTAAAAAAAAAAAAAAAATTAAATTGGAAGTAGATTTAATTGCTTCAGTTCAGGGTCACATGAGCATTATGGATGGAAGAGAAGATGAAATGCACCCTTGAACTTTGAATAGACTGATAATAGGAAGTATATAATTAGAACGATCTTGTGAAAAAATACTTACAGGAGTGCAGTCAAATGATCAATGGTTAAAATACTAGCAGGTGATTGAATGGTAGGAACTGCTCTGGAGGGGTTTGGTTTTGACTGACCTTGACTCACTTCATTTTTTTTAATTAATTTATTTCTTTCTCTCTTTCCACCTTAAGTTCCACATCTGTGGAAGCCCTCAGACTCAGGATGTGGCAAAGTAAGGGTTCCCAGATCCTAGAAAAATGCTGAGACCCAGACCAGAAGATTCAAGAGCCCCAAGGAGGGGGTGAACTGGGCCAGAGGGTCCACAAGCCCAGAGCAGGCTAAGCCAGACTAGAGGGTCCAAGAGCCTGGAGGAGGGACTGAGGGTGGTACCAAAGATCTGAGAGCCCAGAGGAGGGGCTGTTTGTGGGACCAAGGGAGAGGGAGACCGCATAAGGGACAAGGGGGGTCTGAGGGCCTAAGGGACCCAAGTGTATCAATAGTTAAAACTGAAGACAGAGAACATATTCAAGGCTTGGAGCATGGTGTAGGGGAAGAAAAAGAGTCACACATTGAGCTCTTAAGACTATGGGTGCCCCGGAGGGACACAAATATGCATGTAGTTTTCAAAGCTACAGGGGCCCTGCAGGGGCAAAGGCCAGCTGAGAGGGTCTATTGAGCTTAAGGGTCGAATCAAAGTGGTTGGGGATCTAGGAGAGACCTGGTAGTATTGCAGGTGAACTAAGGATCACTCTAAGGCCCATTATTCAACCTCTAATAAGTACAAGGCATGGGAGGCGAGCAATTAAGGGAGAACTGTAATAGAGATTGAGCTGGGCAGGTGTCACATGGCCACCAGAGGGCCTCACGACTTCCCTGGGGCACAAACCGGTCACACCATACTTAACACAATCCAGTCTGTGGATGACTTCTTGATCTTCCATTTTCTTTTCAAATCAGTTTTTAAAAATGTACTGGCTGAGAATAGCTACCTTCAGGTCTGCATTAGAATGTCCAGGGAGATTAAAATGTTCTGCCACAGGCTTGCATGTCTTTCTGCAGCTGATGTCAGTGATGTACATTCATTTTGTCATCATTTTGTAGGGATCACTCAGTCTTTCCAATGTAGACAGCATACACCTGTAAGCAGGCGATGGCACATATGACATTGGTGGAGTTGCAAATAAATTCATTTTGCATATTATCATTCATGTTATTCAGTCCAGTGATGAAATGATCTATATTGATGTTGGGGCATAGAAGGCATCTAGGTCCATTGTAAGACCTGGTGCTTCAGTGAGGATGGGAATTAGGTAGCCCATTGCTTGAAAGACACTTTTATCCTTATGGATTCCTATGCATGTTTGCTTGTCTGTCTCAACACTGCCCCCTTTACCCAATCTCTCTCTCCTCCCTCCCTTACCTTCTGTATTTTAATATCACTACCCTTATGCTCTGCTTTCTGCACATCCTGTCACAGCATCTAATGAAGTAATATTTAGCTCACAAAAGCTTGGGATATATAATCATGAAAGTTTGTGACAATGATGTATCTACTTTGGTCAACCTGTATGGTGCAATCTATTCTGACTTCTACTTCTACTGTTCATGACAGACCTAAACCACATGGTATTAAGTGCTGGAAACTCATAGAAGAAATGGGGCCTTCTGCCTTAAAGAACTAGAGAGTGCAAATATTGTCTGGATTTTATAAATGGGGAAACTGAGAAATAAGGTACAGCAATACTAGCATTTACCCCAATGCAAATCCAGAATCACTCCACTGACTTCAGTGGGACAACTCCAAATTTATGCCAGTAAAGATGGTTATAACTGTCATTATGTGTAAGTGACCAGCCACAGTGGGTTGGTATCACAGTTTGGTTTCTTTCCAGGGGCTAACATTTATTTTACTCTATGGAGAGGATGACTGAATCCTGTTTGACTTTGACTGGCCCTCTCCTCCTTTCCACCACTGGGTGGGAGGACATCCTGGACTGCCTTCATAGATTTCATAGACATTCGGGCTGGAAAGGACCCTGAAGGATCATCAAGTCCAGCTCCCTTCCCCAGGGGCAGGAAGTCAGCAGGGATCATAGGATCCCAGTAAGATAAACATCCAAATGTGTCTTCAAGGTGTTCAAAGTAGGTGCTTGAACCACCTCTGTCAGTAGTCTATTCCATACCTTGGGGGCTCAGACAGTAAAGAAGTTCTTCCTTATGTCCAGCCTCAATCGATTGCGGCAGAGTTTGTGACCATTCAATCTTGTCATCCCTTGAGGCACTCTGGTAAACAGACATTCCCCCAGATCCTGGTGAGCACCCCTGATAAACTTATAGGTGGCCACCAGATCGCCCCTGAGCCTGCGCTTTTCCAGGCTGAAGAGTCCCATGGCTCTCAGCCTCTCATCATAAGATGTGTTTTCCTGATCTCTGATCATGTGCATGGCTCTCCTCTGCACTCTCTCAAGCTTCTCCACATCATTCTTGAATTGTGGAGCCCAAAACTGGACACAGTACTCCAGGTGTGGCCTCACCAAGCCAAGTACAATGGGAGAATGATGTCCTGGGATTTGCTTGAGAAGCATCTATGGATGCAAGCCAGCGTTTTGCTCACTTTACTAGTCACAGCATCACATTGAAGGCTCAAGTTCATCTTCTGGTCAATCATGACCCTCAAGTCCCTTTCATCTGTAGTGCTAACCAGCATAGCACTGCTGAGCCTATAAGCATGCTGCAGGTTTTTCCTCCCAAGGTGGAGAACCTTACATTTTTCGGTGTCAAACACCATCAGGTTCTCATCCGCCCACTCCATGAGCCTGTCTAGATCTGCCTGGATCACCCTCCTGTCCTCAGGTGTGGATGCTTTATCCCAGAGTTTGGTGTCATCGGTGAACTTGACCATTCCGTGTCTGACACCAATGTCTACATCATTGATGAAGAAGTTAAAAAGTATAGGCCCTAGGACAGAACCTTGAGGGACCCCACTGGTCACCACGCACCACGATGATTAACTTCCATCCACCACCACCCTCTGGGTCCTACCACGGAGCCAATTCCCCAGCCAGCAGATCGTGGTGAGGTCAAGGCCACAGTTACCCAGTTTTGCCAAGAGGTGATCATGGGATACCAGATTGAAGTCTTTTTAAAAGTCAAGATACACGACATCAATCTCTTCCCCCTTGTCCAGGTGATAGGTCACCTGGCTGTAAAAGGAAATGAGATTGGTCAAGCAAGACCTACCCGCAACAAACCCATGCTGGGTATCCCTCAGGATCTTGCCATCAGCTTGTCTGCTAAGGATGGTCTCTTTGATAATCTTTTCCAAGACCTTCCCCAGGATAGAGGTCAGGCTGATGGGCCTGTAGTTTGCCAAATCTACTTTGCTCCCTTTCTTGAAGATAGGCATGACATTGGCCTTCTTCCAGTCTTCGGGCACTTCACCAGAGCACCAAGAGATCTCGAAGATTCGTGCCAGGAGCTGAGCTATGACGCTTGTCAGCTCTTTGAGTACCCTTGGGTGTAAACTGTCAGGGCCGACTAACTTGAAGGTATCCAGCCTGTCAAGGTGTTCTTTCATGAGGTCAGCTTCCTAAACTCCCCTCCCCTTTGGGTTGTGGCCCATTAGGGCCTCACTGACAAGCCTCCTGAGCTTGTCAAAGTCAGCTTTCCTGAAGTCGAGGACTTCTGTATTACTGACTGACTTGCCAGCTTTATGGTGGATGGTTTTCATAGATTCATAGATGTTAGGATTGGAAGGGACCTCAATAGATCATCGAGTCCGACCCCCTGCACAGGCAGGAAAGACTGCTGGGTTTAGAAGGTGAAGGTGATCAGCTCGTGGTCACTGTCACCCAGCTTCCCTTTGAACATTAGGTTGCTGGTTAGGTCATCCCCAGTTGCCAGAATCAGGTCGAGCAGCGCTTTACCTCTCATCAGCCTATAGACTTCTTGCATCAGGTAGAGCTTATCCAGGCACGAGAGAAAGCTATGCGACCACTCGGATTTGGCTGAGCACTCCTCCCACAAGATGTCTGGGTAGTTAAAGTCTCCCATGACAACCATACACCAGGAGCACGCAGCCTGAGCCAATTCCCTGGCAAACTCCTGGTCAAGGACTTGACCCTGTGTAGGGAGTCTATAGTAGACTCCCACCATAGTATCCCCTGTGCCTTGTTCCCCATGGATTTTAACCCAGAAAGTCTCAAGTCATCCACCATGGGTGCCAATGTCAGCTTGCAGGGATGCATAGCTCTCCTTGACATAGAAAGCTACCTCCCTTTTGTCCACCCAATCCCTCCTGTACAGGGTATAGCCATCTATACCAGTGGCCCAGTCATGGGTGGAGTCCTACCAGGTATCCATTATCCCTATGACATCATAGTTATTTGCATTTAGCAGGAGGACAAGTTCCTCCTGTTTATTCCCCAAGCTCCTGGCATTTTTGTATAGGCATGCAATTGTCCCCTTGGGGGCCCTAGCCTGGCCTACAGTTTGTTCCAGGGTTGAGGCAGGGGTGGGCTCCCTTAATTGCCTTGGCCTGCTGGCTTTGCAAGGGTTGCTTAGCAGGCCAGCAGTGACAGTAGTCCCTCCCACCCCCCGGCAGCCTTATTCTTCATGCTTCTGTTGCTTCTCTGTGTGAATGCTCTCTGGACATTTAAATACCTAGCTGAACCATTGTGGCAGAGATGCACAAAATGCACAGTCTCAAATAAAGACAGGTAACAGGGTGGACATGGAAGCACTAATGCACTGACATATAGTTCAGTGCATTGCTAAAAGACTGCTATATGGGCACAGCCCAACTGTATCATATGAAGATGACATGGGCTGCTTACAGAAATTCTGTTCTTTAGAGTGCAACTGAGGCCTTGATGTCACAGGAAGCTGATCACTAAGACCTCTGAAGTGCTGAGTTCAAAAATAAACATCCAAACTTATCCAGTATCTCAAATAAGGCCTCGTCAGGTTTGGTATTGTGGACCACCCTCTGGAAAGGATGTTTGATATCTGTGACTCCTGCTGAAATTATTATGGACCAGCTACAGCATTTAGTCAATAGTACATGACACAGGCTCCCAGAACTGATTAGGTGTCACTGTGCTGGGAGGCAAAGGCAGATAAATGAAAACCTTTAAAATAAAATGCAGTTGCTTTATCATTAGCAACTTTTCTGATAAGGTCATGGGCAGCATCAGAGAAAAACTTTACCTCTTGTAGAAAGTTTTTCACAGTCTGCTAATTTCCAGAAGTTGGTCATTGTGGCCACTAGCAACATTTCACTGATATTTAAATTGATATCAAGTTAAATATGGTTTTGAGCATGGATAGGTGAACCCAGAAACATATGGCTTTGGGGTCATCATAGCCCAGGAAATGTAACATTCTTTATGAACTACTAGCTATAAAAATGGGATTCTGTCTTGGTTCAATTCTTACCTCTGTAACAGAGCCCCCGTGTGACCTTAGCCATATTAATTCATTAGTTTACTCATCTGTAACCTGTAACTGTGCTCATTTTCCTTTTTTTCATGTCAGTTGTAAGGCTTAACTAAATTAATCCCTGCTTATGAATCACTGAAATACTCAACATCAAAGAATGATGCCATTTAAGTGTGAAATAGTATTTTGAATAGATTTGTTGTACAACTTCTCACTAACACCATAGAACCAAAGGATCCCAAAGGAATCAGCCTTATGGTCTGGTTTTTTGTTTCTTCAATCCTCATATGAAAGCTCCTTTTGTGTACACTGGGCCCATAAGTTATCACAGGCTTGGAAATAGAATCTAGTCTAATTTCTTACACATGCATACATACAAACACACACAGATACACTTTTCAACTGAACATAAAATAATAGAGAGCAAGTGGATACAATAAAGAGAAGGAGCAGGAGATAACTGAGACAATTATGTTTGGTATACATCTTATATAGCTATTGTCAATTATTAGTAGGCATCCTGGCATAGGTGAATTTTAACAAGAAACTTCAAGGAAGAGGATAAATTGCTATGGATTTTTACAGAGGCAATGTGGGAGAATTTTCAAAGGTACTTGTTGAGATAGTTAATTGGCATTAAATTATGACATCATTCAGAAAGTAAAGGCCAGGCTTGATTTATTTATTTTTACAGAATAGTTGCACTTTTTTACTTGTTCATTTTTCACAATTTTATAAACCTAGAACAGAAATATTTTTAATATATAAATTGCCTACAAAACAAGTGTTATATATTTACAATTGGTTATTCTTGTCTTGAGATTGTTCAGTGCCATATAAGAAGGTGCTCAGTAGCTAGAAGTTTTTTTCATAACATTTCTCTTTTTTTTTATTTTAATTCCAACATTTTTTGCTCATTTGTTTTCCAAACTTAAATTGTTGTTTTCTATCTGCCTGGTACCTGCTTATCAAGCTGTCTAGGCATTTATGAAGGGGCCATTACAGTAGGCTTCAGGCACAATTCAAAAAGATAAAATTTAGAATTTCAAAAGAGTATTTTGTTTGGACAAGTATTGAATTTCCGCATTTCAAAAATCTAAAAAAATTGTTTGAAACAAGGCTTAATATATTTTAAAATGTGTTGAATGTTTCAGGGGTGTGCTTGGTAGCTATGTTGGTCAGAGACAAAAAGACATACAAAAAACTAGAACTTGTGGTTCCAAAATGATACCTTTTATTAGACCAACTGGAAAATGGCAAGAAAAGTGTCCTTTTCTGCAAGCTTTCGGAATCAAAGTCCCTTCATCAGACTCTGGGAAAAGCGTAGATGGTATAAGATGGTAAAAAGTCCCCATAGGTAGGAAATAAATTTCATTTTTGCACAGAGGGAGGTGGAGATGTAAGTCTGTCCCTCGGTCCATGAGACTGTCTTTGTGAGCTATGTTGAGTAGCTCTTTGATGTGTTGATCAGGTAGAATTCCTTCCCTGAAGGTGTCAGATGGGAGGCAGGGAGGCAAAAAAAACTTCCTTGTAGTTCTGTTCTCAGACCAACATGGCTACCAAGTACACCCCTGAAACATGGAAGATGCTGAATTTTAGCCGCTTTTGGATTTTAAACTTCATTGGAGAACTACAAGGAAGTTTTTTCACCTCCCTGCCTCCCATCTGACACCTTTAGGGAAGGAATTCTACCTGATCAACACATCAAAATGCTACTCAACACAGCTCACAAAGACACTCTCATGGACCCAGAGGGACAGACTTCCATCTCCAGCTCCCTCTGTGCAAAAATGAAGTTTATTTCCTACCTATGGGGACTTTTTACCATCTTATACCATCTACACTTTTCCCAGAGCCTGACAAAGGGACTTTGATCCCGAAAGCTTGCAGAAAAGGACAATTTTCTTGCCATTTTCCAGCTGGTCCAATAAAAGGTATCATTTTGGAACCACGAGTTCTAGTTTTTTGTATGTGTTAAATGTTTGCACTTCTTTTCTTATGAAAAGCTTTCTACTGATTTTGGGGATGGGTGGGAGGGAGGAGCGTTGTGATAAGACCTAAGACCTCAATTCATTCTTATTCTGGACAGTACTTAAGTGGGAAGTATTGAACAGTAAGGCTCAAGCAGAGACTTCAAGTTAGACTCCTGCTTAAATGCTGTCCAGAATAAGAATTGCTTTCCTGGGACCCACGTGCTAAAAAGTGCCAAGACATTCTGGTGCAGAGTAACAGGTATATTGGCAGATTTGAGGTTTTTTTCCTTGAATTTGTGGATTTATAGTTTAACCTTTTACCATCACCTTTTTGCTTTGTGTATGTGTGTCTTCTAAACTGTAGCTTTCATTAAAGTCCATATAGTATATATGAAAAGAGATAACACACAAGAGGTATATACATTTAATTTACAGAGAAAGCTCAGAAAGAAGTAACTTTGACCAAAACCTACTCCTGAATATTGAGTTTTGCCTGGGAATGGAAAGAGCTCTGAAATATAAGTCTCTAGTATCTTTATTTTCACTGACCAAGAACAAGCAAATGAAGATACTGGGGAGAAGGAGGGGGAAGGTGGGAATTGGCCTATAAAATTAACAATGGGAGAGGGAGTATGGAAGGCTACTTGAAATACAGCTTGTTTCAGTGCAGCACTATTCCTTTGGCAATCCTACAGTCACAGTTTCTTCAGGATGGAGAAGTCTTTCTGAAAGAAAACATTTGAAGCTCCTTGGTAAGAGATTTTTTTTTTTTTATTTTGACCATTTTCAAATTTCTAATATTGTGTTCACAGGCAAGGGACTATGTGAGTACCTTACAGGAAACAGAAGATTAATAGCTCAAAGATTTCATTTTGGGTGGTAGAAGCAAATAATAGAAGCCAAAAATAAGTGAGGTAAATAAGTTTACATTTATTCCTGGAGAGCTGCAGGGTAAATGTGTACAAAACCAATCTAACCCATGGAATCTAGCTGCAAAGAGGAAATCGGTATGCTAAAAAAGTGGTTTAAGTTAATAAATAAAAATATACCATAGACTAAAAACTTCAGGGCTTAAGCTAGTCTTTAAGCATTAGAGACTGGGTGAGGTCTCTGTTAAGGGAAGATCATCATACTTCTAGCTACAAAACACAAGTTCTTAGTAACACAGGACTGGGAAGGTCCTCCAGGGTCACCAGGTCCCATCCTCTACTAGTGCCAGAAACCACGTTGTATCATCTTGCATCTTGTTCTGAAAAAATCAGGTATTGGCCACTGTCAGAGACAGGGTATTAGACTGGATGGTGTTGGATCTAATCCAGTATGGCAATCCTTATGTAGTTCAGAATCATGCAGAAAATTGTTGCCATGGTAGACTTTTGATGTAGAGCAGGCCTCTTGAAATTGGGGTCCTGGTTAAATGCATAAAATTAGAGGTGACTTGCAAAGTTATTGTACATTTATTTTTTTCAAAAATAAAAAATATAACTATTTTAATGTCATAGTAATAGGGATCCTTTTCAAAGACCTTCTTATAATGCCTTGGCCAGTATTCACATGGAAGTTGAATTGAGTCATTCTACACCATCATACTGACCAAACCATCAAAGGAGGACAGCTACTCATGCATGGAGTAGAAAAGCATACATTTCTGTTTGTCCAGTTTTCACAGATCGCAGTCTAGCATTTTATATTGCTGTTAACGCACATTTTAAAGTGAACAGATAAGTGATAGTGTTCGCTCTGATTTTGGGGTGTGAAAGAAGTGTCCACAATATTTCCCAGTTATAAATATTTCACAGTTACAAATCTACTCAGTTTTAGAAATCAACTGATCCTTAAGCCAAGCAACACCCTTACTCAGAAAAAGTCTGATTTTTCTAATGCACTTTATCCTGCATAGTCATTTATATTTTTGTAAGTAAGTAGAAATTGCTACCACACTCATTTAGCAGCATTTAACACACTGCACAGGTGTAAATAATACAAAATGTTAAGCCAGTGGGAAATCAAAACTCTCCCCATCTAATTTGCTTATTGTGGCTTGATTGGATTTGCATAATTTGACTCCGTGAATTTTATTGTAAAATAAATAAATAAATAAATCTGCTTTCTTCAGAAAAAAGTGTGTTTGGAGAATCTAATGCTTAAAAATTTAAACAAAAAATTGAACGATAGACAAAACATGTCAGCATGGATACATTGGCACTGGGTTTCACATAACTTGATCTTCATGTCCACTTTGTGTTCTGTGTGCTGGTCCCACTTCTTGAACTTTATCTCTGTGCTACATTTCAGACTTGTGACTACCTTTTGGCAGTTCTTCTCTCACCAAGAGGCTATACAGAGTGAGATAAGGAGGACAGACAGTCTATAGGCAAGAACTGGACCAGGATGGACCTGATCTGGAACTTCCCCAAGGCACCAGAGCAGCATTTCAGGAAGTAAGTAATGTAAATAAAGGATTAAGCTGAAACATTTTGGTTTCTAATTCCTGGGAAAAAACAACTCCTGTTCTAGAACTACCTCGATTATCAGGCCTGTGTGAAGCTTCGGTTGCTGATTCAATTCGGCAGAGATTCAGCCTGATTTGGTGGCCAAATCTCTGAATCTGAATTGAATCAGGAGACTCTTTATAGATTCATAGATTCATAGATGTTAGGGTCAGAAGGGACCTCAATAGATCATCGAGTCCGACCCCCTGCATAAGCAGGAAAGAGTGCTGGGTCTAGATGATCCCAGCTAGATACTCATCTAACCTCCTCTTGAAGACCCCCAGGGTAGGGGAGAGCACCACCTCCCTTGGGAGCCCGTTCCAGACCTTGGCCACTCGAACTGTGAAGAAGTTCTTCCTAATGTCCAATCTAAATCTGCTCTCTGCTAGCTTGTGGCCATTGTTTCTTGTGACCCCTGGGGGCGCCTTGGTGAATAAATACTCACCAATTCCCTTCTGTGCCGCCGTGATGAACTTAAAGGCAGCCACAAGGTCGCCTCTCAACCTTCTCTTGCGGAGGCTGAAAAGGTCCAGTTTCTCTAGTCTCTCCTCATAGGGCTTGGTCTGCAGGCCCTTGACCATACAAGTTGCCCTTCTCTGGACCCTCTCCAGGTTATCCGCATCCTTCTTGAAGTGTGGCGCCCAGAATTGCACGCAGTACTCCAACTGCAGTCTGACCAGCGCCCTATAGAGGGGAAGTATCACCTCCCTGGACCTATTCGTCATGCATCTGCTGATGCACGATAAAGTGCCATTGGCTTTTCTGATGGCTTCGTCACACTGCCGGCTCATGTTCATCTTGGAGTCCACTAGGACTCCAAGATCCCTTTCCACCTCTGTGCCACCCAGCAGGTCATTCCCTAGGCTGTAGGTGTGCTGGACATTTTTCCTCCCTAGGTGCAGCACTTTGCATTTCTCCTTGTTGAACTGCATTCTGTTGTTTTCTGCCCACTTGTCCAACCTGTCCAGGTCTGCTTGCAGTTGTTCCCTGCCCTCCAGCGTGTCCACTTCTCCCCATAGCTTTGTGTCATCTGCAAACTTGGACAGAGTATATTTGACTCCCTCCTCCAAGTCACTGATGAAGACATTAAAGAGTATCGGTCCAAGGACCGAGCCCTGCGGGACCCCACTGCCCACACCCTTCCAGGTCGAGACCGACCCATCCACCACGACTCTTTGGGTGCGACCCTCCAGCCAATTCACCACCCACCGGACTGTGTAGTCATCCACATCACAGCCTCTTAACTTGTTCACCAGTATGGGGTGGGATACCGTATCAAAGGCCTTCCTGAAGTCTAAGTATACGACATCCACCCCTCCTCCTGTGTCCAGGCGTTTCGTAACCTGGTCATAGAAGGAGACTAGATTCGTCAGGCACGATCTGCCTGCCACAAACCCGTGCTGGTTTCCCCTCAGCATAATTTGCCCTGCCGGGCTCTCACAAATGTGAGCCTTGATAATTTTTTCAAAGACTTTACCAAGGATGGAGGTGAGACTGACTGGACTATAGTTGCCCGGGTCCTCCTTCCTCCCCTTCTTGAAAATGGGGACTACGTTAGCCCTTTTCCAATCCTCTGGGACTTGGCCCGTGAGCCACGAGCGTTCGAATATTCCCGCCAGTGGCTCTGCAATGATGTCAGCCAGTGCCTTCAGCACCCTCGGATGGAGCTCATCCGGGCCTGCCGACTTAAAGGCATCCAGTTCTTCCAAGTGACTCTGCACCACCTCAGGATCTACGTATGGAAGTCTGGCGCCTTGCTGCTTCCTCTCTACAACCCCAGTGAGAGACTTGTCGTGCCCCTCACTTAGGAACACTGAGGCAAAGAACTCGTTGAGGAGTTCAGCCTTGTCCCCCCTGTCTGTCACCAATTGTTTCTGCCCATTTAGCAGAGGTCCTATTCCTCCCTGGGCGTTCCTTTTACTCCCAATATATCTAAAAACCAATTTCTTGTTGTCTTTTACTTGGGTTGCCATCCTCAGCTCCATGGTAGCTTTGGCCTGCCTAACTGCCTCCCTACAAGCACGAGCAGAGGAGGTATATTCATCTTTAGTGATCTCACCCTGTTTCCACTTTTTATGTGCTCCCCTTTTGGCCCTTAGGCTGCCCTGGATTTCTCTGGTCAGCCATGGAAGCCTCCTGGCCCCTTTCCCTTTTTTGCCTCGCTCGGGGATCGTCTTGCTTTGTGCCCGAAGGATCGTTTCCTTAAGGCACAGACACCCTTCTTGGGCTCCCATCCCTCCAAAACTCCTACTCTACAGTGTGTCCTTGACTAATCGCCTGAGTACATTGAGATCAGCTTTCCTAAAGTCTAGCACTTTCACCCTACTAGTTACCTTACCCACTCGACGTCTTATGTTGAATTCTATTATTAGGTGATCACTGCCTCCCAAATGGCTACCGATCTGGAGGTCCCCTATCATGTCATCCCCTGTTGCCAATACCAGATCCAGTATGGCATTCCCCCTAGTGGGACCGTGTACCTCCTGTGTCAGGTGGAGGTCCTGTACACAGGTTAGAAACCTGCGTGAGCGATGGGACCTTGCTGTCTGCGTCTCCCAGCAGCTGTCCGGGTAGTTTAGGTCCCCCATGACTACCTCCTCTTTAGCGTTTATGGAATCCTCCGACTCAATTCAGAGAGATTCAGAAAGATTCAATGATTCGGACATAAACACAGCTTTAAATTTTTTTCTACATACCTCAAGGTACCAGGTGGCTCATGAATGCTAAGGTGGTGGGGCAGATGGAGCGTCCCACAGGAGTGCAGGGGGATCCCCAGCGTGCTCAGCAGCAGACCCAGAAATGGACCAGAAGCAGACCCCCCCCCCAGCTTGGTGACTGATGCCTCTTGGGTCTGGGGGGGCACCTGAGGTCCCCATACAACTGATCGCAGAGCTGGGGAAGGCCGTGGGGGGTCCCACTGCACATTCTGTGCTGGACCTGGAAGTGGACTGAAAGTGCTTCTGGTCCACTTCCAGGTTCGTTGCTGAGCATGCGGGGACCCCCTGCACTCCTGTGGGACGCCCCATCTGCCCCGCCATCACAGCATTCATGAGCCATGCCTGGCACCTCAAGGTATGTAGAAAAATCATTTCAAGCTATGTCTATCGCTGAATCAGTGATTCTCTGAATCAGCATCAAATCTTTGGATTCAGCCTAATCGAACTGGGACAGTAATCCAAATCAACAAATCAAATCACTGTCCCTGAATTGGGCCAAATCTGAATCCAAATCTAATACAGCCCATTTCACACACTTCTATTTATTACGTATGGGAAAGGTCTGAAAAGACTCATATACTACGTAGCAGTTGCATGACCGAAAAACATTATAAATGCTTGCAAATCAGCTGAGGTCAAATGGAGCAAGTTGATTTGCCTCACACTCCAGAACTCTACAGCCAAGTCTTATCTCCAGCACCTTTATGCATCACCTGATGTATCAAATCTTCTTGTTAACTTGGAGGCATAGAGCATTAAGTATGTCATACTGGCCTATTCCCATATATTTTCCTATTGCATAGGAAATCAATTACTTCCTTTTCTACTACTCTGTGCTAAGGGCAAAAGAAACTATAATTAGACATCATAAGGAAAATGATTTCATCAAGACTTATTGGGTATATTAAGTTACGTATGAGGCAAAAAGTTATAAGTGATAGTCAAACAGTCTATCAGGCCGCTATAATTGGAGTTTCAGGGGTTATAGGCAAAGAGCACCAAAAGGTAATTTCCAATTTGGCCAAAGCACTCCTTGATTCCCTCTGGCCTCCAATTATCATATTTCTTCTCCAAATCAGATCTCCCCTACATTCTCAAGCTGTTGTGAGCTCAAAGCTATTACAGCATACTGTAATCCTTGCACACAGCACTGAAGTTCTCATTTTCTCTTTACACAGACTCATCTGTCAGATATTTACTGCTGAGAGCTAGGTCTGTGCTTCAGCTCAGGTGATAAATAGGCACAGAAAGATTTTTGGAGCAGGAAGACAAATAAACATTTGAAACTGATTAAGCTAAAAGAAGCTTCAATCGAATAATGTTCCAAGGCTGATTTAAACACATAACAAACAGCAGAGAAGGAGCTTATACACTTACCTCCTGGGTCTAAGTAGTACAGTATTCAGTACACGTGATGAGCAACATTACTTGCATTTTGCTTTCAGACTTAAAAGCTAGAAAAGGGTTGATTTGAACTTCAAAGGACAGTACCTTGGCTAGTGTAACTGGCAAACACCACGGAAGTCAGTAGAGCCAAACTGATAAATACCAGATGAGAATCTGCCCTTGTATACTTTACCATTAAATCTTGTTACCATAAATATATTCTAGAATGTGATACTAAGGCATGAGACAAGAAAAAATGTATAGTGTAAGAGAGGTCTGATTGCAGGAGACAGGACGCACAATTCAAACACCTAATTTAAACACATAACTGAACACGAAAAATCAGATAGCTGCAAATGCATATAATTTGAAAAAACAGCAGTTATAGTTAGCCTATTTGCACACCTAGCAGCAGTATTTGCATAAGTCTAAAACTATACCCTTGGCTTGTCTGAAAATTCAGGCCTATAATCCATGGACTAATACAGGGGTGTCAAAGATCCAGACCACCGACCAGTTACAGTCTGCAAAGTCCTATCATCCAGCCTGTGTTGCTATTTGTGTGTTTCAAACCAGTCCCAAGCACCATGTGTAGCAAGTACTGGCCCTGGCCCTGTATACTGCATGATGTGTGCAGCTGGTACATGTTATATCTGTGACATGAGGCTGGTCCAGGGTATGCTCTGCACCAGACTGTCCCTGTGTGCTAAATCTACAGCCAGTCTAGACTGGGCCCACAAACCAGGCTTGCACACCAGATGCAGTGTTCAGAGCCAGTCCAGCACCATTGCCATATGCAGTGCACACCCCAGACCAGCCCCATGTACATGAAACACTCAGGGCCTGTCCAGGTTGGTCACTGACTCTGGCATGCAGGGCTGGAATGTGGGCCTAATCCAGTCTGCAGACCAGCCCCACACCTCTTGTAGGCTGAATGAGTTTAATACCTGTGAATCAGGTACTCTTCTCCTCTAGTCTGGTCTTGATCCTCCACCTCACTCGTCTACCATGCTTTGTTGGTAAAAAGTAATCAGAATGGGAGAGGTCAATGATCAGATGGTACATTCCAGTCCCATACATGTCCTGGCCTTAGCCCCAGGGCTCCGCCTCCCCTACACCCTGTCTGCACCTTTTGGAGTTGGTAATGATTTACTTTGTCAACGAACCTGTTCCTTGAGCAAGCAGGCAACTTGTCCCAGCTTGTGCACTGTAGAAGTTCAGTCACCCTCACATGGGATATTCCCTCAGAAAAGCGAAGGGTTCTATCTTAGTCTAAGTCTGGCACTTCTGTCCTGGAGGGAATCTCAATTGTCCTTAGTCAATACAGACCCCTCCCACTTTCCAGAGGGTGGTGGGGCATAAGACGACCCTATCTTCTCTCTCACGGGCTCGCCTCAGTAAAGAAGTTTCCTCTTTGTTTAACTGTAGCCTTCTTTCCATATCTGAAAAGGGGACTGGATCTGGCTCAATTTGCCCCTTTCTCTGCAAGTCCCAGCTCAGACCTGATTCTCTCTTTATCCTAATACAGTCACCCCTCATGGCTCGGCCACTGTTAGCCAGCCCTTGTGAAAACTTACCCACCGATCCTTCTCCCAGCTTCAGGTGCTTCTCCATGGTATGGGAACCTTTCCAGGTTCTCAGTTCTCCTCTGTGCCTCCACACAGATCTTGCAGGAGCCCTGTGCTGCTCTGACTCATTCTCCCCCTTTCCAAAGGATCTGTGTCCCAGCCCACTTTCTACCTGTCCTTCTGGGCATTTGGCCAATCAAAATTGGCTCCCAGGACAAGCTTCCCTGTGGCCCAGGGAAACCCATCCACTTTTCCAGCAGTATTTATGCTGCCCTTTGGTAGGAGCATGGCTGGCCAACTCAGCATGCCTGTAAGTACCTTTCTTTTCTTTTCCTGCTTTTCCTTCCTCTGGAACAGGGGCTGTAGGTGGTCCCCTGTTGCAATACCCTTGGCCTAATGCATGGTATATGTAATTTTACAACTAGCCAATATTAATGGAATAGGAAAATCCATTTCAGGTAAGTATTTAGTTTTGACTGCAGAAGTGGATCACCTGATTAAATGTGCCTCAGTGACAGTTCATCATTAACATCTGAATTTAAGGCTTACAGCAGTGAGACCTGACTTTAAGTATGTAAATATTTCCATTGAAATCTGACATGCTCAGTGTCTAAACAAGTGTATAAGTACCTTAATTAATGGGAGCCTAATTCATTTTAAGATTGCTTTGTTTCAATTTAACTGTCAGCAAAATAAAACTATAGTTACTGATCCCACAGGAGTTTTGTTGGGCAAGAATTAGTGATAATATTAAACTATATGGGCATGTCCACATGAGTGCAGACTCTCATAGACTCTTCTCTTTCTTTACCTTTGATCTTAGGTCTGGTGTTTGTGGTGCCGCAAACCACATACACCACACATGCAGATGTTTGTCACATGGCTAATATGCAAGATGGTGGGTATTTTTGACACCTGGATCTCCCAGTGTCAAAAAAACTGCACCAGAAAAGAGTGGGGTGGCACATGAGGCAGGAGTGCACATCACCAAAAACTGGTACCTGGCCAGCCAGAGCCACACTCCAGCTGCTGATCAGGCTCTGTGTGCCAAAATCACCACCACTGGTGCCCGAAGTGGCCCCTAGGACCCCAGGTAAGCGTGCTGTGGCCAGCCCAGGTGCCGGCCCCAGCCTCCCCTACCCGACCCATAGCATTTTTCCCTACACTAACCCCATGTGCAGGGGTGTGTGCCAGGATGGGGTTTTTCCCCACAGTAACAACAGGCACCACCTCATGGAGATGCAGTCCATGAGGCTATCAAAGAGCAGTAAATATAATTTTATCTGGATAGAGAGAAGAGTTGAGTGACTTGACCAAGACTAGTGGCAGACCTTGATTTGTCTACAACAATCTCTCTCTATTGGTGAAATTCCATATGTGCACAAGATCAGCATAATCCATCAGTGGAGTATAGATCTTGTATTACTCCCATACCATAGGGGAGATTTTTGTTCCAAACACATGAGATATGGGTTGGTGTCACAGGGGGTCGTCCCGAGATGAATCTCTATTTCGGCCTTCCCACCTGTCTTGGGCAGTCTGCCAATCTACCTCACCTGCCATGCCTTGTTATTAAATAATTTGGTTGTTAATTAGGTGGGAGGCTGCCCTTCATGCACCCAACTGTAGCAGGCGGTGCATACACACTCCAACCCTCCCTATACATGTCCCATGCCTCGCAGATATTACTACCATCTTCAACTCTGTACACCCCTGGCATTGAGCCAAATGGCTCCCATCTCTCTGTAGTACACACGCACCAAGTTCTCTAACAATTAGCTCTCTGTGTCTTTCCCTAGGATGCCTGGCTCTGCACCCCTCTGGCTGTGCCCCTCTGGCACTGTGGGTTTACTGTGCCCCTCTGGTGGTAGATGCCCTCTGTGCCTGACACTGGGCTCTACCAAGTTGTGTGCCCTTTCTCCAGGCACTAATGAGGCCTCTACACCTTCCCTTATATCCTCATCCCAGTCCTCAGAGGTAAACATGAACACAAACACAAGCCCCACAGGCTATAATTTAAATACTAACAATAATAACAGTTCTTTGTTCCTTTAAGGGAACAAACTTCCACCTCAAAGTAACATACCCCTAGCCTAGGTACCTGAGACCCCTCCTGGAGTCATACACCACTTAGATAGCAAAGCAGGCAGTACTTGGATAGCCAAGCAGGCAGCACCAGGTCTCAAGTAGCTTCAACAAACAGAAGCTCCTTCTCTATCAGTTGCCAGGGAGAGAGTGCATATCTTCTAGCTACAGCCTGGGCTTATATATCTCACAACCCTGCCTCCTGCTGGTCAGGTGATGTCTGAAGGTTTACCCCCTTAGGATGTTACCGCAGCAACCCACAGCTGGGGAGCTCTGCTTAGCCTGCGGAGCTTCCTGGCCAGGTTTTTTCAGCCTTAAATGAGGAGGCACATCTTAGTACCCTGCTACACTTGGGATATGTATTTTAAGGATACATTCAATTCCAAAATTTTAGGGATGCATCTCAGGTTGTTCATTTGTGATATTTGAGAAGAAGAAAAACACCCCTCATCTTTTGTTCCCCATCCCTGAAAGCATCTCCTAAGGCAGAACTGTCCTACTTCTGAGCAGCCATCATGCCTCTGGGGATAGTAGCAGGAAGTGGAAGCTTGAGGAGGCCCCAGAGACCCCAGAAGTGCAAGGGGGAGGCAGCAAAGGCAGCAGCAGCAGCAAGAGCAAGTGATGGAGGGAGGTGGTGATGGGAACATGGGAGAAAGTGCAGGGAGCCAAGGAGGTAAAAGCAATGGGAACCTGCAGGCCATGAGCTAACCACTGCTCATTACATAGCCCTGTCCTAAGGCATACCATAGTTACCCAAAAAGCCTTCAGTAGTGATCATGTCTGATTACACAGTTATAGTAGTTTTACATTGGTCATTTCAACATCTTCAAGGACTTCCTTGATGAACACTTTCCAAAAGGGAAGTATTGAAGTATTGATTTTGAGCTACTCTGAGTTGAGTGGTCTTTAGAACTTAAATTGGGTCCAAGATTTGATAAGAAAAAATAAAAGGAAAAGAAAGGTCAAGTGAGATAAAGAAATGCTTATATGTAGGAACATGGGCTATGTGTCAAACAAACCACCTTACAAAAGGGTTAGCTGTTCAAAATACTTGGTTCAAGCAGAGCTTGATCATGCCTGTCCTCAGTTTCAAACACCCATATCTGAGTTAATAAAAACCACAAGTCAGGCCTACTTGCACCTTGCTTATCTTGACAATATAAACAACTAACCCTTTGCTACCATGGTTGCTGGCAAAGAGAGCATATCTTTATGTGGCAGCACTGCTCTTTTTGTAAGTTAGCTTTTCTTCCAGGCAAAATATTTTGGATCAATTTTCTCCCTTAAAAATGTCTTAATAATTAATCTGCAAATGTGTTGATGGAAAAATTTAATAGATGCTAAATTATCCACAGGAGGGCTCCTTCTTTATTCCCAGAATGTAACAGAAGCATAATGAAAATTACAAAGAAAAATATATTTTTAAAATGAAACTTGCAGTCTACAGAGTTCATACAAGGTTCATTCTTTATTTTATACCAATATCTTGCTTGTGCGCAAAATGTCTGGAAAATTAGACTGAATAATATGCAGTAATGCTCTGTTTCTCCTTCAAAACTTGAATAGTTTTTAAGATAAAATGGTAATATGGGGTCAGATTCAGGAATGTAATTATCACATGCCTTATATTCCATGTTATAAAGGTGTTATGTGTTGTGTGCTGAGAGGAGTCTCTGTTTCTATAAATGGAACTAGCCTTTAATTAAGAAAACTACCTACAGAAGTGCTGCAAACATAGCTGGTATTCTAGCTGTGTGCACAGACTTGGAGTCTCCTCCAGATGGTCCCTCCTGAAACCTGTGCTTCTCTCTCTTGGTGCCATGATTTTTGCTACATGTGTCCTTGCAGTTATTACATGTTTTGTGTATTTGCTGGGGCCAGAGGCTATAATTCTATAGCCCACTCTTGCAGCATAGCCTTTAGTGCCCATCTAAAGCCATAGCCTGAGACCGACTACTCCTTCAAACACTGTTGATTTTGAATGATTTTTCCATTTCTTGTTTATGTTAGCAGTGTTAGCACTTTGACTTGTCTCTTCCCTCTTGCTCTCTTAATTCTGTTAGTTGGCATCTTCTTGGTTCTCTGTATTGCTCACACACTTCGTTTTTTCCTCTCCTATAGAAGGGTGAACAGATGGTATAAGTTTTTTTGTCAGACCTCCTTATCCTGGCCTTGGCTCCTTCTGTCCAGAGGTAATGCTTGTGTGCTGTTACTTTGCAGTTATCTCTAGTTTGATATCCTTTGCTGTCCTGAGCTTCTTCACATGATCTGTGTTCCACTTTAGGTTCAGCTGCCATCTTTTGCCATTTTTTGTATGTCTCTGATGGTTAGACCTCAACTTGTTCACTAACTGGCTTGGGTCCTATTTCTTTGCTCTAGCAGGCCATAAGCACAGTTTCTCAACTGTTTCTTTGTTTTGACCACTGTTCTACACTGCATTATAGCAGATTCTTCCATCTAGGAGGCAAACTCTTGGCTCTGTGGCCAATCAATCTCTGCTGTTGCCTAGTTTGTGGGAGGGTGCACTGTAATCCCTACCCATCTGCTTTGCCTTTGCTGTCAAACTCTTGGCTGTCTTTATTAACAACCTGGCTTTGTGGATGCCTGAGAAAAGACATTTTGTGCACCCACTTGTTGCTAAATTGTTTGAACCCCAGGGGAGTGACTGTGACCTGTCATCTGAGCATAGTGCATGAGGTATGTCAGTCTTTGAAAAATGTGTCTTCAGTTTCCAGGTCCCATTCTTTGTCCAATAGTCCACCTCCTAAAGACTGAAGCAGTAATTTACTGGAGTTGTTCAATTCCTATATTTAAAAATGAACCATTGATACAGAACTGTTTCTAGGATTGGCTGGAATTTCAGAAAGCTTTTTTCTCTTTGAAAGACTGTACCCTTGCAGGAAATTGTAGAGCCACCTCTTTTGTCATTCGTTATTGTTTTTTTCCACCTTGTACGGTTCTACATATGCTCTCAGTTGGGGATTCATGCCTTGGTCCCCATTACCTACTGTAATGGGATCAGGCCCTGTTACTGCAGGGAGGAGTGCATAAGAGCTTCTTCCAACCCAGGATGGTTCCCCCTACCCTGCTCCAAGATGGATGCAGCTGGCCAAGATGCATTGGCTGACCAAAAGTGGTATGGCAGGCGCAGCTACAATAGACACCCCTGGCTGGGGGAGTTCCCCCAGCTGCAGAAAATTGGAAGCCCAGACACCCGGGCAGGGCAGAAGGGCCCACCTCTGCAACAGAGGGAAATAAGAGTAGCCAGGAACGGCTCCTAAGGAGGCCTCTTAGACAAGAGGAGTTGGTGACACTACCAGGGATGCATGCATACAGCACCATCCCTAGATGGGGCTTCCCTCACCCAACCCATGCTGAGGTGAGAGTGGCTGAGTCACCTGGACCACAGCATAAAGGACTTACTGTGGAGACCCCAGAGAACCAGCACAAGAGTACATGCAGCTCTTTTTTATTTGTTACTGTTGTTTTTGCATTTTTTCAGTTACAGACCTGGGGCCAGGAGCCCAGAGCCTGGGAAGAAGTCCATAGCCTTAGGGGGCAGGGGTAGGGAGGAGCAAGCCTCAGGCCAGCTGCTCAGGGAGGCCAGGGTCCTGGTCAGTTGATCCTTGGCCAACCCACTGCACCTACAGTAAAAGCAGGCAGGACGTGGCAGTACACCTGACCCAACATGCCCAGTAGCACCCCTCCAGTGTCATGACTGCTCACCTGACTCGCACATACTTAGGCATTTCTCTGTGCCTAGGAGTCAAACACTTCAATCTTAGACAGACTTCCTGGTGTTTTCTCCATATGTATTTCTACAACCTGTACCCTTCCACCCATGTTCCATGCAGGTTGTAAGACTTTGTTCCAAATAGTATAAAACATCATGGCTCTGGTTTGGGAGGATTTTGTACTTACTTTGCATAGGTGCCAAGAACTATATCAAATGGGAAACAGTGAAGTATCCCATTTAGATGTGTCATTTGCTAGATTTGTCCACACCCTTTTTTTAAACTCAAGTGAATGGCTTGCCAATTGACTTATATTGATGAACACATTCAGACATGCTATTCTGCCACTCTCCAACTATTTGTTTCAGGATGCCAACATTTGTTGTTTGCCCTAAATCTTAACTGCTGTTGAGATCAATAGCTTCTATGTCAGTGTTCCAAAGATGGGTAACTTCATGTCATATGTAGATGCTGTGCAGTCCCAATAATTACTAATGCATTGGGATACATATGTTGTATTCCAAATTGCCCAGTTAAACTTTTTAAAAAAACAGATCTTTGATATTCAAAAATGTCACAGTGCATCTGACAAGAGTAGAAGTATTAATACTTCTAGCAAATTCTTTCCCCTGAGTTTATTGGAGACAAGTTGGGGAAATGTGGAAGGCTAGTGCTAAAACCATCACCTTTTTATACCCACTTTTTCACATGTGATTTTTTTATGTGTGTGGTTTGCAGTGCCTCAAAACATTTGCATTTCACGCAAAGCTCACGCAGTTCACGTGTACCCATTCACTGATATGGGAACTGAATGCCCATCTCTCCAATATGCACGTGCCAAATATATGTAAATGCCTCTTCTCTGAGTTCTCAATAAATTGTAAATGCTGAAGTGTACAAACCAAACTGGAGGGCAGCATAAAACATAATGTGACCATGTTTAGAGATACTTGCCCATGGTTCCTTAAATACTTGAACTACTAGTTTCTGACTTTTTGTTATTTGTCAAACCAAATGAAACTGTTGTTTGCCTCTGCAGTGGCACTATGTAAGCTGCTGATCCAACAATATAAGAGACAACAAATTTCCCCATGTAAGTTCAGCAGTTCTGAATTGTCACCAATCACCACCTTGTCAAATGTGTTGTTAGAAAACCCAAGAGATACCCATTTACTCTGCAGCTGAAGGTATCAATAACACCTGCAGCACCCAAGGTCTTCTTGAAAGGAGTGAAATCAGGTTCCCAAACCCCCGTATTTGTGATGAAGAGAAAATCACAGCAGCCAGCATTGGAAAAATAGGAATTCTGCTAAAGCAACAGTGCCTTGACAACGCTCAGTGCTGCAAACATCACTTAACTTGACAAACAACCAGTAATAGCTAGAGTGAAAATACAGGGTTAGGCAGGTAGAGAGATAAAGTACGAAGAACATGCTGAGCAAATAACAGCCTTTTGAGAATCAACATTAGCATAATTACTAAACATAGGTAATTGCTGAAATAGCATTTGCTGGCACCATTTATATTTCTAACTGCAATATTTTCTCCCTCCCTTCTGCATAATCTTCCACTAGAACTATGAAGCTTGCTAACATTCTGCTTTTAGCTGAAAGAAATGGTATGGAAATTGGCACTATCTGAAGGCCAAGGGCATCAAGAAAAACAAATATGTTTAACACCTTGGGGTCCGATCGTCCTTCTTAAACAAGGATGTCATACGTGGGTTATGTGCCTTACAAAAATCTATATGCCATACTATCAGCACGATGCTTGTCCCTGAGTCACAGTCAATACTTGATAAGATTGGACATTTTCAAATCAATTCCTATTGATTTCCCTCTCCTGAATATAGGGTAAGAATGTACCAGATACAATGAACATTTAGTAGTGTATTGAGCCATTCCAGCAGTAGGCAGCAACTTCACTGTAAAACAACAGAAGCAAATACAATAACATGCAACACATTAAGTAGAGGTCTTGGTTGTGATCACAGTCTTGAGACAATTCCTTTTAAGAAGGTATTTTGCTATGGTGCTAATAAAAAATCAAATAACATTTAAAAATGAAACAAATTAGGTTATATCTGTGCATGCCATGGGTTGATTGGTAATAATTTATGAGTACTTTATGCAACCTGATTATTTAGATAGATATTGTTTAGCTGTATAGGGTTACTGGATTTCTTATGGTATGGATATGCTGACTTAGTTCAGTAACAGGGTGAGGAGAACTAGCAGAATGGCAGCAGACTTTCTATATATGTCATCTTTCTGTAAATATGATAGAGAAAAACAATATCTAAGCTGTTAACTGTGAAGATTTTGGCTTCAACCCAGAGTAGCACAGTTCCTCTGCCAAAACTGGAAATGGGCAGAACAAAAGGATTTGAAAGAGTTAAAAGTGATTTTGTAGAGGCACTAGGATATAGTTGTTTGGACCTTTTCACAGAGTCAGGAACTTTAAAAGTGTCTGAAGCAGTTGGGTCTTCCTATCTTCCAGGGAAATGGTAAGTCTTAGGTAAGACAGACAAACACATAGTGTTTAACTGTGTTAAGAACCTTTTTCTTTAATGCCTTGCTGTGTTCCTATTGTTAAAGTTAAACAATAACTTGTTTTTAAGAAAACTGGTCACTGTATTACCCACTAGTCTTAGTTTCCTAAAGGAAGGCTTGTATTTGCCATAACCAGGTGGACCTACTAAGAAGTAACAGTTAGTATACAGGATCACAGTCTTGCCTAAGAGTGTGAGAATCATAGAATTCCATCCTGTGTGGGTAAAGGGATGAGGCCTATGACACAGAGTGAGACACAAGTGAACACAGGAGGACTTAAGAGGGTGCAAAGATGTATCCTACAAGTATTTCTTTAGAAGAAAGGGGTCATGGCTCTTTCAAGATAAGAAATAGAACTAGGGTCCTGCTGCAATTTGACCCATGCAGGGAAGCCCTTATGACTGGACAGATCCCTAGTGATACCAGCGGAACTCTGTACAGACATGACTTTGTGCACTCAGATTTAAATGTAGTCCTAGGGCCTGAAAGTGGGCGAATTCCTTTTAACACCCTCTAAATTTAGGTCCACAGCTGTCCACATTGACTACAAAGCCGGATGGCTACTCTGCAAATACTCGTTTTCAAACATAAGTAACTGACAGCAGCAATCTATTCATGGCGTGTCAGACAAAGTCACAGATTAAAACAAAACAAAATACAGAAGAGCAATCCTGGCACCCTTTTCGTGTAATGCAGATGGGAGTTATCATCAGGAATATCCCAGGCTCTCTGAACATTTTTATGCCAAAATATCAAATGGCATTTTTCTCTTAGGAATCTGAAACAGAAGAAACAAAATGGAAGTTATCATTGGACAGCACAACTAAATAAATACAAGTCAAAAGTCACCAAATCCTCAAAAATAAGAAAGAAGCCTTATCTTGCCTACCTCTGAAAATGGCAGCATTTAGAAAGACATTTCTGTAGGCAAGATCAGTCTTTTGCTGTCATTCATTAAGGATTTACCAGTTTTGTATTGATTTTGTTGTGGTCTCCCATGTACTTTAATTGCTGCAATAGAAAAACAAGTTGCTATACATGACATTTCCATTCTGAGAAGCTGGCAACAGAATTGCACAAACCATGGGTAGATACACTGATTTCCCTGATGGGCCTATAATACAATGATGGCTGAAACAGCTTGTCCTTTTTGCTGTTCCAAAACAGCTATTTTCAGGCATTATTCTCACTTACTATGGAATTAAAAACATCTTCCTAATTACCAAATAATGTGCTGGACTTTTCAATAGGTCTTCACTATTCAGAGGTGTGATGCAGCTTTTGTTGCTCTGACTGGCTTGGCTTTAGTGACTGGATAAAAATCTGCAATATATGTAATCATGAAGGAAGAAAGGAAGATACTGTTGAGTTCCAAAGTGTGTTAAAACCCAGATAAAACTGGCAAATTCAGGATCTAACTAGCACAAGATTCTAACACTGACACGATACCATCTAATGTCCTGATCCTGCAATTGGATCCACATGTGGAGATGATGCCAATAGTAAGATATAAAAAGCTAGTATGCATCCCAGTTTATATTCCTCTGGGATTCAGCATATTGGCCTAGGTTTCAAAGGTTTCTCCTGGGAAATGGGAACATCTGGTCACTCATATGGTATGGGAGGCAAAAAATGTCACTGTCCATACACCTCATCCTAGATATTTGAGAAGGGCAAGATCAAGCCATATCCCTGGCTAGTGCAGTGGTTTCTCTGCCATTTCTAGTGCTGTCCAGGCTACTTTTAACTGTCTCAGAAAAGTGCTTTTCATGCTTTCCCTTGAGAGCTTCAGAATGTGCTGTAGAACACATCTAGCTGCTCATGCATTTTCTTGAGGCTTAAATGTGAGTGAGAGACAGAGATTTATTTTCTTAGTTGTTTTCCTGTCCCATTGCCTGGGGAGAGACAGGACACATAAACCAGTTTAAGTAATCAGAAACTGGTTTAAACCTATAACAGAGCAGATGTTCAGTGCATATATATCAGTTTGAAAATGTCTGATACTGGTTTGAGATAATCCTGGTTGAATGTAGTATCAGACTTAACTGATTTGGCTCAAACCAGTTTATGCAATGCCTGTCCCAGACCCCTTCCTAGTTTAACTTAAACCAGGGTCCCCCAGGATCCCAGATGCTTTGCAGCCCTGGGCAGAGCTCTCTGCTCCAAAGAGCTGGGCATGCTCCCCTCTTCTCCCTGGCTGGAACTCTGGCGAAGACTGCAGGCACAGCAGGGTCTGCCTAGCTTCCCCCTGCCCTATACCCACCCTCAACACTTGCTGCTCAAGCAGGGATCCTCCCTCCCTCCTCTCTCCCACAGCATGGACTGTAGCCAACATGTGGTATACTAGCTAATGCAGAGAGGTGCCTGTGTAAGACAGACAGGACAAAGGCAGACCAGACAGTGTCTACTTAAGGCTTCTTGGAGCTAATCAACAGGTCAGCTGATAATGTCCCTCCATTCCTTCCTTGGAAAAAAGTAGTTTAAGAAGACCTTGAACTAATGAGAGAGGCTTTTGTTTTGTTTTGATGGGCAGATAAATGCTGTGTTATCAACTCCCTGCTGGGCTGGTCAAGAGCAGCAAGGGTCGGCGGGGGGAGGGCCCCATAATCAAAGCATCCTGCAAGGGCCTGGCCACACCCCCCCCCTCAGCTCAGCACTGTAGAAGGGAAGGGAGGTCTGCTCTAGATTCTAGCCTGAGCTTCTAGCCTGAGCCACTGCAGGCATGTGCCTACATTTCTTCAGTCCAGATGGGATGCCTGTACAGTTACAAACCAGTTCAGCCTATCCAGGTTGGACTAACCTGCAAAGATTGAATCAATTCAGGCTCAGGCTTTTTGAATGTCTGTCCCTAGCCATTTTAACAACATGATTCCTCCTCTTTCCTGATTTAGCCTTTTCTTATCCTTGTCTATGTGGTTGAGCTGATCTCTGGAATCATTTCACCATTACCATTTATTATTTTCAAATCCTGACGCTCTTATTCCAGTTTTGCTCAGTTATGATTCAAGCAAAGATCCCAAAATGTCAAAGGGGATTTTTACCTGAGTAAGAACTGAGAGGGAATGTCAAGCACTGATCCATTAACAGTAGGTTAAAAAAGAGATCCCAACCACAATCTAGTTTACCTAGGTAAATAAAAGAACTGTAAATCTACTAATTCAGCGTACAAGTGTAAGTTTGCAGAAAAGTGTTTCAGTGTTATCATTCATTACACTATTAACTAAATTCCTTAACCTGGGTTGGGACTCCATTGCATAAGGCACTGTAGAACAGAATTCATTAGAGTCCATTTCCCAAAGAGCATATAGTCTGTAAGTTTTTATAATGTAGTGATGGACCATAGAAAATCACAGGTAGTTGGATATATGTATATAATACTGACTTTGCTGTCAGTCTTCATCAGAGGATCATAAAGGGCTTTGAAAGTATCAATGGATTAAACTGAACAACTGCCTGAGGATGTAAGTCAATATCATATATTTGTTACATATGGGTAAACTGAGGTTTGAGAAAGGCATGACTTGAGTTCCCTTTAGCAATGAACTAGCTGGCATGTTTCCCATATAAACACATTTCAAAGTAGAAAAGCCATACTGAAGGAGAGGTATCATTTACACTGGTACTAGAAGGGCATAACTGATATTTATTTGCATGAAATTAAGCAAAATAAAATATAAGTGAGTGTGATTGTCCTGCAAGAGTGTGTTACTGCATACAAGTATGTGAGAGATAGGCAGAGCCCAGCTTATAAAGGATAAGACTGTGTGGCATAGCCAAGCTTTGCTCAGTCCAAGATTAGGCATGGGAAGAGGAATAAATGTGGCTTTAAGACACCTTTACATTCTGCTCATACTCAGATATTGCACCACTTGACCCAAGGACTTAAATGAGTTGTTTCAGCAGCCAAGTATAAAATGCTACATATAGTCCATCCACATTCCCTTTTTAGCCCAGACATCCCTAGTACTAGAACCATGGAAAGAAGTGGCATAAAGTAATTCTCTGTCACCCCATGTTCTCCTACACTGATCTTAAAGGCTGCTTAAGCAAAATGTTAGCTTTTCTGCACCCAGACTGGGACAGGCCAGTAGGGTCATACCAGTGAATAGGGTCCAAAGTATGTGGGCAGAAAAATATCCTGCTCAGAGAAAAAAGTCTAAGAAGAGTCAGCTTGTGCTTTTTCTGTCTCTGCCTATGTTCCTCATCAGAAGATGTAAACAAAACAAACTTGTTGATTAGAAATATGTCAATCAATGTGCAGATGAACATTCTGGAGATAGTTATCATTTAGATGTTTTGACTAAATGTCTGAGAGCTCATGCTCTCAGGAAATTTCCCAGTAGATTGAAAAATAAACATATGAGCCCCACGGCTTCTCACTTGGTTGGTGTTTGTGTTGATATACACAGATGGGAACCCAAGGTTTGCTAATTATTTACATTTAAGATGCATACCACATAAAATGTTCTCTACATCCTTCAGAAAGCAGAATGGACTCCTTTGTACCACAGGAGTCTGTCACAATGGTTCATTTTTGCATACTTGTGTGTTTTATGATTCTAGTGAAGCCTGGAAAATGAAAGTAATAAAAACATTTTGAGGGCCTGTTCTTGCCATATCTTCAGATACAATGGACACAAAGATGGTAGGGAGTGTGAGGCATGGTTTAATAGTTCAAGAAGCCAGTTTGGGTGTTTGACTAAAATAAAGTTAACCTCCAGCCTCTGAAGTTTCCTCCAACACTTGTTTCCTGTCCCAGACTGATGCCAAAGTACTTACTCCCACTAATCCCAGACCTTTCTTGGTCTTTGGTCAGGCAGAAGAGACTAAACAGGAGGTTTGCCTAAGAGAATAATGAGTAAAGATTCACTACAGGGCTCTGTAAGAAAAGAAATAAGGTAGTGAGTGACCTACAGCAATTAAAATCCCTGCTGCTTGCTGCTGCTGCTTTTTTGCTTTTTTTTTTCAGGTGTTTAAAAGTGGGTCATGTTAGACAAGCTTTATTCATGATCTGCTGATTTTCCCCCAAATGTGAGCCTCATCCAATGAGAATCAATGCAATGTTAAATGCTGGGATAGCCAAAGAGTAGAACTAGAACTCAGTGCAGCAGGAGGTCTCAGGAAAGCACAAGACTTTCTTTAACAAAACACCATTGTTTTTTCTCTTTTTCTTTCTTTCCTTTTTGTTGTTTAAATAAAATTCATCCTCTGAGATTAACAGTGTGTTTATGGCATTGGGACCTTCAGAAAAAGTGTGACTGCTTGGGGGGAATTGGCAAAAAAGAAGTTAAGCAAAAACTGTCATCTACATGAGTGACTGCTCTGGATTTGAGAAGAAGTGTAAATAATTGTGAATAAAGTATCAATGTGCAGGAAGTCATTCATAACTGCTTGGAGTTGGGGGGGAAGACAGAAGGGAGATGAATAGTGGAGAGATACCTGTGGAGTCAGATGTCAGGCAGGTTATAATGTGTCATAAATCCAATGTCTATATTTAGTCCATGATTTTTAGTATCCAGGAGGTTGATGAAATGGAGTTCATAGGCTCGTCTCTGGGAAGTGTTGTGTAAGTTTCCTTTGAGGATCAGGACTGAGAGATTGGCGAGAGAGTCGTTTTCTTGTGAGAAATGTGCCCCCACATGCAAGTAATGCAAGCAATTGCCGATTCCTGTCTTTGATATATTTCCGGTGTGCATTCATTCTGGTGCGCAGTTGTTGTTTGGTCTCTCCTACGTATTTTCCATGAGGGCATTTCGTGCACTGGATGAGATATATTACATTTCTGGAGGCACAGCTGTAAGATCCAGGAATGCTGATGGCTCTGTTGTGGGGTGTAGTAATGGTGGGGTGGTGGAGATGTGTTGGCAGGTTTTGCATTTCTTGTCATGGCACGGTCTGGATCCTTTTGGTGTGTTCTGGGCTTGAGGAAGTTTGCTTCTGGTGATCAGGTTGGCGAGGTTCAGTGCTTGTTTGAAGGCTAGGATGGGTGGCTCTGGGAAGATCTCTTTAAGAATAGGGTCTCTTTCTAGCATGGGTTGCAGTCGTTTGAGGATTTTTCGTACAGGTTCAAGGGAGGGGTGATATGTCATAACCAGTGGTGTGCGATTTTGGGGGGAGGTTCTGTACTGCAGCAGTTCTTCACATGGTATCCGGGTGGCTCTTTCAAACGTGCGATCTACCTCTCTGGAGCAGTGTCCTTGCTGGGTGAAAGCCTTTTTAAGCTTGTTGAGGTGGCGATCCCGGGTGTTCTCTTCAGTACAGATGCAGTGGTATCTGAGGGCTTGGCTGTATATCACAGTTTTTTGGGTGTGTTTAGGGTGATTTTGTGACTATGCATGCAGGAGAGTTAGTTGATTAAGTATTATGTTGATGTAGAAGAGGTGTTGCTCTAATTACAATGTAACCAGTACACAGCAACCCTGGCTTGTTATGATGGCAGGGACAGATGTTAGATCTTTCCTACCAGAACTACCTTTTGAACCAAAGAGTATTTAGCTGCATCAGACATAAGATACAAAGCTGAAAAGTTTTTATTCCATCCTGTAGGGGCAAGCAATATACATATATGTGTATTAAAATCTAGTTCTGTTATTCATTGGCAGGCTATGAAGAGAAATAATTATGCTAATGTCTCATACCATGAATTTTTCTCCCAAAGGACAGATCCTCAAAGCTCCTCATGAAGCACCCCAAAGCTTTGTTGCTACCAGTGAAGGATTGTGCCTAATGAGCATCAACTAGTCCTGGCTGAACTAGTTAGGTATTTCCCTGGACCTTCTCTTTAAAATAGAAACCTTTGTGGAATTGATCAGTTGAATATAATTAAAATGAACTGTATTGAGGACCAAGCTGAGAGCATGCCAGTTATTCCTAACTCTCTAAACTAGGGGTGGCTGACCTGTGGCATGGGTGCCACAAATGGCTCAGGCAGCCTCTGTGTGTGGCACGTGGCAGACTGGGGAATGGAGGCAGCATATCAGCCAGTAGGGCTGGAAGTAGAAAGCAGAGCAGCAGAGCAAGCAGGGAGCACAGGGCAGGGAACAAAAAGCAAAGCAGCAGATTGGGCAGGAGAAAGGGATCAGAGTGGTACTCTAGGAGAGCTCAGGGCTAATTTGTGGCACAGTTGCCAAAAAAGTTGGCCTCCACTAATCTAAACCTAGGGTGACCATCTGTCCTGGTTGGAAATACGGGACACCCGGGATACTGCCCCCCATCCCTTCTCTCCCACCTCCCTTCCTCCCTCCTTTCTTCCCTCCGAAATCAGTGACCTTCTACAGGGAGAGGCAGAGGTGGAGCAGCATGCTTCAACAAGCAGCTTGCCCAGCCACCTTCCTGAAACATCATGCCACTTCCCTTCCCCCACCAGACTTTTAATCTGCACCCCAGGACCGGCCTCCGATATCCAAGACTATCCCGACTAAAAATGGGACAGATCGATCTAAAACACAATTTGAAATAAAAAGTTTGAATCAAGCCTAACAAAATCAGTCAGATGTCAGTCAGACTAGACTGGCATGGTGGGCCTTACTACTTCAGAACAAAGAGCTGGTGATAAGGCAGCAGCCCTAGCCAGTCCTGCAGATGTGTTACAGCACCCAGGAAGAAGAATGCTGGGTGCGAGCACTTGGAACAATTCTGAATACCAAGTAAATCTGTAACAATGCCCTTTCACTCATAGATGTTTCACAAATAGACACAAGGAATAAATCTACTGAATAAATAATTTGCCCCTGATAATTTGCCTGTTTCTATTATGGGAAGAGAATTACTGAATTTCTTTTCCCTGGAACCTGTAGAGCCTTGTAATTGTCTGTCTCAGCAATGAGCCTATTATTGGCTTACCTCGAGCCTGCATCTTTTATCTAAATTAAGTCAACAGGATACCATTCCAGTTCAGAGGAGTGTATCACAGACACTGGCATCATTAGTATAAATATCATTGCACAATATTGCATTGGTACAACCATTATGTCTGATATACAAAATACTATTCAACTCACGCGCATTCAGAAATTCCTGGTGTTTGCTGTATGTGTGCATTTTGTTGCCCATCAGTCTAATCTACTGTGATTTGCCAGGGTAAATGATGCTGATAAAATTTATCTCCTCAGAGTGTATCTGTACACAGAACCCATCTTATTGTATATAGATGACTCCATCCTGCATCCTGCCCCCAAAAAACTCCCAGTCATTTTGGGTACAGACAGAAGTTACATTTGTTGTACAATTGGCCCCTGAAAGCACTCTAAAGCCATGCCTTGACACACATGTATGGCTGCACAGCATGTTTAAAGTGGCCAATTGCACAAGAAATTAACCCTCATCAAATGAGGGATCAGATGAAGGCCCTCCACTTTGGAGCACTCTAGAGAACACAAGTTAATGTGTTCTGCAATCAAGGCTGAGCTGCATCAGCCCAGCCCAACCCCAAGGGCTGTCTGCATGAAGGAAGGAGGGAGACAGGAATGGAAGGGAAGGGAGCCACAGGCTGGGGTTTACACAGCCTGAGCTGGAAGTTGGAACAGGTGGATTGGAGTTCCCCTGCCTTGTGGCCCCCTTCCAACCCACCCCCACCCCAGCTCAGGCTAAGCAAACCCCAGCCTGTAGCTCATTCCTGCTCCCCTCTTCCCCACTCCCTTCCTGCAGAGAACACCAGAGGTGCGGGGGAGGATGGGGCTAGGGGAGACAGGCTGCTCCTTTGCTGAAAGCAGGCTCCTGCAGAAGTCTTGACCTTCCCCACCCCTCACAACTCAACAGGTGAACATCTGTTGGGTCTGGGGTTGGTGGGGGGTGCTCTAACTCATGGTGTTTTATGAGTTAGAACCTGCACATCTGTCAGCACCCTTCAAGATAATTTATATATATGTAAAGACAGATGGATTGGCCTTATGGTTTTGTATGCTGTAAAATAAAGAATGGTTTTCTACTTCTCCACAACCTGAAATGAACTTTCTTTAAAAGGTTCAAAGAGTCTGGTTATTTGTTTCCCTAAGTTTATATTACTACATTCTGTTCTTTATGGTTTCAGCCACGATTGAAGTGGAAACCTTGGTATAGCATGAAAAAGATAATTTTCCTATTAAATCCTATGGAAATGCACAATATTGTGCAATGATATTTATACTAATGATGCTAGTGATTTCTGTCCAGGTTTCCAGCACAGTATGGTTTATTGAAGTTTATTTTAAGGGAAGCATCTGAATGTTTCAAGGTTAAAACTAAATCAAGGGCAATCCTTTTGGTCTGTAAATTATGTGTTGATACAAAATGGATTTCATAGATGGCAGTCACTATGTAACTAGACTGTCTTATCTGAAGCTGTATCTGGTGAGTTTGTCAAGGCTTGGTATCTCCTAGTATGGTTTTGTATGTATTGTAGATAGGGCCTTCAGTTTATATCAGTGTCTAACACCCATTGAAGATCTTGGTCTCCTTGCTACTGCTAAGATAATTCATTTCCTCACAAATCTTACGATGTTTAACAAGCTGATTTCCTTGACTCATGGGTTTAACAAGAAATTTCAATCTCCACAGATCAATGCTGGACAAGTAAAGTTTGTGATTCCAGGATTGCTAAGAAAGTGTTTGGAAACTGGCAAGGGAATAATGTGAGAAAATGGGCTTAGAAATCCAGTGAGACACATTTGGAAAGACAAGCATCTGGAGTACCCTCGAGTGCTTTGTTATGTTTTGTAAGGACTTTGAGCTATCAAGGTTAGCAATTCTTTGGCAAAATGTTGTTCTATGTAATATGTAATATAATCTTTATTTCCATGGCAATCCCAGCATTTAATTTCAAAGAATTCTGTGGAATCCCCTCTTTTTAACTTGTAACTGATTTTTGTTTGAAACAAAATTTGTATTTTGATAGAACATTGTTCAGTACAAAAAAGGGAGTACATTTAAAGAAAGAGCTAGTGTGAGAGTGATTCATAGATTCATAGATGCTAGGGTCAGAAGGAACCTCAACAGATCATTGAATCATCGAGTGATGATGCTGTAGGTATGATGGTCCAGAAATTATTCAAGGGGCAAGAATTTTTAGAGTGCTATCTTTTATTGGACTGTACCCGCTTCCGCTCTACCAGGTGTTCCCGCGCCGCCTTTGCCCGGGCCCAAGGTTTCGTGCGCCCTGGCTTCGTGAATGCACCCCGGAGGTTACCCCTGCTGGTATCAGGGGGACCCCTGAACTCGCCTGCCACGACTTTGATGGTACCTTCAGTGGGGGGTCCTCCCTTGGGGTATCCACCGGTGTCGGCGTGTTCCTCAGTGGGTAACCTCGGGGCTCCGTCCTCCCCTACACCCCGGCCACTCGCCACCTTAGGCTCTTCCTCCTATGGCCTCAACGTCGCTCCTGGCTTGCCACCCTCTCGCCTCAATACGCCGGCCATCAACAACGGTCTTCGGGCTGGGCGTACTGCCTATACGGATGCCAGCCCAGTCCCCCCAGCCTGGTACCTGCGTTCCTCCAGGGGTCTGCAAGGTCGCCGTATCTACCACCGGCTCTCCTCTGTATGGGGCAGCCGGTTACCTCACCGATGCCCCGTTTCTCGATGCAGCTGGCCTCTTCGCCACTCCTGCCGCTCACGCCGCAGCTGCCTTTGCTATCAGCTCTGAGGTCTGGGATCCAGTTAGCTCCTCCCCCGGCCCTCTTGCTGGTGCAGCAGCTGGTTCCTTCCCCAGCTAGGCTGCCTGGGGCCCTCTCTGTCCTTTCTCCGGCTCTATCGCCGACATTGCTGCTGGCTCCTTTCCCGGCTACACTGATTAGGGTCCTGCCAGCTCCTCCTCTGGTCCTGCTACCGGCGCTGCTGCCGGTTTCCCCACTGGCTAAGCCGATAATCACAGTGCTGGCTTCTCCACCAGCACTGCTGCCAACTGCTCCGCTCCGTCTCTCGGAGCCGGGTCGGGCTCCGCCTCCTTCCTTCCCGCACTCCGCGGGTGGCGGCTGACTCCCCACTCACTGAGGCTTCTCACTGCAGCTTCCTCCGCTCAGCCGCCCTGTTGCCTTGGCGGGGCCGCCTTTTGTTCCTCCCGGAAGACGTCCCCCGCCCCCACTGCTTTGCCGCAGCTGGATAAATGCCCGGCTGACAACCCACGCTGGCGTTCTCGGCGCGTGGGCCTCCCTTGGCTCTTCCGGCCCTGCAGGAGGTAAGCAGGACCCTTTGCTGCCCCGGGGGCCTTCCGGCGTCCCAGCTCCCCTGGGACATGGACCAACAATATAGTTGGGATAGAGTTAAACAAGATTTTGAGTGCAAGACAGTCTTCATGAGGTCTGACTAGAACAAGTTAAACACAGCTTCAGAGTCATTGAAGCTGAAAAAAAAAATGGGCTGCTTTCCTTAGAATATTTTGCATTTTGCAAAACAAATCTGTTTTCATGCATTCAAAAACATTCCAAAAACTTATATTATGAGTTTTTCATAATTCCTTTATTTATTTTATTTGAAGAAATCTTTACTAGCATTGCTTGAAAGCTTTGAGTTACAGATACTCTCTTCTTCCTTCCAAAGAAATAGGTGGATTAAAGCTTCAGTTTTTTACAAAGTAAAATATTGCTGAATGTTTAGTCAGGTTTAAACAGAGCAGACATTGTGTGTTGTCTCTTTCTCCTATTTAGGACCTAATGCAAAGCCTATTGAAATTGGTCAGGGTTTGGCCAGGTTAAAGTTACGTGCACAACACACCGGTACCGTCCCAGCCCTGACGGTCAGCCTTGTGATCACTTGCCTGTGTTCCGTAATGGTGGTCCTAACTCTTTCCTGCCATGCCTTGAGTTTTTTATGATGATATCAATTGGGAGGTGATAATTCTCACCACCGCTGGACAACAGCATCCCAATGTGGGTCACTTCTGGAGCTCCAACCTCCCCTACACCCCAGCCTAGCACCACCCAGATGTTACGCCACCATTCATTTACATCAATCTTAACAGGAGACTTGTCTTTTCTCTTTTAGGCTTGCATGCATCTCGATGGAACTAAAATTAATGCTGACTACCAGACTTCTTCCCAGTCTCAGGTGAGTCATGCAGTTGATCTTGGGAGGGAGAGATTAAAGGGTCTCCTGATTCAATCGGGATTCGGAGGTTTAGGCACCAAATCGGGCCGAATCTCCACCAAATCGAATCAATGACACAAGCTTCACACAGCCCTAGTGTTTTCCCTTTTTCCACTTCTTCACAGCCAGGATCTTTGACTTCAGTGGGTTTTCCATCAGGATGTCCATTAGTTTAGGTTCCAAAGCAGCAAAGCATTTAGAGACATGCCTAACATAATTTAACCATAAGCATATGGTTGATCATCTTGATATCAGTGATGTTGCAAGTGGTCTGATGATTGGGTGTGTACTTCATTCTTTATCGTCTCCGGGCCTTAGTGCTGGTGGTGGTGATGTTGAGAGATGTCACTGACAATCCTCAAGTCTAGACTTGCCAAATGGAGCAAGGAGGATTTTGCAATGACTTCAGTGGGTAACTTCAGTGGGCACATAGAGAACTAGATGGCTATTACAGTCTATACTGAAAAAGAAGCAGACTTTGAGAAAATATTTACAATCCCCTCACCCCTGGATTTCATAAAATCCCCTAACCTAGCCCAACTCATCATCAGAAGCAAACTCCTCACTGATCAACAGACATCAAATGGGGCACAACCCTGCATTAACAATAAATGCAAAACCTATAATCCTGCCTATACTGCTATTGCAACCTGCACCCCTCACAATTAAATCATCAACATCCATGGAACCTACACATGTCTATCCCAGAATGTGGTGCATCTCAACCAGTGTTCCAGATGCCCTCATAGACACTATGTGGGTCACACTAGACAAAAACTACACTCTAGAATGAATGAACATGGGGAAAAAATAAAGAACAGAGAAAAACAAACATAGGTAGGTGTGAGAGGGGCAGTGAAAGTCCCTCTAAGGGGTCCCAGACCTCCACCCCATGTGCCCCGGTACTTACCACAGGGATCCTGATGAGTGGCAGCCAGGAGGAATCACGGGCATTGGCCCCGCGGTTCCAGAGCTGCCTACAGCTGCAGATCAGTGAGGAACATGGGTGGAGCCTCTGGAAACCACAGACTGCTCAAATAGTAGCTGGAAAAACAGCTGGCTGGTGGCAAATGGCGGGAGAAAGGGACGCTGACCTGGAGACGCCAGCGAGGGAAGAAGAAGACACCGACCCAGAGATGCTGGTGGAGGAAGAAGAGGACGCCGACCCAGAGACGCTGGTGGAGGGAGAAGAGGACACTGACCCAGAGATGCCAGTGGCGAGGAGGAAGATTGCCCAACTGAAGGCAAGAGAGGGGGAGCCAAGGGCTCTGACACAGCAGGAGGGATGCTCTAACCAGGGAAGACTGGCAGCTCCCAAGGGCAACACCGCAGCCTCTTCAGGGAATCGAGGTACAGTGGAGGGAGGCACCAGCAGGGAGCAGTCACCCCACATGGGGGGCATGGCGGGGAGGCATGAGCAACCCAGCATGGGAACCATGCACCCTTCCAAGCCAGGGAAGACTGGGAGTGACTCCAAGTCAGCTGAGGGCCCAGCTGGGGGCTCCTAGTCAAACTCAGGAGCCGAACCAGGGTGGAGCACAGGATGGTGGCCCACCCCCATAGTTGCCCAGGGTGCAGGGACAAGTGGGTCCTTCACCCTTTCCTTCAAGTTGCTTTATTTCTCTGGGCTATAAAAGGGGCACTGGGAGACAACATCCGGGGGGGGGGCCCTCCGGCAGAGATTCGGGTGTTGATTTCAGTTGAGTTCACCAGAAGCCCTAGCTAGCCCAACACAGAGCAGGCTTATATGCCCTAGCTGGCCTGAAGTCAAAATACCGACTATGGTGAAGGGCAAACTGACCAGGAAGGCCTGACCTACTCTGAGGCGGGTGAGCCAAGTGAAGAGAAAAAGTCATCCAAGGGGAGTGTAGTATCTATCTGGGCTGTGGATGTGGTAAGGGTGGGGTAAAGGGGAGGTTTGGAGCCCCCAAAACAAGAACAGGGATTGAGGCGTCTTCATCTTCAGGGGCCACCTGAAGGGAACTGCCTCCCCAACAATAACATTGAAGTCATTGCAGGTGAGTAAGGGAAGCACCCATAGCACCCAGGTGGCATCCAAGCTCAAACCTCACCCTGACGTAGCTTGGGAGCAAGGTGCCCAGCAAGAGAAGGCCAAAGCCTTACAACACCTTCCAGTGACAGTAGGAGAAAATTTTTCACAGAATAAGCACTCCCTTTCTGACTTCACAACGCTCATGGTCAAATTTAATCTATAGAACCTATTCAGAAAACAGGTCTGGGAACAAAAATTCATAACCAAACTGGACACTAAAAACCAGGGACTAAAGACTAACATTGACTATATGATTTATAATTTGCCTGGGATCTCTGCCAATCTTTCTCTATACTCCATAGGTCTGAGTAGGGAGGGACCTAATCAATTCACAGTTTTGCGGGTTTCATAGAAATAATGAAAATGGTCATTGTCCACACAATTGGGCATTTTCTGTGAAAGCCAGGGGAAAAAAATCTTCCTAAAAATAAAATGATGACTCTCCAGTGGGAGTCAGCAGTCCTCATGGCTGCTGCAGCACTCCTGCACAGCCCGCTGTCAAGAGGCAGGGGAGAAATATGCAAAAGGTAACAGCCAAGATGGTGGCCACCCCCACCCCTCATCACTTCTCGCCAATCACTGGTGAGAGACAGAGCCACATGACAGAAGGCCTGCTCAGCCAATCAGTGGCAATGACTGGGGACACTGATGGAAAACCCTCTCAACTAATCAGCACTGAGGGATGGGGCCACTGGGGCTCCTCAGCTAATCAGAGGCCTGGGGAGCAGCCCTCTGCTATGAGCCCATGAAAATAGTGGCTGGCCCTGTGATCAGCCCCTGAAATCTGCTGCTTGTCTCCTTGATAATGGTAGGTCCCTTGTGATAAGATCCCATTTCCCTTTTGAATGGTCTTGCTCTTACATTAATCAAGCTATCATTTCTACTGCATTTTCTTCATTGTTTAGCTGTTCATGATAACATCTCTTTGCTCTCATTTTTCAGCCTTTCTCCATTCCTTTAAGTAAACCTTTGGCTTTATTCATATAGGGAGTTTTAGACAGGCTAATGTGCTATCTGTTACTTAGCTCAAGCTATATCAGCTTTTTCCCCCTAGATCTTGGGTACCTTGTGCCCTAAGATTTTTCCCAACTATATAGTTGGTCCTATACAAAATATAGGCCATCCCCTCACCCCAAAATCCTTTCCTAAGTACTACTTAGCTATCTAATAAGTGGAATATCTGTCCCTAAAGCTTTCCATATATCATTCTATGTCAGTCAAAATATGGGCAGTAACAATTCACACTACCCATGAATGTGCTTCAGCCTTATTAGTTTTGGTAGCCCATTCAGTCTTTGGCCTCTCCAAAGTGGTAGCTGAATCTGAAGAGGAATCATCATTCATTGCACAAACTCAACTGACAGCACTTAGGTAGTTATATCTCCACTGGACTCTATAATACCATATTTTCTTGCATACAATGGGGGACCTTTGTGCCAAAATTAAGCTGCTGGAAATTTGGGTGCCCATTATAATTGAGGAAATATAGTAATAGCAGTTTCTGCCTCTGCTGTGGGAAAAGCAAACGAATGCTGCAGTGCTATACATGGGGTCCCCTAGCTACTGTTTGTGAACGTTTCCTACTGCAGAAGCTGCTACTCTGTTACTTGCAGCTATTTACCTGTGCTTTCTTTGGTCTGCCTTTCTTATTCAGGGGTATGTTGTATGTGGGAAAATACAGTATTAGTCATTTACCTTCATGAGAGACTTTTTTTTCTACATGTTTTTTTCTACATCCCTTTTGCTGTTCCTATGACCTTGCTAGGTCCTTCTCCATATTAAAGGACCTTTGGCTTTGGAAGCTGCCTGTACCCTTGGTTTAAAATAGCCCATATTTGCCTAGTAGATTCAATTCAGCAAAACACTTTATCATGTATTTAACTCTAAACACATGACCATTAAAGCCAATACATGCTTGAGCTAGGAAGGGAATTGAACATATGTGCAGCAATTCAGACACTCCCCGAGCCAAAGGCTGAATAACCTATGAGGTGCGCAAAGGGGTATCCTACTCCACTACTTCGTCTGTATGTATATATGTGAGCTGCCACAAAGACCATCTCTTTGGCTTCTGAGGATAAAGTGTGGGGCAAAAAGAGCCTATTTTTTTGTTATGTTGCTACTTTAGAGATGTAATTATGTAAGGTGCTAATTATTATAATTTTTTATATTTAAACATTTCTGGAGTGGTTAGATCAGTATATGGAAGGGTTTTTATTTAATAAAAAACTGACTAGAATAAATAATTAATTAATACAAAATATGATTAATTTTGACTTTCTCTGGTCTTTGCAAACTGATCCTATAACTTTGAGATCTATTCCATATTTTAGAATGTTTAATCAATGTAAATCAACCACATGTTTGATACTGAATAAGTTTATTTCACTGAATTATGGAGACTAAGTTTATCTATTTTTAAATGCTAATGTCTTGAATATGTTCAAATTAAAACAAAACTCTAGTATATATAAAATCTTTCTCAGTATTTTAAAAATGATTAACCAGCTTTATTGATAAGCACTAACCCAGGGAGAGTCAAACTAATGACACAGAAGTGATAAGCTATATTTGTCATTATTAGATGCCAACCTTCATATCTCTTCCAGATTATTCTAAAGAGTTTGCATGAATTCTACAGAAGATATAAATTCAAATTTTAGGATATACAAATTTAATTTGACAGTGCCCCTTTAAAAAGAAATCTATGAAAAATTAAAATTTGAGATTCTGAATAGTTTCAGTGCCCAGTTACTTCTGGTATTAAAATTTCTGGGTGTTCATGAATGACTTGAAGATCCAAATGACAAAGAATGGGAAACCATGAAAAAATCATCACAAAAAGATTAGTGAGAAAGGGAGGAAATCTACATAATGAGAAACCCATTCAAAACAGGGAGTTTAGTCAACACTCAGAAAAGGCTCAGAAGGTGGTTTAGTGTGGAAAAATGTTGTCTTTGGCAATTTTGTGCCTGCTATGATAACGAGTAGAAGGAGGAAAAGAAAACTAATACCTAGTAAATCTGGAACAGGTCACTATCCTGGAGCAGTAATCCACTACACACCTTAGAATGAATTAGGCCTTGTCTATACTGATGTTAAAGGGCATTTGTAGATGACACGCGGTTTCCCATTTCAGCCACCGCAACTGTGTTTGTGTTGGCACAGTCAGGATTTCCCGCTGCTTTAAAGGTCTTTTTGGTGCTTTTAGCTAACCCTGCTCAGACAGGTTTTATTTCCCAGTGCCCCGGCTTAGCACACCCCATTGTGTCATGCACACACTGAGCATCTCAAAGCATCTCAAAGTCTTGTAATTGCTTTCCTTCACCGAGAGGTGGTGCTGTGCTCTTTCTTTAGCCTGGAGGTGGTGCTGTGACTTTATTTTCTCTGTTATCCTTAACTCCTCCCTCCCACTGCTCAGCTGACCAGGTGTGGGTTTGAGTGAGGCATGGCTATCAAAATACTTTCAAACTGCAATACTTTTATTGTTTTAAATATACACAGGTATATTTTCGGAAAATGGCCGAGCAAGAGCAAACCCCAAGTGGTGTGCAAAACGTGGTAGTATATTACCCCTTGGTAACTTTTTTGCTGCCATCTGTAATGTATGTACTCCCCATGTACCCACTGCCCACGCCCTCTACCCCCCCTCCCCCCCTGCACCCACAGGGTTCATAGCTGCCCAACACTGCGGCATCAACAGAATGGTAAGTTTGCAAAGTTTTGAGTTTGCCATCCCTACCCTAAGACTTACTTGAACATTTCTCTTTTCAAACCTTCCTATTTCAAAGATTGCCACTCCAGAACCATGGAGAATAGTCCAGGTGGATGCTGCCTGTCACGCACACCATTTAACATATCCACTGACCCCCAATTTCATGTCCCCTTTCTTCCCCTCTCTCCGAACAATGCAGCAAGCCCTCTGACCAATGAAGGAGGGAAAGAAGAAGAACAAAGAACAAAGTGTACAGATGGTGTTTAGATTTTGTATAGATATTTTGAATAGAGATAGGTTTAATATTTATATTATTATTTATATATAATTTTCCTTTATTATCTATTGTTTAATTTAAGTACTTTTACTTAGGTTGTCTTTTTTTTTAATTTTGATTTTAAAAAATGCTGCTTTTTCCATTAATAAAAGTTTCATAATGTTTGTCTATATATGTCTGTTTGTCATGTTTTATTTCATAGACAGATTGGCATGGATAATCAGGGCTGTGTGGGGTGGGTTGGCAGACCTGATGACCACACCCTCACCCAGCATGGGGAAGCTTTGCTTGGGTGGGGCTGTTTATGGAGTCATTGCATGACTGGAAAGAGTTGCAGGGTGGGCTGTTATCAGAGGTTGAATGCTTGCCCCCCCCCCCCCACCATCCCAATGTACAGCAATCCTGGTGATCCTGTGGGTGAAACCAGCATCCTCCCACCCCACTCCTCTCTGCCAGCCACAGCAGCAAGCAGGAAAGAGTGCATGCATGGACCCTTACTTAACATGTGATCAAGGGTGTTTAGAAACTCTTTCTTGTATTATAATGCATGGTCCCCAGAGTGGGGGAGGAGGAGGGTTGTCCTTCCAGAACCTGGAACATCTTATCATTTCATAGTTTCATAGTTGGTAGGGTTGGAAGGGACCTGAGCAGATCACCAAGTCCGACCCCCTGCCATGGCAGGAAAAAGTACTGGGGTCAAATGACCCCAGCAAGGTGTTTGTCTAACCTCCTCTTAAAGACCCCCAGGGTAGGAGCCAGCACCACTTCACCTGGAAGTTGGTTCCAGGTCCTAGCCACCCTGACTGTGAAGTAACGCCTCCTGATGTCTAGTCTGAATCTACCCTCTGCCAGTTTGTGACCATTATTTCTAGTCACTCTTCAAACAATTTTTTTATGCCCATCCATCCCTCCCCCCATCCCCCTCCCTCCCCCCCCTGCTTCCATACCACAGCTGACCACAGGGAGCCAGGTAGTGAAGGTAATGGTGGAGCAACCTGTTAATGGACGTTCAGTTGTTTTGGTCCTACCACCACCAGCAGTAGTGTATGTGCTGCCCCCGACTGTGCTTGTGTTCCATCCAGCAGCAGCGCCCCCAACCTGCTGCCACTGTGCCCAGTATGATGTTCAGCGTGAAGCATAAAAGGAGTGGTAAATTTGCAACAGAGTGGTAACTCTTCAACAGACTGTGGTAGCCCTTAACCCTTCAATATTTCAAACCTTCCTATTTCTTATAATTCCCATTCCCATTCCAGTACCTGCTCCCCCCACCCGCTGTGCCCACCACCACAGTGTTCAGCACTGTCCAGCACAGTGGCATCAGCAGAATGGTAGGTTTCCAACTTTCTGGAGTTTGGTACCTACCTACCCCTTAACCTTTCAATATTTTAAAACTTCCTATTTCTTATCATTCATATTCCCATTCCAAAACCACAATGATTAGTCAAGGCAAACTCTGCATGCCAAACTGTCCCTCCAGGCTATGAATCATCCCTGGTGATATATAGGTAATAAATGTCCCAATGACCTCAGGGGAGGGGGGGGCAGGGGGAGGGTTTCTGCAGGCAGGCGGTGTTTCAACTTTTGTCAGTTCAAACACCCATTCTTCTTATTTCTTCCCCTCTCTGTAGAACACTATGGACATTAGAGATAGAAAAATTTCAATATTGATACTATCAAGAAGCCACCTTTTTTCATTAGGGTTATAAAGTTCAGAAATTTGAAATTGTGTCAGTTGTTTTTTCACATACATACATACATACATAGGCAGATTGCATTTCAGGCATGGGTGGAGTTGGTTGGTTGGGAGAAGTGCTGGCCACGCCCACCCTTCTCAGCCTGGGGATCCTTTGCATGTATGCAAGATAGTTTCACAAAAGACAGGAGGTCACATGAATCATTCACTTTTAAAGGTGGGGCATTTATGGAGTCATGGCGTTCCTGGAAAGATGGGAGGTCCTCCAATGCTTTCTTTACCCACAAACTCAAATGCAGAATCACCTTGTTGTAAGCAATAGTCATCCCATTATCCCCCACCCCCTCTGCCGGTCCACCCCAGAACTGGACAGACAAGAATCAAAAACAGCAAGTGGCAATACTTGGCCTGGCATGCATGCAGGGAGCTTGAATGAGGGCAACTCTTCTGTGTAATGGTTGGCTTTTGTTTTTCCCATCACCCACCTCCAAAACACCCTCCCCCACCAATCAGTCAAAACACCGTCCCCTCCCCAATCAGTCAAGCAACCAGGAGAAAATACAAATCAGCATTTTTTCTTTCTGCTCTTTATTTTTTCACAATAAATTGAAATGCTGTCTATTTCAATTGGGAAATCACAATGCAGCTAAAACAGTATAGACATTTTTGTGTGATTAATATTGATCAATATTGATCAGTATTACTATTATCAAGTGTGTAGTAGTGTAAGTGTGTGTGTGCATGTGCGCACACATAGATAGGCTAGTTCCTTGACCAGTTATGTCAGTGTAGACTCATTGTGCTTATGTAAATTATCACAGGAGGCCCCATGAATCTTCTATGCATCATGTGACCACAAGAACAATGAATCTTCTTTGGCGTCTCATATTGCTCATGGGGCTGAAGCATGTTGCTGTGCCATTGCCTCAGAAGCTGTTGCTACTGCAGAAGAGAGCCAAGTCTCCATGTCTTATTGAGGCAAAAGGCATATGTATGTTTATACCACTTCTACGGAGACCACTAACAAGCAGGCCCCTACCATTCACTCTTGTTCTGTATGTCTCACCTGCTTAAAAATTGTGTGATTACTGATAGGTTAGGTATACCCACTGCTGCTCTCTCAGGAGCACATTTAAGATGGAGCCCCTATGAGTATCCCTGGGCTTGCACCAGGAAGTGACCACCTGATCTTTTTTGTAAGTGGTGCATGTGGAACAGGAGTGAGTGTGTGGGGCTTGTTGTTTTATGTTGGTCTTGGGGTCACTGCAATGGCAGTATGATGTACCGTATTGCTGAATATGAAAACTGAAAGCTTAGACAGTGTCTCTTGCACAAAAGTGCAAGACAATGGCTGGGGCAAGACTAGATTGTGGTAACAAGACTGCCGCAAGAAAATGAAAATCCACTAATGGCTTGCAACCCATTAGACATCAAGACAGTGGAGCTTGCAGTATCCAATAGCAGACCCATGTCTTAAAATAGTAAAAGTGATGGTTAAAATTGTTGACAGAGACCTAACATGCTTATCACATGTGTATTTCCAAGCTAACAAAGCCAAAGGAAAGGCTGAGCCAGTAAAGACAGGGTAATTACATATATATTTCAATTGAACTAGCAACTAAATAAGACCAAATACTAAATATAAATCTCAAGAGAAACCTGTAAAAGGTACAGGAAGGATGCCCTCTATGTGACAAATGCACCCTGCTCACAATGTGTAAGGTTTTACAAATGTCTCAATCCTTCAATGTGTCTGGAGTTTTGTAAATAGAGCATCACTGGTACAAGCTACTGCAAACTTGCCCCATTGATAAACAAATACCCCAAAACAGGTTTGGTAACACTTCTAAGCATCCTCTTGGACCACTCAGGCCCATCACCTGTAACCAACTGATAATTGCAGTGGCTACAGAGATATACAAGTCTTTACACCTAGACAAGTCCAAAACAGGAGCCAGGCAATTTTACAGTTGTGATATTATGGTCACCCTTTTCCTCCCTGTTTCTTGGACTCTAATCGGCCAACCATCAAGGAAAATGCTTTGAATCTGTACAATTAAACAGTATGAAGCAAGACAGAACTGCCAGCAAGGTGTGTGCAGTCCAGGGAACACCAAGAAGCCATCCTACCACTCAACCGATAAGTGAAAGATCCACGCTGTGAGGCTGTACAAGAACTGCTTCCTGCCTGCATTGGGTAAAGATCTCTTTGCAGCTAAGATAATACAAGTATTAGCTCATTTTATATTGGGTAAAAGTCTTTTTCTGTCATTTAGTTTTGTAACTTGTTGGTAGTTATTAAAACAAGTCTTTCTGCTATTCATCAAGCGAGTGTAGTGTCGATTCTCAGAGCACTAGGTTTAAAAACACACTTTCTAAATCAAACAGTATATCCACAATGCAAACTGGAGTGTCATGGACTGATACCTGAGGAACTTTTATTTCTATCTCACTGGCCTCTGATACTTGAGCCAACAGAGCAAAGGATAGGAGTCCTATATGTGTGGACCAGCACAAAGATTGGGCTAAGACACTTCGCTAGTAGGTCTCCTGGATGTGTCCTGGAAGCAGAAGACTGGTGAGGTTCAGAATTTTAGGTTCCATTCCAAGCACTGCAGGGCAGCATATTCCAGTGGGCACAGAAATTGCTGCTTGTCTTCTCAAACTTGGACCCTTTCTTCAACTTATTCCTATTTTTGTCCTGTCTCTTTTCTACCTCTGGCTCCTCCTCTCCTTCTGATCCCATTCTATTCACCTATTGAGTCTTAGACTATGCTACTTAGGCTTCCCATCCCAGTTCCTGTTTATTTACCTAGTCCTAGTCAACCCCTTAGGATTGCTTATCCCACCTTACCTATCAACAGTCCTCATCCTAGTCTTCATAGCCATTTCCCTGCTTGCTGTCTGGGAAAAGTTCATGGGACATGAGACCATGAGAGAGACAATTGTCATGCTTTCACTCCCCTGCTCCAACCCAACTTTGGCACAGTTAATAGTGATAAACATTTAGAAATTACAATTCCAGGAAAAGTCCTATTCAGCCTCTTGCTCCTGGAACACATTCAGTACAGACATAATGTTTGGTATTTAAGTCAAATGCTCTACTACAAGGATAGGCAACCCCCACCATGCAAGCCAATTAGTGGTGCACAGAGACAGTTTCCCCAGCCTACCAGGAAGTATGAGAGAAATTGTTTAAAAAAATGTTGTTTTAAGTTGCTTCTCCAGGCTCTCCTGAACAGCCACAGGTCCCAACACCATGGCAGGCACTGGGGGCAAAGTCAGGAGAATACAGGCAGAGATGCAGTCTGTATTGTACTGACCCCACCCCCTGTCTCTAGGCTGCATCCCCCAGTCCAGCCTGGACTCTAGAGGGAGCTGTGGTAGGAAGGGAGGCATGGCTGGGGCTCAGGAAAGTGTCCCTGGAGGCTCCCAGTAGTTGGATGAGCCCTGGGCCCAGCCACAGATGAGGCAGGAAGATGACCTATCCCACTCGGGTAAGGGCAGCATTGGTGCACCAAGCCCCAGGTCTGGGTGCTTGGGGCAGGGTCCAGGTGGCATAGGGAGAAGCAAGTGCAGGGGGAGGTGCTGCAGGGGCTGGGCAGTAAGTGGGGCTTCCCTAGGGCTCCACAGGTTCAGGCCATGGCTGGGGGGGGGGGGGGGAGGACCCAGTAGCTTTCAAGCTGGGGCCTGGCCCAGCCTGGCCTGCGCAGCTCTGCAGGGATGGGGTACAGCCGTCTTGCTCACGAGGGGATACTGCCTGGCCAAGGCAAGATGCTAGACTTGGGAGGCTTGGCTTGGCCTCCCAGTGCACAGTGCAAGTGGGAAGGAGCCATCCCCAGTGCAAAAGCCCAGGTACAGGAGTTCCTGAGGCCCTGGGAACAGCTGCCATGGCTGCCCCAGCCTGACCAGGCCCTGGCTTTGCCCAACCACAGCTCCTCTTCAGGGGCCAGGGCCAGGGCTAGGGCGGGCGCTGTGGGGGGCTGCTGTGCTGCAGGCTCCTGGCCAGCTCAGCCCCAAGCGCCACCTGCAGTGGCTGTTCCCAGGGCTCAGGGGGCTCTTGCAGCGTGCACTGGGGCACTGGGGGCAGCTCTGCCCCACTCTCACTGTGCCTGGCATGCAGGGAGGCCGAGCCCAGAGCCACGAGCCCTCGAACCTGGCATATTGCCCCAGCCAGGCAACATCCCCTCGCAGATGAAGCGGCCACAGCCCATCCCCACAGAGCTGCTTGGGCCTGGCCAGGCCAAGCCCCACCTCAGGTAATACTGGGTACCCCTTCCCACCTACCACCGCCTGAGTCTGCAGGTCCCCAGGGAAGCCCCTGCTTCCTGCCTTGCCCCTGCTATCCTCCAACTGCTGCTGTCCCACGGACCCAGCTGGGCTGGCCTACCCACGGTGCCTGCCCCTGCATCTGCTTCTACCTGCATCGCCCAGACCCTGCCCCAAGCTCCTGGCCCCAGTGCTTGGTGCACCAGTGCTGCCGCCATCTGTGTGGAATGGGTCATCCACCTGCCCAAGCTCCAGCCAGGCCCTCGCTCCCAACCCTGGGTTGCTCTGGTATCACTGCCTCCCTCCATTGGACACTGCCCTAGACCAGTGGGCCCAAGCCACAACTGGTAGCAGTGGGAGACATTGGCACAACGCACCCTCTTTTTCTTCTCCCTTTTTTTCAACCTTCTGTTTCTTTCTCTCTCTCCTCTTTTTCTCTCTTTTCTTTTATTCTTTCTCTCCTATTTTCTTTCTTTTTCACTTATTTCAATTTCTTTTTTCTCTCTCTTCTCTCTTTTTCTTTTTTCTCCCTCTTCTTTTTTCTCTCTGTCCTCACCTTTTTTCTTTCTCTTTTTTTCTCTCTCTCATCACAATATGCTTAACAAAAAAGAATACACAAGAATAAATGTAGTATATGAAGTTTTAATTATTGTCACCAGGTTTAGAATTTTTAGTAAACCTGGTATTTATCATAAAAAATAAGCAACATTTATGATTATTAACTAGAACAAAAGCTCTGTTATCCGGCATCCCCCGTGAATGGGGGATGCCAGTTAATCAGATATGCTAGTTAATCAAATGTGCACCATCTGGTGCACTCCCTGGCATCAGTATGCCAGGGGAAATGGAGGGGGCCCGCACTGGCTGCTTTGCTCCAGGCCGTGGGCCAAAGAAGTGAAGGAGAAGAACTCGGCTTGTGGCAGTGAAACTGGAAGTGGGACTTGCAGTTTCATTTTTGCCATGTCCCTCAGATGCTGGTTAGTGGAGCTTTCTGGTTGATAAAGTGCCGGATAACACAGCGTTTGCTGTATATTAATATGCAATGCATCCTTTCATGTACCCCCTGCCCTGGTCTTGTTTTTCTGGCATGCCAGCACTCCAGCACCTCAAAGTAGACATTGAAGTTTATTCAGCATTCTGGCCAAAAACATTGCATACCCAAACTCTAGTATGTCTCTACTGAATATGTGCAAATATTTTGTTGAGTTTGGATGGATTCACATACCAAAGTTCAGCTCCATATTCCAAATTATTGGAACTATAATAGAAAAAGTCACAAGAATTATTTTTTACTATGGGCAAAATAGCATATTTTCCCTTACCCTCATTCTCAGAAATAGTTTAACTGTTTTGCCTTAAATATTCAGAAGTATTCAGTCTGAAAGAGATATACTGCTTGAAAAATTTCAGCCCAAAGGTTAATCCCCCCCCTTCTAAATTGAAAGCAATTAAAAACAAAGGCATTATAATAGTGATTATCAAGCAATCGTAATAATAGGTATCACTACCAGTGTGTATACCAGTGTGTAGTAAATTGAAATGGTAATGAATTGAATGTGTAAGTATGGTTATTATAAATATACCCACAAATTAGTTCATATATACATATTGTTAATAGCCTTTTAAAAATGTTGTCTCATAAAATTCTATTGATGATTTGAAAAAAAGGACTGAAAATTAAAATAGTTCTGAGGTACCAAATGACATCCTGTATGACTTAGCTTAGCTGCATACAGCAGAAATGAATGGGTATGTGGGTTATCTAGTTAATATTACATTAAATTGTATTGCTTCCCATTCTACTGAAATATGTTCTAGCATTTTTTTCCACAATATGTGATGACAAAGATCAATTACAAAACTATTAAATGTCAATTAGCAACTTTGTGGACTGAATCCAAAATGAACCTGCTGAAGCTACCTTGTTATGTCACCTGCATGTGAAAATGCTGGTTAAATATTTAATGAATATGTGAAAAAGTAATTACCTATTTACTGCTCATGCAATGGTAAGTTAATCCAATCACAGTTAGTTATGTCCTTTGGACAAGTAGGCCAAAATTTACAAGACCAAGTGTCTAAATTTAGGCATGTAAAGAAAAAATGGCCTCATTTTAGTGGTGTTCTATACCTGCATCTTTAATTAATCAACCCAGCCTTTACTTAGGAACACAATATAATCATTGTGTCTAATTTTAGATTGTTCGGTAAGAAGATTTTGGCTCAGCATCTTTTTTTTTTTAGCTTATTCTTGTCTATAGTGATGCCCCAAGCAATAGTGTTTAAGCCCTGTACAGTGACTGTGAAGCATATAACTTTCCAGTAAAAACTCATAATCACATTAAAAAATCATATTTAAGTGATAATTTAAGCTAAATGTAGTCAGTGCAACAGAGTTAACACCTCTGCTCTTAAGAACATTTAGTGATTGCCCTCAGGATATTGTCTTATTACATGACAAAAATCAGCTTTGGCATCTCAGCCAAAAGACAGCACCTCTGGGAACAGTGTCTTTGTCACCATTTGGGCATATCAGTTCAGACCTGACTCAGAGGGAAAGTAGATCCTCCTCATTCACTAGAAACTCTTCCTGCAGCACTGAAATGTTCCTTTGCATCCCCTAGCGGAACAACTAAGGGATATTTGTATAGTTTTAAATAAATGTTGTACATGTTTCTCTCTGTTCATGTATGATGGGTTACATGATAGGGAGTGGGACAGGAAAGGGGTTTGTTAAAGAAACCAATCACCAATGACAGAGATAAAGGACCTTAAGGGAACAAAGCAGGGGACCAATTAATTATGGTATGTCTTTGGTTGGCAAACTGTACTATTTTCTGGGCCCCAACGAAGACCAAATATACCAGTTGAGATTGTCAACAACCTAGCAGACAACTGGCTCACCTACTTCTCATAAAAATTAATGCATATGGATGATTTGGTCTTGAAATTCTCAGCCTCAAGCTCTCTCAAACTCTTTGTATCAGGTAATCTCTACTAGTAGCTATTAACAAGCAACTGTAATTCAAAGGAGGGACCTGTCCTGCAGTTGGCCTCTGCCAGCAGATTCCTTTGTCTGCAAATGCAACAAAACACCTGCCACTCAGGAGATAAAAGCTGCCTTTCAGGTTAGCCACTGGCAAAATGAAACAGCAGATGCATGGGTGGCTTTGCTCTCAAAATGTGCAGACTCTTGGGAGTGAAGTTTTTGTGGCTAGATTGCTTTGTGAGAGAAGTACTCAGTACACTGTTAACAAAGGGTCTTCTGCTGGAGATATTTTTCTTGTCAATAGTCCCCGTTCTGCTGGAGTAACGTTTGTAACCATAATGACCACAAATGCCTCAACATAATTCACATGGAAAAATATTGGGTGCCCTCCCCCCTTTAAATGGAAGTCGGAAGGAAAGGGGTTTATCTTTGGTTGATTGTTGTGTTGGTTGGTTGTTTTAGGAACATAGTTTGGTCATTCAGTTGCTTGCCTGATAAATGTCTGATCCCAGCTACAAGGGATGGAATAAAATGCAACTAGGTTTGACAGACAGAATTTGTTTTCTATGTTTGAAGTGCAGTTATGCAGCCTGAAGAGAAAGCATTACAGCAAATTATGTTTTCTTATCTCCCCATTCTAATAATACCAGGGTAGTTCAGGGCTGGGAACAATCAGGCCTTAAAAAACAGCCCAAATAAATTTGAGTCTTGCAAAATAAACCAAGTATATGGAAAGGCAGTTTTTCCTAGTGGGTAGGCCACAGATCTGAAAATGAGTTCTGGCCCTGGCTCTGATATGAGATGATTTAAGTCACTTTTCTTCTGTCTTTCTTTTCCCACCCTTTGTCTGTCTTGTCTATTTAAGGTGTCTATACATGAGAAGAGAGACTGCTCCAACATGCTGGAATTCCAGTGCATTGGAGCAGGCTGAACTAATCAAGTGTACTGGAGCATGGCAATTACTGTGCTCCAGCAGCCTCTTGCATCTCATGTACCAGCATCCCCCACATTTCAAAATGGTGGTGGGGGTACTTTATCTAAAGTTTGTTCAATGAACCTTAGAAGAAGTGGCCTCACCGCCATTATGAAGCACAGGGATGCTGATACATGAGGAACTCTGGGCACTTTAATTAGACTGGCTGTCAGAACTGCTCTAATTAAAGCACCCCTACTCCCCCCAGAGCATGTATATAAACACACTTTAGACTATAAGTTGGTGACAGGAATGAATATACAGTGTATATTGTATATATTGTATATACAGTGCCTGGCACAAAGAGGCTTCCCTTAGGTGGGTCCACTCAGTGGTGCTAGAATATAAATCACCCTCTTCTTGAGCACTTAATTTGCCTATTGTGTCCTTTTCTTCTTCTGCCTTTGCCAGTAATTTGTATTAGGACTGCCAGGTCCCTGAGGCAGGAACCCTGTTTTTCTTTTTCAGGACATAACCCAACCATTTTCAGTGCCACTACAACTTTATGGACATGCACAATTGTGAGCATAATTTCGCAAATGTTAGTTATTGTAACCTGGGCACCCAAAAACCTGCAAATCAGGTGCATTCAGGGAGCAATAATAATTCCTGAAATAAGTGTAAATGTAAAATGATGTCTGTATTATGCACATAAATTTGCAAGTGCAAAAAAAAGATACATTTATGGAAAGTTAAATTCTTTAGACATGAATAAAATGCCAACAAGGATGTATATAAGGGCCGATGGTTTGGGATTTTTTCCTCCTGGTTAGACACACATCTGCTAGTAACTAGATTGATGTTAAAACTTATTTAACTCTGGCCAATGATCACTCTAACTGAAAAGGCTTTCCATCATGGCTAGCCATGAGCTGTTTTGAACTAGTGACTTGGAGTTCAGAGGTTCTATGTCTCATTCCTGATCCTTAGAATCATCTTAATTGCATGAAGTTTCTTTTTTCAGGGATTGAAATTGCTAGGATGTGAAAGTGTGGCACAAATAGACCAGAAACTATTCAACACAGAGATCAATGCTGTGTTTACAAGGTCTCCTGAGAGCCAGGTGCTAAAATTCCACACCAAGCTGAAAAGGGGCTCAGAAGAATTTCTCTGTCTCTGCTGGAGTCATTCTGCCTCCGTGGATGTTGCTGAATCATCTTTGGCACAACTATTTATCCACTTTAACACTTCTTCAGGAGGAAGAGAGTGGAAGTTTGGTTGTAGTAGTGAGATGACCTGAACAGTAGGTTGAATAATGGGAAAATATCTTCTGTCCTATTTAGCATCCTACTCATTGTCATATCTCATGAACTTGCTACTGCTCCCAGTAAAGGGCTCTATTGCTCTTATCAATCCTGTAACAGTGGTATGTAGAGCCTCCAAATAAGATTGGGAGCTGTACAGTGAGAGACATCCTTGCCCTTGAGAGCTTATAGTACAACAAGCCAAGGCACATAGAGGACATGTATACAGATGAATGATTATCCTCATTTAACAGAGGCACTAGCAGAGGTGCAATAAGAATAAATAAACATGGTGCCAAAATCCCATAGAGAGTCTGTGGCAGGGTGAAACATTTCTCCTGGGTCACTTTCATCCTAATCAGAAAAACTAGCAGATATCCTGGAGTCTTTTTAGTATAGCTAACTCTGCCACCTTTGCAAAGGAGGGACAAGGAAGAGAAAAGGCTTAGGGAGGCATTTTTATCTGTGTTCAGAACCTGGACTACAGGTATCTAACCTGAACAGATTCCTCCTGTTCCTCCTCCTCTGTACCTTTTCACTCCCCAGACACCTAACTACAGGTCAGTTCTCTTAAGCTGTCTGAGGTGGCCCCCTAGGCCACCTCCCAGGTGATCATTATGCTTTTGCAGCCAGTGAAATGAAAAGTGGAAAGGATCCAAGTAATCCATTTTCCAGTGGAAAAAAGCAACTAGGAAGTCTGGGAGGGTAAAAGAGAGCAAGTCTGTCTGCTGAGCAAACAGGCTGCTTACGTCAAGGGACAGGAAGAGCAGCACTTGGAAATCAATACAGATGAGGCTTTGAAAAGGTTGACTGACTGCACTGGATTAGCTATTGATTTTTGTCATTTTCACAGCTAGTGCTATGCTCTCCACCTGCTGAGGCCATTAAGCTCTAAGGCCTTAAACTTCTAATCCCTCGCTAATAACAAACAAGACAATGGCCCTGCAAGCTAAGGATCTAACAGAATGTCCAATAACTTCTGAGCTGTATTGAGTGTCTCAGTGCCTAGAAAGCAAGCCAAAGCAACCCAGGGACACCAGCTACAGAAAATAGAGACATGAAACATCACGCTCCAGGGCCAACTAAAATTCAGAGCTTATTGGTAAGCATCTCCACTGCGCTTCCCCTTCTTATACTGCTAATGGAGCATGCTTCATCCTTCTCACTGGCCTCATTAAAGGATTTGCTTAGTTTCTGTTTTTGCAGAGAAGGCAATGTAACAGTGTGGCCTTTCCCTTTAAAAGTCAGGCACTTCTACATTGTCATTAGAGCCACTTGGAAGGGGCAGGTGATTTCTATAAGGCCCCCTCTACACATTACAGATATTGCTGAATTAACTGGTTAATTGTGCAATTACCTGATGACTAGCTACACTATTAAAAGCTCCAACCAGCTATACAGTTAGACTTTGAAAATGTGTACTAATTGTATAGCCGGTTGTTATCAAGATTTAGACTGCTGACAGACATAGATCTCCTTTCTGTAACTCATAGCACTTTACAGAAAGCACCACAAGTTGCAAAGACCCCACCCCCACAACCCAACGGACATTCGCTGTTGACTCGGGGATGGGGGATTGAGCTCCACTTTGGGGCATATCCAGGAGGAGCTGCATTTCTGCAGCCTCTCTCCCCTAGCCATGCCCTGCCACTCCCAGCTCCAGTGCTCTCTGTATGGTGGGAAAGGGAGAAGGAAGGGGATGGAGCTCTGGGCTGGGGTTTGCCAAGCCTGCTCTGGAGGGAGGGTGGGTGGATTGGAGGCCCTCCAGCCCCCCATGGGATGGGGGAGGCTCCAATCTACTCACCACTCCTCCAGCACAGGCTTGGAAAACCTCAGCCCAGAGCTCCATCCCCTCCCTTCTTACCCTTCTATCATGCAGACTGCACTGGGGGCAGGACTGTGCTGCATCAGCCCAGCCGTGATCAGACAGAAGTTAATGAAGGCACTCCACTTTGCAGTGCCTTCATCTTAACCCTCACATAATGAGAGTTAACTTTTCATGCTATCAGGCACTTTTAAAGCACTCTGAAGACATGCACTTCTGTTAGGGCAGGGCTGCAGAGCACTTTCAAGGGGCCGATTGTGTGACAAATGTCACTTCTATCAGAGACTTTAATTTGTACATGTAACAGGGTCTCTCCTGTGGCTGCATACCATCACGCCTTTACCTGCACATGTAGAAGGGGCCTTCGGGCCCAAAAGTTAGTTATGTCTGTTGCCCTGTGGGGTCAGGCCAACTCTCAGGATCTCAATATTGTGCTGTTAGACAGGAGAGTGTGACACAATTGCACATATACAAACACACAAATCAGTTAGGTGCATACACACGCACACTACCTGCTCAGGCACATACACATCCAAACCAGCATAGGCACATGCATAACTATCACCAATTCAAGCACATATACACCCCAAAAGTTAGACACAGATCACTAATTCGTATATCATGCACACAATGCTATATATGTGTGTGTGTATGTGTGTGTGTGTGTGTGTGTGTACACACACACACTCACACTAGCAACTCAGATACACATACATTCAAAATAACTAATCTAGGTTCATGCACACCTATCACCAGTTTAAGCCCATACATGCTACACACACCAAATTTAGACAGAATTAGTTACCAGTTACCAACACCCGCACATCCAATACACATGCGTGGATTACTAATTCATATACCACACACACGTGCGCGCATGCACACACACATACACACAAAATGATATCTATATATGTATATATATGTGTATTCACTAATTTACATACATATCACCCACCTACACATATACACAGGTGAGTTCCTAAGTTGGGTGTTGTGATGTGTATGTATGTATGTGCTTGGTGTACTTGGGATACCTGGGGAAAGGTTAAGGTAAGAAAGTAGAAGTGTAGGGAGTTAAAGTTACCAGGACCAGGATTAGAACTGGTAGACTACAGGGGCCTGGGCTGAAGAACTGAGGCTGGGGGTAACTTTTGGTTAATTGATCTTAATTGATTAAAAGACAATGCCTAAAGCCTGCAGAGCAGGGAAGCGATGCCGGCACAGAGGCTGGGACTGGAGCCAGAGCTACAGGGGAGCTGAAAAGGTAGGTGGGGAAAGGGAAAATAGGACTAAGGGAAAGTGTGGGTGTTAAAGGGGGGCTCTGGATGTGGGGAGCCAGAGGATGGTTCCAGAGCAGCTAGAGAAGTTGCAGGGAGCAGCAGTAGGTGCTGGGAGCTGGAAAAAGGCTCCAGCTGCTGGAGAAAACTGCAGGACAGCCACGAGGAGCTGGGAAGATGCAGGGAGTGGGGGGGATGACTACAGAAGGTGCGGAGGAAGCCTGAAAACAGAGAGATGGACAGCAGAAAATCACAGGAAAAGCAGCAGGAGAGACTGAAAGGTGGCAGGGGCAGCGGGAAAGCAGAGAAAGACAGCAGAAAGTCACAGGGAAAAAGCAGTAGGGGCATGGGAAGCAGGGGGACAGCAGAAAATAACAGGAAAAGAGGAAGGAGAGACTGAAAGGCAGCAGGGGCAATGGGAAAGCAGAGAAAGGCAGCAGAAAGTCACAGGGAAAAGGCAGTAGGGATTGAGAGGAGATCGGGAAACTAGTGGAGAGGGGTGGGGGCTGGAATTGAGAGAGAGAGAGAATGAGGCTAGAATTTAAGGGATTTAGTAAAACATGACCCAACTTGGGGTTGCAAATGACAGTGGTTTTATTGAACAGGGGAGATGGTGACACAATGTCTTATTGGTTCCCTTGCACCCACACACACATATACACACACAATGGCAGCAGGGGTTAGAGAGGCTTGGTGCAGGGGCTGAAGTCCACTGAAGTCCAGGAGGAGACAGAGACAGAGACAGAGAGTCCAAATTGTAGGAGGAGGTGTGCAGGTAATATCTACCTATCCAGGCTGGAAAGGGGTCGTTGTCCAGTAGGTGTTGTCCAGAGGGGGGGTCGCCGGCAGGGCCTCTGGGTGGATAGGTGGTGTGTCATGGTGCTGGTCCAGATGGAGAGGGTGTTCCACTGGGTCTGTCTTCATTGCCCCTTTTTACATGGGCAGACCTTGTGTGACCCTAGTGACAGGAGGCATGCCCAGGCAAGGGTCAGCCCCTGGCGTACTGAGCATGTGTGCTCCATGCAGGGATGTGCAGTTTCGGGTGTCTGTAATGGTGAGAGTTGCTGGTTTTGCAGGGTCCTTTGTCTTTCAAATGATCATCTTGTCTCTGTTCCTGGGTGAGGTCCATGGTTCCTGGATGAATCAATGTGAGGTGATGGCCCAGTCGTTACAGGCCATTCAATAGAGACCTGCTACCATTGTATTTCAGTCATTCCCAATTATTATCATTCATCTGGGAACCAATTCATGAGAGGGGTATGTGACTCATACAGTTGCAACATGGGATGCCCAGGCAGAGGACACAAGATGGAGACTTGACATACAAAATGGAAACTTGACGTGACTTTGGTTCACTTACAAACACAGGCCTAAACCATACAATATCCATATAAAACAATAAAAATCAATACAAAAATGATAATAATACAATATAAAACAGTGGATATCCAAAACCAAAAACTTGCTACCAAAATAAAAATGTTTAAAGCTTATCCTAAGTCTGAGCTCACTTATACTTATCTATAGTGAATAGAGAGGGAGATAAAAAGTCAGAAATGGTTGGAGAAAGGGGAGGGAATGCATTTTAAAATAAATAAAAAAAGAATAACTGGGGATTTTGCTACAGGTCTACAGGAGAAAGATGTAGGAAACAGGCTTCTTGAATCATGCATTGTTTCAAAGGAAGGCTCTCTTGGACATGGTGGTATGAATGGGGCATTTGGAGGTTTTTTGTTAGATGTTTTCCTTATAATTTATATTAAAAAATGAAGCTGCCCTGAAAAGGACTTGTTTGTATCGGGGGGCCCTTTCTAGGCAAGCCAACTGTGGGCCAGCTGTCTCACAGATTGGTCACTAACAATATTTTATAAAACAGAATAGATTAACCAGGTCAGATCAAACCACTGGTCAACTTTGTCTCAACTTTACTTCCATAGCATCTAATTTGTGCCAACCATGATGGACACCTAGTCATCACTGAGAACCAGGCTTTGGCACAGCAATTTCATGTCACATTGTTAAACAGCCTTCAGATGATAGCCTATCAACCTGACCTGCATTTCACCCAATGAACCACAACCAAAACTATTCTCAGCCTATCCAGGATTTCTGCTGCATATGCTGAGATAAATAGACAGGCCTGAAAAACTATATGCAGGTATTAATTTACCAAAAATTCAGTCCCCCAGCACAAGCCACATGGAAGTTATAAAACAATTCAACTTTATTCCTCAGCTCTATATCAGACAAGGCTCAGATCACTAGAAAAGATTCTCTGTGTGTTTGCTCCAGTGATGTACATGAACTAGGGGACTGTGTCAGCCAAATGCCTGATGGTGGCTATGAATACATGCAAATTAGGCAGTCGCGTGTGTTTTCTACATATTATCAAGTGCCCAACTTTCCAGTGAGTCTGAGCCTAAATGTTCCCAGTTCTATTTTCTTGTATCTGGTATTTATTTTAAGGGCCTCTTTGCTTCTAGGAAACTAAGGGATTATTGTCAATATACAAAACAAATGAACTCTGCCACTATTCATCCCTTTGGAATAAGGGGAGCTAATGCTTTTGGAATAGCAATCATTCCCACCTACCCTAATGAATGGCAAACAAAAGCTGGGGAACGTGCTGAGAAGCAGATCGAACTTCTCTGTTCACAAATCATGTGCAAATCCAGACAATGGCAGGCTGCCATATCCTCCGATTATATTCAGGTCCTTGGCCAGCCAGCAAAAGCGGGTCAAATGAAAACATCCTTTCATTTTTAAATCAGATTTGTTATTTTCAATGAATGGGTGTTGCAGTGTTTCAGTCCCTGCTTCATGTGGCTCTGCCTGAAGTTTTCCACAAAGACATGAATTTAAAAAGGTAACCAACAACAGCAGAAAACAAAGCTGTGTCTCTCTTGCTTCCTCCACTATAAATCAAGAATTCCTTAAAGGCAGCCCATGCAGCTCTTCTGAACAGGGACTGATGTAAGTGAGAGCAGAACTTTGTCATAAGGGGCCACCCATGTGTTATAAACACACGTGAAATTGGGCGGTGATTATATATCCATATTTGCCCATGCTGGAAACTACAAAACCTGAGATAGTTCTCTACTGACAATTGCAACCTCTCACTCCTCCTGCTGCTTTCTCAGCCCACCCTCAAGCATATATGTTTTCTCTCTTCTATTTAAAGTGGGGCAGCAGAAAAGATATTTAATCATTTTATTTTATTTGTTTTGCATCAGAAAAAACAATCTTTCCCTGGACCAGATCCTTGGTTAGTGTAAATCAATAATGCTACACTGACTTCAGGGGCACTGAGCCAATTTACAGCTGCTTAGAAGTAAGGAGCATGAAGTGAAGCTGATCACTGCCTTGTCATTGCTGGCAAGTGAACAAGAATTGATGTGATAGATTACAGTCTTACTCGCTTTGGTGTAAATCTTTTTTACATTCATGGGGTTACTTTGGGTTCACATCAGTGGCATTAGAATTAGAGATGGACACAGTTTTTCAGTCAAAGGAGATTTGGGGCTAAAGAACAGATAAGGGGGGGGGCACTGGAAGGTTTCGTAAATAGATATAAGTTTCATTGGAAAAGAAAAGAACTAAACAGAACAGAACAAAAATCTCTCCCAAATATAAAAGCAGTTCTGAGTTTTTTTTTAATTCAAGCAACTTTAAAAAACATATTCCATCAATGTATGTAAAACTCTATAAAGAATAAAATAATTACAAATCTAAATAAAATGTTCTGTTTGAGATCATAAATCATATAACATTTGATCAGAAACAATTTTCTAACATGGGGGGGGTCAGAAAACAATGTGCTCTGGTTTCACTCACTTTGTTTGCCTTTTTGTTTTTTCAAACTGACAAGAAACTAAAAAAATCTATTATTCACCCAGCTCTCATCAGAATCTATCTTGGTGCACTGACAGTGTGTATTGGGGGAATATTTGAGAGGTTGGTTGTTTGTTGTTTGTGGAAGAGAAAAAAGCAAGTGGATAATTAATAGAGGTGAGTGGATGCATAATCTTGCACTCCAGGACTTAGCTTCAATTTCTGTCTCATAAAATGAGGTGGGATATAGGTAGCCTTAGTTACCCTCTTTCAGGCTTTATACAGATTATTAAACAATCAGATTTTGGCATGCTTGTTCTCCTACTAGTTTGCAATCTATTTGAGCCCCCTTGGAAGCCCACTTGTTATAAGCACTTACCTGTGTTTGAAAACCATCGCTCTGTTCATGTGTTATAACTCACCTTCCTCCTCTTTAGTCTGTCTTGCCTATTTGGGCTGTGCACCTTTGGGAGTTAGGATTCTGTGTTTGTTAAGCAACTAGCACAATGAGACCCTGACAATGGTCAAATTTACTAAACATGCGATATCCTCTACCCTAAAAAAAAATCTCTCTCTCTTCAGGTAGCTACTTATTTTGCTTTCATCTCTGTAGCATTTGAGCAGCTATTACCATATGTATATCAGTGACACCTGGTTCTTTCTCACTTTCATGATCACAGTATTCATGCTTCTTTGGAAACTAGGATCTCTGCACAGCCTTATGCTTCATTAACTCCAGCGTGGCTGTTTGTTTCCCTGCCCACCGTTCTGAATAGCACTCTGCCTGTCCAGTTGTGTTTGTGAGCACAGCCCTGAAAGCCATAAGGTAACAGGAATATGCAGCTCACTATTTATTTCACAGGAGGCAGAACACATTTTTGTTTTATCTCTTTCCAGACAGTTGGCTTGGTTTAATGGACTGTCTTTCAGCCTGTGCATAATTCTTCTCCAAATTAAATTCTCTTAGAAGCCCAACATAATACACACCGGGTTGTCAGCTCATTACTTTTACATCCTTTCTTGTTCTGTTTATGTGAGCAGAGGTTTAATTAACTATAATCTACTGTGTAGGCAACAGGATATAGATTTCTGCCCTATATCCTATGTCCAGTATATTTTTGTCCTATAATATTTTGGAGTTCTTTTTGGGGAAAGTAATTTATTTTCTGCAGATGGGCCAATTTTTATGTTTCTATGCCAACAGAACCAAAGAAGCCTCAGGTGGCTTCTCCTTTTTCAAGAGTGCTCAGTAAGTTAATGTGTGAGACTCTTAGCTCTGCAATAAACCTGGGTTTAAAACTATGGAGGGAAAAGGTGAAGTGAGTTTGTTGGCCTCAACCTAGGCCCAGCAATTTGTCATAATTGATGGTCTCTGCCCACATAGTTCAGAGATAGTTACACGTACCAAGCAACAGAATGATTGTTTAAAGAAATGATTTCAGAAGAGGTGGTGTCCTCAAAGCATCCTTCAAAGCATAAAAATACTTACTTCTACCCAAGTAAAGCTGCCTGCATACGTGAGTACATATAGGTGTGAGACACAACTGCAAGTGTTCATTATGTGTGTGTATGTGTTCATGTAAGTATGGGGGTAGGGAGTGTAGCAGGTGCAATTTGATGGGATCATTTGGCCCTAAATGTACCTCACCTTGATTTTTCCAATGGGAAAAACTATTCAATTAATGATGTGGGATTGCATTTATCTGCTCAGTGAAAAGAGAAATGCTCAAAACTTGACCTGGACTAACATGATTAATCTATTTATGGCAGTTCCATTAAGTCTGCAGCTACTGTTAGCTAATGGAACTCTTTTGACCAATCTGGCTAATTTATTCCACTGCTATGGCACATAGATAATTTCTCTGATGTAAAGAGCCCCCAACTAGTATAAATCTGGTGTGGGACCAGTATAATGAGCTCTATTGCCAAGCCCAGGAAGTTGCAATCTAGCTGGTCAGATTGGGTTATGGTTGCTGTGAAGCTGTGTTCTAGAGCTCTTCAGCTGCCAGAAGGCCTCTGAAGAGCTCTTACCACTTGATATTTTAAAAGCAAGTCGGCTGAGGCCCATGGCAGAAGCTATCCCCAGGACCAAGGAGCTGCAGCCAGCTCCTTTGTGGACCATTCTCTCAGTTGTATCCAGTGGAGCCTGGGCTTGGCAGAGAATGGGGTCTGCAATCCTTTGTCTTTTCTGCTGTTAACTTGGCTTGAGTGAAATCATCCACAATGAGTGAATTAAGCTTCTCTTCCTGCTTACCAAATAATCACAAACTGATCGTGGTTTCCTTGTCCTTCTGGTTGAGTCCATTGCTTTCTTTCTGTATTGTTTTCACCTTCTCAGCTGATGAAGTATTTTCAATATTCAAAATTCAAATTGTGTGGCTGATCACATAAAAATGGTCCCATATGGCTTGTATCCTGGAATGGAGGAGAGAACATTTTATAGCAGGAACTTCCTATGCAAATGAAACTATGAAATACTCATCTGTGGAATTTAAAAAGTTCATAAAATCATAGTGTGATGAGGGCACCTACTGTTGCTTGGTCACCATACCAGCCCACCACTTCGTCTAGGGCAGCCTGTCTGGTCTTGTCTGCCATGACTTGTTGGGAATCAATCTGTTAGAATAAGTAGGAGGCTACCCATTGAATACCCCAATGCCAGGGGGTTCACACATGACTCTGACCTTCCCTCATCATGTCCCATGCCTTATAGATGGCATCCTAAAGTAGCTCTTTGCTCCGGCTCATGGCCAGGCCAAACTCTATCCATTCCTAGGCCTCATGGATTCATCTTTTCACTCCGCCCCAACGGGTGTAGTTCTGACCCAAGCTCCTCTCCAGGTCAATCATCATTCTCACCCCCCCCCCCATTGGGGCCAACTCTCTGCCCCCTACACTGGGGCCTCAGGGTCTTACACCCCCTGGGCTCAGGTGCCTCTCAGTAGGCATGCCTGCCCCCCTACCTCCGGGGTTTTACACCCCCATGGGCTCAGGTGCCTCTCAATAGGCATGCCTGGCCCCAATGCCTCCTATGACCCACTGGGTAGTAGGGGCTGTGGTTTTAAGGTGCCCCGCCCCACCTTTCACCAGGGAGGTAAGTGGCCTTGCATTTCTGGGGGACTGTCCCACCACAGACAGCCCCAGCAGACCACCCTTCCCCATCAGGGTGCAGTTTCAAGTCATACCCAGAACCAGGAACCTCCTGCCATCCCCATAGCTCCTGCCCTTACCTCCAAGATGTTCTGAGCAGCCACTTAGCCAGGTGCTGCTCTTTCACCTGTCAGCAGAAGACTGCTGGCTTGGCTCTGAGGGCCTGGGTCTAAAATAGAGGCTGCCCCACTACCTCCTCCAATCCCAGGACCCTCCTGAAGTCATGTGACTGGCTCATTATGTCAGCTCATACCTGCTGACTGCCCTGATGGCTACTCTAGCCCTTAAAGTGACAGGCACCCAAAGGCACTTTGTCCCACCTAGAATCATAGAAAGTTAGGGTTGGAAGGGACCTCAGGAGGTCATCTAGTCCAACCCCCTGCTTAAAAAAGGACTAGCCCCAACTAGATCATCCCAGCCAAAGCTTTGTCCAGTTGGGTTTTGAAAACCCCCCAAGAATGGAGCTTCTATCACCTCTCTGGGTAACCTGTTCCAGTGTTTTACTACCCTCCTAGTGAGAAAATACTTCCTAATATCTATCCTAAACTTTCCATGCTGCAACTTGAGACCATTGCTCTTTGTTCTGTCATCTGCCACCATCAAGAATAGCCTGGCTCCATCCTCTGTTGAACCCTCCTTCAGGTAGTTGAAGACTGCTATTAAGTCTCCTCTCAGTCTCCTCTTCTCTAGACTAAATAAGTCCAGTTCCCCCAGTCTTTCCTCATGTTATATCCTCCAACCCCCTCACAATTTTACTCCCCCTCTGTTGGACTCTCCAATTTGTCCACATCCTTTCTGTAGTGGGGGGCCCAAAACTGAACACAGTTCTCCAGATGTGGCCTCACCAGTGCTGAATAGAGGGGAATAATCACTTCCCTTGAACTGCTGGCAACACACCTACACAGGATACCATTAGCCTTCTTGCAAGCTATGGCACACTGCTGGCTCATATTCAGCTTATTGTCCACTGTAACCTCTCCTGTTTGCCATGAGATTTCAAAGATGATGGCCAATGGCTCTGTAATCACATCAGCCAACTCCCTTAGCACTCTCAGGTGCTTCCCATCTAGCCCCATGGACTTGTACACATCCAGCTTTTCTAAATAGTCCCTAACGTGTTCTTTTACCACTGAGGGCTGTTCACTTCCTTCAAAAACTGTGCTGCCTGGTGCAGTGGTATGGAAGCTGACCTTGTCTGTGAAGACTGAAGCAAAAACAGCATTGAATACTTCAGCCTTTTCTGGATCCTGTCACAAGGTTGGGTCCCCCATTCAGTCAAGGACCCACACTTTCCCTGATCCTCCTTTTACTACTGACATACGTGTAACCCTTCTTGTTACTCTTCACATCCCTCACTAACTGCAACTCCAATCATACTTTGGCCTTCCTGACTTCATTCCTGCATTCCTGAGCAATGTTCTTATATCCTTCCCTAGTTATTTCTTCAAGTTTCCACTTCTTATAAGCTGCCTTTTTGTGCTTTAGTTTACTGAAGAGTTCCCTGCTAAGCCAAATTGGTCTTCTGCCATACTTGCTAGTTGTCCTGCGCATCAGGATGGTTTGTTCCTGCACTCTCAGTAAGGCTTCTTTAAAGTACAGCCAGCTCTCCTGGACTCCTCTTCCCTTCAGACTGGCTTCCCAGGTGATCCTGCCAATAAGTTCCCTGAGTGAGTCAAAGTTTGATTTTCTGAAGTCCAGGATCCTTACTCTGCTGCTCTCCATCCTTTCTTTCCACAGGATCCTGAACTCAAACAACTTGTGGTCACTGTTGCTCAAGTTGCCATCTACTACTACATTCCCCACCAATTCTTCCCTGTTTGTGAGCAGCAGGTCAAGAAGAGCACGGTCCCTAGTTGGCTGCTCCAGCAGTTATACCAGGAAGTTGTCCCCAACACTCTCCAAAACCTTCCTGGATTGCCTGCACACTGCTGTATTGTCCTCCCAGCAGATGTCAGGGTGATTTAAGTCCCCCATGACAGCCAGGGACTGTGATTAGGAAACTTCCGCTAGCTATTTGAAGAAAGCCTCTTCCACCACTTCCTCTTGGTCTGGTGGTCTATAGTAGTCCCCCACCACCACATCACCGTTACTACTCTCCCCTCTAACCTTAACCCAGAGACTCTCAACAGGACCATCTCTAGGTCCATACTGGAGCTCTGAGCAATCATATGGCTCTTTTACATAAAGTGCAACTCTTCCTCCTCTTCTCCCCTGCCTGTCCTTCCCAAACAGTTTGTACGCATCAATGACAATGCTGCAGTCATGTGAGGTACCCCACCAAGTCTCTGTTATTCAACTGTTACTGAATGCATTAGTATTCATGCATTCTGGTTTGAAACATGCTTTCTAGTAACATTTGTAGCTGTAAATATGATATCTTTCATATTGGAAGAAGGCCAAAACTCAGTGGCCTTTCCTATCTCTACTGATGAGGAAAAACTCTCTTTGATGCCAGTTGGTGCATAACTGGACAGAAGCAAGTTTGAAGCCTGTTTCCTCTTGAATATGAGTAAAAATTCAAGTATTTCTGTGTCAGTCCTTTTTTTGTTCTCCCAGTGGAGAACTCTTCTCTTTAAAGCTCATTTTGTCTATTTGCTTCCTCAATGAATCAAGACATTTAGACCTGATTCTCTGTTAACTCCACTATAATTCTATTGCATTGTAATTCTATTGACTTTCATGGATTTTTTCTTGGTTTTTACACCGAGATCAAGTTGGAGTGTCTCTCAGTGTCACTGTGTTTGTTACACTGAGAGAAATGCCCTTCTGGTTAAATAAGAATGAGGAGGCATGTGATGCAGATTCTGTTCTCTAGCTTTGTAACTCTATGACCTGGGACAAATCAAGTAACTTCCCTGTTCCTTGGTTCTCTGCCCCCTACCCTCCCCCCCATGCAGTAATAACAGCAGTAATAACAGCATTCTCCTGTCATGAGGAACATTTGTCAGGCTTAATGCATTAATGTTTGTAAAGCATCTAGGCTGGGATTTCCCAAGGGTGCTAAGTGCCCAAAGCTGGAGGTTTTGTTTCTTTAGTCTCTTTGAAAATGCCACTTCCAGAGATTTTTGAAAGTAAGTGGCTGTAGAATCAGGATCAGGCAGGAGGAAGAGCCTGTCATTCAAACTCTAATTCCTTCCATAGTTAACAACAGCTACAAGGACAGCACTGAAAATCATAGGGAAGTAAATTGCTTTATGTTAATATAGGAGGTTTTCAAGTTTCCCCTCAAGAATGACTGTTAAAGTTTTCCCAGATCTATGCATAGGTAGGCTTTATTCGCTTAATGTTGACTGACAGTGTTTAATGCAAAATGCATCAGCTTCTGTAGGCAGAATCTGTTGACTATTCACCCCTAAGGGTTTAGCCTGTTGCATCATAGACTTTCAAGGGCAACATGACTCGCCAGCAGTACATATGATAAGTGAAAGTGCCAAGGAGTCAGTCTTCACCTCCTCCGCATGTCATTACTGTGTTACATAAATTCAGCTGAAAAAAAAAGGCTTCACCTGGCATGAAAAGTACATTGAAAAGAGATTTTTTTTTCTTTTCTTTTTGCTTTGTGCTCTTTATTGTTCAGTTACAATGTATAAATATAAATTCACCATCTTGGGAGGAGTGGAGTGTTTTCATTAATTTCCTTTGCTTGCTTTTTCTTTGGAAGTATCATGAATACCAGGTCCTATTTCCCCTTGCTGGAAGACATGCTGGAAAACCAGGAGAGGGAACTTTCCTTGCCCATGGCTGTAAGGTCATGAACTCTTTCACAGAGACTGTCTTCCTCTCAAGTGTTTAAAAAGAGACAGCATACATTCAACCCAAAGAATTTTAAAATGTCTGGTGGAAAATCCCCTTTCCTTTCAACAACCTATTTTTCAGTGTCTTGCCTCTTAAGGTGTCATAAAGTCCCCCACAAGCTCTTCAGTTTTCCATAATCATGCAAGAACAGATATGCTCATGAAGGCTTAAGGGAATAAAATTACATGGGACCAGATTGCAAATCTGGGTGCATTGTGAAGCTCTTAAAACTAACTAGGATCTGAATACTGCCTCCTCAACCCATCTTCACTCACAGCAAGGGGCAATGTTTTGCATATATTTTGAATTAGTTCAGAACTTAATTCCCCGATTGCTGCTGCATAGAATGTCCCTAACTATGATGGCTTAAACTATAGTTCTTCTCTAAAGAAGGATTATAACAGGAATAAATAAGTTCCATGTTATTTCTCCAGAGATCTCTCAAGATAATTGTAGTCTGTTTAAAAGCAATACATTTTTCTTTTTTTTAACTATCAGCTCTGATTATTCTGTGTAATGACTCTGTAAAGGAGTCAGAATTGATCTTTTCAGCAATCATCACCATTTATACAGCTTCTCCAGGTCAGCATATGCCATCAATGACTTCTGCTTTCACTGGGTCTGCACAGGTGTCTGTTGTTTGGAACATAATCAACATGCCTGTTGGTGCCCCACAAAAAACAATAGAGTCTAGATAACTCCTGGAGCTGCATTGGCTCTGCAGAGCTAACAGGAGTGAAATACAGTAAAAGAAAGACCAGCGCTATTTTTGGCTCCTGAGTAAACAGACAGGATCTGGGCACATGGTGAGAAGATGTCTTTTGAGTAAGAATCTGCTATTTTTCAGTGCCTTGTTATACCTTATGCTATAAGCTGAATAAATGTTATTCAGATTAATGTTGTTTGGCTTAGTGGAGCAGTCACACCTTAAGGCAAAAAACTGTTCTTCATCTGCACACCTGTGACTTGCCACTAGAAGTTTGGTGAGCAGGTGCAGAACAAGGAGGTAGGAGGAACACCAGCTTCTGCTCCTGCCAGGCAGTCAGCAGTGTAGCCCTGGAGCTCTCTTGTTCTGCTTGGGCCCAGCCATCCAGGAACATGCTTTGGGCAGGGTGCGGGGGGTGGTACAGGGATAGGACTTCTCGCGCCTACCAGAGTTGGGAGGTGGTTCTGAGTGGTGCAGCCTCCCCTTCTGCTCTGTGCAGACCCAGCCCTGATGGGCAGCACTCAGCCCCGTGCTCCATGCCTGGAGCCACCCAGCTGCTATGGTGGGTTCAGGGACTTCAGGTGATTGCCAACCGTGGATGCTGCTGGGTGAGCCAGGCAAGGGGAGGCAGCAGCTGGATCCTGCACAGCCTAGCAGAGCACAGGGTCCTCAAAAACTGATTTTGCCCTGGCCTCGGGTACTGAGGTCTGCCTTGCTCCAGCCACCAAGGTCTGCCCTGCTTCAGCTGCCCAGCCTCTCCAGGGCATATGTCCAGGTCTCAAGAATACAGGAACTTGGTGGGAGATGCGCTAAAGCAGAATACAGAGCTGGGCACAGGTTCAACCACAAGTCAGCAGGAGAGATGAGCACCAGCCTGCCACCCCCACATGCACCACAGCCCAAGCCTGGCCTGAGCAGTCAGAGCAGTGAGTGGGTCTAGGAGGCACCCCAGCTACCAGGTGCTCCAGGGCTGCAGCAAGCAGCAGGACAGAGGTATGTGCCTGGCCCTGATGATGCATCCTGGGATATTGGATGACTTCAGATTGGGTGGAATAGTTGTGCTGAGTGGCCATACCATGATGGAACAGGAGCACAATTAGGCAGATTAGAAATAATCCTGCTCTGGAGTGGCATAATTTTAAAATAAATAATAAGTGTTTTAAGTCACTTTAAGGTGTTTATATGCAGCCAATCCAGGGGCTAAGAGCTGCAGAAGTGCCCTGAAATTACCATGTAACATGACCCTTTAAAGCAGAGCAAATTCCAAATCTGCCACACACTATATGGATTTAGTTTATATAGGGCTAAAAACTGTTACTCTTAAACCATGAAGTCACGGAGGCGGGATATTGAATGTTACTTGTTATAATGTGTTATTACTCTAGCAAAACATGGAAATCACAGGAAGCTTTGTTCAAGTCAAGTATGGAAAGACTTGAGTCTTTTTTTCTTCTTGTCTCTGCAGGGCCTTGCAATGTCTCTGCAGGGTCTTGGCCACAGGGCACATAAAGGTACTTGGGCAGAAAAGGTTCCTTGAGTGAATTTGATGTCTTTTATTAGACCAACCCAAATAGTTGGAGAATATTTATTAAGCAAGCTTTCGGGTTCAAAAACCCTTTGTCAGGCTAAGGAAGTTTCAGCAGTTGGTGTGTGCTCTTCCTGGATGGAATGAAAAAAAATAAATAAATAAAAATAAAGGTACTTAACACTTAACTTGGTAGGCCCAGGGCACAAGTTTTACAAGCTTGGAGAATGTTTACATGTCAAAAAACCATCACAAGGATCAGACACATTTAAGAAGGGGTTGGCTGCTGCCAGGTGCTCAGCATCCTTATTTCTCAGTTGTATTAATAGGAGAACTGTGCTATCACCACACTGCATTATCATCTTAAAAGATCAGGCCATAAATTCCAGACTCATGTATTTTTTCTGAGCAGCAAGACAAGAAAGGGCATGAATTACAGAGGCCCTTCATGTTTAGTGAGTTATTAAGTATAAGGCCATAGACTGAAAGTAGTCTCAACACAACAAGGGCCGAGTTAATAAACCATAATTTAGTTACTGGTGTGTCTGATTGCAATGCTGAACTATTATGAAGTGTAATTTTTTTAAAAATGTCATATGTTAATTAAGAGAGGGTGTTCATAAGTTCTGAGCAGTAAATTATTCTGTGTTACATTCACTGCTTCTAGTTCTTATTAGCCAATATGATCACATGATTTCTCCTGTCTGTTTTTACCGACAGTATCACTACTCAGAATAGAAAGCACTGCTGTGCAATTTACTTAGGAATCGCCTTCTCCACAAAGTGTCATAAAGGCCTTTGTAAAGCGAGGCAATCACACTGCAAGAGGAAGGTTGCAAGCAAAATTTAAAGTGGGGAAGTGATTCAGGACTACAATTTTATACAACCTCAGTTAAGCTTCACTGAGTTTGCTTGCTTCCATTTTTCCGCCTTTCAGCCCTATCTTTCTAATTCAGAGTTTTGTTACAGGAAGACACAGAAGGCATGCTTATGGTCATACAGGTAATGGAATTAAATAGATTCACAAAATACATGTGAAGCATACAAGCAAATGGTGCAGTGAGATGGCAACACAAGGATATTAACAGTCCAGATAGCTATTCTATAAAAGCAGTCCCACATCCATTTTGCACACATGAACTCTGTATATTAAAACCAAGGGAACCATTTGACCCATTTTGCATGCCCAAATGGCTGTTTTGCATCTCAAATGAAGTGCACATCTACTTCTCCAGGTATAACACGCTTCATGGGCAAATGCAAAATTGGCAGGCAGGTTTGACATCTTGGCCCTTATCTGATTTCAGAGAATTTCAGACTGGATGACTGGAACCAATGAAAGGAAAGCTCTGTCACTGCCTTCTAGCTGTGGAAAGGGGGAGAGAAAAGTTGGGACCAAATCCAAAATTACATTTGGTTAGGAAAAATACCAGCCACGAAGTCAGAGAGACACAGCTGAGCAAGTCCAAGGAAAGGGTGTTCAGGTTTTTCCCTTGATCTGTGAGACACCAACATTGAAGTCATGCATATGTCTGCAGGGAGGGGAGGGTGAACACTTCCCAAAATATTTAGGCATATTTTCCTGTACTTTAAAAAAAATCATTCAGCCAGAACAGCTCATACTGGATAAATGGGTAAGAAAATAACACATGGATTGAAATAGCCCTATTTGTAATTATAGATGGGAATGGTGGTCTTTGCCTTGCATTTAAGATTCTAACCTGGAATACAGGTTCACAGCATTGGTTTCAAGTTCCTGTATCCTCAAACCAGTTACATGGGGCAAGCTCTGAAAGATGTTTTGGTGCCTGCATTGCATCAATAATTTCTTGGTGTCCCTGTGCTTTAACTGCTTCTCAGTAATATTTCCTTTATTTAAGCTATTTAAAATGTACATGCTTTATGGGAAGGGGCCCTTATTTTGCATATGTCTAGTACCTGGTACAGTGGCACCTTTAGGTACTCTGTGTCTCATCTGACTGAGAACATGGTAGTATGGAGGTTTTAAGCTCTGGAAACTTCTTTCAGGACTTTTCCTTCAAGGTCTGGGATTTTTCATAAGTTTGTGGCTTTCTGCTTGAACTTACCCGTAACACAGTTGTCTTCTCAAAATCAAGCCACATTAAAAATAGAAAGAAACCAATAGTGGAACAAAATGCATCTCATGTGAGTATTCCATGATGCTTAAGTAGGCGGGATCCCATTAGCTGAGCCACAGAAAAAGTCTTGCCTCTCTAAAAGTAACTTCCTCTGATTAGGGAAGTCTGAGCAACCTCTCAGCATTATGTCCAGAGAAGCAGCTACCCGTGTCCCACTGAGCTTAGCTATAGCATGCTGAGAGTGTTAGCATTTATTATCATATCAATGCCAGAATATCATAACAGTTCCAAAAAAGAGCTATTGATTTGAGGAAATGACAATGTCTTTGTCCCCCTTACATGGATTGTCATTCATTCATTTGCTCTTTTAGGTTCATTCTCCCATATTTCAGCATGTGATTTGTATGCCCATTGATCTTGGCTTTAGGTGGTAGATCAGATCATCATGCCATGTGCAGATAATTCCTCTTATGTGATCACAAATATATGATGGATTTTCACCTTTTTAAACACTTTTAATCAGTTGTCTCTTGTCCCCATTGCTACTCCCTTTTGTGCAACATGCCATAGGTGTTTCCATGGCATGTTTTGTGGCTGTTGTGTGTGAAAGGCCAGAATGGAGGTTCTTTTGAACAAATGGTCCCCTGAGAATTCACAGGACTGAACTCAGTGGCCTAGGAAGTGTAGTCTTCTCTTCCTATGTTCAGTTTTCTCTTCCTATCATCACTTTGAGGTTACCAGGCCTAGTTTAGTGCTGACCCTATCCCATATTTCTTTTGTTTCTGTCACATAATAGTCCACATAATTTAGTTAAGCTAGAGTCACCCAACCTTTTGCTATGTAAATTGCTTGCCATGCATATTGTGAGTAAAGAATCCTACACCAAACACACGTACACACACCTTGTTATTTGGAGACAATATTGTTTGATATTTCTTATCTTTCTGGAACTACTCCTTGAACCTGTTACTTGCATGACTGGAATGTGCTGTTAATCTTACTGGGTGCATCAACATGTGCATTTGATGTGGCACCAGTTTACTTGCAAGTAAATTACTCACAAGTAAATGGTGCAGGGCACGCGTCTACATGTACAGGGAAGCAGGTGCAGATTTGCTGCCAATCTGGTCCCACTTCCCTGGGCCCTGCAATGGGCCCCTGCCGCCCCATGGGGAGCTAATCAGGGGAGCACCAGGGCTGCTCCCAGCAGCCAGCAGCCCTCTTCAAAAGGCAGCCCTGCTTGCTGCTCTCTGTCTAGCCACTTCCCTGGCCAGGAACAGCATGCCCTGTTCAGGGACAGTACACAGCAGTGCTCTCCTCACTGCCTCTAGCTCCCACACTATGGCTGCTCCAGCCCCTGCCCTTGGTAGTGATGACCAGCACCCTGTGCTCTTGCTGACCACCATGCTGGCCCTGCTGGCCCACCATGCTGACCACCACCTGGCCCACAGAAGTCTCACCCCTCCTGGCTCCCTCACATAGTGACCACCTGCCTGCAAATCGTGTGTCATCCCAGAGCTGCTGCCATGCACCTGCCAGCTTGACCCCATCTGCCTGGCTAGACCCCAGCAAGGATGCTGATGACAGGCTCGAGGATGCCACCACTGGGGCTGCCATCACCCTCCTGGGCCTCCAGCCCCACCATCTCTGGGCCTGCCAGGCCAGCCAAAACTAGTGGTGGCATGCTGTCCAGCACACCTGGGACGATAAGCAGTGGCTGGAGGCCTTCTGCATGGCCTGGGCCACCATACAGGACCTCCTAGAGAAGTTATGGTCCCACTTAAAATGGCAGCACACCATCATGAGGCCGTCCCTGCCTGTGGACATCTGTATGGCCCTCTCCCTGTTCAAACTGGTCGCACCCACCAGTGTGCGGTAAGTCAGCTATCTCTTTGGCATGGGCAAGGCCACCACTGGGGAAACTGTCCTGGAGGTGCGTGGCACCCTCCAGGACATGCTGGGGGATGCCATGCCCTGTGTACACAAACCCCTGTTGGTGATGATTCCCTCAGTGCATTAGGGCCCTCAATGGGACCCACATCCCCATCACCTGCCTGCCCCACAGAGACCGTCTCTCATATAGCTGGAGGGGCTTTCACTCCATGGTACTCCAGGCCATCATGGACCACCAAGGTGCCTTCATTCACATGAGTGCTGGATTGGTGGATAGTGCCAATGACATTCATGTCTTCAGGAACTTCGGCCTGCCAGGCCTGGTGCAGAGTAGCCACTTCATGCCAGGGGTCCTGGACCTTCAACTGGGCGATGCGGTGATCCCACCCCTGATTGTTGAGGACCCCACCTACCCGCTCATGCCCTGGTTCCTGTGGCCCTACACTGGCCACCTAGACCCCTGCCAAGCCTACTTCAACTGCTGCCTGGGTCAGACCCACACTGTGCTGGAGTGTGCACCTCCTGGCCACCTCAAGGGATGCTGATGTACCCTCACCATCTGCCTTGAGTTCTCTGAAGACAACATTCTCCGGGTCACCATTGCAGCCTGCGTGCTACATAGAATCTGTGAGGCCTGGGGGAGTTCTGCCACAAACCCTTGGTGGAGGAGGTGTGGCATGCAGAGGACACCTGGGAGTGGGAGCACCACCTACAGCAGCAGCAACAGCCCCCCCCCACTAAGGCCCCAGGAGAGCCACACACCTGCCAGCACAGGCCAGGGCACTAGGTGCAGGAGGCGCTGGCCAACCACCTCCTCCAGCACTCACGCCAACACCAACACCCACAGATCCCCCATCCCCCTGCCCACCCCCAGTACCATGCTCACCGCAGACAAATCTCAGAAGAACAAGTTTTTATCCCCCTCACATCAACCAGAACCCCCCTCCCTCCTCCCTTCCCAATAAACAGGGCCCTTACAACACCCACCCCACCCACCAACAATAAAAATCCTTCTTCCCCATGAAACCTATGTGTGAAAACCTTTGTGTGCCATCCCAGCATGGGGGGCCATGAGGTGGGGCTGCCTAGGGGGCAGAGTCTGGGGACAGGTTGCCAGCACCGCAGCCTCTGACTGTTCCCCTGTGAGTGTACATACCACGGTGAGTGCAGTGGGCAGAGGGCTCACCCAGGGGCAATGGCAGCCAGTGCTCCCCCAGCACAGGTGGCTCCCCCTCCAGCAGGCAGTGTATAGGGCCAGCAGGGGTGGCATGTGGTTCTGGCCCCACTGCAGGTATCTCTGGCTCTATGCCCACATGGAGGTGGGTTGAGTGGCTGGCCTGAGCCTAGGCAGGGGGGCTAGGTGATGCTGCACTGGGGCTGGGGACAGGATAGGGGCTTCTGGCTGTTGCTGGTGGTATAGGACATCTTCCCAGGCCCAGGCAGGGCCTGCTGCTGAGTGGCAGGTGTCTACTAAGGGGCAGGCATGACTAGGGTTATCACCAGGCATGAAGGTGATAACCAGGGCCAGAATGATGTTCAGCACCCAGCAGTCATCATCTGTGGCCTGTATGGCCTGAGCCAGGATGGTATTCTGCTTCCATAGTGCCTCCACCTGGTCATGCACAAGGGCCAGGAGCTGCGCCCAGAAATCTCAGTCCACCTACTCTCACACCTCTTTGCACAAGTTCTGCATGGCCTTGAAGATAATGTACTCTGCCCACTACCTTTCCTGGCAGGTCACATCCTCTGCCTGCAGGCCACATCCTCCCCACCAGGCCCAAACATCTGCCAGCTGGCCCTCTGACTCCATGACTGGGTGGTCCAGGAGGAGGGTCCTGCCCAGGGTCCTCCTCTGACAGAGCCAGCGCATCCGCAGGGCCCCAGCTCTGGGCGGCAGTGACCCTGAAGCTGCATCCCAGCTGCCAAGGGTGGCCTCTCCCCCACATGCAGCTGCAGGACCTGTAGAGCCATGAGACAGGAGCTGTTTGTGAGAGTTTGCAACATTTCTGAGATAAAATGGTCTGCATCAGAAGCCATGTGCTGCTCAGCCTCATGGTAAGTTGGCCTGGGAGGCCCGGGCACAGGCAGCCACAAGCTGAGTCCCCCATCCCCATTCACTCCCCTGGGGCCAGCAGGATGCTGGGTCCTGGCTGTGGGGAGCCTACCTCCCCAGACCCATTCCCAAGGCAGGATAGGCCAGTATCCTGACAGCACCTGCTGCCATAGGTGCAGAACCCACTGCCTCCCCTCTTTTACTGCAGGTCAACCACTCTGCTGCACTGCCACCCAGCCCACGATTGCTCCAGGGAGCGGCTCTTAGGCCAGCCCTAGCCCATGTGCCCCAAGGGTGCCCCTGCTGTGTTTGCCCTGAGTGGTGCATGAGGAGCTGTTTGCACAGACCAAGGGGTGCCTGACTCACTACACCCTGCTGCTGCTGGCCATGGTGCCCCAGGCACATCTACATACCTGGTACAGGACCTTGAGCTATGGTGGCATGGAGGCAAGCCCAGGCTTCCCTACAACCTCCACTGCTCCCTGGAAAGCTACCTGTGGCTATGCTACATGCCCCCCCACTGCAGAGGAGGACATTGCTGCTGGCATTGACACATTCCTCAGTGTGTAAGAGGCCCATGCCCACCTAGCTGCGATGGCACAGGATACTCAATAAAGTTTGGCACTGTCTCCTGCCTCCCTGCATACTTTGGGGGAGGAAATGCAGGGCCAGGGAAGTGCGGGTGGGCTGGGCGGGGGCTAGAGGCACGAGTAGGGGCAGGGTGGGGCAAGGTGAGGCAGGGTGTGGGAGGGTCCTCTACCCAGAGCATGGCTTACTATGTGGCCAGGGCTGTCATAGCTGGCAGTTCTGCATGGTCATGGCAGTTGGCAATGGTGTGCAGCTCTGGGCGATGTCCTTACACAGCAGTGTGGTGGGTGGGCACTCAGCTGGGGTCCCCCTTTGGGAGGAACTAGTGCTGCTGGTGGCCAGCGGTGTCATGGCTAGATGCATCTCTTGGCAGGAGCTGCAGCTGGGGAGCTTGCACAGTAGGCACTGGCCTGGGTTCCCCAAACTGCTGGTGGAGGTTGCAGCTGGGAGCTCAGTGGAGTGGGCTGCTGGATGCCCAAAGATAAGGGTGGGGGCTTGGGCAGGCTACCCATGCTAATATAGACAGTACGGCTGTGGCCTGGATCCCAGGGCAAAAGGATGTTTGTCAGTTGCCATATAAATGGCCTGGATTTACAGGCACTCCACAACCAAAGATTGTAGTCGGTGATAGCAACCCGCTATGCCCACAAGGCCTTGATCTTTATGGGGCACTGCCACGCCAACTGGTTGTTCCCACGCTCTTGTATCCAGCCTGACAGCACCTCACAGACACGGGCATTGGAGCGCCTGCCCCACTTGAACTGGCACAGCACCTCCACCTCACTCCACAGTGCCATGAGGTTGCCAGTCTCCTGCAACCTGTTGGGGCCCCAGGTGGTGGGGATGGGTGTATTCATGGTTGTGGGCAAGGAGGATGCCATTGTGTCCCTTGCACCAGCAGTCTGGGCCTCCGCTAACCTGTCCGTGTGCTGATGATCCTGGACAGCTGTCTGAAATGCTGCAACAGGGGCCCAGCATGGGACTGGCAGCCATGCAGAGGCAATGCTCCACAGCACCTGCAGCTCAGGGCAGGCTGTTGGGGGTGGGCTGCGGGCAAGTGGAGCTGTCCCTGGCAGCCAGAAGCTGCCTGCAGCTAGGCCTGGGTGCTGGCAGGCCTGACTGGAGCCTACTGCAGCCTCCAGCACCCTGCTGGCCTGAACAGCATGGGCCTGGCAGGCACATGGCAGTGTGATGCCAGGCAACAGCACTGGGGTCCAGGCAGGCTAAAACAGCTGACCTTCAGCCTATCCAAGGGACACAGGGGCCTGCAGGCCCATCAGGCTCTTTACTGGTGTGCCCTAGGGCTCAAAGTGCCTGCAGGCTTTTATAAGCCTGAGGCAGGGGCTGATCATCATGGATGATCACAAGAGCTATGAAGTTTCCATGATTATGTAAAAATTTAATTTTTGACATTAAAGATAAATTCAGATTTTCTTCCATCTGCTAGCAACTGTGTTGTGCAGCCATTATACAATCTGTATTAACTACACCAGAATGACATAAACTTTATATTTGGGGTTCTCTCTAGAAAAAAGTTACACTTCTAATGAAAAACAAACTTTTAATAAAGCTCTATAGGGAACAAAGCTGTGACTGGCTTTCAGTGACATCAATGAGACTTTAAAGCATCCACCACTGACTGCCACAAACCCTAAATTCCTATTAGTCAAGATTATCATCCCACCTTTTGGCTGTGATAATGATTAGGAAATATGACTTATAGATTCATCTCCTTTCCTTGTGTCCTGGCCTACAGTGATTAATTTATAGCATCTAAGGATTTTTTTTAAGGGTAACAAATCTTTTTTAAGTGCCTCAGGCTCACTGATTTTCATGGGAGTTATTCCCCTAAACACTGTTGAGGACCTGGTTTTTAAAGGCCAGATTCACAAGATATTTAGGGGCATATCTCATATTTACATACCTACAGGTTTGTGCTGCATCATTGAAAGCAATGACAAGCTGGGCACCTAAGTAGAATATTGGTGTCCAAATTCCTTTGTGAATCTGGAGCTGACTGACTTAAGAATAGATCCAGAAAAGGGATTAGTGCTTAAATACAAAATTGCAATCCAAAAATCTTGCAGTCACTGATGCCTGAACTTGCAATCACTGGTGTCTCCCTGTTTGACTTGCTTTCCTAGGCACTTAATGTCTGTTCATGTTCATCATGGCTCTACCCTCAGACCTTGCAAACGCCCAGCTGAGGTCCAGAGAGTAGCTGGAGTGATATCTAGGCATACGCAGATCATCACTAACATATACCAACAGGATCCAGTACCCCACAAAATGACATCCCAGCCATTCTCTTCTCAGTCCACAGTCAGTGGTGGTATCTGCCTGCCCTTTATATAATAACCTAGTGGCAGGAACACTTCCTAAGGACATGAGAGATTGGGGTTCTATTGCCTTCTTGGCCCTTAATCACTGCAGGTCAGGACAAAAAGGATGACCTAAGGTGCCTAAAACTGTGATGTTTCTACAGGGACTACTAGCCTTTCCCTGATTTGGGATTTTTAGATACTACTGCAACAGAAATAGTAAGAAAGCAATACATTGTGAACTCTGAAAGAAAGAAACTACATCTCACTGCACTGTGGAATGTGCCATGCACATTGGTAATAGTGTGATACTATAATCCAAATTGTAAACAATAATGATTGCTTGCTATGTATGCAATAATATATACATATAAAACATATACCTGTGTATGTGTGTATACATATGTTTGTATATACTTCCCCATGTATCCACAAATCTAAATAAAGCTATGTAAGCAAAACTATGCCAGGAGAATAAGACTAAAGCTTGTTTTATGATCTCAAATTATAATTCAAGGCTATTCTAAAATGAAATAAGCACAAAATAACCACAGAAAAAAATAAGGTAATTAATGTCAATTACTCTGGTTGCTATGGAAACTTGACTGAAAACAAGCAGAAGTTACGGACAAGTTCAAGGTGATCCACAAACATAAGTAGCTGGCATGGTCCTATTTTCTAGGCTGATTAGGCATTTAGTCCTCCTGGCTGGCAACCAGTTATCAACTGAACTTAATCCATTTAATAATCCGGTAATCACTTTAATCCAGTTGGTTTGAAAGTATTGTGCAACTGGTTGCTCCAGTTGATTAACAACTATCTTTAAAAATAAATAAAGCTATCTCTCCCTGCATATGTAACAGCATTTAAGAAGGAATTGGTTTCTGTCACAGGAAATTGAATGTGTAACAAGCCCATGTATGTTACAAATGTATAACCTCAGCATACAGAGGAGTGCATTATTTCAAGCTTAGGTTGTTTTCTGAATAGGTACCAATACTCCTTTGCTATTGCTGAATAAAACTAGGAATATGAAAGGGAATATTCACCAATTGATACCCTGTGTACTTGTACAAGGTCCATCACTTTGAGCCAATGATGTACTCATGCCAAAGGAGGACAGGTATATGGAAGAATGACTAGATAGGGAGAATCAAGTGGCCTAAAAGAAAGAACCAGGAACATAGACGAGACCTCAGTTCTCTTCCCAGAGGATTAAGTAGCCTGCTAGATGGCCTCCAGGAGGTCACTTCACTACTCTGTGCTTCAGTTTCCTCATCTGCAAAATGGAGAGACTGACTCAATCTAGTTAGAATTTCCATTTTGGGGAAATTTTCAACATCTGACATTTCTTTTCTTCTGGATTGAAACAAAACTATAGAGTTTTTCATACTTGCCCCTGAAATAGAAACTCAAACACAGTTCCATTTTAAAACTTTCATTTTAGAAAAAACTTTTGAATTTTCCTTTAAAATAAGCCCTGACACTTCAAAACTTTTTAAATATTTTATATTATGTTTATTATTTCTACATTATTTCCTGACATGTCAGTGGGAGTAGTGAATAATATGACATCGGTTTCATTGAAACATCATTTTCTGACAGAAAACTATTTTGATAAAAAATGTTCCAGCCAGCTTTCATAACAATACACTTTGCAAAGGGCTTTGAAGCTGCTAATGAAAGTGTTGTGTAGGAGCTAGTAGTATTATTTGGTAGCTCATCCACAGCATGTGTTGAATCTAGTGGTCCAGGTGCATGTCCATGTGTTCTACTTTGTCATCCTCAGTTTCACTAATACCAGTCTAGATAGTGATTCTAATAATATCAGAGCAAAATTCATTAATTATGAGGCACACAATATCTAAGGGTTGTGACTAACTGGCCTCTGATATAATTTACAGGTTGGGAGCGGGAGGGTTGCTTCTTTTTTTTTCTTAAGTGAAATGTTCCAGATATATTCGCTGGACTTAGCATATGTCTAATTGCTTGAACTGCTCTGCGATGTCTGCCATGAAGTATAACACAGAAACATGTTCAGTCTGAACTGAAGGGTCCAGAGGAGGGCCACCTGCATGATCCAGAGACAGCAGGGCAGACCCTACAAGGAGAGGCTACGGGACCTGAACCTGTTCAGCCTTCACAAGAGAAGGCTGAGGGGGGACCTGGTGGCCGTCTGTAAACTCACTAGGGGGGACCAGCAGGGTTTGGAAGAGACCCTGTTCCCCCTAGCGCACCCCGGGATAACAAGGAATAACAGCCACAAGTTGTTGGAGAGTAGGTTTAGATTAGACATCTGAAGGCACTACTTCATAGTCAGGGCAGCTAGGATCTGGAACCAACTTCCAAGGGAAGTGGTGATGGCTCCTACCCTGGGGGTCATTAAGAGGAGGCTTGATGTCTACCTGGCTGGGGTAATTTGAGCCCAGTTTTCTCTCCTGCCCAGGGCAGGGGGTCAGACTTGATGATCTACAAGGTCCCTTCCGACCCTACTTCTATGAATCTGTGAATCTATGACCTACCTGAAGAAACTACTCCAGGCTCTACGGCTCATAGGCACAGCGAATAATTTGCGGCATATTTCTTACCTTATTTGAAGTGCAGTAGCAGACCACTGAACTCTTGTTTACCATTACACCCCAGGGGAGACTTCATCTGCAAATGTTTTTCACTGCTGACCATCACTGGGAAATGAAATACCATCTGAGATCTTTGTATCCCACAGGAATGAATTCTGGGAAATTTGCTGATTGTTAGACTTTTTTCTACAGGGTACATTGGCTCTTTCTGATTGGAACAAACCAGTCATCGATCTGTTTTCTTCTCTCTATTTCCATGAAAGCTATGTGGGGAAATGGCAGGCTGTTTCTTGAAAAGAGTAAGGAAAAAGCAGATCAATGACTAGCTTGAAGTTCATATCTGTGGTGAACTTTTGCATTTTGTTAAATATTTCCACTGTATTTTTGTGTTTCATTAGATTTCAAGCTGAAATTTTAGGTGAATAAAGCTTGAATCCAAAATTTAAAATGAGCTTTGGATCCATTTTTTAGAGAAGCTGGTTACCAGTTCCAAGTGATCAAGGCTCCACTTTTCTAAGTGAATCAGAGATGCTTTCAAGTGGAAATTTTGTAAAGCTGTAGGCATGAACTAGCACTGAATGAATAATGGATTTTTCAATGTATTGGCTGAACTGAAAATTGGATGGGGGGAGAAGGAAGGGCAGAATCTATTCAAGTTAAGCCTAAAAAGAATTTCAGAGAAGAGTCAATGGAACAGGAAAAATGGAAGCATTTCATATTGTGTCAATCCAAAATGCTTCGTTGAACCTTGACAAAATATTTGGTTTCATTTTCAGGTTATTTAATGCTTTCAAAAATGTTGGCCCATTTTAAAATAAAATTCCATTGTCTCAATCAATATCCATTTAATTAATGGTGAATATACCTTAAAAACTACAGAGGTTTGACTCAGTAGGGATAAGAATTCATCAGGTTTCATGAGGCCAAACTTAGGTCTGCAGTGAATGGCAAGAAATCTCAAAAGGATAGGTTCTTTCATAAAAAAATCCAGTGCTTGTAATTCACAGCTCAACTAAATAAAATATTAGAACTGTCTTACAGTATCCAATGAATCCCACTTCCAGAGGAAGATGGGCAAATCACAAGTGCACAACTATGAACATCTTTTGAATATCAAAAAAGATTTAATCTATGATCCATTCAAAATTTGGGGGACCGTTTGGGTGAGATCTTATTCAATCTTCATCCGTTCCTCCATCTCTAGAAATAATGGCATCCTACAGAAGAGAGGATGGAAATAAATATTACCCACTGTTTCTATTTCTTAGGATCTATCTACCCAGTAAAATCAAGGTGTCATCATAGCATGCACTAGCATACTTGTGCTAGCTTGATCTTGCTCACATGGGAGCAACAGCAATGATGCAGCTTCCACAGACTTCAGAACACACTAGCTACCACAGCACCTGCTCAGGCTCTCTGGAGAGTGTGTGCACTCTGGTTGTTAGTGTATGCTAAAGCCTGGACCACTGCATCTTCTATTCTATTTTCACTTGTGCTACCCAGTTTAAGATAACACAGATATAGTAGTACATAGTACAATCACACTTCCATTTTGCTGTGTAGATACTCTTTATTTTCCCCATTATGCCTTTTCAATATGGGAAATTATTCCCTTGACTTGCTTTCCCCTCTACTTCTGCCATGCAGGGTTTATGCAAAGATTATGAAGTGAGTTTCCTAAATCAAGGAGGGCTGAGCTCATTCTGCATGAATGAGTGCATAAGTGTGCAAGTCTGCAATGAAAGAGCATACAAGTATGGTGTCTGTCTACACAACTCCAGTGGTTTTTGTATGCAAATGTCCATAAGATATATCATTGGTGAATTGCATGTGTAAATACTTGAATTTAAATTTATGATCAGTAGTACTATAGACAAATATATGAAGGAGTTTGTATGTTTATTATTATCTGACAATCTTGGACCTCCTTTTCAAACGTTTGTGGCCCGTGTCTGTTAAAAAATCTGTGGTCTTCCATATGCAAGTGCTTATAACAAGTGAATAATGTCACTTCCAAAACTAATGATCTCTGTGAACTCCCAATCAGCATAATACTTCCATATATAGTAGGAAGTTTATTTCCAATAATTAGTAATTAGCAGTAACTGTTTTATGGAGCAGAAAAGAGTTGATTACAGTTGTTCTATCATGGCATAATACATGAATGAGTTAGTTTTAGAAAGGGGAGAAAGAAGGATGAATTCAGGAAGTTGGCTGTCACTGGTTAACAGTCCATCATAGGAAATGCAGCTTCAGGCATCAGAAATTATTCATTCAAGGGAATTAACTCTCAGCTATAGATAGTTAAATTTCAGAGCAGCATTTTTAGTGTGATCTATAATTTGAAACAGTCCAGAACTGGAACCCTGATCCAAAGCCCGCTGAAGTCAATGGACATCTCATGTTAGCAATTTCAGGGAGATACCTTGGTTAGTGAGAATCTGGCACCAACACAATGGTATCATAGAGATCACCATGCACCAAGACTCCAGTACAAGGAGGATCCTCAGTTACAAACTATAAAAAAACACAAGAAAAGTGGTTTCAGGAAACAGAAGGGGATTACTCTCATAAAAGTTAGCTGTGAGGATTGCAGCTGGCACAAATTAGATCCATCACAGTTTCTAGTGCCTCTCAAGCTAGCAGAGGAAACCCAAATAGATAAACATGGCCTCTGCTGACACTGAATTCCACCTTCTAATACTCACCAAGTTAATTAATTTTGCTCAATTTGATTTGACATTCAGATGTGTGAATTTGTTTAGCCTTCTAATGGGCACTTCTCCCTTTTCCTGGTTTCCTTTGAAAGGTTTAATAAATGATGGGGACTTTTTGAAGTAGCTAATGAGCCTTTAATTTTGTACTTATTTGTTTATTCAGCTTAAGTACTATCTGGAAAGAAAGCGCTCCAAAGACCATGTCTATGCAATGAGTCTATGTTCGTCAAAAGAAAATCAGGCACGTATTTGTGCCAAAGGTACTTGGGTGTGTCTCTTTCATGCTGGGCCTCAGATATATCAAGGACCACATTTCAATCTGTCCTCAAGCTATGTATCCTCATTACTGAATTACTTAATGCATAAGTAATTCTGGTTTTTCAGTAATTACTTATATGAGTCATACCATTATGGAACTTACCATGATCTGGTCAACCCTTGATACTGTCATCCAGGATCAGTTGTGATATTTGGTGTGGACTGAATTGATATCCTCCTTTATAGTTTCTACAAGCTGCAAGACGACGCATTCCTTTTTTCTCAGAACCCATGCAATATGTGGAACTGAAAGGAAAAAGGCTTGCTAGTAGGGCTGTGCAAAATTTCGCTGACAGTTTCATTTCAACGCTGTTTTGACTCATTTCGAGCTTGAAACAGTGAAATCAAAATGAAACACAGAGCTTCAAAACAGCCTTGAAACTAAACGAGGCAAGTCGAAATGTTTTGAAATTTTTTAAACGTTTTGAGTTTCAAAGCTCCAGCTGGGCTTGCCTGCACTAGGGAAACAGAAAGTAAGGTAAGGAGAGGGAGGGGGAAGAGGGGGGAAGTAGGGCAAAGAGTGCTTTCATTATTAACTGTGTAGCTGGCCAGTGACTGTCATCCTTCCCTGAGCTCCCTTCCAATCCCAGTGCTCTGGGGGAGGGACAGAAAACTGGATAAAACGTAGCATTGTTTGAAATGCCCTGCTTTCTGCCTTGGTGGCAGTTAGTGAGCTGTATGTTCAAGCAGCTCAGCGTCAGACAACAATGGCTAGCACCACTGATCTTCTAAAGGATTCCCTACTTGCTAACAAGAGGGATTTCAGATTCAGAGTACCTTTTTCTTTGAGGTTCTTTTATTATATTGATTCATTCTTTTGAATTCTATAATTATACTGGATAAGATTACCATAAGATTTAATTTATAGAGGAAGCAAAATACATTTATATTTTATTTCTATACATTTAAAGCTTTGCAGCATACATTATAGAATTTATATAGGGACAAAGCCATATTTCTTTTTGCTTTTATTCATTTCTTATTTGCACCACACACTTACCTTCGCTCTTGCACCCAAAGTTTTGAATTTATACAGGGGTGAAGCCATATACCTGCTGTTTTGTTTCACATTTCTTATTTGCATCACATACACACCTACTACTACCACCAAAGCTCTTGCACTCACAGTTTTGAATTTATACAGGGGCTAAGCCATATACTTGCTATTTCATTTCACATTTCTTATTTGCATCACACACACCCCTACTACTACTGCCAACACTCTTGCCCCCACCCTTTTGAATTTATACAGGGGCTAAGCCATATACTTGCCATTTAACATTTGTTATTTGCACCAGACACCTACATTTTTTTATTTATATAGGAACGCAAATACATTTATATATTTGTAGAAAAGGAAGACATGAAACATACCATGAAGCATGGTGGAAAGGCAGGTGGCCACACTGGCCAGCCTTCAGGGAGGGGCAGAAGAGGGGGTAGAGGGAGAGCTGTAAGTTCCCCTCTCCCCCTACCAAACTGAGATGCAGCCTCTTTCCTCCAGCTAAAAGGGACAAGGCTGCTACAAGCAGCAAGGAGAGGGGAGCAGTGCCACTGCCACTACCTGTGCCCAAGACTGCATCCCCTCCACATGCACCAGCCATAACCACCACCTCCCCACCACCATGACAGAAACAACAAGCAGCAGCACCAGCACCAGCATAGCAGCCTACTCCACCCCTATTTCACTTCCCATGCTGAGCCTTCCAGTGCCAAAGGAAGTGCTGGCACTGGATCTGGATTTCTGTACCCTAGCAAGGGAAATCCTGGGGAAGGAGGGGGAATCAGCTGAGTTTGTGCTTGATGCCCCTCAAGTTTCCCCTAACGCTAGGTCTCCTTCCCCAGAAGGCACTTCGGAGGAGGTTGATGTACAGGTGGAGGCAAGCATCTCAGCTGAGTCCACTCCTCCTCTTGTGTGCCTCTGACTGCTGAGGAAGAGGAAAGTTCAGCAGCATCCACAGATGCACCAACAGACCAGAAGCGAGTGGGTAGTGTGGTCTGGGAACATTTTGAGCTATCAGATGATCCCACGTACGCTATCTGTCTGCACTGCTGAGCCAAAACCAGCCAGGGCAAGGGAACAAAACACATGAGCACCACGGGAATGCTGATGCATCTCTGCAGGCACCACTCCCTTGCCCTTGCTCCTCCTCTTCCTGGCACCGGTGGGAATGTACCCAAAGGGAAGTCCCCCTCTCAGTCCAAAGCCCCCGTCCCCCCAAAGCAGAGGCAGGCCACCCTGGAACAGTGGGGGAATGGCAGACAGAAAGGTGGGGAGGGGCGTGTTGCAAAGGTGAGCAAGCTCACCCAGAGCTTTGGGGAGATGCTTGTTGTCGATGGCCAGCCATTCTCCCTAGTTGAGTGACCAGGGTTCAGTCAGCTCATGGTGCTCATGCCCCATCATACCAAGTGCCTGCACATACCACCTTCAGTAGGACAGTGGTGCCATCTCTGTATGAAGCATGCACAGAGTACTTGAGGAAGGAGATACACAAGACAGGTCCACAGGTGGTCTTACACTTCACCTCAGACACTTGGAGTATCCAGGGTGGAGATCATGCCTACCTCTCTCCCTCACAGGGCACTGGTGTGACCAGTCAGGCTGTTGGTGGACTCTCCTCCAAGCTGAGGTGATGGATGAGTCCCACTCGGCAACAGAGATAATGGGGGCCATGAACCACTTGGTGCAGGAGTGGCTCGCTGGGCAGGGTGAGCTCACCTGCGGGCTCATAGTCACCAACAATGGGACCAATGTGGTTAAGGTGGTCCATGATGCCAACTTTGTTGGCATCCGCTGTGTGGAAAGCAAGTTCCACCTTGTTGTCAAGGACACCTTGGAAGGGGACAGAGCTCCCAGTGATGCCAGCACCACCAGCAAGCTAATTTCCAAATGCAGGAAGGTGGCAGGTTACTTCCACTGCAGCATCAAGGGGGCCAAGATGCTGCAGGATAAACAAAAAGAGCTGAACATCCCGCAGCACAAAATCATGCAGGATGTGGAGACTCGGTGGAACTCTACATTCCTGATGCTCAAGAGGCTGGTGGAGCAACAGAAGGACAACCATGAGATGGCCTTCCTTGGGGAGATCAGGATCAGTGGCCCAATGAACAGGTCTGACTGGGATACCATCTCCCAGATCTTGGTGGTCCTCAAGCCTTTCCTTGAGGCCACTGAGAGCCTCAGCGCTCCTGATGCCTTTCTTATCCTTGTGATCCCCATAGTGAGGGAGCTTCAGAGAAAAATGAAGAGCTTCCAGGAGATCAATGTTCCTGGCTGGGGCAAGCTACTGTCACCAGATGTGCAGGCACTGGTGAGGTCGCTGAAGGAGGGCATCAGGAAATGGATTGATCCCTTGAGGTCTAATACAGTCCACATGCTGGCCGCTATGTGTGACCCAAGGGTGAAGGGCACTGTATGCAGCAGCCAAACATTGAATCAGTGAATGGAGGTGCTGGTAAGGAAAGTCAGTGAGGCAGAATGGCTGAGGCGGGGGTATGTGGAACAGGGGGATCCACTGTCCCATGCTATCATGCCATCCACCAGCCATTCTTGTCCTCCACCACAGGTTCTGCCAATATGGGATAAGGGCATGGCTTGTAGATGGGGTCCAGAGCCACCAGAACCCACCATCAGGCAGGTAGTGCTCACACCTTGGTGACTGCTTAGCTTGCCAAGGATATGGAGCTACCGCTGTGCAACCCCTTGGCCTACTGGGCAAGCCACAGCCAGATGTGTCTGGATCTGGCCACAGTTGCCTGTAAGCACCTATCTTGTCCACCAACCAGTGTTCCGAGTGACAGAGTGTTCAGCATCACTGGGGATGTAGTGACACCCCACCATACCTGCTTGGATCCTGGTTGGTGGAGCAGCTGGTGTTCCTGAAGGTGAACCTCCCACTGCTGGGGTTCCCCAAACTCCAGGCGCAGATGGACTGAATGCCACCCTCCTCACTCCATCCACACCTATTTCCTTTTTTAAAAACCAGTTATTGCCCCGCCCTCAGCTGGAGGGGACACTCACAGCATCACCAGCCAGCAGGGGAAGAACATGTCCCTGCTGAGCTCACTCCCCTGCCAGGACAAACTTGGACTGGGACTATGGGGAAGGAGGAGGCCCCAGGTCCTGGGCATGACCACTAAAACTGCTGGTGGTCATGCCAGGGAAGGGAGGCCTGGTGGAACTGCTGGTGGCATGGCAGCCCCATAAATGCCAGGACCAACAATCCCCTGGTGAAAGGCGGGTTTGAGGCACCATAACCTCCAGCTAATGTGCACACACACACAGTCCTGGCTGGGAAAAGCCCAGACCTGTCATGTCTTTGACAGGCCAGACACTTGCTGGTTGCAGCGCAGTTGTGAGGCTCCAAATGAGCTCAGCTTAGCTGCCTAGGATGCCAGCTTTTACATTGAAAAACCCTTTGTCAGGCTGAGGAAGCACTTGCAGTTGGTGTGTCTCCTGGTCCTGGATGGAAAGAAGAGTAAAGAAGCCAGAGGCTGGCCTAGCATGCAATGCAGGCAAGAAAGCCAGTCAGTGAAAATGGAAATGAAGACATCAGGGGGTGAGGGACAGGCTGGGGGGGGCGGGGGGGGAAGGGTGATGTAGCAGTGTAGGCAAAAGTGCAGAGGTACCTGGGAAGTCAGATGTCCGTCAGGTTGCAGAGTGTCAGAATTCCACTGCCTATATTGAGTCTGTGAGTTTCTATACCTACCAAGCTATTGAAGTGAAGTTCATAGGCCCAGCCATGAAAAGTGGTTTTTAAATTGTTCCCTTTCAGGATCAGGCCTGAGAGACTGGAGGCAGAGTGTTTTTTTTTTGTTGAGGAATGTGCCCCAAAAAGGTAGTTGGGTTTTGTTGTCTTTGATAGATTCTGGTGTGCAGTTTGTGGGGATACTGGAGATAGTTGGCAGGTTTTGTGTTTTGAGCTGTAGGAAGTTGGCTTCAGTTCTGGTGATGAGGTTAGGTGCTTGCTTGAATGTTCAAACCACTTTTCAGAGATGGACCTATGAACTGCACTTCATCAGCCTCGTAGGTAGTAGGTACAGAAACTCATGGACTCAATATCACAGTCAAATTCTGACACACTGCAACCTGCCGGGCATCTGACTCCCCAGGTACCTCTGCACTTTTACCTGCACTACTACATCCCACTTCTCCCCCGCCGCCCCAGCCTGTCCTTCACCCCCTGATATCTCCATTTTCATTTTCACTAACTGGCTTTCTTGCCTGCATTGCGTGTCAGGCCGGCCTCTGGCTTCTTTACTATTTCTTCCATCCAGGATCAGGAGACATACCAACTGTAGGTACTTCCTCAGCCTGACAAAGGGCTTTTCAATCTGAAAACTTCCTAAGATATATTTCTCTAACTATTCTGGGTTTTTTTCATAATACACATATAAACATAAAAACACAAGATAAACCATCACATACCACGAGTAACATATATCCAATACAGCTTCTTTACTTCTTGCTGTCAATTCCTTTATAACAAGAAAGGCTCTGTGACAGTTCTGTTTGGCTACCTTAGATGCTGCTGGAGCTACTAGTGCTGACTGCTGAGTCACCTACGTTATTTTTACCTGCTGCTGTTTACAGTAGTGGACTGAACCGAGGCTGTAGGGGAGGAGGAGGCCTCACTGGGTCACACTGCTGTGTTGTGCAGAGGCCCCAGCACCAGGAAGAACACACCTGAACACAAGTAGACACACACACACACATAGAGTCGCACAGTGAGGGCGCACTAACAGACATGCGCTAGGTGTTCCTACTTGAGAGGAAAGAAGGGCCTGACAGTTCCATTTACCTACCTTAGATGCTGCTGGTGCTATTGGTGCTGAGCCACCTACGTTATTTTCACCTGCTGCCATTTACAGTGGTGCACTGAGCCAAGGCTGTAGGGGTGGAGGAGACCTCACTGGGGCACACTGCTGTATTGTGCCAAGGCCCCAGTGCCAGGAAGGGCACACCTGAATACACACACAGTATTACCCACCCCATATCATGAGTTTTGGCTGCCTGCGGCCAGAGGTGTAGGGCCCCAGAACCACCCTACACCTATCTCCCTGACAGCTGGCAGGCTTTGTGGCTGCAGCAGGGGCTAGCAGGCCTGCAGCTTTCATCCTGCTGCACCTTAACACACACGCAGTGTCACCTACATCATGAGTTTTGCTTGCCTGCAGCTTAAAGTGCAGTTTCCCCAAAACCCCTGCACTTATCTCCTTGAAACTTGGCAGGCTTCATGCCCTCTAAAGGGGCTACCATTCTTGCAAGTTTTATCCAAATCAGGCCAGAAATGACAAAGCTATAGGCTGTTTCATGCTTCCCCATTATTGCCTATGGGCAAAACATGGAAACAGGGTCAAAACAGCAAAACTGTTTCGACGAAATGAAATGGAACAGAGGTTTTGAGTCAAAACAAAATTTGAAATGAAATGCGGTTCCATCAAAATGGCAAAACTCAGGTCGAAACAGAATGGTGCCATTTCGCACAGTGCTACTTGCTATGCTAGCCCATTGCTATCCCCCTGAACTGTCCAGCACTATCAGTGCTAATTTGTTGTAAAGAACTAGTTGTGTCTATTTTTTTAAGGAATCCTCATAATGATAGATAGATAGATAGATAGATAGATAGATAGATAGATAGATAGATAGATAGATAGATAGATAGATAGATAGATAGATAGATAGATAGATAGAAGGAAAGGAGCCATGAAGTAGAAAAGATAAGGGGAAATGGTCAAGAAAAGTAGGTAGAAGAAACTGATAAGTAGAAAAGAAAAAAAATCAGTGAAGGAGAAGAAGGGAATTTGAACAGATAAAAGACAGCATAAGAAAAAAAGGAAATACAAACAAAAACCAGAGCTTTTGAAGCATCATGTCAGAGATAGATTATTGTACTAGGTAGACCACTGGTCTGAGCTAAGCTGATAAGTCTTCTGAATTGAAGACAGGCAGTGCAAATAATACCATAAGTTTGGCCTAGGTGGCATTAGTAGAAAATGTCAGTATCTTGCTACATATGCAAATTACTCAATGTGGTGTACCCAGACCCAGGGAGACATAGACAGAAAGAGACCACCCCCAACCTGCTGGGAGCTGGCCAAGAAATTATCTTGTGTTGTCTTGTGAATGATTTCATTGAATGTGAAATTTTAGAATTTAAATTTTCAGTGAAAATGGAACTTTTGTTTTAGAAAAAAAAATAATTTCCTCAAAAATGCATGTCCCAGCCAAAAAAACCCAGAGAGATTGTTTTCACCAGCTTTGCCTTGAAGCATTAATTGTATTTCCATTAGTTCAGCTGCCTTGCCATCAAACTCCTCCCCCCCTTCCCCACCCCCCCCATATTTGAGGATTGTGTAAACTCTAAGCCAATAAACTTCATGTTTGTGAAATATAGAGTCATCTTTGTGACAGCCTCTGGAAACTAACTCAGATAATATTCATAAGTATGTGTGTTCTGACTCCTTTTAAAAGGCCTGTAGCTGAGTCCCTATTGGTGTTTCACCATTTGCATTTTGGTGGAACAAAGCCTGAACAGTGTGTGTGTGTGTGTGTGTGTGTGTGTGTGTGTGTGTGTGTGTGTGGGCGTGCACGTGTGTGTGTTCCAAAAAATGATCTCGCTAGCTGCTGGTATCAAATGCTACAACTAGAAAACCATGTGCTTTGATGCAAAACTGGCCTGTTGCCATGGCTAATTTCTTTTATCTTCTTCCAACAGATATTAAGTAGAAGTTTTTCCCCTACAGAAACAAGCTATACAATAAAAGGGCACAGGAAAAAATAGGCACTTGTCAGGTATTTTTTCTGCATGCCTTCCCAAATCAATGACTTGGGACCTAATAAAAGTTTTCTTCCCTGCTACCCAAAACAATTGCTATTCCTAATCTGTCTCTGTCCGAGCTGTGAAGGGAAGTACAAAGAGCTCTATTTAGATACACAGAATAAAATTGTCAAAAGTGCCTAAGTACAATGCTTAGCTTCTACATAGGTGAAAAAAAGGCCTCAAGTCATTCAACAAGACTCTTAACCCTTTAGAACCAGTGTCCTTTACGGCCCCTGTTGTCCTGTCTATAGGCTTTTACATTATATTGGAGCATCACTATCTTCTTTTTGTCTGTACCTAAATCAGCAGAAAGAAATATAGGAGGCTATTACACGTTACACTTAACACATGTTAACTGTACTTAAAATACTAGGGTCCAAGGGTTTCAGCAGTAAACTCATGCTAAACGCACGCTAAATTCCATCATAATGTAGCAAAATTGGAATTTTCTGGCAAGTAGTTTCTTCTGATACTATTACCTAATACATGTTGAGCTAATGTCCAAGTGCTCCATGGACGTAATTGGATCAGAGACTAGTTAGGGGAGCTTGGGATTGCCAATCAGCTGTTTATTAGTCAGAGCCTTCTCATGGTGCCCGAGCAGGCTCAAGACTCCAGTGCAGGGGGGAGGGGCTTTGACCAACAAATGGCTGCTTGGCAGCCCCAGGCCTCCCACCACAATAGAGTCTTGAATCTCTTCTGGTGTGGTGGGAGGGCTGGGACTGACACTAAACTGTTTGTTGGTCAAAGCCTCCCACTGCAGTGCAGGTAGTGGGGGGGAGGGGGGGGGCTGGGACTCCACTGCTCTCTTCCTCTGTGCTGGGTCCCAGGTCCTCGGTCCTGCATCACTCTGTTGCCATGCTGGGTCCCAGGACCTGGCATGGAGGCAGGGACTGCTGTGGGATCAACCTCCATGGGTTCCCAAGCTGAGATCAAACATCTGATTTTCAGTCTCAACCCTGGGACCACATCAGAGTACTGAAACATCTCTGGTGCCATCCCGGGGATGAAACCAAAATATCAGCTGAAAATGAACTGGAGCCAGTTCAAGATTCCAGTGTGTACTATGATCTATATTTAGATCATAGTAAACATTAATGTGCAACTGCTCAAAAAATATTCTGAATTGTTTTAATGCCCACTTCAATTCTAATACTGTATTATAAAAGCCTTAGTCTGTCTGTCCGTAATGCTTTATTCACACTCTGATTGCCTGACTAAAACAACCAATCAGAGTGCTCCAAGAGCCTCTGGACAGGAGATGGCACAGCAGAATGCTGCTATGATGCTGGGGACACTGGGGATGAAGGGGGAGCACAGCTAGCTTGCCCCTCCCCTACTGCTCCTTGCAGGTTGGGACGGATGAGAAGTGGGGAAGGGATGGATGCAGATGTGGGGCTGGGCCCCAACAAAAGACGGCAAGGAGGAGGAGGGAGGAAGGGGAGTGGGGGTGGCACAGTGGTGATGGCCTGCTGCTGCCACCGCTGCAATGCCCTGACAACAACCCCAAAGCGGGGAGGGGAGGGGAGTGGGCCCAGCCCCGAAGCAGTGGGTTCACCCCCTCCCCTGACCGCATGAGAAGCAGGGGCAGAGCCAGATGCAGAACTCCATCCCCACCCACCATGATGGCAGGGAGCCTGCCACCACCACCCCCACTGCCACTGGGCCCTGACAAAAGCCAGCAGGGTGGGTAAGGGAGGGAGGGGAGTGGCGGGGGAGGCAGGTGGATATGCGCTGGCTGGACCCAAAGCACAGGGGTGGTGGGAGCGGTGTCAGAACCAAAACGGGGGAGGGGTGGAATGGGCCCGGACCAGAAGTAGCAGGAGAGGTAGGGAGCTTGTCCAGACTCAGTGTGGGACGAGCAGGGGAGCAGGGCTGGACACAGGCCTCTGTCCCCACCCCTTCTCCCCATCATTCTTGATGGGCAGTTGGCTAATCTAAATATACTATGCGGTAAGCATCCCCTATAACAAGCCATTAAGAAAGGGGGCAAAAGACTGGGAAAGGCTAATGGTGAGGCTTTGTGTTACAACTCAGAACATTTTCTGAGCAGTCACACATTAATGCTTTTCAGGAAGAGAAGAGCTAGTTTTCAGAAAAAACCCTCAGGGTAGAAAAGAGAATTTGTGGTAGACAGTGTTGTCACCAAAGTGAAAGACAGAACTTAGTTGAATTGCAGGGCTGCAACAGGCTCAGTAAACAGAGAACATTTGTTTTTCTTTTGACTCATGGTATCTGGGTTGAACCACTTCATTCTTGAGGACAAGTAAAAAAAATCCCACAAAGTAGATAAGAAAGTTGCTATTACTTGATCTATGTAGTAGGGGTCAGGAAAGGAAGAAAAAGTTGCAGGGGAAAACAGCAAGGTGACAGAACCTGCCCCTGCAAAATCTGCTTTTCTCAACTTCAGCAATGTAAAGGCAAAGTAAGTAGGCAGCTGAACACTCTTTTTGCCCAACAGAATCTCACCACACATTTTGTATAGGTCCTCATTTAGGGGACATGCTGGGTGAAGGAAACAACTGTCAGTATATTTTCATGATTCAGAGCAGCTGAGATAACCATTTGTTTGGGGTAATTTAGAAAAACATGTGACTACTCAATGTTGTTCCAGGGCCTGAAAGAACTGCCTTTGCTGCCTGTGTCAGATGAGGACTGAGCAGATCATGCCCAGGGCTGAGAATTTATCCATGTTTCTCCTGACAGTGTTGGGGAAAGAATTTAGTGGATAGGATCTATCACAGCACTGAAGGCTGTTATCCAATTGGTTTTATATTTTCCTAAATTACTTGGTACTGGTCAGACTCTAATGCAGGTGTCAGGGCTTTATCCAAGCCCCATAACACTAGAACTAGGGGACACCTACTGAAATTAGTAGGTCACAGGTTTAAACCTAATGAGAAAAAGTATTTTTATGCAACGTGTAGTTAAGAAATTCATTGCGACAGGAGGTAGTGGAGGCAGAAAGCATGGCCAGGTTCAAAAAGGGACAGGATAAATTCATAGCTGATAGATCTATTAACAGCTATTGAACAGAATGGTTGGAGATGTTTCCTTTGGCATCTCTAAGCCAACAATGATGGATAACAGTGAGGATAGTAAAGGATAGATCACTCTAGAGATATCTGGTTCAATGCTCTTCTTCTATAGCATCCATTTCTGCTGCTGCTGGAGACAGAATGCTGGGCTACATGGACCATTGGTCTAACTCAGCATGGCGCTTATGTTTAGGGCCATAGGGAGCTGGGGGCTTGACCCTAAGGTAGGGGCGTCAGACTCATCCAGCCCTGTGGATCAGGCCCATGGACCTCCTTGCCCTTCCCAAGCATATCTGATCCTGTAGCTGCACCAGCTGGTTTGGGATGCACACTGCACAAGGAGCCTGTGAGCATCATGTATAGTGAAGGTCCCGGACTGGCTGGAGTGGGCACTGTGCGCAGCATGGGTCCCAGGGTAGCAGTGCATATGGTACAGTCTGGCTTGGACAGGCACCATGTGCAGTGCAGCTGCTGCCCATTCCAGCTGCTCTGGGATCCACAACTCATATAGTGAGGGTCCTAGTCTAGCTGGAACAGCCACCAGATCAGGTATCCTGGGGGAGTGGGAGGGTGGGGGAAGGAAGAAGGTAGGAAAGGGGATCCATGACCTGGATCTAGCCTGAAGACTGGCCCTGTACCACACTGGCCATGCCTCCATTGGGGTCTGATCAGATCCAGGGGCAGCACCAAGGGCTAGATGTCAGGGTCCCACAGGCTGGATCCAGCCTGCAGGAAAAACACTGCTGCCCTAAGGAGTGAAAACCCAGGGGATCAGGAACAGGCAAGGTCAGGAAGCAAGGGTCCAGCCTAGAGCTGGGAGTTGGGATCAGAAGCAGATGTGTCAGGAGGCTGAAGTTTATAAGGGAGTTGAATGTAGGCAGTCATTCTGGATAGGAACATGGGCAAAGGGGGATCAGGAATAGAGGTTGGGGATCCAGACCAGGGTCACTAGCTAGGGTGGGACTGGAGCAGACAGCTTTCACTGTATGGGACTGGGATATAGAAGACTATCTTGCTAAGCCACAAGCCCCTGGCTGGCTGTCAGAGGACATCGGTCTGAGGTACAAGGGGTCAAGGGGCCAGCAAGGCTGGAAGCAGGACCCAAGGCACAGGAAACCAGAAACACAGAGTCAGAAGTTCAGGACTAGACAGGAGAGTGTCTGTCTTATTGAGTAGCCTCTTGGGTACTGAAAGGACTGCTGCTTAAAAGCAGGCAGCCATATCCAGCAGGCAGCTGGGTCCAAGTGGTGTAGTTGGGCCACTGGCAACCAGGCCAACTTAGGTAACTAGGACCAGTTGGTAGCAGTTTACTTAGCTTGCTGACCTGGCCCCTTATAGCAGGATCATTGAACAGTAAAAGTGAGATGGTGACTTGGTTATGGGACAGACAACCAGGGTGCAGCTAACAACCAATTCAGAGTTCCCCAACTAAAGTGTCAGAGTGATTCTATTACTTAGGGCAGGTAAGTGCCTGCCTTACAGGAAAAGAGAAACATCTGCACAGCTATAGGGGGCCATCCAGAAGCACATAGAGGAGACAAGTGACGGTTTTCAAAGTGCTATCTGAATTATGGTCTGCCTTTTTGAGGCAGCAGATTTCCTTCCTCAAAGGAAGTACTGATGATGTTGGTTAGTAGGGGGCCCCTGGGATCTGTTTCCACTAGCCTCTGTCCAGTGTGCCCACACACTCCATCTTGTATGACAATTACTTCTTGAAATAGCAGGTAGGGTCAGCTGAGCCTCGGGGTTGGATGAACGCATTCAGGGTTAACAAGGCAACTGAGAGGATAAAATAGCTCATCTAGACTTTGAGTAAGTGGCTGATAAGACATAGGAGCAATGGGATTTTTTGCCTTTTCTCAAGCCTGGGTGTAGTCTGGCATGAGTCCATTCTTTGGGCGCCTCTTTGGGTCTACCTTTGTTTTGTGTGATTGACAGTAACCTTGCGTGAGACAAGGGATGAAGTTGCATGATTATTAGCATGCACCAGGCTGTCCCACTGGTAAGTCCATTTCACATAACAACTGCGTTGAAAGCCATCAGATTGCTCAGGAACAATTCTGAGACACCAGCAGGGCTCTATTTTAAGACCTGAAATTGGACCATAATGGGGCTGTACCTTGCTAGAATAGAAAATAAAGCTTTGCTGAATTACAATGTTACAGAGGCCTCAGCAGAGTGGCAGCAAGAGAAAAAGCCTCGACAAAGGTCATTGATACAAGATTGCACCACACCCTCCCTCTCCTGGAGCTCCAATAATTCCATTAGCCCAAGAGTTATGAAGTGGTACTTGTGAGGATTGCTTCCCCCGAACGTTGATAATAATGTATGACACGTGCCTTTTCATGGAGTGAGCTTTAGCAGAAGGGGAATTGGTTCAAATGAGTGTCAGGGCTGGGCTCTTTTTCATAATATATCATGATCATTTTGTTAGGCTAGAATCTGAGCCCAGTGTGAGAATGCCCAGGGACACAGGGGCATTCCTGGCCTACAGGCTGGGCACAGACTGTGGGCCGACCCAGCTGCTGTTCATAGCCAATGCATTTGTGTGAGTTTAAACTCCCCCTTCCCCTGCTCCACACTGAGCATCCCTGTCAGTCCAGGGTGTTCTGTCTGAAATCCCCTTGTCTTCTCAGTTCTTTCCTTCCATTCCCTTCCATCTTTTCATCCTTTCACCCTATTTCTCCTCCCTCTTCCTCCCTTGCTGTCTGTGTCCCTCTTATTTCACTTTACTCCTCAGCTAAGCATTCTTTAAGCCATGAAGCCAAGCAGAGCCCACCCTGCAGGCAGGTATCATGCATAGATTGGTACTGCTGTTCAGAGGAGTTGCTCAGTTACCCCATGACACCTACCCCTAGTCACTCCCAGAGCCTACAGCTGGGTGGAGTTGGGAAGGGGGCAGGGACACAGGATTTCCCTTCTCCAAGCTGTTGGCACCAGTCTTTGATAAGTGGGACCTTCAGAGTTGTTCTTTTCTTATCACTTGCTCACTTTACTTTTTCTCTCATTTTTCCACTCCTTTGTCTCTCTATCACCCATGCAGACAGAGTTAAATGCGTGAGTGAGGGGAAGGGAAAGTGAAGAAAGAGAGGTAGAGAGGTGTGAGTACTGAATGGAAGATATGGAATATGAATCAAATGGGCACAAAGGACTAAGTGAATGAGGGGGTAGAGTTAGAGATAGGAGAGAATGGAACAGTGAGGAAACTGCACCTCAGGGGCTGAGATTTTCAGTGGGAGCTAGCACCTGAACCCCTTCCATATTTTATAAATCCCAGGTGCGTGTTTCAAGCTTGAGCTTGGGCAGTTATATGTTCAGTGCACAAAGAATCCAACCTAGAGAGCACTGTTTTCACTTGCCCCATATGCTCCCTTTGGGCCCTCCTTTACCCTTTCCTTTTTCATCCCTCCCTTGCCTCCTTTTCCCATTGTACAGGGCTTTCTGCATGAATCTTTTGACCATATTGAACTACCAGAACCATGAATATGCACAGAGATGGGCCCCAAGGGGTTGATGTGACTTCTGTTTTGTTCCACTTCAAGTGTATGCTTTCCTGTCGTACAGCAAAGCACTTAGGGGTATTCAGCTAATCGACCGATATATGTTCCTGAACCTAACCCTATAATTTTGCATAGTGGGTATTTCAGGAATGACTGACAGCATGGAAAGAAACATAATGTTATGATTGCTAATTGTTTCCTGGAATGTTGAATTTACATTTAGAACTGGGTCTGCTGATACATATTTTATGTCTGATTCCTGGTGTCTGGTTATTAAAGCAGATAAGTTAGCTTACAAATGTAGTGCTTTCTGCTATCTGCAGGGTACTTTTGAAGCAAAACTGATTTCTCAGGCTGCATTTGATATTTTTATTTGTGAAACAATTTATAGGAACATTTCATTTTGAATACAGTTGCTTTTCATAATTTTTTTTTCATTATAGAATCGTACACAAGTACGGCTGGAAGGGACCTTAAGAGGTCATCTAGTCCAACCCTTCACTCTTTGTACCACCCTACCCAAGATTTGTCTAACCTACGCAAAAAAAAACTTCTAGTAATGGACCCATCTTCTAACTTCTCAGTAATCTGTTCCAGTGCTTAAGAACCCTCATAGTTAGAAAGTTCTTCTTAATATTCAACATACATTTCCCATGTTACAATTTAAGACTATTACTTCTGATCCAGTCCCCTGAAGACTCAGAAAAGAGCTTATCACCATCCCCTTTTTAACAATCCTTAATGTACTGAAGATTTATCAAATCCCCCCTCAGTCTTTTCTAAAATAAATAAATTTATTCCAAACTTTCTTCATACATCAGATTTCCTGACCTCTGATCATTTTTTTTTACACTCTCTCCCAGATTTTCTCCAATTTGTCTATCTTTTTCTTGAAATGAAGTATCACAGACTGGGCACGTTACTCCAGGTCAGGCATCACCAGATATGAAGAGCGTAGAAGAATCACTTCCCACGACACTTCCAATACAACCCCATATTCTATTGGCTTTTTTTTGTTTACAGTAGAATACTGTTGACTTATATTTAGCTTGAAGGGTGCTACAATCCCCAGGTCTTTTATATGCAGTATTGCAGTCTAGCCATCCTAACCCTGTATCGCCTTATATGACATGCAATTGTTCCTTCTTCTCTTGTATACTTCATTTCCCCCTCTACACATCATTTATATGGCAGAGCCACACAACTGCTTTATCGTTGATGCTTGCCAGGTCCTTATCCTAGGTGTACAGATGTGCTGCACACATAAAGAGGTGGTCAGCAGTCTGCGATGCATCATCACACTAACATTGAGCTGTCCTTTAAGCCAATCTTATAGAGTGTGGCATTAAAGCGTGCAACTCTAGAATGAATCCTGTTTAGTTAACCCATACATTGCAAGGGAGCTCATATCTGGGTGGACAGGATGTTAGGTTGCTTATGAAGTTCTTGAGATGAATCAGACACATCCCACTTTCTATGGTTTTGTACAGGTGCCCACAGGGCACTGCTTCCACCTCTGCACTGTTACAACAGTACCTGCACCTCCCATCAACCTACCTACCAGTTGATCCTTCAAGACACATCTCATCTTCCTGAATGGGTGACTGAATCTTTCCAATGTGATGATAACCGATGTCATCAGTAGACAATATTCAATCAATAAATATTTGTCTGTACAGAAATGGCTTTGTTGACAAATGACAATATCAGTATTCCTACAAAGAACAGCTTTTCCCCCAACATTTACACAAACAAATCCCACTTGGAAAAATCTCCATTAACAGCAAGTTGCACATGTGCTCTTCTCTTTGACCTAGTGGTCATTAGCTGTAATTATATCTGCAATGGGCCCCTGGCTTGTGAAAACAAGTTATGAGCGATGCTGAATAAAATCCATAGTAACTGTGTCATGTGACCACACCCTTATTCAGTGAAATTGTAGCAGTGGTCTATTATAGATTACTACCTGCTAGGAGCAAGAGAGAGACACAATTCATCCTATGAGCTACTCCTGGAATGGCATATCTATGCTTCTCCCCTTACTGTAGTTATAGTATTCAGCCGGCTCTCATCATTATTGCAGTCTGACCCTTCCTGGCTCAGCTGACTCTAAAGTGATGCACATACGTGAGTTTAAATACATGCGGAAAGGGAGGCTAAGTGAGTTGGCATTGCTTGCACTTACTCTGAGCATCCTCAGTTTTCTGCTACAGTCTCTTGGGATATGCCTACTGCTTCCTTGGTGCTCTTGAAGCTGGAGACTGGTAGCAGGCATTGCCTGTAGAGAAACTCCATTGCTTTGTTTCCCATTTGATATATGCAGAGCAGGAGAAGGAGTGGGCAGCATTTACTTCTCAGCAGCTGTGTCAAGAGCTCTGGGAAAGAATGCAGATGGCCTTTTCAAGTCTTCTGAACTCAGGACCCTTTCTAAAGTTCATTGTGCAAACTCTTTCCCATTACATATCACTTCCACATAGGCAGAGGGGACTGAGCAAAGGAGTGCATCAGGCACAGACAGCTACACCTCAGAGATGAGGACACACATGATATTGGAGCCTAAGTGTGATCCAATGCTCAACAAACCCCCTTTTTCACCACCACTCCTTCCCAAGATCATCACCTGCTCCCTGTAGAGGATCAGCTGCAAGTGCTCCTACTGGAAAAAATCTCATACTGGGACCAGTAGTTTGCAAACAGCAATACACCCAGTCAGTGATGCCCTCTGGGTGACAGGAAGAAAAGACCCCCTCCAGCTGTTCCATCTTTTAACCACCCCCTCCCATGCTAGGACAATAATCTGCCAGTCTGGTGTGTAGCCACCCATGGACTGGCACACAAAAGAGAGTGGCTTCAAGCATCATGTCTTTTAGCTTGGCCCAACCTGTAGGGAGGAGGGTCATGTCCCTCTAAATTTGTTCAAACAAATTATCCATAGTGCTTTACACCACACCTTACTCTTGCCCCCCTCCTCTCCTCCCCGCCTTCTGCACATGACACCTTCCAAGTTTTGAGTCACAGCCCAAGTTTGCCTGGTTTGTTTTGTTCATAAATTACAGAGTTGTTCACAGTTCAAAAGCTTTATTGTTTCATTCAGTCAGTGCTTACAAAATGTAATTAATGAAAAAGCATTCCCAGCAACCAGCCCAGTGCATGCAAAACAGGTAAGCTAAAGACAAATACAATGCCATGAATTGAAGGGTGCACCCACACTCAGATACAAATGTTATGAGCTGAGGTGTGTCATGTTAGGTGATAAATAAGTATGATTTATCAAGGAAGTTAGACAAGTACTAAAAGCAGTGAGTGGAAAGTGCCTATAGGGCTGCAGCCCATGTATAAAATGTCAATGCACAAGGAGCCACACAGCATATCTCCCCAACAACTCCTGGCAGACAGGGTGTTCACTAGCATGGGAAGCATGCAAGAACTGTCAATCAATATTAAATGGCATAGCTGCTCATTCCACTTCTGCAGCACAAGCCTTTCCTTCTGTCCCATGCTTCTTTCCTGGATCTAGAACCAGCTGGCCATGGGATGGAGATGCTTCTAGTACAAGCCCTCATTGTTTGTCACCTGAATAATCTTGTCTTCAGATAACTCACAGCAGTGGAGGTCTATCTACTGCTATACAACAGGCATATCCACTTTGCTCCTGCACAAGCTAGGCATTACCCAGATCTCCTCACCACTCTTCTTAAAGCTGATCCACTGAGTGTGACAGCTGAAAGTTATGTCTATGTAATAAGGTGCTTGCTGAAGGCTCTATGAAGATTAGACCAAGTGTTTTTCTGTCATTTGTTTAAATATTAAGCTATATGTTGTTGCTAAGAGCCTAATTAAAGTTTAAGATGTAGTAAGGCCTTGTATAAAGTAAGGCCTAGTAAATTTAGCAAAGCCTTGAAGTAGTAAGGCCCTGTGGCCTAGTTAAAATTAACCTTATCAAAGGAATGCAAGGTTTGTACTGCTATTGGTCAGTCTAAGGACAATTGAAGTAAAAACAATCTGAATGGCTATAAGTTATCAGCACAGTTCAGAAGTTATAAATTGGCTAAAACATCCAGAAATCATTCAGAAGGAAGATACAGCTCTGTGAAAAGGATTAATTAGTCGTTGACCTGGATCAGTGGGCCCGTGGATCTTGAGGAGCCCAAGGACTGAATACCAGGGTCCTTCCCAGTACCTCTTGGACAGAGCTGATTGGGAACACCTGACTTCTCTGAGCTTTGTGGAAAGAGAAACTTGTCATACATCAGGCATCAGAAGGGACTGCCGATAAGTTGCTGATGCAAATTATTCTTGTCTGTCATTGTTTGTCTTGTTACTACACGTAGTTGTGTTTTTGTTAAGTCAATAAACCTTTCTACCCCCTGACCACACTCTCAATCAATCCCAATCCCTCTGCTGGTATCTGGGACAACTGAGCAGGCAAGAAAGAAGCAGGAAGAAGACAGCCAGGAAGAAGACTGAGTTCCAGTCCAAGTACCCTACTCCCAGAAGGACAAAAACTTTGCCTGTGCTTTTTAGCCAATGATTACTGACAGTAAGGTACAGCTGCAAGGGAATGTCTGGAGAGAGCTTTGGGAAATGTCTAGCACCATGGTTCTCAACCTTTTTAAGACTTGAGGCACCCTTGTTAGACTCAAGACCCAAACCTCAGAAAATTGCAGGTCTTAGTTTTCACATACTTTTTAACTACAGAAAAATAATAGTTATTGTGCTATTGCAAAGAACTCAGAAAAACTGAAACAGGTCAGAATGTTGTTGATGATCTTGTTTGCACACCTAAGAGTGCACATATTGTGCATCATTCTTAAAAAGATCTCATCATACTTCATGGTGCAGTAGACCTTTGGTTGGAAGTGACTGCCTTAGCCTGTTGCCTAATAGTTAGAACTCTTTGCTAGGAAGTAATAGATGCAGGCTCAAACTCCCCCTGTATGACAGGGAGACCTTGACCACGGGTCTTTTTTTTCCTTTGGTAAGTGCCCTAGGCACTGGACTGTTGGGCAAAAAAGTGAGAGAGTCCTACTCCCCCAGTCTCCTGCACTTTTTCTGTGACATTTCAGAACAGTCTTATGCATGTACTTAGGCAATTCTGTTTCTCTATGCAGCTTCCTGCCCAAAGCATAGGTTTACTGAGCACAATCTGTAGGCCTGCACAAGAGAAGTCGAATCCAAAACTGTGTGTAAATGCCAAAATCTGGGGTTGTATCTGTGTACATGTGCCACTGGGGCACATAAAGCAAAATAGGATTTTACTTCCAGGAGATGCATAGAACAATCTTATTCTACTACATATGCAGAAGGGACTGAGCAAAGGAGTGCATGAGGTGCAGACAGCTATACCTCAGAGGTGGAGACATAGACAATAGATATTGGAGCCCATGTGTGTCATCCAATGCTCAACAAACTCCCACTGCCACCCATCATTCCTTCCCAAGACCATCAGCTGCTCTCCATAGGGGTCAGCTGCAAGTGCTCCTACTGGAAAAGATCTCTTACCGAAACAGATGCTTCATGGAAATAGCATCATGCCATGCAACCTGCTTCATGTTCACAGGGCAAGCAATACAGAGGGGAAAAAAGTGCCCTGAGAACTTCCTCTGCTAGCATTGTTGGCAGGGCTGTGAGCCTCCTTCCCATACCGTCAGCTGTGTTGCTAATGAGAACTGAGCTCTGAGCTCCTGCTAGGTGAAGGAGCTACTACCCTGACCCCTGAGCAGGGAAATGGAGACCTATGGTAAGAGCAAGTGGGGAGGGGGAAGCAGTGGGACTCAAACTCTCTCAGAACACCTTATGAGGTAATTTTGTGTATGCTTTTCCTATCTCCCCCTTTTGTCCCCACAGGCAGCTTTCCAAACAAATTCCCTCCCCATTTCTCAGATTACTAATTTGTATAAGTAAAGCATGTCCTGTTGAGTGTCTGATTACACTCTGCTTCTCAAGAGAAGTGGTGCTAATGGCTCTGTGACAGGCCCACATCACACTTAATGCAGTGCCAGCATCCAGCTCAATGGTCTGCTGGGGAATTGACCAGTACCATGTGACTGGAAGAGGGCCTGTGGAGTGGTCCAGCCCTGGGGGACTCCCAGAATAAAAGGAACTCCTCGGCAGTAGCATGAGGGAGAAATAAAAAGGGTGCACAAAAACCCTCCCCACAGCTGGAGCAGGACCATCACACCCCACGGGGGCAGGTTGCTGGGCCAGCTACAGGAGCCCCACTTGCCACAGGAACCTTCCTGCAGAGGCAGGCAGCACATTTACCTGTGGCACCACAGCAGAGAATCCTTCCAGGGACAGGAGGCCCTGCCAGAAAAGGAGGTGCTGCAGATGACTGAGCACCAATAGGAGAAAGAGCTGGTATTGGTGTGGAAGCCATGATGGGCAAACCCAATGGTGCAGACCTGACCCTCAGCTCACATATCATGAGGCTGAAAGGTATCACAAGGGCAGCTGGGAGGGAAAGAGGCCAGCTCACCAGGGAAGAAAATCTATCCAGCACTCCTGTAGCCACAGCCATCGTGTTTGAGCACATACAGACCCAAAATCTACTGCTAGGGCAGCAGCAGTCGTGAAAGACCCTAGAGAGCATGATGGGACATTGCCTGAAGTATTGGGGTACATGGCCAGGTGCCATCAGGCCTAGAACCCCAGCTTGCCTGTGAAGCCAGTGGAAGCCAGGCAAAGCATGCCTCACTGAACACAGAACACTGAATTCAAGTGTTGGGTGCGGGTAGCATCGATATCCTGCTTGCCTGCATCACGCAAGCATGTTTAGTTTCCACATCATTAAGTTGTGCATTCGCTGGCCAAAAAGACCTCACTGTACTCCCAAGGGGGACCGTGCAGGCAGGTGTGCCAGGAGAATGAGCAGCACTAGCAGCCCATTGCAGACATCACTGAGACCAGAGTGGATCACCTAAGTGGAAAGGGATGAGGTGTAGGGGTAGCGAAGCGTCACAAAAGACATACCATGTGAGCCACGTGGGGCCAGATGAAAGCACTGAGCAGAACCCCCAACTAATCTTAAATAACATCAAGTTGTGGCAGGCAAGTAGGCCTCAGGGTGGGGCCTAGGTGGGCAGGGCACACCAGGGGCAGTGCTGTGAGCGTGGGCCTGCCACAGAGTCCTTAAAAGGAGGAAAGGGAGGAGAGAGTGATTCATGACTTCTCTTGCTCATCCTGGGGTAGCAGAGTTCAGCATAAGCCACAGAGTCCCCTTGCAGGAAGGAAAGGCATGGCGACAGAGGATTCAGACAGAAGTTACATTTGTTGCACAGTCAGCCCCTTGAAAGCACTTTACAGCTGTGCCCTTACAGAAGTGCATGACTGTAGAGCACTTTTAAAATGCCTAGTCCTGTGACAATCTGAACCCTCATTATGTGAAGGTTCAGATGAAGGCACTCCAATAATATCTGTCAGCAGGTTGGGCTGATACAGCCTGGCTGCTGTGTTTAGAGTTGGAGATGGAGAAGAGAGTTGAGGGAGTTCTGTCTGGGTTTACCCTGCCTGCACTGGAGGCTGGGGCAGGTGCCCCAGCCTCCAAAATGGATTGGAGGCCCTCACGACCACAGGGGCCCTTGGCAGACAATTAAGTGGCTATTTAAGTGCCACTCAGGCATGTGAAAGTGAAACAAGATTTAGGTTATCCTTTCATGTTACATCACAATGCTGAGAAACTGAGGATTAGACAAATGCTCTCCACTGTCGTCCAGTCTGGCTCCCATTCAGTTGTCCCCAAACAGGGACCTCTTTTTTCACCTTAGCAGTTAGCTAAAATTCAGAGTCTCATGTCTTGTATCCATTTGGGGGGGAAAAATGGAGTAAAGTCCAACCTTTTGGTGCAATTTAGTTTCTTTACCAGGAATATACTCAAGCTTCTGTATCACTAAGCACAGGAGAAAGCAAAGCAACAGGAGATAATTTCTGTGTTTATAGTTCTAAGTCCTTCTCAGCCTGTATTTATCCTCAAAAGCTCTCTCATGTTCTAGGTTTTTCCATTGCTTGTTTTGTCTGGTTCTTGATTTTTTGCTTCTTCCCTGCACCTGTTTTCATGCAATTTCTCTCACAGAATAAATGCTCCAGCCCATGCAGTTATTATACCTGTCCAGGCAGCTCCCTTGGGCATGCTGCTGTTTGCTTCTGCTCATGCCTTGTCACGGACCTGTGATATGGGCAGTGGCTCTTATTGTTTCAGCTATCTGGTCCCATAAAGGAGTTTGAGTGCTTTTAATCCTTATTCTTCATGAAAGGATGTTGGTTCACATCCCCACTTCAGTAAGGTTTAACCCACACCCCCACAGAACTTTTCAGCTGCATTGGCAATCGCCTGCTGCCACTCCCTCAGCTCTGCACTGCCTGCCTAAAGAAGAGTCAAGAAAGCATATCTGTGCTCACTCAGTGTAGCAAGGATAATAAAGAGGAGGGGGGGGGGAAGATGTGGTCTGAATATTATGCTTGCATTTTCTATTATTACTATATCACTGTGTCAAAATTGAAAGCAATGTAAGATTTCTCAAGAGGGGCCATCCATAATGCATTGCAGAGCAGTGTGTAGGTGTTTTATGAAATGTATTTTATTCAAACCAGTATATACAACACTAACATTATTGAAAGAAACTGAAGGCCCAGTCTGCTCCCCTTAATATATTCATTATTCATGTTATAGTCCTTTAACAAAAACTAAAGCCAAATACATATTCAATTTAATTTTTTTTTCTCATTCAAACTTACCTGCTATTCATCTCTGGTGTCCAATGAAGATGAAATGTCCTCTTATTATTCCTGTATTAGTTTTTGACAGTTCAATTTCTCTGAGTGCTGTGCCTGAGACAACCCTTAACAAATAGCCACATAGGTAATTGCTTTGATCCAAATTTCTTGGCAAATCTTTTAGATCTAATGTAGATCACAGCCAGTGGAATGTTGACACATTCTGATTCAACCCAGGCAGCTGACGCTGTGGGGATTTTTCTTCTGATAAATATTATTGGAATAGCTATCAAAATACACACACACACATAGATTCGCTGTTTCTTCCCCACCACCCAGTTAGACTGCAAGGATATTTTGCTGTACATGCTGCAAAGCTTTGTTTCTGTCATCATTAGGCATTTATAAAAAAAGAGTGTGTCTACATGGGTGGTTCTATATTTTAGTATTCTTCAGACTGCTTTAAAAGTAGGTGTTCCTCCTATGGATCCATATCATCACCTTCCATCACACTAGACTCCTAATGGTAAGTACTCAAAAATATTCTGTGGATCCAGTTCATCCACTACCAATGCATGATCATTAGAGCAGCATCCCCATTATACCACCTGATTTTAAGGGACTCATTCAACAGAGCTTCCACTTAGAAACTTAGTTCATGCTCTAAGTGGGTTTGCCTTTTAGGTATATTTCACCTCAAACTTCCCTTTATTTGTTGATGGTGTTATTTGTATTATGGTAGCTGCTCCAGACATCAGGTGAAATCAGGACCCTGTAGTGCTTAGTGCAAATGTTCACAGAGTAACCAGAGGGGTCTCTGACTTCAAAGAGCTTCTAATCTAACTATGCAAGAGTGAGAGAGAAAAATATTATCTCCATTTTGCAGACAAGGATCTGGGGCACAGAGTCAAGGCAAGAGCCTCAACAGTATTTAAGTTCCTAACTGACTGGTTCCTTCTGCTAATAGGAGTTAAGTGACTGAATACCTTTCAGAATATGGGTCATAGGCCAAGTAGAGACATTACACATAAACTAGTATCAGTGATCAGAAACTGATCTAAACCTGTAACAAAACAGCAGTTTGATGCACCTGGACTGGTTTAAAAATGGCAGAACCCAGTCTAAGATAGACCTGGATGGACGTGGTTTGTCAAATTTCTGTACCAGATCCCCTCCAAACTCATCTTTGGTTGCCGTCCTCTGGCATCCTAGGCTGCTTTGCAGTTCCCCCAACTAGCCCCTCCCTTTAGGGCCAGTCAGTCTTACCTCTATCCCTGGGAAAATACTAGAAAAAACCATCAAAGAGTGTATTTGTGAAAGCGTAGCCAGGGAAACAATGCTGAATGGAAACCAGAACAGGTTTGTAGCAGGTAGATCCTGCCGGACAAAACTTATAGCCTTTTATGACCAGGTCACACGCTCCCTTGACACAGGAGCGGAGGCCTTTGTCATCTACCTGGATTTCAGGAAGGCCTTCGGCACAGTTTCATATCCTATTCTCATAGGGAAGCTAACAGGCTGTGGAGTGGATGCCTACACAGTCAGGTGGGTGGCCAACTGGCTTAGCAACCGCACCCAGAGAGTGGTGGTTGGCAGATCATTTTCAACCTGGATGGAGGTGGGCAGTAGGGTCCCACATAGTTCGGTCCTTGGGCTGGTATTATTTAATATCTTCATTAGTGATTTTGATGAAGGTGTGTTGAGCACCCTCTCCAAGTTCGCAGATGATACCAAATTATGGAGCAAAATTAATACACCAGAGGGCCGCCAGTTACAGGCTGACCTGGACAGGTTAGAACAATGGGCGGAATGTAATAGGATTTACTTCAACAAAGAAAAATGTAAAGTACTCGACCTAGGAAGAAGGAATCCCCAACACACCTACAGGTTGGGGGATGTCCTCCTCAGCAGCTCAGATGCTGAGAGAGATCTTGGAGTCATAGTTGACTCCAAGATGAACATGATCCAGCAGTGCAATGAGGCCATAAACAAAGCCAATTGTACCTTGTCGTGTATTAGCAGATGCATGGCCAACAGATTGAGGGAGGTGATGCTCCCCCTCTATGCAGCACTAGTCAGGCTGCAGTTGGAGTAGTGTCCAGTTTTAGGCGCCACACTTCAAGAGGGACACAGAGGATCTGGAAAGGGTTCAGAGGAGGGCTACCTCCATGATTAGTGGTCTCCGTGAAAGACCCTACAAGGAGAGGTTGAGAGATCCAGATCTCATGGCTGAGGGGTGACCTTGTGGCAGCCTATAAATTTATCAGGGGAGGAGAGCAGGGAATTGGGGATGTGATGTTTTCCAGAGCACACCAGGGACTAACTAGGAATAGTGGGTGCAAACTACTGGAGAATAGATTTAGGTTAGACATTAGGAAGACATGTTTTACAATAAGGGTGGCCAGAGTCTGGAATGGCCTTCCAAGAGAGGTGGTGCTGTCACCTAACTTGGAGGTCTTCAAGAGGAGACTTGACAATCACCTTCTCTGAGGTCATCTGACCTCAGTCCTCTTTCCTGCCAGGGACAGGGGTCAGACACAATGATCCGTTGGGTCCCTTCCAACTCTATAATCTATGAATCTATGAATTAATTCCCTGTCCTAGTTCTATTCAAGACCTAAGATCGTGCACTGGAGCAGCTCCAGGAACAGCTTGGAGGGTTCAACCCCCCCCCCCCCAACAAATCCTGAGTTCCTATCTGAAGCCACTTCTCCTGCAGACAAGGGTCTCTGGTCCATGGGGTGGGGGGCAGCCAAGCCCTTGTAGCTGTAGGGAAAATGGCTTCAGCCAGGAACTCAGCTCTAGCTTCAGAGGCATTAGCACACAATGTCCCTCCCTGCCCCGTTCAATCCAAGACCTGAAACCATGTGCTGGAGCAGCTCAGGAAAGGCTCAGAGGATTTCACCTCCCTCCCAGAGTCAGCACCAAGTTCCCAGATCAAGCTCCTTCCCCTGCAACTGCAAGGGCATGGCTGCCCTCCCCCTACCAGGGTGGGGAAGTGGCTTCAGGCTGAAACTTGCCGCTGGCCTCGAGGGAAGAGAGCAGGAATCCTTCAAGCCCTTCCCAGAGCCACTCCAGCACATGGTCCCAGGGCTGGGATAGAACCAGAATAGGAGAGGGACACTCTGTGCCCCACCAACATAGGCTGGGAATGAGGGGTGTGCCACTGCAACTGCCTCCTCCCAGTAACTCGCAAGTCCTGTTTTCCACCCTCTGTCCAACAAAGCCCAGGGAGCCCCATGCCACCACAAGCAGGGGCAAGCTTGCCTCCCTCCACTGGCTGCCTGCAGCTGACAGCTGCCTGACAGATGACAGAGCAGCAGGCAGAGACATGTGCCCAACAGCCAATCCGAGGTGGCCTGTTGCTTGGCTGCATTCAGCTGCCCTCAGCAGTCTCCAGCTCACAGGGAGGTGTACAGAAGTGCCCCAAAGCTGCTGGCCTCAGCTAGTGCAGACAGCCTTTGTATAAGCCCCCACCCGTCGCCCCCTCTGTTCGCTCCCAAACTAACTAGCCTGTTGAGAGAAACCCACATAGGTTAGTTAGAACCCTCCTCGGGCTTTTTGAATGTCTGTACCTAGCCTCAATCAGTTACCCAAGGTGTACACCACTATAGATAGCCTCTGGGCAGAGCAGAGCTAGGTGTGTTTGTTTGGGCACCCCTAGATGATCACTTTTACTTTTAATGCTGGCTTTAGCTATGTACCCACTATTCGGAGTCTTTGCCTTTGCTGCAGCTGAGGTAGGCTACAGCATCACAAGGCCACCCAGGTTTGTAAGAAATACAAAAGAAAATACACTAGTGCAACAGATAAACCACCATTTAGCTTTCTTGCTGGCTCCATGTGTCTGTGGCTCACTGGGTTTCATCAGGGCGTCACTCTTTCCCCATCACCTCTTGTCTCTCAGAGGCTTTGAAGGAAGCATGCACAGCTTCTGTGCAAACAAAATAAACAAACAGAAGAAGAGCCTGCTCACGGCCCCTCTCAGCAGCTACTTGCCCTCTGCTAGCCTCGGGCTCAGCGCAGCAACACTCCCTGCTGTGCTGCTGGTGCAGCTGCCCTGATAGGCTACTGCCAGTTATTCTTATCCCCCCACCCCTGCTCACATGAGGCAGCTCCTCTTTATCCCCTACATCTGGGTACAGGGCCATTCTGGCTCCTCCTTTCCCATAGTAACAGGGCTGGGCCCTGTTACACAAGGTCACACAGGAGGACCGTGACGGTGCCAGGAAACAACTCTAAAACTCCCATGTCTCAACCCATATCTCAGCCCTGTGCCTTATCCTCAAGGTGGTCCTCTTCTTCTGCATTCTGTCTTGATTTTTCTCCTTTCCAAGTGCCTTCTTCTCATGCAGTTTTGTGTTCCAGATTATTTTGCCTTAGATAGAATAGGTTATGGTTTTTAATTGCATTTCTAGGTTGACATTAATGTCTCCAAATATATTTTATATTTTTGTAATTAAAATATGTTTGTGCTGCAAACATGATACCATTCACATCTCTGTATCACAGAAATTAAAGCCAGAGATGCCCTGCTGGTTAGGTCACCTTATGTACTCACTTCATATCCTGCCTCTGTCAGAAACACTTATATCTATTAGAGTCAATGCAGTGCACAACTTGGAAAGCAAGAATCTAATAACATCAAGTTGAGCCAGTTATAATGGTTGTAACAATGAACCTCCATGTAGATCTGCAACAGCTCTTTGGTTTGTATAAGGAAAAGCTGTCTATCATACCAGACTGAGAAGGTCTTTATATGCCAAAAGCTAGGGAGCAGGATAACATGAACAAGAAACTCTTGTCTACTGGGAACATTACTTAGAATTAACACTTACTGCTGGTTCCCACAGGGAACACGCTTATGCAGTAACCACACCACAAATGAAGCCTCCACAAAGTACTTTAAAAAAAAAACCCTCAGTTTCATTGTTAACATACAGATTTCCAGTCAAATAATTTTAGTTTTAGGGTTTTTTTCATTGTTTATAAATATGAAGCCAGGCAGTCGGGATCTATATATCCATCTGTTCTTCCTCCCTTCCTTCCATCACAGACCACGGGCTATATTCCCATTGAACTGTCAGGGCAAAAAGATTGGTGGATGGACAAAAATCATTTTATACCCTCTTTATAGCCCTCCAGCCCCAAGCCTGACTTCAGGACTGCCATATACTTGACTGCATATAGCCCCTAACAAGTTGTTATGATATTCAGGGATGACTAGCAAAGCTTGAGTCTTACCCCCTTTTACACACCTACTATGTGGGAACCAGAAAGTAGGTAATGACTGAGTCATTTTGGCAGTCCTGTGCAAAAAACAGTGGGTTTTCTTATGGCAAGGGAATCTTCTACTGAGGTTCAAAGGACCACTTTCAAAGGGCATTCCAGTTCAGGGAATGTTGATCCTTAGAGTGAACATTGTGAGTACTCTTCCTCCTTTTCCCAAAAGAAAAACTTATTCCAAGAAATGAAAGCTCAGCAGCAGATGAAGTCAACCCAATAGCTCAGTGACATCTTTTCAAGCTTCCTTGCCTTCCAGAAGTACTTCTTGTTGACTGTAGCACTCCAGTGCCTATTGCGTAGGTTTGCAGCTACGGGTGAAGATTAGCACCACATCACACTTATTGAATCCCACCAACTCATCTTCCTCCAGGGAAGGGCATGTGTTTTGAATCACATGCAAGCAATAGTAAGTAAGAGAAGGCCTACCAGGTTTAAACTCCTTCTCCAGACAATGGTTAAAACAGAAAGAGAGAGACAGAGAGACAGAACACATCCAGGAAAGTACTACTTCCTTGTAGCTATGGATTTTGTGCCAGTGGTTTTATTGAACATCAAAAGTCCTGATTCATACTTTTTTAACACTGATGGAGTTAAAACTCATTGACTTTATCTGAGACCAAAACCAACATGAGAAACTGCAAAACTCAGACTGTGACCTCACTGAAGGAAAATTAAGCAGTGGAGCATTAAAAAATCATTAGTATTTTCTGCAAATAGCTCATCTACAATAGACTTTCATATAACAGTTACATTTAGAGCAAATGAATGACCCTCATTTGAGGTTATTACCACAAATGAATTGAAAGAGCAGCCACCTTTTACAGACTGTTTCCAAAATCTGGATTCAGCACAAATCCAGGATTACCCTTTTAGCTCAACTGCACCTGATCACAAGCCTTGGTATCCAGGGCTTTGATGCCCAGCTCAGTAGGGATGCCTTTGCATTTACAATGATGTTGGTGTATGCTGTAGGAGCTGTGTTGCATTGTCAATGCTTCTTAGCAGTATTAATCCAGTGACTTTGCACTGAAACTCCACAAAGAAAAAATATTGCTTTGGAAATACATCCTTGCTCAAACCTTGATTGATGACATTGGTTTTAATCATGACCCAAGTAAAATTCCTTCTTAAATCAACATTAGTTTAGCCAGAGTTGGATGTGTGGGCCTGGTCCATATGATTAATTCAAGCCAATGTTATCAGTCTCTGCTTTGTGAACCATGAAAACACACACTAAAGGAAGACAATATTGTGATGGTATAGACAACATGTGACTTTATGCTATCTGACTACATACCTCAGAACACATTGTACAAGTGTGGGCACATCTACATGTGCAATTAATGGGCCTGAATTTTCTGCAAAGAAAATTCAGGCTTCTAAAGTGCTCCCAGCCTTATGTCTACACATGTGCCCCTGTCAGAATCAAATTTGGTCCCAATGTGAGCAGTTCAGTCCAGGGCTGCTATTGCCCCCCTGTCCTGCTCTGCTGCACTGCAGCAGCCAGGGGAGCTCCAGGCTCCCTTGGGTGCCAGCCCTGGTTGGCAGGGGGCACGGGGTCAGGCCTGGGCTCTGAGGAGAAGGAGGGAGCTGTCCAGGAGCAGGGACAGCTCCTTGCAGCATGGAGCTCAGGATTGCAGCCCATCTCAGCTGCACTGGCTTGGGACATGGGGGTAAGCACTGCTGGGACCAGGGGGGCGTTGTACAGGGTAAGGAGCATCAGGACCAGAGAGGAGATGCAAGGGGAGAGCAGCGCTGGTCCCTGGTGCTGCTTTCCTCCCCATGGCCCCCGCCCTCCCCCGTCCCAGTGCTGCTTCCCCACTGCATCTCCTGCACTCCACCCCCCCATCCCTGCGCTGCTTCCCCCTTGTGTCTGACCCAATCCCAGTGCTGCTTCCTCCCCGCCGTCTCCCCAGATCCTGGAGCTGCTCAGCTTCTGGATCCCCCAGGCATGGCTGGGGAGTGGGAGCCGACGGAGACATGCCCTGCACAGGCAGCTGCAAAGCTGAGGGAACAGAGGAACTCTCTGTCTCCGCAGCCATGCCACTGCCCATGCAGTGCATGACCCAGTCAGCTCCCACTCCCTGCCCATGCCTGGGGAGAGATGGGAGCTGAGTAGCACTGGGACTGTGGACAAAGAGATGCCCTGTCACAGTGGAACCATGGATAGCTACCCCCACCCCCATCCCGTGGCCCTTTGCTACCTAGGCTGACCAGAAGCAAATTGCTGCCTGTCAATGTCTACACATACGCCACAGCACAATAGGTCTGTGTAATGTGCCATTAATCTAGTACCTTTATTTGTTGGTATTAGCAAATGACATATTAACCTAATTTACTGTGCAGTAAGTCCCGCATACATGTAGATGCTAACACATTAGTGCGCATTAGATTAGTCTAATACGCAGTAAAGCATCTCATGTCGATACACCCTGTATGAACTGAGTCATGTCTGCAATTGTGTTAGGAACATACCTGGATATATAACTCTGCCCTATATTGCTTTTGTGATTAGTGCACCCTATTTTCATTAAGTGAATCCCACATGCCATCCCACATTCCCTGCCTATGCAGGGGGTCGGACTCAATGATCTATTGAGGTCCCTTCTGACCCTAACATCTATGAATCTATGAATCTATGAAAGAACCCCACATTGCCTCTCAATAAGCTAAAACCCTTTGGTTCTTTTTCCCTTTGGCTCCTTGCTCTGCAGACATGTTGCATCCGAAAAAGGACATAATTTAGCTTCCTTGGTGTGGCACTGGGTGTGCTTCAATCAGTATATCTGGCGGAGAAAGCTTATTGGTACATCCCCGGCATTATGCAAAGAGGAATACATTATCTCCACATCAGGGTCTGATGCATGAAGTAGGTTTGGCCTGCTTCACCATAACACTCCTTAGGGCTTAGACATGCTGTAGATGTCTATTTAAAATTCTAGGTATGATATAATTTCTGGTAAACAAGACAGACAAAGCTGAAACTCAAGCAGCGTACATGAAAGTCTGGAATTGTAGTTGTGTTATTTTTTAATAAATGCCATCAGCCTACAAAAATCTGTAATTTTATATAATATGACATTCTTGACTTTACACACACAACCCCACTTATGCATGAACTGGCATCAAATAACTATGCCCACTTTAGCAGTTGCAGTGTCTAGGTCCATATCTCTGATGCACAAATAGGCATTAATGTGTCCATATCACTAACACCTGTTCTATACTCAGTATCTCCTCTCCCTGCAATAGCCTCTCATCACTGCTGGTTTTTCATGTACATGTGGACATTTTCAACATATTGCCATTCTTTACGGTTTCTTTATGTTGCAATTTCTTTATAAAATACATTTGGTCCTAATATTTTTACTGACCTCTGTACAGTGTTCCCTGCATTTCAGCCATATTAAAATGCAACATGAGGATACTAATCTGTTAGCTGTGCCTGCTTAGCACACATGAAATGCAAATAGAGTGCTAATAAATAAGTAAAGTACACAATGATATGGAGGTAAGTTTAATAGCTCCTCAGTAAATACAACTGTAAATAAATGTGTCTCTTGTATTTTCTCCATATTTCAAACAAAATAGTACAGAGGATACAATCATCCTTCAGTCTTCTGAGGCTCCACTAGTGCATAGTAATAAAATAAAGATATATCTAATGCATTCCCCTTCAAGTACCAAACAATATGGAGACACCTATAAGAATTCACAATCAGTTGCTAATTCAGCTTTAATAAATAAAGAAAAATAATGAGAGACTTTCTGGCAGACTACTCAGGGGTAATTGATATGCTTGATTTGGGTGAATCACTAGCAGTAATTGTACTATCATTTCCATTAGATTTTTTTTCCTTCTTCCACAGTTTTTATAACTCAAGTGATTCATCCAGTAGATAAATACACAGAAACAGACAAATACTTCAAATTGTTTTCTGCAGTGTGAGTAGCTGCTCATGTTCAATTTGCCACATAAAAAGCCTAACTCACCTTATTTTCCACAAGCTGAGGATGTTATTAGAAACATAAAGAATGCCACAATTACACTGGAGTGTAAGTAGAAAGAGGATGCTGGGCTTGGGCAAAAGGGAAAGGATAATAAGGAATAGTGATATTCTCAACAGCCATCTAGAGGGAAGGATGCACAATTGCTAGTCAATGTTCTCTGAAACAAAAGACAATCTGTACTGAAAAAGCATTGTTATGCATTTCACAGCCACCTAATGAACTGGGAATGATATAACACAGACAACATGATGATAATGGATAGGTTCACATTATCCAAGCTGGGGATTTGAAATGAACAGTGGAATATAAACTCTGCCTACACCATTCAGACTGGCAAGTTAGTCATCAAAAAGGTAATTTTCCTTCAGTCAGCAATAACATCTCTGGCTGTTTCTTAAGACCACTATGCCACAAGCTACTGATGATCTCCAGTGTTTTAAGCGGGATCAATGCGGGCAAACAAATGCACTTCTTTGATGTTGTAGGCCTGCTACAATACTATGATTTTACAAGGATATGTGCAATCAGACCAACCAATTTTTTTTCAAAGTTTTGCTTATTTGCAGTAAATGTACCTATCTCTCAGCTGGGTAGCTGCATTTGTTTTGCAAGAAGCTCTTCTGAAAGATTAGCAATGCAAAAACTATAGTGTCAGCATAACATCTTTAAAATAAAAGGCTCCTCCACATCTGGAGTGAAAGGTGCTAGTAGAATAGGAATTCCTTACCAGTTTAGTATTTTAGATCCCTAAATCCCAACACAATCCTAGATGTTTGGATATGATGTGATCCTCACTCTGAGCTCAGCTGTGAGGCTATAATCCAGCCTTCACAAAGGACAATGTGCAGCAGCACTGTCACAGACAGACCACAGGAACCAGCTTATGTCTCAGAGCCAGTCTAGTCTCTTCTCTTACCTCCCTTCAGTCTGTGAGTAGTGTGTCTTTCTGCTAGCACTAATACCTTCCCACTCCACATTGGTACTAGGGGCTGGGCTGGTGAGAAAAAACTATACCCTTCCTACCCCCCTCTCCCCTCTTCTCCCCTACATGTCACTCCCTGCCCATTTCCTTCTGAGCAGAAGCAGCAGCCCAGAAATAGCTACTCACATTTTTGCAGGCACTGACAATTCAGGCAGCTTGCGCAAGCATGGAAAGGCAGTGGTTTATACCCCTATTCTCTGAGGACTCCCAACTCTTGCAAGTTTTATTGTGAATCTTGTGATCCTATGTATATATATTTTTAAAGCTCCAGCTCCCAGATGTATTTGATTTCATGAAAAGCTTGGTTTTCATTAAAAAACAAAGTAGGTTCCTAGTTCTCATAGCTGTGGAGAAACGCCTGACAACATGACCCAAATGAGTCCTAAAGGTCTGAAAACAAGAAGGCAAATAAGAACACATCAAATGAAAGGTTTTCTTTTAAAAAAATCTTATGAACTGGGGAGTCTGAATCATCCTCTTTGAACATAGAAGTTCACAATACTGTATCAGTGCTTGTTCATAAAGGGGGCTCACAACATTCAACTTTGCATGGGGTTTAGAACTGTTTACCTCACCCTCCTCATCATGATTTGATAGTTAAAGCCTACATTTTCTTTGTTTCACCACAACAGATGTGTAGTATTTTATTTTACAGAACCATTACAGGCCACTGATAAATTGTCAATTACAAGAGGTAAGAGCTTGCTTGAAATCTGCATAATATTTTCACTGGTCATTTAGTGCTGCTGTATTTTATGTTAAGATTAAATATTTTATTTTTATTATATATTAAGTCTCAAACATTATGAATCAACCAGCCCCACTTGAATATTTTCTATTTGCTGAACTTTCATTGTGTGCAAGCTCAGGCAGTCCTACAATAAATGTAATTACTTAATGGGAATGTAGAAATGAATATGATAGATCACATGAACATTATATAAGATAGAGAAACCCCAATAACGGCAGGCATCCCAGGAGCAAGGATACAAGGAAAAGTTCCAACTTTTGACCAATGAACGGTCCAACCTTAAGGACAGTTTAAAGTCCTGGCTCAGATCTGTATTGTACTTTACAAGCACTGCACTTCACCAGTCTTTGGGTTCATGGAGACATACATCACCCTCGAGGGTCATAGTCAGAATACTCCCTCAGCAAGGCAAATTTCCTTTTGGTATGGCCCAGTCTAGTAGGAGTTCACCAGCTTTTCTATTCCTATAGCATACTACCCTTTGCACAGCCAAAAAGCATAAACACACACAGATGTATTAAGGGAACAGATGGGAGGAGCCCTTGTGAGCTTTCCTTTTCCTGATGGGCCCTTTGAATCACGCAGGTAGCTGCAACTACTGCATGGAGGGTATGTCTATACCACAGCAACAGCATCCCCCATCCAGAACATTCCTGAGAATGCCTGTTTCCCAGTCACGTGTGCTAAACCAAGAGCTACATCAATGAGGCTGCTCCAGGGTTATTCTCAGTAGCCATTATTCATACCAGAGATTGTGGAAGGCTCAAGAATATCCACAGCAGCATGCCCTGGAGCAGCCTCAACAACATATTTCAAGGTCTTCTGCATGTAGAAAGAAACAGATGTGTATGGGCATGTTTGCAGATGTCCCAGCTGAAGTATCTATACCGTGATGATCCACAGCACAGACTTACCCTTAGGTTCTTATTCAAAGGCCACCTGAAGTCAACTGAAAGGCTTTTGTCGATTTCAGTGGGATCTGGTTAAGAGGGTTAGGTCATCCGTAATATATTTTTACCTGGCAGTATGATTTGTACTCACATAACTAGATGCACACAGAACAAATGCCTGACTATCATCCAGCAGATCACTACTTAAATTAACTTGCTCAGCTGGACTTCCAAATAAAGTTATTTTAAGGGTGCCATGTACCAAAGAAAGCAATTTGTTTCCCTAAGATTTAGTACCAAACATCTCAATCGATTTTGATTTTAAAGACGGCAGCTACTGGCAAGGTGAGTAATTTGACACTTAACATACTTCTCCTCGCTAAAATCTGAATGCATTCAAATTAGGTGCAAAGTGCTTCTAATTTGTCAATCATTCCTTATATAATTCTGTTCTGACAATACCAAGAAAATTGCCCAGGAGAATATTTCCTTCCCCCTTTATCTACTTTCCACTCCACTGTTCATTTTGACTTGATCACAGATTAGGCATGCAAACAACACCCCTCACACCAACTTTCATGCTATTTTCCATCATGTCCATTGTTTCTTCCAGATGGTGTATTTCCAGGGCTCTTTGTAGCTGGGGTAGGTAAACTGGTCCAGATAAAATTAGAATGGGATATATAGCCTTCACACAAAATATTTTTGTGATGTTTCCATAAAAAACCTGTAGATAATAGAAGTTTCATGAGATGGCCTGTGCTAGCAAGTTTCTGCCAGATGCCTATATCAAAGAACCTTTTTGAAACTTTATGGCATGAAAGCTGAAGCCACAAGAAATTTGTCTAACCTTGGGGTTTGTTACAGATGTTACAAATGCCAAATTTACACAAAGTTCATGGAACATTTTGCAAAGTATTACGATGTTTGAGCCCAAGGTTTAGGACTGCATTAAAAGAACACTTAGGCATATTTACAGACAAGTGTCAAAATCAGTCAAAACATACAGCATTACAAATTTTCATCCTGAAACCAGGTGAAGGTGGGGATTGTGGGACATAAATTTTGTTGAATATTTCCTAACCATTTTTAATAAGAACATGTACACAACAGAGGCTGATAGGTCTTTTCTGTCTTTAATGTCCAGAATTCTTCTTCATTTCTACTGAAAAAGGAATGTCAGTCCAGGATACGCCTTGCTCCCGGTCCACTACCTCCTGGTCCACTGCATCACATGTTTAGCCCATGAACATAAGCAAGCTTCAACTACTGCGTGTACTGCAGTGCCAACATAGCTGTGGAAGAATGAACCACGTTCCGTCACATCTTTTGTATTGTCAGCAAAATTGCCAGCTGAAGCCAGGCTTGATTGTTGGTTCTGATTTATGGAACACAAAGAAGAATACAGTTTGGTTTCAGCCATTGGTTTGACCCTGCAGCCCTGGCAGAGAGGGAAAGACTGAGAAAAAAAATCTAGTTTGGATTTGTAAACCAAGCAAATTGATATGGAAGTCACAGATGGTGAATAAATATGGGGCACAGAGATGTCATTTGGCAGTCATTTTTCCTGACCAATTTAAGAGGACTGTGTTGTAATCTAGTTTGGTTCACGGAAAATTTATTCTGTGCAGCCGTTACTTCATTGTTTCATGAAATATATTTGGGTTTTTTGCAAACACAATTAATCCTGCTTTCTAATATTGCATTCATTCTCTTATGTCATTTATTTGTCCATTGTTCTTTTCTCAAGGCTTAGATTTAAAAAGTGTTTTACAACAAAGGAAGAACACATGGAAAGACCTCAGCTGATATAGTGTTTTTGTCCTACAAAGAGCACTGAACAATGCCTCCAAATCATCTGACAAAAGATACGTTCCATATTAAGTCGCTTATTATCCAAACCTTTCTCCAGCACTGATTGTAATATCTGTATCCTGTACTATATTTTACGTTATCATATTGCTAGGTTTTTGTAATCTATGTCTAGACTTCCATAGATTTCATAGATTTCATAGATGTTAGGGGTGGAAGGGACCTTGCAAGATCTTTGGGTCCAGCCCTCTGCCCAAGGGAAGAAAGTCAGCTGAGGTTAGATGACCCCAGCAAGGTGACCATCCAGGTGTTTCTTGAATGTATCCAGAGTAGGTGCTTGCACCACCTATGTGGGGAGTCTATTGCAGACTCTAGAGACTTGGATGGTAAAGAAGTTTTTCCTAATGTCCAGTCTAAAATGTTCTTCCAGCAGTTGTGACAATTAGATTTTGCCTTCCCTTGGGGTGCTCTGATGAACAGATGTTTTCCCCGTTCCTGATGCACATCCCTTATATACCTATAGGCTGCCACCAAGTCCCCCCTGAGCCTTCTATTCTCCAGGGTGAAGAGTCCCATGCCTCTCAGCCTCTCCTCATAAGGCCTGCTCTCTTGACCTCTAATCATTCATGTGCCTCTCCTCTGGACTCTCTGTCTTTAGCAATAAAAGTAAAATGAATAGATTTCACTCCTTGAAACAGAATGATACTGTGACAAAATGGTTAAAGGATACTGCTATGACTACAAGGGTGTGAGTTCATGCCTTCATGCTCCTGCCAGGGGCTGCCCCAGGCTGTATACGGTTATCCAGTCATTTAAATCAAAGATGGCCAGTTGTAATGTTCTCCATATCACTCCATTGCATCCACTACCTACAGATGTTGGTAGTCCTCAATATAGTGTAATAGACTCTGGTGGACCTTTAAGCTTTTCCAACTCCTTGGAGAGACAGAGGTTCAAGGGAAGGATCAAAAATCAGGCAGAGCAGGGCTATTGGGTTCTAATACCTGTTTTGCCACTATGTAACCTTGAACAAGCTGCTTAATCTCTCTGTGCTTTTGTTTTTCCATTTATAAAGTAAAATTACTCAACCCAGACTGCCCAGAATGGCAGATATTTGATTACCATTGTCATACCTTAGCTTTGAATATTAGTGCTCTAGCTTCCACATTTATTCTTGCCTCTCAACTGCCCACACAGATCTACTTAGTTTTATGAAACTGTGTGCCATGTGAAAAGAAAATAAATGCTGGGGGTGGAAAACAAAGGATGAGGCTGACAGGCTGAAATATTTTTCAAACTGAACTTTTATTAGAGGCCAAAAGAACCTACTTCTTGTTCATTCTCCATGAGATCTTGTCCTAACAGGTCACTTAAGGTGCTAAACTGCTTCATATAACCTGCAGTCAATACCAGTACCCTGTTACAAGCATTGTGAATATTTTATGTCCTACTCTGTGGAACACTTCACTCATATTCAGGAAAGCAAAGCTCTATCCCCCTCTTCTCTGCTAACCAACAGGCATCCCCACTTTATCCATTCAGCATGTTCAACCATATATACTACCAGAAGTATTAGGCACCCTGAAGACAACTTGTCCCAAGATTTGTGTATCTGACTCTTGCTCTTTTTGATGAATAGAAAAAGAGTCATGAGAATTAATGCCTGACGATCACGTAACATGATAACCAATGCCTGATTCAATAAGGAATCTCCCCTTCTTCCTTCAAACACCAAATATTTTGATCAATACCATAGAAATCCAGCTTTGATGTATCAAGTAGGGCTGTGCAAAATGGCACCGTTTGGTTTTGCCTTGAGAATCGACGGTTTGAGGGAACAGCATTCCATTTCAAATTTCATTTTGATTCGAAACAGTTGTTCCATTCTGTTCCATCGAAATAGAAAGGCTGTTTTGAAGCTGTTTCAATATTTTGCTGGGGACGGGAAGTCAGACGAGTTGGGCTGACTTCTCACCCCCTGCCGGATCTTGCACAGGGGATGGGAAGTCAGTCCAGCTGGACTGACCATAGTGCTGTTGTCCAGCTGGACTGACTTCCCATCCCCAGTCCTATGGTCAAAACATTTCAACTAGCCTCATTTTGTTTTGAGGCTATTTTGATGGCCTTTGTTTCACTTCAATTTTGCTGTTTCAGCCTCGAAATGAGTCAAAACAGTGTTGAAACAAAATGGTCAGCAAAATTTCACACAGCCCCAGTATCGAGATCTAGTTCATCACTATCTCACATTGATGTTTTTCAAGCAGGGACTCACATGTTTACAAAATATAGACAACTCACAAACTTATTTATCCTTCACAAATACCACTGCACCATTGCCACAAAGATGGCCCCATGCTTAAATAAGATCAGCTCATAGACAAAGAACAACTGAGTGACTGATTGAAAGTGAACCAAACAAGACCGAGTAGGCTTGTAGACAGTGGAAAACACTTTAAGGAGTCCACAGCTTTGATATAGCCTCCTTGGTTGAAGGTGTACACCTTCAATTGTTCAGTTCAATCTTTATTTTAGGAGGCTAACTGGATTCCCCACTGACACTCAGCTTTCACACAAAAGTTCCACAAATAATTTTTTTACTGTCTCTTCCTTGTTAGTAGACTCTGTCCCAACCTGTTGGACAATATCCTGGATTTGGTTGCAAAAGCTGCTGTCATATTTTTACTGGATTACTGAAAGGAAGTATAGTTGGGCATTGTAAGGGTTACATCTCTTTCCAGCTGGCATAGAGTCTGATCAGGGATGTACTAGGTACCTTGATGAGATAGCTAGCTGCAGCTGGGGCCAAAGAGGCTACCTCTTAAGTGATTTGTCTGACTTATGGTTGCCCTACTCTGCACTGCCAAAGGGGTAGCCCACATAGTTGCATTTAACTGCACAATGCATTGTATTCAAGCTGCAACTTCTTTACCTTTGCCAGAACTCAAGTCTGGCTTCCAAGCTCCTGCTGCCCAGTCCCTGACTTCCTATTTCCTGTCTCTGACTAAAGCACCCTTATTTCCTGAACCTAAAAATGGAACATTCCATTTCCCTCATTTCTTCCATACCACTCTCTCTGTGGCATACTCAACTGTCTCCAAGTTCCTGTCTGAGCCAAACATGCCAGAGACAAGGGGTGGGAGTGAGGTAGGAAGGTGTGGACTTCTGTGGGAGCAAGGAGGTAAATGCTGCAAACAACACCCCTTCCCCCCCACACACACACTTTGTAGCCTCTGACTGAAGAGTGTCATCGCCCTGCATTTGGTGAAATGAACAAGTTCACTTGTGCAAACCAATGGGACACCTGGGGATGGTACTTAAAACAGGAGTGTTTGAGTGAAAACAGGACTTATAAGTACCCCACCTCTGACTCCTACCCCTTGGACTGGGCTGACTTTTGCTCCTTATCTCTGGTTAGTATCTTAGCTCCCGTCTTTGACTCCTGAACCTTGCTGTACCACATCTCTGGACCTCAGCCTTAACCTTTGTACCCGACCACCTGGGCCCTAATCCTAATGGGCATAACCTCACAGTGCTTAGGACATTCTAGAAGGTGCAGAACTCTATAAGGCCTCCCTCAACAATGTAGACTACTGTAAAAATATTTCCCTTGTTCTCTGCATTGGCTTCCTATAGGCCTAGTCAAATTCAAGATCTCTGTCTTTTTCTTTTTAAGCTGTTGAATGGCTTGGGCCCAGGATAGGTAAAAAAAAAAAAAAATCACCCAAAGCTCCCGAATGAGGATTGATAGTGACAACTCTGCTTCATAGGCATAATGGAGTCATGAAGTGTAAGACAAAAGCTCATCTGTGCAGGAGACAGTTTGCTAAGGGTTCAGTACAAATCCATGCAGCAAACTCATGCTGATCCTAGGTACTATCACAGTCCTCATTGCCTTCTGTTCCAAGTGCAACATGCTGTTCTTCAACCTACCTTTTCCCATTGAATGACAGTTACTACAAGCATAAAATAACCCTCCTTGTTGCCCTGACTTCTTCTGTGGACATCTCTCATCCACTTCACAGAGGTACAGTGTACTGTCCTTGACACACAATCTCCCCCTCTGTTTCCCTGCCTGCATGCAAATATTGTCCCTGAAAAAAAAAAGGCACAAGACATAGTGCCTTTGAATAATGTAGCAAACTTTTCTGACAACCTGGCCTGTAACTGGAGAGGTTCTTATGCCCACCAGATGTATCTTGGCCAGGCACTCTCACAGCAAAAGGACTTTAAAATCCTAAGTTCCCCATGTGTTCTGTCCCCCCCAGGGTCCAAGTACCACACTTCACTCCTCTGATCAGCAGTTCAGAAATCAGGTCTTTGGGAATGGCTGGGATGGTAAGGTGATTCATTCTTTGCCTAGGGAGTGGGCTCCATTGCTTTGCTGTGGGACACTCAGGCAAGCACTTGTCCCTCTGTTCTGCTTCCTAGACACAGACCAGCTGGGAGTCAGAGTTCCCATGTGATAACAGTAACTATCCGCTCATAGGCATCCCTGCACTGGCACAAGGAGGAACAGTGGGTGGTCTCTAGGTCAGTGGCAGGGGTTGGGAGGAGCTGTCAGAGGACTGGGTGTGAAGCAGCCATGGCCCTGACACAGAGAAGGGTGTCTCCTGTGCTGTGGGCTCTCCAGTGAATCTTTGGGGTTGAGATCCAGTGCATATCCCAGGGCCCCTTTGGTGTGAAGCATCAAGATCCATGTCCTGCATGATGACCATGCTGTTAGAACTGTCCTGCACCTCAGTTCTGTGTACCCAGTGCTCAGGAACATGCCGAAGGAACTAAGATCCATCTCCAGCTGCAACATGACCCCCTCCCCACACACACACACACACACCAGTTCTGGTTCCCATGAATCCCTGGAGCCACCACTCTTCAACACCTCTCACCTGGATCACTGAGGAGTAGCTCCTGTAACCCCAAGGCCTTCATGCACCGTCTGCTCTTGGGGGGGGGGGTGGGGGGAAGACAGGAGTGGAAGGGTTTTGACACCTCCTGCTCTGTTTTCCTGGCCATGAAAAAGGAGGTCACCAGACCTGAAGTGCCCCCAGGATCATATGGATACACCATATAGACACACCTATCTATTGCAAGGATAAGGGACCACTCTTGGTAGAAGGGACCAGCCTGCCTCATGGCCCCCAAAGGTCTTGTTGGCACTGACTCCTTTCCTGTAGTGGGATGTCATCCATTTCACCCTGACCCTCCACTGCAATATGTCCTGGTTGAGGCCCCACACTCACATCACCTTTGCTATCTGCTCATACACATCCACATTGTGGTGCATGGTGTGGAGCTGCTCCTGGATTGTCTCATCACCCCAGAGGGCAACAAGCTCCTACATCTCCTCAAGGGTCCAGTTCTGTTCCCAGTTTTGGATACCAGAGGAGCTAGGGCTGGACACTGCCATGTTGCATGTCTGGATATCCATGGGTGGTTCTGGAGGTCAATGGGTGGGTAGAGGTCTTGGATGCAGAAGTGTAGATCTGGGCATAAGTATGAGATGGGTTATATGGCTCTTGATCACTCCAACTGAGTCTGGGTGTGGCTGGGTGCCTCCACCCTCCATAAGGTTTGCCTGCTTCACTGGTCACGGCCCACCTGAACCCAAACTTCTGAGAGGCATTCAGCTGCTATCCCAAACACAGCTGGCCCTGCTCCCTCAGACCTTTTCCTGGGCCCTCTCCCTGGCAGGTAAAAACAGTCTATTGCCCTCCCCACCGATCTGCCAACACAGACCTGAAAAGCCAGACCTGTCTCCTAGGTTGGAACAACCTTTCTAGGGACATGATGAATCTTCCATTACTTGAAATTTGAAACAAGGCCAGGTATCTTTCTAAAAGTTTTGCAGTAGCCCAGATAAAAATTATGCACTTGATGCAGAAACTATTGAGTGATTTTGAATGTAAAGGTTAGAGTAGATCTTTATAATACTTTTTTTTTAGCATCTATGAATTTGAATAAAATCTTAGCAAGTTCACCCCACTTCTCAGCAGCAGTTTAGTAACTTCTTCTTCTTCTTCCTTTCCTCTTCTTCTTTGTGTCATTAGAGTAGCCTCATTTGATCATGCTTGTTTTTGATCTTCCAGTTTGTATGTGCAGGCAGTTCAGGCATCACCATGTAAACCAATCTCTATCAAGCCCTCTCAGAAGGTCCTTAAGGGGTGCCAGGTCCATTTCAGGGAATCTGATTGCACAAAATCTTTCCTTCCATAACCTCAGCCATGCCCTGTTAGTGATTGCGTCCAAGGGTACAACACTGGTTACAAAACTCGTTCACCCTTTAAGCTGTTTTGTTACTTCTGTATGACCATAGAGTTGATGCATGGGATCTTCCATCTGCCATGATCTTCCTTTTTGACTCACTACCTTTCTTCTGATATCAGATGTTGCATTGCCAGCCACTAAGTACGGGCTATCCTTTATTGTTGGCTTTAGACATCATGTTATTTCATGACAGCTGTTGCTTAGAACATGACAGCTGTTGGTCTAGTTTTCTGGCATGAACTGATCATTCCCATACTGGACATTCATGAATGGAGTAACACAAGGCAACAGTAGTGGTTTGTAATGTAGCTGAGTTCACTCCCACTTTGAGGTGACCAACTTTCTATGTTGTTGTGGAAGCTGACATCCCATTTCATCTTCTCTAGATGTGCTTTGAAGGTAAGCATTTGGTCCAATATAACCCCCCAAGTACACAAAGTTCAGGTGACTAGTCAGTGGGATTCCATCCCAGGTGTGTTTGGTTTCCACTTGGCTTCTCTATGGTGTAGGTGAAAGGCTGTGACCTGCATCTTGGTTGAGTTGTCACAAAGCTGGTTCTTATAATAATCTGAGAGTTGCTTAGTGCACATGTCAGTCTGTTCCCAACAGTGGCAAAGTTCTTCTCTTGTGATGTGATGCATAGATCATCAGCATATATAAAGCTCCTTCTTTTGCTTTGTATGGGTTAATCATTGGTATATATGTTAAAGAGGATATGTGCTAGCACACTGCCCTGTGGGATGCCATTTAAATGTCATCTCCTGCAGCTCTGCTTCTTACACAGCTCTATGTAAAAATGTCTATTCTCCAAAAGAAATAAGATGAGCTGAATGAGGTGGTAGTCATGTGTCATATTGTAGACTTGACAAGCAGGTTTCAAAAACTGACTGTGTCATATGCTGCTGATAGGTCTATAAACACAGCACCTGTTATCATCCCTTTCTCAAATGATCTTCTTTACACAGGGTAATGTTTACTATTTGGCCAGTGTGAGACTTGCCTAGTTTGACTCCAACTAGTTCTGGTATTAGATGTTATTCAATATGAGGTGAGAGGCAATTGAGAATAAGCCATTCGTAAAACTTATAAAGATGGCACAGAAGTAACACTGGGCCAGATGCATCCTTCCCTGGCTTTGATAGAGCTATTACACCTGCTTGCCACCATAGTTTAGGTATTCTAAATGTGGATGAACAATTTTTAAAAAGGTGTAATACCCATAATTTGGTTGCGGGATCAAAGTGCTTTATCTGTTCCATACATATGTCACCAAGTCCAGCTGCTTTACTGTTCTTCAAATGACTTCTTCCAGCATCAAGCTCATCCATTGTGTATGGCATTCTAAAATTATTATCCTCCAGATCAGCTTGCTGTTTAATCCATATTTTAGGCTGTTTCTTTGGAGCTTTACCATTAAGCAGAAGCTGGTGAGCCACCTGGTTGGCTGTGGTGCCATCGTATTGCTGTACTTTCTTCAAATCGTTACTTAGTTTGCGAACGGTTGACCATGCTTTTCTACTAGTGTGGTTCATATCTATTCCTTCAATTAATTCCTTCCATTTCCATTGCCTTTCTTGTTAGTTAGGGATATCTCTGCCACAATAGTGTCTTCTGAAAAAGGATCTCTGAAATATTTGCTGTTATTTTTTGTGTTCGGCTGCTAGCATGGGAGTAAACCTTGGTATATAATCAGTTCTACGTCCTTGAAGTATATGCCTCATGGAAGTTTTGCACAGGGCATTCACAAAGAGGTAGTAGTTTTCTGAGACTCGTTTAATATGTGTCATTTTTTTGTCAAGGTCTTCAGAAAAGCCTTTCCAGTCTGCTTTCTTAAAATTGAAGCGTTTGCTCATTGGTACCTATTTGGAGTTATGGCTGCTGTGACATTAATAACAATTGGTCTATGCTGTGTATGGGGTGTGGGTTCCAACATGTCTTTTTTGCACATGACTTCTATGTTGCTGTCAACAAAGGTGAGGTCTAGATTATAGCTTTTTTTTTTCCATTGGGTGCTAGTCAAAGACTGAGGTAGCTTTGAGTCATGGATTAGGCTTAGGTGGTATGCCTCTGCCCACATCTTGACCAAGGTACCACCTTCATGATTTTTGCTATAACCCCATGTAACACTGTGGCTGTTAAAGTCACTGATGATCACACATGCTTTTTCATGGTTTAGGTTTCCTGGGGTCACAAAGGCAAAGCACTTCCCTGGGGGTTAATAAGCAGATGTTATTGAGATGTTGTCCATATTGCTGGTCAAGATTTCAATGTCATTTTTTTCTATTATCAATGTTGTGTTGATGATAAGCTCTGGTTATACAAAGATAATGCTGCTGTATTTTTCATGCTGCCTTTCGATGGCAAATAGGCCTGTGCACAGCAATTAGTATTTGCTTAGGATTTGGCTGATTCGGGGGATAGTGATTCGATTCGGTGATTAGAATCACTGTCCCAATTTGATGTGGCAGAATCTGATTTGAACATTCAGCTGCTGCTGAATCTCCAAATCAGCCAGGCCCATCCCCCGCCCACTCTCCCAGCCCAGTAATGACTGCCCCATGCACCCCAGCTCCTGGCACTTGTTAAATAAACAGCCCCAGCTCACCGGGTGCTGCCAGGTGGGGGCCAATCCCTGCTGCCTTCCACTGCCCCACACTGTGTGGGGGGCTCTGCACAAGCCCCCTGATCCCCCTCCTCACTCCCCCAGCCCCCCCATGGGTGCTCTGGCCAGGCCAGCTCCAGTCCTTTAAGAAAATAAAACCCAAAAACCCCCCTGCACTCACCACTCCAGGGTGATCCCTGCTGCCCCCCCATTGCCCAATGCCATGTGGGGGGCTCTTTGTATCTCTTACAAAGTTGGGTTGTTCTTAGATAGGATGGAACTAGCCTGTCAGAGGGATCAGGTACAAATCATTCTAATCTGGGCTTCAATCTCCCCTGTGTTTGGGTGTAATATTTGGATTTGGAGTGATGCACATAATTGAATTAAACTTGTGAAAGCAAATGAACAAAAGTATATTTGAAATCCAGTATTCTTCATTTATGTCTAAACCATGATTGTTCATTTAGCTGTTAATTTGAAAAACTCAGTCATTCACAATGGATCTCCCAGACAGTACTGCTAAGTAGCAAGATTCTGCTTTATATTAATGATTGCAGAGCACTTTGAGATCCTCAGATGAAAAGAGCTGCACAAGGGCAAAGCATCATTACTCCAAGCTTTGGTTATAGTGTCTGAAGAGGAGGTTATTTAATAGCTCTGTTTTCTCCTAACAGGTAGTTTGGTAATTGAGCTCCACTGCACACCCTCTCTCAGGAACACAAGAAGGCACCAGAGGATCTGTTTGAAGTTTCTCTACAATTAGGCCCCTGTTCTGATTAATCCTGCCAGGGAGGGGAAGTGTATTGTTAACAAGTTTTGAAAGATAAATATGAACTGGAGCAATTAGAGCTTTCAGATAAGTCTTCCAATCAGAATCCTTATAGAGGCCAAGATACATATCTACACAAAGAGGTTATTAAATAGCTGCCAGAGATGAAAGCAACTGCTGATGGTATCTTCTTTAGCTACCACATTATCATATTCCTGATAAAAAGGCCAGTTGAATTTTCAAGCTTAGAAGCTCATAATAATATTATTAGCATTTTTTTCCTAGTGGGTGTCTTATATGAGAAAAGGGGAAAGGAAGCAGTTATGCGGAGAGTGATAATACCTGGAATGTTAATATCTGTCTTTTCCACTTGGTCTGTATCAATGCTAGGAATATAATTCGAGATCTAAAAAACCATGCTGAGAAAAGGAGGCTTCTGGTCCTCAGATTACCTGAATACTAGGCTGCAGGTGGTAAGGAGGATATGCAGTGCTCCATGCTGGCAGGATTCTTCATAGAACACATTTTCAATGTAGCTACCAGGGTGAAACTTTTAAGATACTGGATAGTGCAGTTCCTCATACAAGCTTTTGTTTGGACTCAAAAAGCAGGACAAGGAATGTCCTATGAGGCAGAATTGACCATATTGGCCAGGTGCATTTGTATCTCACTTCACTATCAAGCCTTCTAAAATGTATCTCATTCACAAAATACCTCAAGAAGCCACAGCAGGGATGTGGAATTGTGCCAGGTTACATTAATCATGCCTTCATGACCTGAAGTCACAGGGAAATCTGAGCAAACTGCAGATGATACTGTGAGACACACACCATGTTACTTTAACAATGCCAGGAATGAAAAGCCCCTTCTACAACAGTAAAACAATAGTAGTTGAGACCATTTAGGGAGTTGCATCCAGGGACTACACAAAGGTTTTACAAAGGATGGTAAATTTATTATCATTACTAGCCAATTGCCTGTCAAGAATGACGGGGATGGCGGGGGGGATGGGGGAGGGCTGGGATGGAGTGCCGCCACCTAACACCCCATGCTGCTGCTGTTCTGCCTCTTGCAGGGTGCGGGGTGGGGGAGCTGGGGCCAGTGCTGCTGGCCTTATCTCCCCCCGCTCCCTGTCCAGTCCTCAGCACGGCTTTAGAATCATGGCAGCGCTCCCCCATGCTTGGAACACAATGATTGGCTATTTCCATCAGCCAATCAGAGTGCAAATAAAGCATTATGGGCAGACAGACAGACAGACTTAGGTTTTTATAATATTAGAATTTTGCTGATAGGCTAAAAATGAAGGGAAATGTGTGGCAAAACATACATGCCAGGGTGGATTAAAAATAGAGGAATGAAAAAAAAAAAAATGAGAAGCCACAAAATGAGTTTTGTTTGTTATTTCTTAAGCTAAATACATAAAGCAGACTTTATTTTAGTTTAAATAGTTAGTTTAAATTTTTTGTTTAAATATTTAGTTTAATATTTAGTTGAAATATGTTTTTTCTCTTCTACAAATAAAGATATTTAAAAGTAAATAGGAAATTACATCAACCTATATGAAGGCCTAACCTTGTTCTAATCAATAAAAATGGCTTAAATACAAATAAAAATTAATTTTCAAGCAGTACTTGTTTGCTACTTTCATTTCAAAGAAGGTCAAACCACCAATTTGGTGGAAATCCCTGGCTAAGTACTTGAAATTGGAGTTTAAAGATGTGGTGAACATGCTTTTTGGACAGCTGCAGTTTCTTTGGCTGGGCCCAGGAAAATATTTTCTTTATTTCAGTTTTTTTCAACTAGTTTGGCTCAACAACTAGTCTTTTCAAAGTAGAGAATTGATGGAATTGAAAAACAAAGAAATGTTGTTTCCCTCTCCCAGTCTATAAAATCTACTTGTTCTGAAATCAGAAAGACCTTAGTGACCAGAAACCATCAGTCATACAAATGGAAACTTTCATGATGTAAATCAAAGTTTCCTGCTTGTTCAGTTGTTTTAAATCAATCACCCTGCTATATAGCAAATCAACAAAAGAGTCACAATAGAAGCCGGCTTGCCTGACTCAGAGTCCAGTGCACTGGAGCACACTGCTTCTCATCACTCATGAACCAGATGACAGTAAATCACACACAATAGGTTCATCTACATGTTCATATTAATGTGCAGCGATAAACTCCAGCACATATCGTGTCAGATTTTATTGCTCCCGGGCACTGTGTTTACAAGTGCACCCGGGACCACAGCATGTTGAGCTGAGTCAGAGCAGCTCCAGCTGGCAGAGGGTCCAGGGGTTCAGCCTGCCAGCCTGGGGCTGCTCCAACCTGCCTCAATTATGCTGCAGAGGGTCTGGCTGGGGCACAAGAGTGCTTCAGTGTGGGGTTAGCTGGCAGGCAGCCCCTGCACCGAAACACCCTTGTGCCCTAGCCAGCCAGCTCAGCATCTCCATGTGCATTGCTGCCCACAAGAAAACTCTGTAGCAGGAGCTTTATAAATACTAATCTGCTGCAGAGTGTATTCATTTCCTGCAGCCTAATAGGACCTCACGTGTAGACACCAAGATGTTTACTGCAGAGCTAATTAGGCAATACTGCAGTCAATGTCTTATGCAGATGCACTCAGTGAGTTAAAACAATCAGCTCATGTTTGCAGAAACAGTTGTGACTTATCTGGTAAGGTGACAGGCCAGCTTTGAAGCCTGGAATGAGGGTAGGGCTAGTGAAAATATCATTAGGAATTTTCTGAGATTTGCAAAGATGGATGAAAGTGGTTTATCTTCAATGGCCATAGAACTCCATGTTCAGAAAAGAGCCAAGTGGTAAAGGCAAGCTACTTATTTGCTATTCTCATCTATTACATATATTAAACCTTGCATTTATTATTTGAATGATTGCAAGTCCCTAATATGAAGGTGGCTTGAAGGATTTAGTTCTTGGTAACTGGATGGTAACCTAATAGATTTACCCTCAAGATAGTGACTTTGCATTTGGGACTTTCCTGTGCCCAACAGCTCTGTAGTAAAGCACCTATGCCACCTCCTGAAACAAAAAGAACATAATGACGGTAAGGGACCCAGGGATCCTAACTAATTTCTGAGCCCATTGTATTGACTGTGGCCTAAATACATACTGAGATAAGACCTATCCTAAAGAAGTTCCAATCTAAAGAGCTCAAGGCTGGGAGAGCAGAAAGAATACCATTGCCATTTTACGTATGGTCAACTGAGGCATACAGAAAACTGACTTGCTTAAGGTCATGATGGAACTAGGACCTCATTAAAATAAATGGAGCTCAAAAAAGTTTGCTTATCACCAATTTTTAATAGCTATGCCAGACTGACTACAGCATTAGGAGGCTATACCAATCATATAACTGAACAGTGTTGATTCCACATTTTACTATTTTTCAAAAGAGGCCAAATACTAGTAGTTTGGCTCTCCATAGGTGGCATGCATACCTTACTCCAGAGGTACTGCCTCTGCATTGAGGGGGCCTATTTGTGGAAGAAGGTAGTATTTAACATGAATTAAAGGTATCTGAATCTAGCCTAAAAGGGAAGTTGCTGATGAATACATCTTACCGTTTTTCATAAACCTGCCTGACACTTTCAGCATTAAAAGCAGCATTTGACACAAGTGACAGCTGACTTAGCTTTCCATGGCATAGCATTTTGATTGGCTGACATTCAGGAGTACCGTAGAGGAATACTTCTCAGTTGATTAAAAAAGGAAAAGACGCCTAAGTTACCACATCACTGCTATCTTCAGCCATCATTGCTGTCTTCTGTCTGGCTGCTTCTGCAAGCTTGTCTGAATAAAAAATAAAATGCCAAAGCCATCAGCAGATAGCAAAGACTAGAAAGATTTTGGTGCTGACACAAGTCTCTTCACTCAACAAAATGTGTTGCTGAGGAAAAACATGAAAAATTTCACATACAATACAGTCAGTGCAGACCACTGCATAAAGATGTGCTTAGTCTGCAAATATTTTTAAGTGGCACATCTCCTAGGGAACTGATTTGAGTGTCTAATTCTTAACAGCAGCACTAAATGCTCTTTAAAAGGGATTTTAATTCCATTTAGATGAAACTATTTCTTTGTCTTTTGCATGTCTCCCTCCCACACTGGTTCCATTTGTTCCTCTTAAGGCAGCTTTCAGAGCCTTCTTAGCTGTAGTGCATGACATAATTGTTGTTACTATTATACATATTTAAAGACATGTTTATCATCTTTTGCTGTGTTTTGAGTAGTTCAAAGACAAAATTAAAGCCTGGTTGGTTGGCCAAGTGTCCAGAATGCTATAGTGTTCAACAAGTGGTAGTAGGCAACCATCAATCCTCTGAATCATGCTGTACATGTAAGAGGTCTTGTCAGGTGGCTGATGAATCCACTTGTAGGGAGTCATGTGACCATCACACCAAGACCTTCAACACATACACCTAGGCAAGAGTATGGAGGAGTGAAGGCTGCCCTAGACCTACCATTCCTCCATTAAACCATTGAGATGGAATCCACAGTCCAGACTGAGTCCAGACAGTCAGTGCCTCAATGGTTGTAGCTTTTGTCAGAGAGCAATACATAAGAACTGCTGCTGACTGTACCTCCAACTCTTCCTATATATATACACGTGTGTGTGTGTGTATGTGTGTCTTTATCTATTTATCTATTTACTAGCAAATTTCCCGTCAAGAATGATGGGCAGGGACAGAGGCCTGCATCTACCGCCCCCCTATCCCAGGGGGCTGTGGCCACTCCCCAGCTCCCCCCCCCCACTGCTTCGGGCCAGGGCTGGGGCTGCTTCCCCCTGCCTCCCCTACTGCTTTGGGCTGGGATAGGCTGGGACTGGTCCTCCCCTGCCCTTGGGGCTGTTTCCCCCCTCCCCTCCACCACTTCAGGTGATCCCGCCTCCTCTTCCCTCCCCTCTGACACTTTGAGCCAAGTCGGGGCCCATGCCTGCTCTCCCCCGGCCCCCGGCCCCCCACCAATTCAGGCCAGAGATGGTGCCTCACCCCCCCCGCTCAACCACTGCTGCTGTCACCTCAGGCCACGAGGAGCGAGGCCAGCTCTGTTGGCCTCACCCCCCACTCCGCCGCCACTATCATGGCAGCGCAGCTGCCAGCTCCTGTCCAAACGCTTACACTCTGATTGGTTGTTTCAGAGTGCAAATAAAGCATTACAAACAGACAGACTAAGGCTTTTATAATATTAGAATTAGCCAATTGCCCATCAAGAATGACGGGGGGGGGGAGCAGGTGGGGGCAGAGCCCTGTGCCCCCCCCCCCCATCCAGGCCTGCTTCCCCCTTCCCTCCTGTTGCTTAGGGTACTGGCCCACTCCTTTCCCCCGCCCTACTGCAGCAGCGAAGGGAGAGGAGGAGTAGACCTGGACCTGATGCGGGGCAGCACTGGGCCTGAGGGTGGTGAGAAGCCAGGCTACCGTGGTGGAGAGGGAAGCAGCAGGCCTGGGCTGGCCCAGCAGTGTCAGGGACATGAGAGGAGCAGGAAACAACAATGGAAGCAGAGAGGGGTGGGCTGTGGCCAGCTCCAGTGGCCTTGCCTCCCATCCTCCACTCCATCATCACCACCTACAGGGAGCAGGGCAGGGGAGGGCAAGGGAGGGCAAGCCCCACACCCTGTTCTGTCCATTCTGTTGCCACACCCTCCAGGGAGCAGGACAGGGTGGGGGGATGAGGTCAGTGCTCCATGCCCTGTGCCGCCCCGCTCAATGCCCTGTGTCCCTACCATCATGGCAGTGCACCACTGCACTGCCACCTCCTGTCAAAATGCTTATTTGCACTCTGATTGGCTGTTTCAGTCAGCCAATCAGAGCACAAATAAAGCCTTATGGACAGACAGATGGACAAACAGACAGATTAAGACTTTTATAATATTGGAATATATATATGCATATATATGTATGTATGTATGGATTTCTATTGAGAATGAGAGCAGAACAGTTTATCTCCTATTCAGAATGCCATGCCCCAAATGCCTGCAAGATTTATCCTCAGGACAATCCATTCCAGTGTTCTGAGGAGTGTGATTCATATGTACAGAAGAAGATGCAGGGACTTTATATAAGTTGTCCTGTCTTTGACTTCAACAAATTTTGGATTAAATTAATAACTTCCACTGATATCAGTGGGAGTGATTTGTATTCTGAGGCTATAAGAAGGAGAAAGCCAGGACTTGGGAATGCAGGATTAGTAATTGAAGGGAAGCCCTCTATCCCCAGATTAGGACAAAGGGATCTTACTTTGTCAAACAGGGGCCTGGAATAGAGAGAGAGCACGTCTGTCTCTTCTCAAAAGAGCCACTTACTTGTAAAGGTAAACATACCTTTAACTAGTATTCATATCAGGCAATGGAAATGAAAAAATATACTCATGCCTAGGGGGATGGATATAGACTGGATCCCAGTATCTCTGAGTTCTTGCTGTTCATTTCCCCAAACAACTCATGTCCATTATTCCCCAAACTCCTGAGGTTTACAACCACAGATATATAATCATGAATGGTATGCATTTATCTACATTTTGACTGGATATATTCAGTTTCTTTGTTTCACTGAAACTTTTGGAACAAAACTGAATCAGTTCTTTTGTTGATGTAGAAGATGTCAATTAGTTTTGATTTATGTTGTTGTGCAAATTACACATCTGGAAGGAAGGATTCCTTATTTCCTGCCTTCACCAGGATGGACTGCTAAGTGCCACTCATTTGTTTACTTGTTACCTTATCTGTGATTTTCCCTGACAAGACTGCTTTGTTTTTACACCCTAAGAAATGCAACACAAATACATCTGTTAACACTAAACTATATCTGATATATTTGGTTACTTCAGTTATTCCTAAATCCTAATAACATGGATAAACTATGATATAGTCTGTTTGGATTATCTAATTTAAGTCCCTGTACTCTGTTTTATCTGAACTGGTTTAGCTGGACATGTTAATTGTTTCTTTCATTTGCTAACCAAGCTAATTGTCCATAAAGGTTCACATTGTGCTCGCTCAGATACAGGTTTTTGGGACCTTCTGCTTTTAGCCACACTTCTCAGATTAACCCAGAATTTCTATTATTTAGTTAAACCTTTACATTAACAACATATAGACCCAATCTTTATATACTGGAGGATGCATATCATATGGATGCACTTATGCCAAGACTTCTAATGTGTTCCTTACAGTGATGATTCCGGAATATCTCCAAATCATAGGTCATTTTGACAGTGGATACCTTTATGTGATAGCATTACATTTTTCCAGACTCTCAAAGTGATTCCTTATGCTAGCCAACATGACCTTTTCTTATCAAAGGTGAGCTTCAGCTAGCTGGCCTCTATTTGGGGACCAATTCAATGCCAGATGTTATGTGAGTGTGACAATAGTTTTTTCCAGCTAAGGAAAAACAAAAGTCCCCATGAGCAAGAGCACCTTGTCTCTCCTCTGATAGGCTATACTGGAATTGATACGAGAGTAGCTTTCTATCTCAGCATGATGCAGAGTCATTGGAGATTTAAACTGGCAGTAAAGCAGAAAAGTGTCAAAGGGCATATTGCTCAGTTATGCTGCCAGGCAGTGTGGTAAGGAGATGTAACACATTGCTTCATGTCCTGAACTGCCTGCCACCTTTGTGCAGCACTGTGCATCCCTGCCAATAAGCTCCTCTCTCCTCACAGGGAGAGAAAGGTGGGCATCATTCAGGCAACGTTCAGGGGGCAGGAACAAACAATAGTTGAAGTAGGGACAGGAGCCTTGAAGAAGAGAATGAGGTTTTGAAAGAGACAAAAAGCCAGTGGAAGGAATGAAGCATAAGGCTGACATGGTTGGAGCCATGAGATTCTTTAAATTGAATTTCTATACAGTATAACTTCCCTTTCATGTATTAATTTGTATGTGCTCTAGCAGCCTGATTTAGTGTTATTATCAAAAAGAGCTCCTATGCTGCCTTTGTCAAAGAAATATTACAAATTATTCCAGATAAGTAATGGAACTAAAGACCTTTAAAACTAATTGGCCATTCCACAATCTCCTTAATATCCTTTCTTGTATAACAAAAAATGGGAAGGCAATTAAGGGCATATACCAAAAAATCAGTGGCCAGTCTGTTGTATGAGAATATGATTAATATGTCCTTGGCCTTTCCTCTCAAGAAAAAACAAGGATGGCAATGAATAAAAGATTACCCATCAGTAGCCAGGATGGCTAAGAAAAATATAGTCCCTGATTCAGCCCCGGCTTGTGAATGATAGTGAAAAAGTATCAATAAGAATAATGGTCTCATAACCACAGCTAGGAAAATAAAGTGTTGCCATTTTTATCTCACTAAGAGTGTGCAGACACACGCTGCTATTACTGTGAAATAATTTGCCCCAGATTTTACTCAGTAGTAAGTTTACTCCATAATAAGGAGCAGACACACAACCGGCTCTTCCCAGTTGGGTGCTCACAGCAGGTGCTAGTACAGGTTCTGGCCACTAGTTGGAAGGGGAGCAGCCAGTTTGTATTGAGCAAACCTCTGTCTTGAAGATAAAACTGCGGGTCATACTGGACATTATGCTTAAGACACGTTAACTGCACTTAGAATGCAAGCATCCATATGTTCAAGCAGTAAAATATGCGCTAAGTGTGATTGTATCATAGCAATGTTTGGACTTTTTATAGGAGGAGTCTACATAGACTGTAGCAAGTAAAGCATGTTCAGCTACTGTGGGACCGCTCTGTAGAAATAGTATGGACACAGTTCATTGATTGTTAATCACACCCCTCCTCCGCCCCCCACCACACTGGAGCCTTGAACTGGCTCTGGTGTGGCATCAGGGCTGGGAACACTAATCAGCAAGCTGTGTATAAGAGATTTGTTAAAGGTCTTTCTAAACATTACTGAATGACTGCTCAGAACACATTCTAACTTTTAATACATTATGGTAATGCTAAATATGATCTAAATAAAATACATGGTAATTGTCCCATGCAACAAGGCCCTGAATAATGGAGTGGACACAGGACCAGTACACCAAACTATCTTACACCCATGTATAGTTACTCCTTAGCTTTTGAAGAGCAACTTCACCCTGGAATGGAGTGATGTATACCAGCATAAAACTGTGTGTTGCATGTTCACTCTACTTTTACTAGTGAGTAAAAGCAATTTACTTCATAGTAAAAGTGTTGCATGTGTATACCCTGACTGGGGAACCCTCCAGTAACATAACTTTAATAAAGCAGTGCTCCTTTTGGGAAAGAGTTCTTGCTAGCAGTTTTGAGAAATCTTTGCAAAGGCTAAGGATGTCACCCTCCCACTTTACTCGGCCTTGGTGAGACAGAAACTGGAGTACTGCATCCAGTTCTGGGTGCTGCACTTCAAGAAGGATGTGGAGAAGCTTGAGAGAGTCCAGAGGAGGGCTACAAACATGATTAGAGGCCTGGAGACCAAGACGTATGAGAAGAGGCTGAGGGACTTGGGATTGTTCTACCTGGAGAAGAGAAGACTCAGGGAGAACTTGGTTGCAGCCAATAAGTATTTTGGGGTGCACTTTAGAGTTTGGAGGAGCATCTATTCACCAAGGCCCCCCAGGGAAGGACAAGAAATAATGGGCACAAGCTGATTGAAGATCATTTCAGGATAGACATAAAGAAAAACTTCTTTACAAGCTGAGTGCCGAGGGTTTGGAACAGGCTCCCCCAAGAAGTGGTACAGTCATCCATTGTGGCGATCTTCAAAAAACATCTTGACACCCATCTTGCTGGGATCATTTGATCCCAGTCTTTCCTGCCCACATACAGAGGCACTGGACCCAATAACTTGTAAATCCCTTCCAGCCCCTAACAACTATGAAACTGTGTGTCCTCTGAGCAGAGGGATGGATGGATACAGACTAGAATGGTGGAGAGATCCATTGTACAAACTTATTCATTCAGGCTGTACCTGTTTAGAGGGGGAAGGAAGAAGCCAGAAATTTGGGAAGTGGCCTGCAGCTTCCCATATGTCTTACCCTTTCTTAAATCAGACAGGTTCCACTACAGCTCAGCAACAAAAAGTTTTATTCTTTGTACAACATCGGAATTGCTATGTACTCCATTCACTGTATTAGATTCCCTACCTTTCCTTTTACAAAAGAAAAACAAATGAAAGGGGCAAGCAATTTGACATCCAATTAACAGGTGTAATGCACAATAACAGTGCAGAAGAGGAGGTGTACAGCAGTGGACTAATGTTACAGTTGATCTAATATGTGGTAAACAAATATAGGTGAATACGTAAGAAATCTTTACGGGAACAATAATTCACAGGACAGCAAAAGAAATTGCCTAACATAATGGCTAGTATTATTGTTCAATTAACACAAGCTGTCCCTGCGCAATTCTGTTTCTTGGCCCTGACATACATAGCAGCCTCTTCTACCTTAGTCTGTTATCAGGTTTCATTTGCCTGCCAACTGTAATCAGCTAGATGTTTCAGAGCAAATATTAATGGTTAATCCTGAATTTAAAATCCATTTCCTTTGTTAAAACACTAGTCTTTTTGTTAGAGGAAAAATGGTAAAGATATGCCATCTTGTCCTGAAACCTCAGTGCACAAGCATCTCCAGAACCACTGCCCTAGATGAGAGGTGTCAATCATGTGATCTATGGGCTGGATCTCGCCCAAGGAGTGGTGTCATCTGGCCCATAGGGTTCCTGGAGGGGGCAGGAATTTGAGGGGATGGGGTGAGCAGGGATGGGTCCTTCTGCTAAAATCCAGGGTACAGAGCCTTGTTGTGGGCGTGTTTTGGTAGCAGAAAGCAAGCAACTGTTGCCACTGGAAGCGTGTCTGGATCTAGCCCACGAAAAGCCCCATGGTCTGGATCCAACCAGGGGGGCCAAACCAGTTTGACACCCTAGTTCTAGAGCAAGCCTGGTGCAAAAATAACTACAAGACATAAACATGTAGAGTGACTATGAGTGACTATGTAAATGAGATGACATAGGGTTAAAAATGAGTTAGGCTTCTAAGTATGCTCATATGAAGAGGTACTTCCCATGCAGTCTCAGCCTGAGCTGCATGCTTCTGCCACTAACAGGATGTGCTGAGGTCTCTGCTAACAAACCTGGCTCCCAAGCGCTTATTAAACATTACACTGAAGGAGATGAAGCCACAGTGCTGAGCTCAAACTACAAGATTCCTGTACCTTGATGTCTGTAACCCGATTCTTCTTGCAATATGCAATGGAAATAGCCTTTGAAATCCTCATGTAAGGAAGAGGGTGAGAGGTGAGATGGAAAGGAAAGTGTATTTGTTACAAGAAATATACACAAGTGACATCGACAAGTTGGACAAGCAGTCACTGCTGAATATATTCAACTAGTGGAAAAAGTAAATTCTAGGTCACTCGGCCCACTCAATGAGCTTTTGAAATAGTACAGATGAGAGGAACCGGGTACAGGAAAGCATAAAAACTAGTGAATGGAGATCTTAAAAATATACAGTCTGGATACCCAACCACCAGTCCCTCGAGAATGGCCACAGTGTGAGGGACTCCTTAGGCAGTTAGGCACCACAGCAGTTGTCACTGCAGTGAGAGGAGGGGTTATGATAACTGCTTCCCAGTAAGGGGAGAGGAAGCACAAACTGTGAAGCCTGGCTTGAGACTGCAAAACAGTAGAGTCAAATCTGCAACTTGTGTATTTAACAGAAGCAAATGAACCAATGACAGTTTAGCCTGGTAGAGGTTTTGATAACTTCAGTCAAATCCTGGAGTTCTCATTCAGTTGTTACTCAGTCCATTCTCAGGCAAAACTGCCCTGGCAATTACCAGGATTGTGTTATGATTGGCAGGTAAAACACTGCTTCCAAAATCCACCCGCAATGTTAAAACTGGCTCTGCCTGTAAAATAAAATGCATCCCTCATTTGCTGCTGTATCACTGTCTCATCAGCAATTCTTTGAGCTCAATTAGATATTCAGCCATGATAACTTTTAACATCATTATAAGGGCAAACAAACACAGTGTACATTATCGAACTCTTGCTGCTGTTCAGAAGCCCAGGTGACCATTTACCTCTAAAGATGTAGTTTTTCATTAATGAGTTATTGCTTTTTATCAGACTGCACTTTCCATATGAGAAAGAATCTTCCACCCCCAGTAAAAGGGATCTTGGGAAATCTCATTTAAATTTCAAGGACCTCTTAGGGATAGTCGTTAATGGTTATGCTAATTGGCATAGGGTCTGAGTGACAGTTATGTCCGGGAATGATTTGCAAATCACATTTTCTTGGAGCTTATTAGCAGTCTCATTAACTGTACAACAGTACATTACTTTCAGAAATTCAGATCTAAGCAGAAAATTAAAATTATTTGCTAAATGACCTAATAAAATTGAATAAAATGTGCTGAGAAAATGAAAACTAAAGTATATCAAGGCTCCAGAATTTGGCTAAAAATAATTTCCATTTTCTATTGATGTCTACCTCCCCTGGGTGTACTTTCAGCCTATAGAGAGGATGTTAAAGACCCATTTGGATAAAAAAGCATATCCATGTTGAGCCCATCTCAGCAGTGACAATACCACCCACTTATTTCACTCAGGCTAGGATCAGGCACTGCATTTGTCCTGACACCAGTTGTGCCTGTGTTTATCCCAGAACAGAAATGGTTCAGGATTGGCATGTATACACACTGCCCCTCCAATAAGGGTTTAATGAATGACTGAATGCACTGCTGTTTTTCTGCCATTGATTCAATGATGCAGTCCTGGGACAACTGTTCAGTCACATTTTGCAATGCCTTGGGACAAACTTAGCATGTCTTACCCCATGACCCCCTTTAGGTGTTGTTCTAGGACAATGGACATCAACCTGTGAATGACTGCACTTTGTCCCAGAAGAAAAGGGTTTCTCCCAGGACAAATCCAATGTCTGTTTGCAGCCTCAGGGCCAGTGTTAAGATACATAGAGAAATCCTGTCCACCAACTAAGTGCCTAAGTGGATTTAGGTGCCTAAGTGTGCTCTTATTCCACCCTCCTTAAGCCCCTGAATAGCTGTTAATGAAAAGGTGGCTAGATCCTCCTCCTCTATGCTCTTTTTGCTGACTTAGTTTTAAAGCTAAGATAAAAGGGTTTTATAAAAGTTAATGCATTAATGGATTTTCAGGGACTCAGATAGGAAAGAATATGATTGTATTTAGGTGTCTACATCCACTTTGATAGCTAATAGGTAGAGTAAGATCTGATCCCTAGTGTGCATGGGCCAGCATGTATATTTCTTGAATTCCATCTCTCCAGTCTCCCCTATCATTTCCTCTAAATCCTTTTCCCTCCCTGCTTCCATATTAGTTGCTTAAAATAAGCAGCAGACTGCACAGCTCCATGATTTTGCAATGAAATCTACCTGTGGAGACACTGACACTCACAATCCACCCACTGATGTCCCCACAGATTCTTGTTCAGTGATTCTGTCCATGTAAGCAGATTCTTTTGCATGGCGCTGGCCTATATTTTTTGAACTACTGCAAATATTTACTCCTTTTATCATGTAGCCATAGGTTTTGAAGACCTTAAAGGCTGATCTTCATTGAGCTATATTTTAGGCTCTCCTGGGAAGGAAAAATAGTCCTTGGGTTCTCCTATTTATACAGAAAATGTCAAGTTTTCTAAACTGCACTTCATTACATTTATCTGAAATCCATTTTATAGCACATATGTTTAAAATGTTACAAAACTGGCAGGACATCATGCTACTCAAACTGAGTGCTGTTCCTCAACATATGCTACACATATAATCTAAATATAATACTAAAGTACTTGATGACGAATTTTCAGGTGAAAAATCTAAGGAGTGAACCTACAAAATGTATATGGGAGAAATATTTTCTTAAAGATTGTAAGTCACATCCAAACAGATATATTTTTGCACAAACCAGGAAGTCATAGAACTATTACAAATACTCCACTCCACAATTTCACACAAATATTTCACACAAATATTTCCCTTACTTTCTGTTCAGAAACCTATTTTATTTGGGCTTCAGGTTCAGAATCTCAGAACTCTTTGAATCCACTGGATTTTGTACTAACAGTCTGCAAAACAATTAATTTCACATGCTCTTTATGGAAAAATAGACAGTCCAGGATCATTCAGGAAATACACTTCAGTTCCCATCAAAGGCTTGTGAAATGTTATTAACCTTACGCTGAAGCTGGCCTGAGATTCACATTTGCAATGAAACTAGTGATTTCTACTGACTTTATAGCAGGGGTGTTGTTAGCTGTGTTAGTCTGTAGCCAGGCAGAAGATAGGGTAGGGTGGCACCTTAGAGAATAATTGGTTCAGAGAGGCATGAGCTTTCATAGGCAACAACCTAATTTGTCAGATGCTATGAACTTAAAGGTGCCACCCTGCCCTACTTTCTGCTCCATTAGCTTTATGTGTCGGTAGGAATATTTGCATGTCTAGCTCACATGCTTTGGCAGCTATGGGTTTTAGAAGGATTAACAGGTGAGTGTGCAGTTTTGCTGGCATAATGCTAATCTCACATATGTCTGTTTTACATGAGTGTGGTCCACAGATTTAAGTGGAACTGCTGGTTTGAAGAAGTGAAGTTCATTTAGGCTCACTGTGTCATTTTTAAAGAGCTGATTCTAAGTTAGCAATTTTTCATCCTCACTGTTTTTCCATAAAAAATATCATGTTTATCTAACCAGAATCCTTTTGGAAAAGTGGCTCACTTCAGTGAAGTTTTATTTTAATAAACAAACTAAATATTTTGATAAAAGCATAACATCTGGTTTCCACATTTTTTGGAACAGAATGTTGGACTCTTTTGTTTCAAAATGAATTTTTTAAAAAGAATTGGTTGGTTTTAAATGAAAACATTCACAAGTTCTTAAGGGAGCGGTGTACATAGGAGGTGCACCCTATGCAGTAGGCAACCAGGGAAGTGGTGGCAGCTGAACCACTAGCAGTGGCAGTGATGACTGAGCCATACTGGGAGTGGTTGCCACTCTTGTGTTCCCGTTAAGTCAGAATATGTGGCTGGTGGCCTGTTCACCCACCCCTAGTTGGGCTACTGTTTTAAGGGGGTCAAAATGGGAATAAAGTATTTTCAAGTTATAAAAACAAGCTATTTTGATTAGACCAAAATTATTTTCTTTTTAATATTTGTTTCTCTATTTTATCAGTGACAGCAACCAAATCCTGAAAAACAGAAAGTCCAGTTATTCTCTGTCAATAAAATGCCCCAGTTTTTTCATCATCTCAAACATACATTTTACATGTATTCTCACTGTTTTATGAACGATATAAACTCTGTGCTGCAAGAATGATTTCCCATTATGGGCAACCATCCATGTTGAGAGAGCATTTAAGAATATTTTATATTGGAAAAGAATGTTTCCTCCGTGTTACTAAACAATTTACAAGGATGTTACTTAAATACTCTCATTTCATTTTTGTAGCTCTCTTCTATTTTCAGCTCTTTCTGCTGCATGTTTTATATTACACAAAAACACCTCAGGGTGATTGGGGAAAAACAATGATGTACCCAGGTGTAGCAGCTGTCAGAGGTTCAGATGAGAGCTGTGTACTAACACTGCAAGAAAACAGCCAGCGTTCCATGACGCTGGAATCAACATGTCACAAAATGAATCTGCAAGTCACTGCTGTTCAGCAGACCTCACTTTAAAAAAGAAATAATTAACATAAATGAAATCTAGTACTGCTACAATATTACTGCTTCCTCTAACTTGACAGTACTAAAAAATAAGTTCCTCTGTTTATCCAGAGAACAGCTGTGCACAAGCAAAGTTGAAACGGAAGCATTCACGCATTGCCCAGCAGACTGGTCCAACCCTTAGGATAAGAAGCTAATTCATGTTCATTTTCCAATAGGCTGCAAAACAAGGTGATGGGTGACAGGAAACCCCAGATCAAGAAGTCTGGAAGGATGCCACCAAATCTCTTTATACATAGGGACCTCCTTAAATCATGATTTTGTGATTTTCATGGAAACTGAAAAATAGCTTTTTCCATGATCACCATGAAAAATGGCATTTCCCACAATTTTATGTGGAAGCACCCCCCTCCCCCCCAAATAAATAAATAAAAGCTTACTGGGATACAAAGAAAGCACTGCAATCCCTGCAGCCATAGACCACGTGGTTTGAGAGAGAGCTACTGAGAGGCTGAGCTAGCAACATAGACTCAGTAAAGATGACAAACAGAAAAGCAAAAGGGTTTGGCACCATCTTTTAAGAAACCAGTTGCAATCCTGCAGCAATGCTGCAGTCTCAAGATGATGAGTGAAAAGAAATTCAAGAAAGCTAGATACATTTCAGCTAAGTGTCATGTCAGGCAGTCCCATGTAGGAACATTGCATACCAGATGGTGGTAAATTGTTTTCATAGAATCATAAAATCATAAAAAGTTAGGGCTAGAAGGGACCTCAGGAGGTCATCTAGTCCAACCCCTAGCTCAAAGCAGGACCATCCCCAACAAGATCATCCTAGCCAAAGTTTTGTCTAGCCAGTTCTTGAAAACCTCCAAGGATGGAGATTCCACTACCTCTCTGGGTAACCTGTTCCAGTGTTTTACTACCTCCTGGTATTCTTCCTAATATCTAAGCTAAACTTCCCTTCCTGCAACTTGAGACCATTGCTCCTCGTTCTGTCATCTGCCACCACTGAAAACAGTGTAGCCTCATCCTCTTTTGAACCCCACTTCAGGTAATTGAAGGCTGCTATTAAATCCCCTCTAAGTCTTTTCTACTCTAGACTAAATAAGCCCATTTCCCTCAGCCCGTCCTCATAAGTCATGTCCCCCAGCCCTCCCACCATTTTTGTTGCCCTCCGCTGGACTCTTTCCAATTTATCCACATCCTTTCTGTAGTGGGAGGCCGAAAACTGAACACAGGACTCCAGATGTGGCATCACTAGTGCTGAATAGAGGGGAATTATCACTTCCCTTGACCTACTGGCAACATACCTACCAGTGAAGCCCGGTATGCCATTAGCCTTCTTGGCAACAAGCGCACACTGCTAGCTCATATTCAGCATATTGTCTGCTGCAGGGGCAGGCAAAATACAGCCTGTGGGGCCCCTAAAAATTTAGAAAATTATTGTTTATCTTCTCTTGCCTGCCTGTCAAAGATGACAGGAACCAGGAGCAGTAGCACCCAAGGGGAGCCAGCAGCAGGACCTAGCAGCCCAGCTATTTCCCTGCTTTTCTACCCATGCACTGCTCCAGCACCACATGGCTCCTGGCTAAATCACCATGGGAGCATTGGGCCCATTCCAGTACCCCAGGGCCAGGAGCAGGAGGTGTGTGTGCGTGTGTGTTTGTGTGCACGCGCACATGGAGGGAGAGACAGAATGTGTGTGTTCATAGAGTGAGTCCCACATGCACACCCCACCATACATATGCAACCACACCCCCCTCACACTGCCATACATGCAGACCCCCACACCCACACCCCCTCACATAACTCAGCCACCCTCACCCCGCACATAACCCCCCACAAACCCCATACCCACTCACACCACACATATCCACATACACACCCACATGTTCCCTCACCCCATACCCCTCACACCTATCCACCCTCCACAAACATACCCACACCCCTGCCCATACCCCACATACCCACAGACCCCTACAAACCTATACCCACCCTCATTCCCCCACCCCCTCACAATATACAAGAGTAAGACTTCATTTTAAGCTATTGTGTAATTACCTCTATGTATATTGCACAAGCACATGTAAATCAGAACAAAAGTATTTTTTAAATCAAATTAATGAATGTTGTAGAAAGATGTTCATTTTTAGAATATAATTTGGTATTCTTCTGGTTCCAAGATGGCAAAACCCCTTGCTGAAATGAGTATCTCTGGGGGGCAAGGAGAGAGACTCCTAGTGGCAACGGTCAGGGGTTAGGAGGCAGGATTGCTAGTCACAAGATGGCAATGGGGGGTGGGACCTGTCAAGGGGTGGGGATACCCATGCAGTCCTCAACAGCTTGCCAAAACTTGGTAAGCAGCCCTCCACCCAAAATAATCATCCATCCCTGATCTACTGTAGCCCCCAGGTCCTTTTCTGCAGAGCTGTTGTCTAGCCAGTCAGCCCCCAGCCTATTCTGGTGCATGGGATTGTTCCATCCTAAGTGCAGGAGCTTTTACTTGTCCTTGTTGAACCTTGTGAGATCCCATTTGGCCCAATCTTCCAATCTGTCTAGGTCACTTTAAATCCTAGCACTCCCCTCCAGCATATCTACTACTCCACCCAGCTTAGTTCATCTGCAAATTTGCTGAGGTTGCACTCTATGCCATCTTCCAGGTCATTGATGAAGACATTGAATAAAACTGGCCCCAGGACTGTCTCCTGGGGCACTCCACTTGATGCCAGCTGCCAACTAGACAGTGAGCTATTGATTACTACCCTCTGAGCCCAATAATCCATCCAGTTTTCTGTCCACCTTACAGTCTATTCATGCGCCCTTAGCTTGCCTGAGAGGATACTGTGGGAGAAAGTATCAAAAGCCTTGCTAAAATCAAGGTACACCATATCCACCAGTCTCCCCACATCCACAGAGCCACTTATATCATCATAAAAAGCATTAAGGTGGGAGCACCAAGGGAGGTGGTGCTCTCCCCTACCCTGGGGGTCTTCAAGAGGAGGTTAGATGAGTATCTAGCTGGGATCATCTAGACCCAGCACTCTTTCCTGCTTATGCAGGGGGTCGGACTCAATGATCTATTGAGGTCCCTTCCAACCCTAACATCTATGAATCTATGAATCTATTAAGGTTGTTCAGGCATGACTTGCCCCTGGTGAATCCATGCTGACTCTTCCTAATTAACTTTTTCTCCTCCAATTACTTAAAAATGGATTCCTTGAGGAGTTTCTCCATAATTTTTCCAGGGACTGAGGTGAAGCTCACTGGTCTGCATTTCCCTGGATCCTCCTTTTTTCCTTTTCTTAAATATGGGCACCATGTTTGCCCTTTTTCCAATCAGCTAACACCTGTCCTGATTGCCACAAGATTTCAAAGATGATGGCCAGTGGCTCTGGAATCACATCAGCCAATTCCCTCAGGAGCTTCGGTTGCATCCCAGTCAGCCCCATGGACTTGTACACGTCCAGCTTTTCTAAGTAGTCCCTAACCTGTTCTTTCACCACTGAGGGCTGCTCACCTCCCTCAAAAATTGCACTGCCTAGTGCAGTGGTGTGGGAGCTGAGCTTGCCTGTGAAGCAAAAAAGGCATTCAGTACCTCAGCCTTTTCTGCATTCTGTCACAAGTTTGACTACCCCACTCAGTAAGAGTCCCACACTTTCCCTGATCCTCCTCTTGCTACCGACATACTTGTGGAAACCCTTCTTGTTACCCTTCACATCCCTCACTAGCTGCAACTCCAATCATACTTTGGCCTTCCTGACTTCATCCCTGCATGCCTGAGCATTGCTCTTATATTCTTCCCTAGTTATTTGTCCAAGTTTCCACTTTGTATAAGCTTCCTTTTTGTGATTTAGTTTACTGAAGAGCTCCCTGCTAAGCCAAGCTGGTCTTCTGCCATACTTGCTAGTCTTCCTGCGCATCAGGATGGTTTGTTCCTGCCCTCTAAGTAAGGCCTCTTTAAAGTGCAGCCAGCTCTCCTGGACTCCTCTCACCCTCACACTGGCTTCCCAGGTGATCCTGCCCATGACTTCCTTGAGCAAGTCAAAGTCTGCTTTTCTGAAGTCCAAGGTCCTTACTCTGCTGTTCTCCATCCTTCTTTTCCTCAGGATCTTGAACTCTGTCATCTCATGGTCACTGCTTCCCAAGTTGTTATCCATTGTTACATTCCCCACCAATTCTTCCCTGTTTGTGAGCAGCAGGTCAAGATGAGCATGGCCCCTAGTTGGCTGCTCCAGCACTTATACCAGGAAGTTGTCCCCAACACTCACCAACAACTTCCTGGATTACCTGAGCCCTACTGTATTGCCTTCCCAGAAGATGTCAGGGTGATTGAAGTCCCCCATGAGAACTAGGGACTGTTTTGTTCATTATGCAATGTGACTCTGGATGTGTTGAGGAAAAACAGCATTGTTTGGCATTTAGAATCGAAAGTACATATAAAGTGAAAGGCTGCTGCAGAGGCTGAAGGTCAGAGCAAGAAACAAGCAACTATATGCTCAATCTTTAAAAGAACCACTGAAATCAGTTTGAGAAGAAAACAGGCTATATTTGTGCTAGTTGAGGCATTCATGGCCAGTAACATTCCTCTGGAGAAAACTGATAACCCTAACTACTTGAACAAACACGTGCCAAATGCTGGCAGTTTCCTATGTGTGGATAAGCTTTGCCAAGATTATCTACCAGAAGTAATTGTTTCGCATGTTCAGTCTACAAAATCTGCTTTAGCAGAATATGAATCAGTCTTGATTGTAGCAGATGAAGCAACAGATGCCCAAGATAACTATGTTCTGCACATTTTATTTGTGCCTAGGAGCTGGACAGACTGCAACCTGCCTGTTTTTCAAACAGAGCTTGTTCACCTTGCGTCTGTCAATTTTCCTCCCATGGCACAAGCTGTAGTGAAGGTTGTTGTAAACTATGTCTTAGAAATTAACAAGATCTCAGCATTTTTGTTTGATAAGGCAATGCATATGTGCAAAGCTTTCTCTGTTGTGCTCCATGGAATGATGCCCGATGCACATGACCTGCAATGCACACATCCTTTCTTTAGTAAGTGACATCTGGCGCACACATTTTCCTAGTATGGATAGCCTGGTTTCCTCTTTTTAAAAAGTGTTCAAACATTGTCCAGGCTGTAAGCTTTGATACAGGAAATCTACATGTGACTGTGTTACTTCCACCAGAGCCAGTGCTTACAAGGTGGAAGTTGTAGTTTAATGCAGTTTGATACTATGCAAATAATATGAAATACTATAAGCTATTCATGACAAGGAGCCTGAAATCATGCCCAGCACATAGTGCTTAAACATGCTTAAACTAAGTGATCTCTTAGACAGTGTGACATTGAACTAAGACAGGGTGACATTGAAGTTCAAGTTAGGTTTGTGCCTGAAAATCTGATCCAGTTCAGGGAGCTTCTAACGTGGTTTGAAAATTGACAGGCTTTGATCTACCAAGCTCAGAACAAGCTGATGGATTTGATAAATTGGATCGAAGACACGGCATCACAACAACTTTCAAACTGCCAATGTGAAAATCAACAGAGACAAGAACTGTTCCAGGCAATAGCTGCAAAGTTGAATCAGTACTATAAGAACGATCAGTTCTTGTCTCCCTGGTTTAAACAATCCACCACCATGGTTTAAACAATCAGCTATCTCTTTTTTTAGTGCTGTTCACATTTTTTACCCTAATCAGGTGCCTTTTCTGAGTTTGGACCCTCAGCTACTGAAATCAGTCCCTGAATGGCCAAAACGGTATGACAAAGAATGTGCTGCTGATATGAACTTTGTCAAAGAGTGCCATACACCTTTGACTGTAACTGTGTATGCTTAATCTAAATCTGCTGTCAGTTGTGGCCATTGTTTCTAGTTACCCCAGGGGCTGCTCTGGTAAACAGAGTATTTCCTATTCCTTGCTTCACTCCCCCCGCAATGAATTTATAGACAACCACAAGATCACTTCTCAGCCTTCTCTTGAAGATGCTGAAGAGGTCCAGGTCCATCAATCTCTCCTCATAGAACATTACCTGTGGGCCTTTAACCATACGGGTGCTCAAACAGTCATGCCAGTGGTTCAGCTATGACAATGGCCAATTACTTCAGCACCCTTGGATGAAGATCATCTGGGCCTGCTGATTTGAACACATCCAGCCCCTCCAAGTGCCCCTTCATTAGGTTGGCACTAACTCTTGGTGAGCTGATGTCCCTCTTGTGCCTGGCTATAGTCCAAATGGGAGATAAGTCCTTATCCGTGTTCAGGAATACAGATGCAAAAAACTATTGAAGAGCTCAGCTTTGTTCCTTCTATCTATCACCAATTGCCCTAGTATGTCCTGGAGAGGTCCTACATTACCAGACTTCTTTTTGCTTCCTATATACCTAAAGAAGGACTTTTTATTGTCTTTAATTTTTGTTGCCAGTCTGAGATCCACTGTTGCTTTGGCCTCTCTAACTGACTCTGTGCAAGTACGACCCAAGTAGGTATACTCCCCTTTGGTGGCTACCCCCTGCTTCCATGGTTTGTATGCCTCTTTTTTTGCCCCTTTTTGCCCCTTTTTTTGCCCCTTTTTTTGCCCCTAGGCTTTCCTGGATTTTCCTGTTCTTGGCCCCTTTACCCCACCCACCTTGATTTGCCATGGGACAGTCCTCTTCTGTGCCCTAAGGATCATTCTCTTGAGAAACAACCACCCTTCCTGTACTCCCATCTCACCAATACTCCTGTTCCTCAGTACTTCACTTACTAATTTCCTGAGCTCATTTAAATTGGACTTTCTGAAATCTTGTATGTCTGCCCTACTGGTTATCTTTCCCACCTTTCACTGGCTAGTGAATTCTAACAATTGGTGGTCACTATCCCCTAGGTTGCCCTCTATCTGCAGATCTCCCACCATATCATCCCCTGTAGCAAATACCAAGTCCAGTAAATTCATATTTGTATAAATTTATATTCATAATATATTTCAAATTAGATTTAAATATAATACTTGGATGTATAATAATACCATAATTTATTTGATATTTATGCAGACTTTGCTATTTAATTATGCTATGGTTTTTGCCTCTTAGCCAACCAGCAGCAAGGAGCAGAGCTGCCAGGGCTCAGCAGTGTTGGGGGAGGGGAGGCTCGCCACAAAAAGACCACAAAATTGTTTCTGTGTGCTGTGAGTGGCCCATGAAAATCCCTTTTTCTCACTGTAATTTAAGTAGGTCCCTACTTGTACAGGACACTAAGCACTTACCAGATAGTAATGGGTTTTAGCTTGAAACATACTGTGACTGCTCTCCTGCATGCAATAGGCTCTACAGCACTGCCCTGTGCTAGTTAGCTTAGCTTAGTCTTAGCCATTGCTGTGAAGGTTGGATGTTTGACCTTCACGCTGTCAGGAATCTAATCTCAGCACCTTCCCCTGCATCTTGGCTTCAGCTTCGCCACTCTACATAGACAGGGATTGGAGAAGACTCAGTCTGCCCAGTGCTTACATTATACAGGCACTGTTGAAGTGACTGCACTGGATGTGTGCCTTTTTTTGCATCAAACAGCTTGTGCAAATTATGGTTTTCTTCCCTTTCACCAAGTCACTTCCCAGAACATTTGATTCAGTGTAAGGAAAGGTTAACAAGACCCTGTAGAAAGCTCATGGTAGGCATGAGCAGACATCTACTGACAGGTGGACTGCAGGCTACAGCAAAAGGACTTGGTTTGATAGAAGTACTCTGATTGGTTGCTGAGGATTTTAAAGGAGTAAATTAATCTTTCTGAACCTGCTCTTCATTCTACATTTCAAACTAGTACCTTAAAGATACCCAGTGCCCTTTCCCAGCAAGAGAAACTTCCCAATAGTTCTTAGTGTCACTGACTGGATGAGGGAAATAGTACCCCACACAAATCTCCCATACAGGAAGTTTATGGGTTTCCAAAGCAAGACAATGTTGAACAAACATAATTACATTCAAGTATGAAAAAGACTTTCATCTCAATGGTTCCTCCCTCTGAGTCCAGGGAAGATGCTATTTGTTGCCTGTCACTATCATCATCTAAATTTATACTGCTCATAAGTTAGTTAAAAACTCCCCAGGTGGGAGATGGAGACCAATTTCTTCAAAGACACTGGAGGCAACGGGGGAAAAGTCTTGTTTAAGGGATCTTGACCTGCTAAAAAAATACAGCATTTTCCATAACCTGACCAATTATTTGTGCCTTCTCCCCAGTACAGAAAGGAAGAAGAAGGGATCTGTAATCCAAATTAAGGTATCAATGTCACTGCAGTATAATATATGCAGGAAATCAATACAATCTACATCATGATATGCAGATCAAGTCACACAGGACACTTAGCACATGTTTTATTTAGCTCATAGTAAGTAGTACTGTGCCATATTAAAAAATTTAAGGTGTTCTAAGCAGTCACATGCTAATGCTTGCTGTGATTTTAACCCAGTCTGGACAAGGGCTGCTGCTGGTTGTGTTCCTTTCTTTCCTCTGATACTGTGGTACTGGATGCAGCAGCTCACATCTGCTTGTGAGGACATTCAACCCCCATAACTGGAGGTAGCATCCTGCTAGCTGCATAACCAACACTGCACAGCCAGGAGCGCCTGCCCTTGGCATGCCAGAGCAGGCTAGGTCTCTGGTGGCAGCCAGAGACAGGCCTGGGAGAGGGTGCTACCCTTGCCAGTGGGCCACGTCTGATGAAGCCCCAGGGCTACGGATTCTGCAGCAGGCCACACTCACTTACAGCCCCATCCCCAAATTCCCTGGATCATTTACAGGCTGGGGAGCTAGATGGAGTGGCATATATTGATACTAGGGCTGTGCGAAATTTCATCGGCAGTTCATTTCAATGCTGTTTCTACTCATTTTGGGATTGAAACAGAGACATTAAAATGAAACAGAGAGCTTTGAAACAGCCTTGAAACAAAACGAGGCAAGTCGAAACATTTGGAAATTTTCAAAATGTTTTGAGTTTCAAAGCTCAAGCTGGGTTTGCCTGCAGGGAAACAGAAACTAAAGTAAGAGGAGGGAGAGGGAAGAGGGAGGGAAGAAGCGCTCTCATAATTGACTGTATAGCTGTCCAGTGACTGTCATCCTTCCCTGAGGTCCTTTACAATCCCAGTGCTCTGGGGGACAGATGGAAAAATTGCATAAAAGGCAGCATTGTTTGACCTGCCCTGCTTTCCCTCTTGGTGTCAGTTACTGAGCTGTGTGTTCCAGTTTTGCGTGTCCGCAGCTAAAGGTGCAGGGCCCCAGAACCCAGACTCCCCCTGCACCTATCTCCTTGCCAGTTGGCAGGCTTCGTGGCTGCAGCAGGACCTAGGAGGCCTGCAGCTTTCACCCCCCTGTGCCCCAAGACAGACACAGTCCCACAAGCACCCATGTCGCAAATTTTGCCTGTCAGCAGCCAGGGGTGCGGGGCCCCAGAACTCAGACTCCCCCTGCACCTATCTCCTTGACAGCTGGAAGGCTTTGTGGCCTCATCGGGGGCTACCATCCCTACAGTTTTGACCCCTCTGTGGCTTAACACATACACATGACATGAGTTTTGCTTTCAAGACTTTGAGGTGCAGTTTCCCTGAAACCCCTACACCTATCTCCTTGAAACTTGGCAGGCTTCATGCCTGTAGAAGGGGCTACCATTTCTGCAAATTCCATCCAAATCAGGTCATAATCACTAAGTTATAAGCTGTTTTGAACTTCCCCCATTATAGCCTATGGGCAAAACATCGAAACAGCATTGAAACAGCGTCAAAACAGCGAAACTTTCAACGAAACAAAACAGAACAGCAGTTACGAATCAAAACGAAATTCAAAATGAAATGCTGTTCCATCAAAACATTGAAACGCAAGTCGAAATGGAATGGTGCCATTTCTCACAGCCCTAATTGATACCCCTGCCCTAGACTATCTGGCCAGCAGGGAGCAAACACACTCACATTTTTAAAAGGACAGCTGTTTGATTTCACAGAAGTTTCATACATTTAAAAACAAGCATATTTTGATTTAAAAACCCTCAGGGGGACTTTGTTTGCCAGTTCCCATCAGAGTACATTATCTCCCTGCAGCAAGGTGGAGGCTTTCCAAGGGTTTGTTTTTTGGGGGGGGGGTTTACAGCTTTTGTATCTTGCTTTCATGGTTTTATTGCTTAAATTGGTTGTTTTTGAGTTCTTGGGCTGATCCCCAGCTCTTTTAAGTTGAAATCCATGTGGTTCCAACAACTTATAATAGCTGAGGATCCCGTATGTTTTAGCTATCTGTTGATAGTTGAGTTTTCTACTGGCATCCAGTATCAGAATACTCAGACGGTTCATCTGTCGCTATTGTGAAATCCCCAATTCATGTCATCATGGATCCATTTCCCTTTTTCTTTTACTGATTATAGGAAGCTGTGGTTGGGATAGGGCACTCCTACAATCTCTCTCTCTCTCTTCCTGTCCCATACAGAACCATCCAGGCATGCATGCATACCATCACACACCCACCAATGACATAGCTCAGCAGTTTTGCACCCTGGGCAATAGCAGTGCATGGAGCAGTAGCAGCAGCTGGGCCATCAGTGACAGAAATGCAAGGCCAGCTGTGGGGATGGGTGCTACTTTTTCACAGACAGCCCAAGCAGGTCAGTACCTGGGAATGGTTCCCCATGTGCCCCCCTTAATTGCACTACTCATACACCTGCACTCATACACACACACACACACACACACACACACACACACACACACACACTTGGGAAAGCCTTGTCTTCCAGATATCTATAAAAATACTCATATATGTAAACAAAAGGAAAGCAGGTGTACACATAAAAAGAAACCTCTCTTTTTTGCTTTTGTTTTTTTGTGTGATTTTCCCCCAAGATGGACACTGGAGTACACAAGGGCATTTGGGAATTCTAACATACTCTGAATAGTAAGATACCTCTCACCCCTGGCTTAGAGAGTCTTGAGAATTTACTCTATTTTAGAAAAGGCATGCAGGAAATCAGGAGCTTAGAATCTGTGAGTTAAAAAAAAAAACCAGAAGGAAAAACATAAGCATGGTCTGTCACATTTACTTGTCTATAAAATCCAGTACTTTACTTTTTATATCCTCTTTATACCTTCTAGAGTTTTAAGAAGTGAAATACAGTGCAGTTTTGGTTGTACTCCATATGGCAGGGCCAGAAGCTAGCTCAGAGTTAGCAGGATTATGCACATTGTTAAGATGTAATGTTAACACTTCTAAATGTTAGTGCATCCTAATTAATGGGCAGAAAGCATGAATAACATTGTGGAGTGGTGCTGTGCTGAGGTCAGTGAGGAAGAAGGCTAGATGGGTGAGGAGAATGGGTAATGGGGAGAGTGCTGATGGAAAGAAGGAAAGAAGTTGGAAATAGAAAAATAAATTCATGAGTGGATCATAGCTACCATACTGAATGGCTTGCCTGCTTATTTCCTTGCTTTGCACTGTTTGATTGATAACCTATGAAGTCGAACACCCTTAATTGGAGAGTTTATGTAGGAATATTTATGCAGGAGGTAAAAAATATTAACCTCTTGCTGGTGCTGAACTGTCTGTCAGCATGGATTTCCAATGCATGCAAGATGGCACTGAATGTAGTGTCCAGGTTGGAAATCAGTTCACAGCAGACATACAGAAACTAGATGAGAGTCCTCACTCCCCCTTCCCCCATAATGGGGCTGTGGCTGGTTTAGATGTTGCAGATAAAGGTCTAATCTGAGCCATGACAAAGATAAACTCAAATTCTAATTCAGGTCTGAAATTCCCTAAAGCTCAGATGGGCTGATTTTAGTGTTTTGGTTTAAACCCATCTCTATTCCAGTGAGCGGAAAACCACCATGGAGGTGGTGAAGAAATGTGCAACTAAGTATAATAATTTGAGTCTATCATTAAAGGGGCCCTTGACCACCTTGGTCCAACCCCTTGGCTGGACAGAATGGGAGGTACTTCTCATCATTAAAGGGTATGTGAAATGCCATCTACAAGCTCCTTTCTCTCTCCTTTTAGCAGCTAGAGGTGCTTCTCACTTACTGTTGCCATAGTCCTTGGCTCAGCTAGCACACATAGGTAAATACAGAACTGCCTCCTAGGGCAGATCCACAAATGCAGGCACATGCACTTCCAGCAGCTCAAATAGAAACGGTGCAAATTTGAGCGGGGCTTTTTGCCTCAGTGCTCATGCTTGGACATGCACTTTGGTGTGGGGCAAATTGCACCACTTGGGGCAAAATAACCCTGCCTGGCTTCCCCCGGATCTGCAGCCAGGGGGCGCTAGAGCCCAGGGCCAGCCCCTGTGCTGTCCCCAGTAGTATAGAAAGCTACCCTGTCCTGGCCCCATGAGTACAAAAAGTTGCCCTGGCAAGTAGGTCAGGGCTACTCACTCTCAGGAGCTTCGGGGGTCCTGCCAATTGGTACCTGGGGACACTACCCTTGTGCCAGCTGGACTGCTGAAGCAGCCCTGAGAGTTCCCTGCACCCTCTACCCACTGCAGCAGTCTGGCAATGGGGGATGATGCCTGGCTGTGACATGCTGTGCACCTGCCAGACCTGTATGGGGACTGCACAGCCAGTAGAAGCATCTGCCCCTCTGGGCCAGCTGTCATTGGGCTGTGGCTGCAGAGTTGGCTTCTGTGAGGCACTACTGCCATGTGTGCCCCCTGCCCGGCCATCTGGGCTATCACCTGGAAGATGTTCCAGGTGTCATGGCCTGTTTTGAATTGTCAAAGTATATCCTCCTAGCCCCATTTGGCTAGGAGGTCAGTCACTGGTTTGTCCCCGGCTGCAACGTGAGGCACAACAGGCTTCTTCCTGTGCCTCCCATTGAGCCAGGGACCCCCAGAACCCCCCAGCAGGACCCCGACCCGGACCTCCAGTACAGCCAGAGGTAGGTGGGGCCCACAGCAAGGAGGGAGCGACCCCAAACAAGACAGCTGCGGGATAGCTGAGGTGGAGACGAGGAGGGACATGCCACCCCCTAGCTCCTACTTCACCCAGCCCCCAAGGAGCCATGCAACTGGAGCCTTATGAACAGGCCACACAAACAGGCATGCTTGTCTGCCCGGTGCATGAGTTAGTGTGGGAGTTTTTGCAGGAGGGTGAGTGGGAGGGCCTGTGGCCCTGCCAGTGCACCTCAGGGTAGGTAGTCACAGTAGTAGCCAGCCTACTACCAGTAAAATGTGGATGGGCACACACCACACCTCAAGGGTCCCCTTGGGTCTGTGGCCCCTGCCCCTCTGGCTCCTCAGAGGCCTCCACCCAGATGAAGCCCATGGTTCCAGGCTCCACACAGATGGAGTCTCTGGCCCTCAGCTGCAGGGTCTGCCTGACACTTTTTCAGGCTCTGGGGCCCAGGAGCATGGCCACCTCCCCTTTTGAAGTCTGCTTCCTTCTGGGGTCTCTGGCGTGCTAGCTAGAGGAGCTCCAGGCTGCATTCCAGACAGTGCGAGCCATCAGGGATAGTGAGCAGGAGATAGACTCCTACTGCCAGGCCCTTCACCCCCTGGAGGCAGAGGGTAGAAAAAGGTCACCTTCCAGGACAAGGGAGGACACAGGGACCTCCCATTCTGTCCAGCCAAGGGGTTGGACCAAGGTGGTCAAGGGCCCCATGGCCCACTACACTAAGGTCCCCACCCCACTGGAGCTTTACAACAGGTATGAACCTCTTGCAGCCCCAGCTGAGCCTACTGAGTTGCCAGCTCCTGTAGGTAACATAGGCTCAACTGTAGCTCCCACCCCCGCTCTCCCTAAGACAAACACAAAGTGTTTGTCATGGGAGACTCCATCCCAAGGGGGACTGAGGGGGCAATCTGCCATCCTGAGCCCTTAGCCAGGGAAGTCTGCTGCTTCCTGGGAGCCCGTATCTGAGACATTGCAGAGAAGATCCCTAAGCTCCCCACTGACCCACTGACCACTACCCTATGCTCCTTATCCATGTGGACATGAATGAAATGGTTCAGAGCAATCCTAGCTGGGTCATGAAGTGCTACAGGGGTTTGGGAGCAGGGCTTAAGGGGTTGGGGGCACAGGTGGTGTTTTCTTCAATCCTCCCAGTCTTGGGCTATGGGCTGCAGAGGGAGAGGAGGGTCAAGGTAATAAACCAAACACTGTAGCGCTGGTGTTATTGGAAAGGCTTTGGCTTCTGTGACCACAGCCCACTCTTTGGTGAGAGAGGCAGTGTCTCCACTAGGGAGGAGGCTCTTCTCAGCCAGACGAGCTGACCTGCTCCACTGGGCTTTAAACAAAGCCCACCAGGGGATGGGGGGACTACTGCCACTGCTGGCCCACTAAGCAACCCTTGCAAAGAAAGAAGGCCAAGGCACTTAAGGGAGCCCACCCCTGCCCCAGCCCTGGAATGATCTGTAGGCAAGGCATGGGCCCCCAAAGGGACACTTGCATGCCTGTACACAAATGCCAGGAGTTTGGGGAATAAACAGGAGGAACTTGTCCTCCTGCTTAACACAAATAATTACAATATCAGAGGGATAACAGAGACCTGGTGGGACTCCACCCATGACTGGACCACAGGTATAGACAGCTATACCCTGTACAGGAGAGATTGAGTGGACAAAAGGGGCAGAGGTGTAGCTCTCTCTGTCGAGGAAAGCTACGCAACCCTGCAAGCTGACATTGGCACCCAGGGTGGATGACTGGAAACCCTCTGGATTAAAATCCATGGGGAACATGGCACAGGGAACACAATGGTGGGAGTCTATTATAGACCTCCTACCCAGGATCAAGAGCTTGACCAGGAGTTTGCCAGGGAATTGGCTGAAGCTGCATGCTCCCAGTGCATGATTGTCAGGGGAGACTTCAAATACCCAGATATCTCATGGGAAGAATGCTCGGCCAAATCCGAATGGTCACAAAGCTTTCTCATGTGTGTGGATGAGCTCTATCTGATGCAAGAAGTCTACGGGCCAACGAGAGGTAAAGCGCTGCTCGACCTGGTACTGGCAATGGGGGATGACCTAATCAGTGACCTAACGTTTGAAGGGAAGCTGGGTGACAATGACCATGAGCTGATCACCTTCACCATCTGCCATAAAACTGGCAAGTCAGTCAGCAATACAGAAGTCCTCGACTTCAGGAAAGCTGACTTTGACAAGATCAGGAGGCTTGTCAGTGAGGCTCTAAGGGACCAAAACCCTAAGGGAAGGGGAGCTCAGGAAGAGTGGTTGCTCCTTAAGGGAGCGATCCTGGATGCACAAGCAAAGTATATCCCATCTCAGAAGAAAGGCAGCAGAAGGGCACAGCAGCCCCCTTGGCTCTCCAGGGAAATAGCAGACCTCGTGTATCTAAAAAGGAAGACCTATAAAGGATGGAGGACTGGATCCACCTCCAAGGAGGAATAGTCTGCACTGGTTCGGACCTGCAGGGAGTGAACCAGGAAAGCCAAGACTGTGACTGAACTCCAACTAGCTACAAGTATCAAGGACAATAAAAAGTTCTTTTTTAGATATGTGAGGAGCCGGAGGAAAAGCAAGGATAACATCAGAACCCATGCTAAACCAGATGGGACAACTGACAACCAATGCCCAGGAAAAAGCCAACTTCCTAAATGGGTACTTTGTGCCAGTTTTTCACCAATCCCAAGGGACGCCCCTGCTCGTTATGGAACGGGAACACCTGGGTGAGGCAGATTCCTTATCCTCCATCAATGCTGACCTTGTGAAGGAACATCGTGAGAGGCTGGACTCCTTTAAGTCAGCTGGCCCTGACAGTTTAGACCCCAGGGTACTCAAGGAGCTGGCAAGCATCATAGCTCATCCCCTGGCATGAATCTTCAAGAACTCCTGGTGCTCTGGTGAAGTGCCCGAAGACTGGAAGAAGGCTAATGTGGTACCTATCTTCAATAAAGGGAGGAAAGTGGATCCAGCAAACTACAGGCCCATCAGCCTGACCTCTATCCCAGGGAAGGTCTTAGAAAAGATTATCAAGGAGATCATTCTCAACAGACTGGCCAATGACAACATCCTGAGGGATAGCCAGCATGGGTTTGTTGTGGGTAGGTCTTGCTTGATCAAACGTATTTCCTTTTATGACCAGGTGACCTATCACCTGGACAAGGGGAAAGAGATTGATGTCATATGCCTTGACTTCAAAAAAGCCTTCGATCACCTCTTAGCAAAACTGGCCAACTTCAGCCTCGGTTCACCACTATCTGCTGGCTGGGAAATTGGCTCCGTGGTCAGACGCAGAGGGTGGTGGTTGGTGGAAGTCAATCGTTATGGTGTGCTGTGACCGGTGGTGTCCCTCAAGGCTCTGTTCTTGGGCCAACACTATTCCACATCTTCATTAATGATGTGGACATTAGTGTCAGAAGCATACTGGCCAAGTACTGACGCCAAACTTTGGGGTAAAGAGTCCACACCTGAGGACAGGAGGGCAATCCAGGCTGACCTTGACAGGCTCAGAAAATGAGCAGATGAGAACCTGATATTGTTTAATACAGAAAAAAGCAAGGTTCTCCACCTTGGGAAGAAAAACCCGCAGCATCCTTATAGGCTCGGCAGTGCTACGCTAGCTACGCTGGCTAGCACTATGGATGAAAGGGACTTGGAGATCATGATTGACCTCAAAATGAACATGAGCCTTCAATGTGATGCTGCGGCTAGTAAAGTGAGCAAAACACTGGCTTGCATCCATAGATGCTTCTCAAGCAAATCCCAGGACGTCAGTCTCCCATTGTACTTTGCCTTGGTGAGGCCACAGCTGGAGTACTACGTCCAGTTTTGGGCTCCACAATTCAAAAAAGGATGTGGAGAACCTTGAGAGTGTGCAGAGGAGAGCCACGTGCATGATCTGAGGTCAGGAAAACAGACCTTATGATGAGAAGCTGAGAGCTATGGGACTCTTCAGCCTGGAAAAGCACAGGCTCAGGGGTGATCTGGTGGCTGCCTATAAGTTATAAGGGGTGCTTATCAGGATCTGGGGGAACATCTGTTCACCAGAGCGCCTCAAGGGATGACAAAGTCAAATGGTCACAAACTCCTCCATGACCGATTAGTCTGGACATAAGGAAGAACTTCTTTACTGTCCGAGCTCCCAAGGTCTGGAATAGACTGCCGCCGGAGGTGGTTCAAGCACCTACTTTGACCACCTTCAAGAGAAATTTGGATGTTTATCTTGCTGGGATCCTATGACCCCTGCTGAATTCCTGCCCCTGGAGAAGGGGGCCGAGCTCGAAGATATTCCAAGGTCCCTTCCAGCCCTAAAGTCTATGAAATCTATTAAAACCTCCAGCTGGGTCCAAGGTGCCAGCTCTGAGCAGGCAGGGTCCTGCCACTGGCCTCCCTAGCAGGAATGCTGGTGTTCCCTATTGGAAAACTGAAAAATCCCTGATAGAAAACCCCCAAAGTCACTCTGTAAAATATCCCCAAATCCATGTTCTTCCACAATTAAAACAAAAGACCGCTAGAGTGAGAGACAGAAAGTGTTGGCTACAAATGTCCAACTCGGAATCCTTAAAATTCTGGTTTATTAGGCGGATTGAAACACTGTAATGAAGTTAAATCATAAACCTTGGGGCTGGTCCCCACACACACACACACGTACACACACAGTAGCGAGCTACAAGAGTCAGGTATACCTATCCCAGAGGCGCTGGCGTCTGCCGTCGTTGGCCAGTCGTGGCTTCTTTCAGCATGGTGTTATTCTCCAGAAGGGGGTTGCTGGCTGGTCCTTCTGGCTGGACAGGTAGGGTGCTGGTCAAGTAGGAGATCAAGAGGGCACCACCGAAGGTCACTTTTCACTGTTTTTTATCTGCCCTTGGCAGACTTTGGTGACTCCCCAGTTTTCAGGTTTGCCCAATCCAGGGGTCGTTGACCCTTGTGGCACTTCCCCCTCAGTGGCTACTGGATGGCATCTGTCAGCCCCAGGGGTCGTCTGCATGTACGTGCAGGTTTGGGAGTCCATTGATGAATTTTGAATAGGGCTCTGGGAGCAGTCAATCTGGAGATATTCAGCCCAAAAGTTGGTCCCTGGCATTGATTAACTCAGACCAGGACTTCTAGCCCTTGAACAGTGACGTTTAGAGAATTCCCAGTTGTTACATTGTCTCCTATTGATTTCTTCTGTTGGTTGATCTGAGGTTTTCCTAGGTGTTAATTGCTGCCTGCTACTGTGTTACGCATTCAATCACTGATTCCCTCACTCTTTCAGGGGCCCGCCTGATACAGGGAAGTGGCAGTTTAATTCCTGCCCTTGTTAACATTGTTACAGTGTATAACTTACTTCTGAAACTAAACACATTTAGTTAAAAAGTGAGGAGCAAAAAATATAAGGTACAAGAGTAATGCCATGGCACACAAATAGATAAAAATACCAAAATACAAGGGGAGATACAAAATACACATATACAAACTTTAAAACACAATTCCTTATCTTATAGTGAAAGAAAAGGTAGAAAAAGAGAAACATATCCAAAGAGGGGAGAGCAAATGCAGGCAAGAGGAAAAGGGGGCTTTCTGCTACAAAAGCGAGAGACAGAGACAGAGATCAGTTGGGCAATGTTTTATTGCTACTTCTACAGTGTTAAAACAATTTGGAAGCCTACCAGTGTCTCTATCATCATAATAAAGTGAATTCTAAATACATATTTCATGAATTCATATTTTGAATATATATTTTGCTGCCCTCCACAGGGGCTACAGCTCCCACCTCAGGAGCTACAGCCCCTCCATAGGGGATACAGCCCCGCCCCCCCCCACGGGCAACATCCCCCCAACAGGGGCCAAATGGCCCCCACAGTGGGCTACCACCCCCTGCTTACTTCCCCAGCCCCCTGGATTGCTGCCCCACCTGGTCCCATCCCCCGCTGGCACCTGCAACTCCCCTGATGGCTACCCCAACCCTCACTCCACTCCTCCACACTCCCCCAATGGCTGCCCCACTCAGACCCACCCCCCGCTTGCACCCCCAGCTTCGTATGGCTGCCTCTGCCCCCCAGCCTCCAGCACTTAAAAAAAAAGAGAAAAGAAAAGCCTCTACTCACTGCAGGAGCAGGGGCTGAGGGGGCTCTGCGGCCTCCTAGAAGAGCCCCCCCCCCACACACACACACACCATGTAGCACAGGACAAAGCGGGGCAGCAGAGCCTGGGCTGGGGCTGCTAGGGCTGTCACACCACCCCACTCTGTGTGGGTGGACCCCAGTGACCTTGATGACAGCTGAAACTGCCAGTAAGTGCTGGGGGGGTTGTTGTTTTTTATTTCCTGGGATGCTGAGGTGGGGGGGCAGGAATCAGGGGAGTTCAGGGGGGACGGGTCCGGATGGAGCAGGGATCGAGAGTCGCAGGAGGTGTGGGGTGGAGCTAGGTGGGGCAGGGATCGGGTGGCTCAGGGGGCAGACGGGGGTGGGGCCAGGTGGGGCAGGGCTCGGGGGCAGGCTGGGGGTGTGGCCAAGCAGGGCAGGGATCATGGGGCTCAGGGGGATGGGGAGGATGGGTCCGGGTGGGGCAGGGATCAGAGGGCTCAGAGGGCTGTGAGGGATGGGGTCAAGTGGGGCAGGGCTTGGGGGAGGCTCAGGGAGCAGGTGGGGGATTGGGCTGGGCAGGGCAGGGCTTGGGGGGCTCAGGGAGAAGGCAGGCAGTGGTACCAGGTGGGGCAGAGATCAGGGGGCTCAAGGGGCAGGCTGGGGATTGGGCTGGATGGGGAGGGGATTGGGGGCTCAGGGGGTTTTGGGTGGGGGAGGGCTTGGGGGGCTTGTGGGCAGGTGGGGGATGGGGTCAGGTGGAGCCAGGGAGGGTAGGGATTGGGGGGGTTCAGGGAGCAGGCAGGGGTTGGGTCCAGGTGGGGAAGGGAGCAGGAGGGCTTGGGGAGCAGGTGGGGGGCCAGGCAGGGCATGCATCAGGGGGGCTCAGGGGGCTGGGAGGATGGGGCCAGGTCAGGCAGGGATTGGGGGGGCTCAGGGGGCAGGCAGGGGGTGGGGCTGGCTGGGGAATGGATTGGGGCAGGGATCAGGGGGGCTCAGGGGGCAGGTGGGGGATGGGGCCAGGCGAGGCAGGGATTGGGGGCTGGGGGAGTGGGTGGGACTGGCAAGGGTCCCCCCCAGTCCCCTCCCCTCTCCTCCAGCTCCCCCCTCCACACCTTACTTACCAGCACTGGAGCCTTGGTCCAGCTCCCGGCTGGCATGCTGCTTGCCTTGCGCGGGCAAGCAGCATGGTTCAGCACCAGGGCGAGGGCTAACCATAGAGATACTATGACAGCCAGAGTGTCTGTGTGGAGGACCCAGCCTCCAGTTACCTCAGTCTCAGACTGTGCCCTGCCCCGCTTTTTTTTCTCCATGGGGTTTTTTGACCCCTGGGTATCCAGGGATCTAATTTTGCCCCCACACTGCAAATTTGCTATGTGGGGAACATTTTCTCATTCCTGCACATGCCTCTTGCAGCATCTCAAGGGAGTTTGAGACACTGCAAGAGACATGTGCAGGCTCATCTGGACGCACCCCTAAAGGAAGACAGGAGACACAACAATATCCATTTAGGAAACTGGGTCTTTCACTGTGAATAACTCTGCTTACTTCTGAAGGAAAATATTGGACCTTAATAATGTACAAACTGAATTAGCTGTAAGGGTACGCCTCATCAATCCAGAAGGTTCACTTAGATCAAGGTCTGAAGAAAATGTGACAGCTGCTAATTCTGTTTGAGTTTTATTGAGGAGTGATCAAACTATTGTAGGAGGGCAACAAAATAGGATAATGCTAACACAGTATGCAAGATTCAAGAGATTGCTCAATAAGCACTAAAAAGTTGAGCGGAGTCTCCAAACTATCTAGCACTCTTGAGTCTTCACATTCCATTAAAAATCTTCTGAGACTAAGCTACTGTATGACAATGACCTTCATGCAGTGCCCTTCATCTTACGTCATTTCTACACTGTTTCATCAGCCAAGACCTGTTCGTCTCTAGGTAAATTCCCATTTATTCTAGGTAAATTGTCATTTAATTTCAAGGGCCACTTAGAGTCTAAATGTAGCTGGAGGTGCTTCGCTTTGGTCACCCAAGGTGGAAAATGTTCGTTTTTCCCTCAGTTTTTCAGTCTGTAAAATGGGTGGAAGATACTAACTGAACCACTCAAGACCTTTGTAAATCTAAAATGCTTTGAGATGCTCTGACAGCACATCTATAAAAGGGGACATAGATTGTTGTTACTTACATATAATGGCCAGGTATGTATCTTGGTTTGACAGCATTAGTTTTTAGGATCCCGTATTCTTTTTTGCTCTCCACAGTTCTGTAGGCATAATAAAAGCAAGGAAACCAAATTACTGCAATGGCATTGATTTTGCAAAATTTGAAATAAAATCCATAGATAGCCAATGATGTTTTAAATGTCTACACCATATCTGTAGGCAGCATTACTCTGCCAGTTTTAGGAGTGCTGACATCTTGGTCTGTACCCCTTTTAAAATGTACCCCCACCACTAAGAACCCATCACTTGGCCTTTTTTATTCTCTGCTGTTACATCCTTTTGGGTTTGTACATCTTTAGCAATAAAAACAAGGCAATAATTTTACTCCCATGATTGCTGTACTGAAGCCTGTTTTTATCCCATTCTCTTATCTTCTCCGTTCAGAGCCAATGTATCCTATTACTTTGCAGCAAACGTGGCCAGAGATGAAAGATTCTGTCATATATTTTCCCTTTATAGTAAACCACAAGGCTTTTTCCCTCTCTTTCATTTTTCAATCTGAGACTTCATTGTTTCCGACTATCTCTGCCTCATACAACTCTGCCAGTGATTTCTGCTTTTCTTTTCCATGGATGCAAGTATATGCATTTTGGTATTTATCTGTTTTTTATCAAAATAAAATAAAATTGGTAACAATTTAAAATAACTAGCAACCAAATGCTGTTTAATTCATTATTTTCTGCAGCAGCCTTAGTCAGATAGAGGTGGGTTTTTTGTAGATAATGGGCAGGAGGTAATATACAAGACGTTTTGAATGTTTGCAGTATATATTCTTTTAATTCACTGGATATATACAGACATTACATTTGTCATGGGACTAATTATGCTGCAACTTGTGCTGGAAAAGAGAAGTTATGGGATTGGCATGTCCGCTAGGGCCATGGGAAGTTTCAGTCCCTGATTTTATTCAGCGGAGATTCGGTCCGATTTGGTGGCCAAATCTCTGAATCTGAATCAAATCAGAGGACCCTTTAATCTCTCTGAATCAAATTGGAACCCTCCGAACTGATTCAGAGAGATTCAGAAAGTTTCAGTGATTCGGACATAGACACAGCTTTAAATATTTTTTCTACGTACCTCTAGGTAGCAGGCAGCTCTTGAATGCTGCGATGCTGGGGTGGATGGAGCATCCCACAGAAGTGCAGGGGGCTCAGCAGCATGCTCCCCAGCGGACCCAGAAGTCTTCCCGGAAGTACTTTCAGTCCACGTCTGTGTTTGCTGCCAAGCACGTGGGGCCCCCCCTCACACTTCTGTGGGACGTTCCATCTACCCCAGCATCACAGCATTCATGAGACATGCCTGGTACCTTGAGGTGTGTAGAAAAAACATTTAAAGCTGTGTCTATGTCCGAATCGCCGATTCTCCAAATCAGCCTTGAATCTTCAGATTCGGATTTGGCCGAATCAAATCAGGGACAGTGATCCAAATTAACAAATTGAATCACTGTCCCCAATTTGGGCTGAAGCCAAATCCAAATTGAGAAGGGCCCATTTCACACACCTTAATGTCCACATGTCACCTATCCTCCACTTTGATTTAAACAGAAGCTGAATGCACACTGCCTTTCTTCCATCAGGCGGCCAGAGAATGCACACATCCCAGCATGGCTTGTGTTGGTCAAGTGTCCACAGGTTCCTCTGACTCTGTCAGCACCAACCAAAGTGCCTACTGGGTGTTCAAACTGTGTGAAATTTTGGTGGAAGAGATTTTGGTGTGATTGACTACACAGTTCATTCCTCTGATTGCCCACCTATATTTCCACTATATTGGTACAGCCACCGGTAACCACGACTCCATCACCATTGGCTGCAATGGATCTGTATGTGGTCATCATATACAGATCCATACCTTGCAGACCTTGCTGCCCCAGTGTTGTGAACTCATACACAAGATTGAGCAGAAAAGGTGATGTTGGCAGGCTCTGTTGGCTGCCATGACTACTTCCATTTGCACAAAAGGCAAGGGAGCAGTATTTGCGGGGGAGAAACTCATGCATGTGCTCACTGCCAAACAATAGACAGTTAGTAGGTCCAGCTCCTAATCTGTGGCAGCAGCTGCTACCCTGAAATTGTTTTGGCCACAGGTCACCACATTGTGTCCAGGCACTTGTAGGAATGGCTCCAAATAGAAAAGCAGCATTTCCAGAACAGGGACAGAACCAGTGACTGGTTGAAGTGGATCACACAGGATGACATACAGTAGCATGTGAACGTTTGCTTTTCCCCAGGCACCTTCATGAAGATCTACCCCAAGCTTGCCTCACACATACAACAGTGGAGAACAGTGATGCAGTCATCTTTATGCATGGAGAAACACAGTGCAATCACTATGTAGAAGTTGGTGACCCCAAACAGCCTCCAGTGCATGGCAATACATTTCAGCTTAGCAAATCAACAGCAAAAAGACTAGGAGGGAGGTTCTTCTGGCAATCCAAGGGGTAATGGTCCCACCCATCATATACCGTGCCAACACATAGGAGGTCATAGGTAGATTCATCAACCAGGGGTTCCCCAATAAACACATTGGAGAAATGTGGGCTAAACAAGACTAAACAGATGGATAGATAACTGATTCAGTCACCTCAAGCAAAGGTAATTATGAATGGATCCACACCAGAATGGCAGGAGGTTTCAAGTAGAGTCCCACAGTGCTGTACAATGTGTGTATTGATTTAGATACTGTTATAGAAAGCTTCTTGAACAAGTTTGCAGATGACACAAAACTGGAAAGAACTGAACACACTGGAAATCGGGAGCACAGTTAAGGATCTAGGCAGACTGGAAAGCTGGGCTAGAGCTAACAGGATGAAGTTCAGTGCAGAAAAATTCAAGGTGCTACACCTCAATAAGAATAATCAAAAACACAAATATAAAATGGGTGATATCTGGCTGGATGGCAGCGCTATGGAAAAGGATTTGGGAGTGTTGGTAGCACACAGACTCAGTATGAACCTACATTGTGATGCAGCCACACAAAAGGCAACTATGGTTTTTGGATGCATCAATAGAAGCACTAGGTACAAGACACAGAAGGTGATAGTGTCTCCCTACTTGACTCTGATTAGGCCTCATCTGCAGTATTGTGTTCAGTTTTTGGCTCCACATTTTAAAAAGTTCATGGAGAAGTTACAGATGCTCCAGAGGCAGGCAACAAGGATAATCAAGGTCTTGGAAAGCAAGTCATACGAGGAGGGGCTGAAGGAGCCAGCAGCTGCAGTCAGCATCTGCAGTATGTTCAGCTTTCAGAAAAAGTGCTTAAGGAGGGAGGAGTTTTCAAATGCTTGCAGGGCTTCCCTAAAGACAAAGGAAAGCACCTTTTCTCTCATGCTGCAGACAGAAGGATGTGGATCAATGCCTTGAAGTTGCAGCAAAGTATGTTTAGATTGGATATCAAGGAAAAATTCTCCATTAGAATAGTGAGGCAGTGGACTAGCCCACCCAGGGAACTTGTGGACTGTCCATTACAAGAGGTATTCAGGAAGACCCTGGATACTAGGGGTGTGCAAAATGGGCCCTATTCAATTCAAATTCAGATTTGGCCTGAATCAGGGACAGTGATTCAATTTGTTGATTCAGATCACTGTCCCTGATTTGATTCAGCTAAATCCAGATCTGAAGAGTCAATGCTGATTTGGAGAATCAGCGATTAGGCCATCGAAACAGTTTTAAATGTTTTTTCTACATACCTCGAGGTACCAGGCATGGCTTGTGAACTCTGGGGCAGATGGAGCATCCCACAGGAGCACAGGGGATGGGGGGAAGGGAGGGAAGGGAGGGACCCACATGCTCAGCGGCAAACCCAAAAGTGGACTGGAAGTATTTCCAGTCCACTTCCCGGTTCACTGAGGAGCACGCTGGGGGGTCTCTCTGCATCCTCCCAGCTTGGCAATTGGCTTCGGGGGGACCCTGAGTGCCCCCCCAGACCCAGGAAGCACCAGTTGCCAAGCTGGGGAGGCACAGGGGAGCCCCCAGCATACTCCCCAGCAGACCCGGAAGTGGACTGGAAGTGCTTCCAGTCCACTTCCGGGTCTGCTGCCAGGCATATTGGGGAGCGCCCCACACTCCTGTAGGATGCTCCATCTGCCCCATCATCACAGCATTCACAAGCTGCCTGCTACCTTGAGGTATGTAGAAAAAACATTTAAAGCTGTGTCTATGTCCAAGCCACCATATCTTTCTGAATCTCTCCATATTGACTCAGAGGGTTCCGATTCAATTCAGAGAGATTAAGGGTCTCCTGATTACATTCAGATTTTCAGATTCAGCCACGAAATCACACTGAATCTCCACCGAATTGAATCAGTGACAGAAGCTTCGCACAGCCCTACTGGATAGCCATTGGCCAGGGATAATCTAGGCATAGTTATGCCTATGTTCTACTATGGGTATTTCCCATGCTTCTGGGCTTTGCAGGTTGTCCCCACCCCTCTCTCCCCTTTCTCTACAAGTGTCAAGGTTCTTTGAAACCTCTCTCAGAAGCATTGGATGTTGGTTACAGCCAAGGCTGGGGATTTTGACTGGTATGTCAAATACTCCTGTTGGAAACAAAACCTGAGGTTCCTAGCTACAGGGGCTTGCCCCTCTGCTCAAGATCAGACCAATCACCATATTTGGCATAAGGAAGATATTTGAATCTTATGGTCAGATTGGTACAGACTGAGGGTGTGGCTTTCTACCTGGGATCTCTTGAGAGTACATTGACAAGCTTTTCAAGAAACAGGATATTGGCTTCCATGGTTCCCCTGGTTTACCTGTGGCAAGTTATGTCTGTGTTGTTTCAGGTGTGACAGTAGTCTTATGTAGAGTTTAGATTATGGATTGTCTTGGATGGTTTGGATAGGGATGATCCTGCCTCAGGCAGGGATTTGAACTAGATGACTTCTGGAGGTTCCTTCTTACCCTATGCCTCTGTGATTCTCTAAGAACTGCACTAAGATCATCAATGGTACACACATCACCATCCTTTCCCCTACACAGTGTGGCCATGAATTAATTAGTTCAAAGGACTGCTACTTGATTGTACTTCAGGCACTTGTGGACAACTGCAGCTATTTCACACACATAAATGCCTGCTTACCCAACCATGTAAATGCCTTGCCCAACCTTAGTGGTGGGGTACCATTCTCAGAAGCACAATTTGTCATGTCACAGACTGGGTCTTCTGGGGCACTGGGTCCCCACTGGAAAAGACTTGGTTGGGATGTTAATGTGGGAGGGCAAGGAACTCCAGGCCCTCGTTGTCTGTGCCCGAGTCCATTTCAGAGTGCATGCAACTCAGGCAGTTGACCAGCACATCTGCATGGCTTGACAAGATGACCAATGAGTCAGTGATAGTTTCATAGTTTCATAGTTGGTATGGTCAGAAGGGACCTAAGCAGATTATCAAGTCCAACCCCCTGCCATGGGCAGGAAAGAATGCTGGGGTCAAACAACCCCGGCTAGGTGATTGTCTAGCCTCCTTTTGAAGACCCCCAGGGTAGAAGCGAACACCACTTCCTTTGGAAGTTGGTTCCAGATCCTAGCCGCCCTGATTCTGAAGTAGTGCCTCCTGATGTCTAGTCTGAATCTACTGTCAATCAACTTATGGCCGTTATTTCTTGTTACTCCTGGTAGTGCTCAGTGGAACAGGGACTCTCCCATTGTCTGCTGGTCCCCCTTGGCAAGTTTATAGATGGCCACCAGATCCCCACTGAGCCTTCTCTTGTGGAGGCTGAACAGGTTCAGGTCCCATAGCCTCTTCTCATAGGGCCTACCCTACTTCCCCTTGATCATGTGAATGACCCTCCTCTGGACCCTCTCAATGCTGTCCACATACGTCCTGATGTGCGGCGCCCAGAACTAGACACAGTACTCCAACTGCGGGCTGACCAGTGTCGCATAGAGGGGGAGGATCACCTCCTTGGACCTGCTCGTGATGCATCTATGGATGCATGACAAGGTGCAGTTAACCTTCCTGACCGCATCCCCATATTGGCGGCCCATGTTCATCTTGGAATCAATAGTGACTCCAAGGTCCTTTTCAGCCTCTGTGCTGACAAGAAGGGGGTTCCCCAGCCTGTAGCTATGCTGCTGGTTCTTCCTCCCCAGGTGCAATACCCTGCACTTGTCAGTATTGAAACCCATCCTATTCTTATCTGCCCACCTCTGTAACCTGTCCAGATCTAGTTGTAGCCTGTCCCTCTCTTCTAGTGTGCTCACTTCTCCCCACATCTTAGTGTCATCCATGAATTTAAACAAGACGTTTTTCACCCCCTCGTCCAAGTCACTGATGAAGATATTGAACAGTGCGGGCCCGAGGACTGATCCCTGAGGAACCCCACTGCCCACATCCCTCCAGGTCAAAAATGACCCGTCCACCACCACTCTCTGGGTGCAGCCCTCCAGCCATTTTGTGACCCATCTGACTGTAGGTGTCGACACAGTCAGATAGGTCACTTTTTAATGGGTAACATGAGTCAATTTTTTAATGAGGATGGGGTGAGAGACAGTGTCGAAGGCCTTCCTAAAGTCCAGAAAGACTACGTCCACCACGACACCTGCATCCAAGGCTTTTGTGACCTGGTCATAGAAGGCAACCGGGTTGGTCTGATAGGACCTGCCTCTAATGAACCCATGTTGATTGCTCCTAAACTTAATCTCCCCTGCTGGTTCCTTGCAGATGTGCTCCTGGATAATTTTCTCAAAGAGCTTGCCTAGGACTGAGGTAAAACTAATGGGCCTATGGTTTCCTGGGTCCTCTATCCTCCCTTTTTTGAAAATGGGGATCACATTGGCCCTTTTCCAGTCATCTGGCACCTCACCAGAGCACCACAAGTGCTCATAAACCTGTGTTAGGAGTCCCACAATGACCTCTGCTAATTCCCTCAGCACTTTGGGGTGGAGATCGTCGGGACCTGCTGATTTGAACATGTCTAGTCCCACCAGAAGTTCCATGACTAGGTCCTCACTGACCATGGGCCTGGCTGCGCCTCCCCTGGGTCCATCCAGGATCCCAGTGCAGGGGATGTCCCTGTCCCTGCTCAGAAAAATGGAACCAAAGAATTTGTTAATGAGGTTAGCTTTGTCTTCTTGTGCTACCACCAGATTACCAAGCATGTCCTGCAAAGGCCCTACATTACCTGGTGCCTTCTTTTTACCCCCTATGTATTTAAAAAAGGACTTCTTGTTATCCTTGATCTGGGTTGCTAGTCCCAGTTCCATCTCCACCTTAGCCTTCCTAACAGCCCCCCTACTGTCTTGAGCAATGGAAGTATAATCCTCCTTGGTGATGGCCCCTCCCTTCCATTGGGTGTATGCCTCCATTTTGGCTTTGAGACATTCCTGGATGCTTTTGATGAGCAATGGAGGCTTTTGAGCACTCTTTCCCCCTTTGATCTGCATGGGGATTGGCACCCTTTGGGCTTTGAGGATCGTCTCCTTAAGGAACGACCACTCTTCTTGGACTCCCAACTCCCCACCCCTCTGGGACCACAGTGCCTCCCTGACTAGTCTCCTTACCTCATTGAAATCTGCCCTCCTGAAGTCCAGGGCTGCTGCCTTGCTGTAGGCCTTTGATACCCTGCACTGGATGGTGAATTCCAGTAGGCGATGATCGCTATCGCCGAGGTGGTCAAAAACCCACAGTCCTCTCACCAGGTCATCACCTGTGGCCAGGACCAGGTCCAATAATGCATTTCCCCTGGTGGGACTGTGCACCTGCTGGGTTAGGTGGAGATCTTGTAACTCGGCTAGGAACCTACATGAGCAGTCAGACCTGGCTGACTGCTCTTCCCAGCAGATGTCCGGATAGTTTAGGTCACCCATGATGACCACATCCCCTGACTTAATTGCCTCTGCAAGCTGACCTGAGAATTCCCAGTCCAGCTTTTTCCCATGGTTGGGTGGCCTGTAGTAGACCCCCACCATTAAGTCCCTTCCCCCCCCAACCCCCTTGTATTCTGACCCAGAGCACCTCAGTCTGCCCTACCTCAGACCCAGGGTTGTTTGCTGAGAATGTGTATTGCTCTCTGACATAGAGCGCCACACCTCCACCTTTCCTCCCTGTTCTATCCTGCCTATACAGCCTATAGCCCTTGATGTTTATCACCCAGTCATGTGTTGGATCCCACCAAGTTTCAGTGAGCCCCACTATGTCTGGGTTTGCGTTAGCTAGCAGGAGGGCAAGTTCCCATACTACGAGCGTTAGTGCAGAGGCATTTAAGGCTTCCTGAGGGTGTATGCACCACCCCCTCAATCCCAGGACTATCTGGGCCCCTGTCTCTTACTTAGGTACTTCTTGTGCTCGTTGTCTATCTTGGCTGGGCTTTTCTTGTGGATGTCTCTTGGTTCAGTGTTCCATGGCTCCCTCAGTCCTCTTCCTCCCCCTCCCCCGATGAGCCTAGTTTAATGCCCGCTGGCTCATTGATGTCACTGATGTCATTTAAAGCCTACCGGCTCATGATGTGGCTCATTGCCTGAGCTGCTGTGCTAGCCTGAGAGGGATGGGTGACTTCAGCCATGGTTGCATTGGAGCCCTCATTACTTGCCTGGGTGTCCACCACATTTTTGGACATGACTGTCATTGACTGCAAAGATGCAAGATAGTTCTTTATAGTGGGGATATGACCCCATATTCACCAAACACATGCCTGCCATCCCAGGTCCTTGAAAACTGCTGCCTAAGTACCTTGAACTTGGACTGGCACTGGGTCCAGTCATGGCCATGTCTTCAGGGCACCATTTCCATGTGTAGATGTGCCCTAAGTGTATGAAAATCTAAACTTATCTCAATGGATGGTGAATGGGTTTGATGACCTCCTAGAGAGACAGCTGGTTAGGTGAATGGATGTCCCTGTGCTTAGTGGTGTTTGAGGTTGGTTCAATAGATTCAGGGTCTGATGTTCATCTTGGGTGGGCGGCAAGCACAAAATGACTGGCAAGTCACTGTCCAGGGCAATTAGTAGGTGGAGATGGCCCCCTGGGATCTGTCACCTCTGCCCAGTAGAGTTCTGTGAATAGGGCCAGAATAACTACATAAAGATCATGAGGGGCCAGGATTGGGGTCCAAGTGATATATTGTTGGATGCCTGGAGAATTGAGTGGCCTGCTTGCCTCACAATGACATCATGGAATAACCCATTCAGACATCCATCATGATAGCATAGAACAAACTGTTAGCACTACATATTCCATGAATGCTTTGGGGGCTTTGCCCTACAACAAGCAACAGGACATCTAAATGTTCATGCTTTGTCCCAAGAGAAAACATTTTTTTTTCCCCAGGGCAAGGGCAATATCTGTTCATAGCCACTGTCAATTACAGGAGTGAAAAAGGGTCTGAACCTTAGGACACTGACAACATCCTACAGGTCTTATCCACTCTAGCAAGGCTATGGAGAAGAATTAGGTTCAGTTCTACTTTACAGTGTTGTAAGTTGTGGGCTATAGTAAACTAGGCTACTTTTTCTTCCTCCCTACTCAGCAAAGTATAGTTCAGCTGCAAATAAGGATTACTGGTTGGTAACCCCTTTCCTGGTTCAACAATATAACTTAATTATTTTCTTCTTTCCTTCCCCTTTTGATCTCAGAGGGAGTTTTACAGTGGGAGTTATTTGTATCCTACTGAGGCAGAAACAGGGCCCAGAAAAATAGTTTTCCAAACTCAGACTAAATAATAACCATAGATCACCTTTTTATTTTGTACTCTGCAGAGGAAAATAAACTCTAGAAATATCAAATCCCCAGCCTCCTAATGGGTTAGGATCTAACTGTAGCTTCAAGTCACTAGCCATTTTTTTGTAGATGAGACAGGAGAACCTGGGACTTTTAGTGTAATTTGGGGGAGCAAATGCTGGGGAATGCAGTGCTAGTGGTTGCATTGGCCTATCATAGTAACTGCACTCCACGCTGCGATTGTGGCTAGCCTCTGCACAGGAAAGCAAAGGTTATTCATAGCCTCTCAACCTTCTTGTGCAAACTTTCCCCATTGTTTATCTAGCACACTCCAGGTCACAGACAAAGGCCCACTGACACCAATGGCAGTCTTTCTACTGACTTCAGTGGTCTTGGATCAGGTACCAATGGCATATAAGGCTGTGACTCCTACCTCTGGATACACTATTCAGCAGGCCTCACTGGTAGTTGAATGCATACATCAGCTTTGCACCCTTATACGTAGCTGAAATGTAGAAGAAGGTTGGGGCTAAATCAAAGTGGAACATCCTGATGCAAGGGGTGCTATTCCAAGCTTTGCCTAATTAATGCCATCCTGATATTAAATGCAGCAACCTCAGTAATTAAGTGCAAACAGAAGCTGTAAAATTCCAAATAATAATAAATGAAAATAAATAGTAATAAATTATATCTTACTAAAATGTAATTATAGATACCTTATACAGATCATTGCAAAATACATACATTGCAAAAACTAAAAAAATAATAAATTTCCAAGATTTTCACAATAAAAAATAATGTGTATTAATGCCATGATAAATAAGATAATAAAAATGTAATAACGCATGCCCTATAACTATTGTGAATATTATGGCAAAGCTAATTGCTTACAAAAGGCCATTGTAAACATTTTCTTAGTGATTATTATACCTCTAAATATGGGTACACACTGAGGATTGTCAGCACCTCCCCATCTGGTGCCTGAGGTAAGTTTCTGTACTGACCCTGCAAACACACTCATGAGTTATTACAGCCAGAAAGTCACAATAGACCCAGTGGGATTCCTCATTCAGTGGTATGGTTCATGTGCATTATAATATGGGAGTGTGTGTTTTGCAGGATGAGGGGCCAGGACATGTCTACACTGCAGCCTGAAGTGTTATGGCAACATCCCTAGACGTGGTCAGCTCAACTGTGATCTGTTTAGCTTGGGTAACAATAGCTGCCTGAGTAAACACTCAAGGGCCGCATCTACATGAGCAGTGGGTGGAATCTGCAGTTGCCACTAGGGCTGTGCGAAACGGCACTGTTCCAATTCAACTTTCATTTCGATGGAACAGCATTTCGTTTCGATTCGAAACTGCTGTTCTGTTTTACTGTTTCGACGCTGTTTCAACTTTTTGCCCATAGGCTATAATGGGGAAGCTCAAAACAGCCTATAACTTTGTCATTTCTGACCTAATTTGGATGAAACAGGCAGGAATGGTAGCCCCTTCTGAGGGCATGAAGCCTGCCAAGTTTCAAGGAGATAGGTGCAGGGGGCTTGGGGAAGCTGCACCTCAAAGTCTTGAAAGCAAAAATCTCACATCATGTGTATGTGCTAAGCCACAGAGGGTTCCAAACTGCAGGCTTGCTAGCCCCTGCTGAGGCAACAAAGCCTACCAAGTCTCAAAGAGATAGGTGCAGGAGTTTGGGGGAAACTGCACCTCTAGCTGTGGACAAGCAAAACTTGTGACATGAGTGACACTGTGTGTGTGTTAAGGCACAGTAGGGTGAAAACTGCAGGCATGCTTGCCCCTGCTGAGGCTATGAAGTCTGCCAGCTTTCAAGGATATAGGTGCAGGGGCTTCTGGGTTCTGGGGCCCTGCACCTCTGGCTGCTGACAGACAAAACTCATGACATGGGTGCTTGTGAGACTGTGTCTTGGGGCACAGGAGGGTGAAAACTGCAGGCCTCCTAGGCCCTGCTGCAGCCACAAAGCCTGCCAGCTGCCGAGGAGATAGGTGCAGGGGGAGTCTGAGTTCTGGGGCCCTGCACCTCTAGCTGCTGACAGGCAACACTCATGACATGGGCGAGTGACACTGTGTGTGTGTTAAGGTGCATCCTCACTCAACTGACACCAAGGCAGAAAGCAGGGAAGTTCAAATAATGCTGCCTTTTATGCAGTTTTTTCATCCCTCCCCCCAAGCAACATTTCGACTTGCCTTGTTTCCTTTCGAGGCTCTTTCAAAGCTTTCTGTTTCATTTTGATGTTTCAAGCTCAAAGCAAGTTGAATCAATGTTGAAATGATACCGCTGGAAAAATTTCGCACAGCCATAATTGTTGCTGTGCAGTCATTTTGTATTTGCACAATTTTGTATTTGCACAATCAAGTACTAAATGACTACACAGTAACCAGCATTATTGTGCAGAAGAATCCCTACATGGTTTTTTTTCTGATGCTACTGTGCAGTAGTGTCACATCACCATTAGTCCCCCCAATGCTACTGCGAAGTAGCGTCTCGTGTAGACGTGGCCAGTGTCATCACCTCAGGTTGCCCAGCCTATGCTCGTGTCCATCTCCGCTACTCTTGCTAGCTGAGATGGATTAAACTTAGCTCACATATGTCTACAAGTGTTGTAGTCACCCTCCCCTCTTGTGTAAACACTGATGTTTCCAATTGTAAGAGGCAGATGTATTGTGCACATATTGTATCATGAGTTCAGCTCAGTTAGGCTCCGAGAAGGCAAGAGATGTGCGGGTGAAATCCCGCTGTGCCCCCACTCCCCCAAAGCCCCCCAGATATCCCCCCCAGCAGCTGTGGAGCCCCCCACCAACCCCCAGCACAGCTGGAGGTAAGTGGGGCCCATGGTGGGAGGGGGTTAACCCCTAGAGAGTGGGAGAAGGTGGCTGAGTGGGAGCCGAGCCAGGTCTCACCCTGCCCAGGCCCCTACTTTGCCCAGTCCCCCAGGGAGCCATGCAACCAGAGCCATGTGAACAGGCTGCGCAAACAGGTGTGCTTGTCTGCTGATGCGTGAATTAATGCAGAGTTTGCACAGGAGGGTGCGTGGGAGGGCTTTACCCCGCCTGCAAGCCCCCTAGGGTAGGTAGACTCAGGCCCTGCACGACTACCAGTGGCATGCCACAGATGGGCACTCACCACACCCCTTGGGTCCCCTCGGGATCTGCGCCCCCCCCCCCGGCACCTCAGAGACGACCACCCAGATGGAGCCCATGGCTCTGGGCTCCACGCAGATGGCTGCAGGGGCTGCCTGTCTCTTTTTCAGGCTCTGGGGCCTGGGAGCATGGCTACCTCCCTTTTTGGGGTCTCTGGCACGCCAGCTGGAGGAGCTCCAGGCCACAGTCCAGAGACTGCGTGCCATCAGGGACTGTGAGCACGAGATAGACTCCTACTGCCAGGCCCTTCTGCCCCAGGAGCCAGAGGGTAGACCATGGTCTCCCTCCAGGACAAGGGAGGACTCTGGGACCTCCCATTCTGTCCAGTCAAGGGGATGGACCAAGGTGGTCAAGGGCCCTAAGGCCCGCCTCACCAAGGTCCCTGCCCCGCTGGAGCTTAGCAACAGGTACAAACCTCTTGCAGCCCCAGCAGAGCCTGCTGAGTTGCCAGCTCCCGCAGGCAACACAGGCTCACCTGCAGCTACTGCCCCTGCTCTCCCCAAGACAAAACATAAAGTGTTTGTTGTGGGAGACTCCATCCTGAGGGGGACTGAGGGGGCAACCTGCCACCCCAACCCCTTACCCCGGGAAGTCTGCTGCTTCCCAGGGGCCCGCATCCGAGACATTGCAGAGAAGATCCCTAAGCTCCTCCAGCCCACAGACCACTATCCCATGCTCCTTATTCATGTGGGCACCAATGACATGGCTCAGAGTGCTCCCAGCTGGGTCATGAGGTGCTACAGGGATTTGGGAGCAGGGCTAAAGGGTCTGGGGATACAGGTGGTGTTCTCTTCGAATCTCCCAGTCTCAGGGTATGGGCCGAGGAGGAAGAGGAGGATTCAGGTAGTCAACCAAAGACTGCAGCGGTGGTGTCATCAGGAAGGCTTTCACTTCCATGACCACAGCCCGCTTTTTGGCGAGAGAGGCAGCGAGCTGCTGGGAAAAGATGGCCTCCACCTCTCTTCCCTGGGGACGAAGTTCTGCTCAGCCAGACTGGCTGACCTGCTCCACCGGGCTTTAAACTAAGCCTGCTGGGGGATGGGGAGACTACTGCCACTGCTGGCCCGCTGAGCAACCCTTGCAAAGCCAGCAGGCCAAGGCACTTAAGGGAGCCCTCCCCTGCCTCAGCCCTGGTACAATCTGTGGGCAAGGCAAGAGCCCCCAAGGGGATGCTTGCCTGCCTGTACACAAATTCCAGGAGTTTGGGGAATAAGAAGGAGGAACTCATCCTCCTGCTTAACACAAATAATTACGATGTCATAGGGATAACAAAGACCCTCCTAGATAGACCCCAAGGCTCTGTCCTTAGAGCCATGTTGTTCAACATCTTCATTAATGATGTGAACATTGGAGTCAGAAGCGGACTGGCCAAGTTCACCGATGACACCAAACTTTGGGGCAAAGCATCCACACCAGAAGACAGGAGGGTGATCCAGGCTGACCTGGACAGGCTCAGGAAATGAGCAGACGAGAACCTGATGGTGTGTAACACTGAAAAATGCAAGGTTCTCCACCTTGGGAAGAAAAACCTGCAGCATCCTTATAGGCTTGGCAGTGCTACGCTGGCTAGCGCTACGGAAGAAAGAGACTTGAGGGTCATCATTGACCACAAGATGAACATAAGCCTTCAACGCAATGCTGCAGCTAGTAAAGCGACCAAAACACTGGCTCACATCCATAGATGCTTCTCAAGCAAATCCTGAGACATCATTCTGCCCTTATACTCGGCCTTGGTGAGGCTGCAGCTGAAGTACTGCATCCAGTTTTGGGCTCCACAATTCAAAAAGGATGTGGAGAAGCTTGAGAGTCCAGAGAAGAGCCACGCACATGATCAGAGGTCAGGAAAACAGACCTTACAACGACAGGCTGAGAGCTATGGGGCTCTTTAGCCTGGAAAAGAGCAGGCTCAGGGGTGATCTGATGGCCACCTATAAGTTTATCAGGGGTGACCACCAGTATCTGGGGGAACGTTTGTTCACCAGAGCGCCCCAAGGGATGACAAGGTCAAATGGTTATAAACTACTGCAAGACCGATTCAGGCTGGACATAAGGAAGAATTTCATTACTTTCCGAGCCCCCAAGGTCTGGAATAGCCTGCCACTGGCGGTGGTTCAAGCACCTACAATGAACACTTTCAAGGAAAAATTGGATGCTTATGTTGCTGGGATCCTATGACCCCAGCTGAGTTCCTGCCCTTCAGGCGGGGGGCTGGACTCGATTATCGTTCGAGGTCCCTTCCAGCCCTAATGTCTATGAAATCAGATAGCAAGAAAGGAAGAACAACCTCAAAACTTCTAAAACCTGCTACAAGCACCATTCTACTCCACATGTATAGGATTTCTCTTTCCTTGACAGTCATTTTCCTGCTCTATTAACATCCTTGATGCTTTTGTGTAGAAGTGCATTACGTCTAATAATACTGTAGAACTGACAACAAGCAAGAGCAGTTTGGAGTCCTGACAGTTAAATCCATAGGAAACCTGTGGTGTTTAATGAATCCCCTATGGAGAACTCCGTATTAGCCATGGTTTAATGCCCCATAATGGCAGTGAGTAATTTATCCACAAGCCATGGCAACTTGTAGTTCTCTGTGCATTAAGAGTTATTTATGAGGTAATTTTAACAGTCTCACACTGGCTGGTCATTATGTTACTGAATGCTTACTGTTGGCAGTTGTAGCATAGGAGGAGAAAAATACTTTCCCTGTCACTGGTTTAGCAGTAAACAATGACACAGTGGCACTTCATGTGTTGGTGTGTGCAAAACTGTTGGAAAAGACAGCAGAGTTAACAGCTGTAAGAAACAGGCGTCTAAGAATCCCCAGATCTTGTGACAACCAACTTGGTCCATGTCTCTCACCAGTCCTACACAGTTATTCCATTGACTTTAATGGAGAGATTCTTTAATGCTTAGGTCAGTTAATCTGGGCCTTAGTGTCAGGTTTTAATTGCCGTGTTGGGAAATGAACCTGACTTGGCCTAAAAGTGCAGCTGGGAAAGTGCTGCAAAAATAATGTATCTGTCATGTTTTTAAGTGGATCTGTGTCTGTATTTGTACCTCTTTGCAGACATTTTCCACATGTGGTAGTGAAACAGTTTATAGTCAGGAAAAAGAATGATTCTTAAGTCAGTTCTATAGAATATTGTGAGAAGAAATGCTTGAACTCTTAAATATGAACATTCCCACCAAAAATGTACTGCCAAAAGTTTCAGTTTATCCAATCCAGAAGCAACATCATGTCATATGCCTGAATGCTAACATCCTTACTCAGGGCTAGATGGGAACTGGCCTTTACACCAGAATATTTTTGGTCTTCCGCTTATACAGACAGTGTGGAATGACCTGCATGGAGGAGCATAGGCTGGAAGAAGAAACATTTTGGAAGATGCAGAAGGATATTGGTGGGTTTGCACATGCCTTGAATGCTAGCCAGGCCCCTTTCATATTATTACCCAGAAAAAGGTCCTTGTTGGCAGCTGTCAGTCTAGTGAGACCCACAGCAAAGAAGGGATTGTGATTGATGGGCAGACAAAGCAAGAGATAGTATTAGCACAGATAGATAGGAAATGGAGATCCTGACCACAGTGACAGGTGAATTTCCAGCCACAGTATTCTACACAAATGAAGAAGCAAGATATGAGTCTGTATAAGCAGTTGATAAGAGGGAGATGAAGATGAAACGACGGTAAAGCTTTTTTTTTTTTTTTTTTTTTGTTATTTGAAAAAAAAGAAGAGAAGTGAGCAAGACATTATCACAAGCTATAAGCATCTGACTGCTATAACCATCTAAGCAGCTATAAGCATCTGTGTGATATGGCCAATGATAGAATTAAACTGTAAAGAGAGACTGATTTCAACCCAAAACCAAGAAGCTGAAGAGGAAATAGATACTTATATTACAGAACTATTATATTACTGAACTCTGTCATCCAAATATCATTTTGGAGATTTTGTAATCAGAGAGAGGATCTTAACAGAACATGTGATTCTAACTTCCAAGAGAAAGTATTTAATGAAACTGACCTGCCCCAAGGAAAATGCATCCAAACAGCACAGCCCAAGGAAAGGACTGAAACAATAACCGTTATCAGTGTGGAACCAGTACAGAGGCTCAGGATAAAAGAACACATGAAGCAGAATAGCTAAGAATACAGGCAACATGGCTAAGTGTAAATACAGTACTCAAAAGCAACAGGAAAGGAAGAAAGAAAATTGCCGCACTCCTGGACAATAGTAAGAGAGGTGTGTCCCCAAGCTCATGTTCCCCAAAATACAGCTTTTGTTGGAATAAAAAAGCAGCAGCATTTACAATGATCAAGGATACAGAAATTTCCAATGAAAGCTGGATATCAAGTATGTGATTGTAATGAATCAAAGCACCCTTGATGTTTATGTTCTTCTGAAGACCACCAGCTATTCTACTGTCATATCTGCAACTAATCTATAAGATCAATGGCCAGTTCATTTCTAGCTATGATTTGGAAGCAGCTGCATTGGCATCCCAGCAACACCAATAAGTAGCAGTATTCCCCTGTTAATTTTACTAGGATCTGGATGGTGTGCAATATAACCAGTAGGCCCATGAAGATTGTCAATCAGAAACCCATGAAACGAGAGCTGTTACTGCTCAAGTGTAGAGTCGCTGATGCACACAAGTATCAGCCACTGGTGGGCAATAGAGCAATTGTAAGCCATGGATTTGATTGCATTACAGCAGGAAAAATGCCGTCAGTGTGTGAGAGGAGAGAGACTAGCCACCATAAGCACTATCCAGCACTGAAACAGACTACAAGGACATATTTCAAGGAGATGTTCACCTAACAAACTAAGTAAAAACAGTACAGCCCATAGGACATTGAAATGTAGAATTCCATCAGCCCTGGTAGGGGGCACTGAAGAAAGAAATCAAAAACCTGCAAAGATGAAGCAGCATCATAGCACCTGGTCCAAAATAGATCAGCAGCCTGGAAGTAGTGAGAAAAAATTCAGGAGGTTTCAACTGACGTTCTGTACTCAAGGAATCATTATCCATTGTCAATGTTTGAAGACATACTACCAAATTTATTCAGGGTGATAAAACGTGGTTTGTGCATGTTGAGCTAAGCCAACCATCCAGCCATCTGCCCACCTTTGCCACACCTTCTGATGTTCCAATGTAAAATGAACCAGGAAATAAAGGGATTCCCAAGCATCAAGACTGTACATGATAAAACTCGTATTGTCAGAGAAGGAGATGTCAAGGAAAAGGCAATCCAGGACCATGACACAACTCCTAAACAAGCATCATTAGTTGCACATCAGGCTGTATGAAATCAAGTTGAATCTGAGGAGAAACAAAGGCACTTTATAGAAGATATTTTTTGAGACTTCTGAGGGACTCTGGCTGGACACTGAGAAACTGAGGTCCAGTAAAAGAGCGGATATGTGAGTCTGGTAATTTATAGGGATGACCAATAACATTTCCAGATTCTGCACATGTTTGTCCCAAGACCTCTTGAGCTATTTCACACACTGCAGTGAGGGAATGATCAGAGACCTGGGAAAAGGCATTTGAGAGTGAGACTAAAGAAAATCATTATTGAAAAACCAGTCCTAGCAGACAACCAAGCAGAGCCATGTACAGAATCCCAGAATGCTTAAGAGATGACATCCTAAAATGGGTATATGCTTCACACATGGGGAAAGAGGCAAGCCTGAGATAAGCCAACATGTATCCACTGCTGGTCAGGCATGAATGCCCAACTGCAAGTGAAAACAGAACAGAATGAAGTGTGCAAAGAGCATATCATTTGACAACAGGAAGAGAACTGGAAACCTTCTAAAAATCTTGATCCTGGGAAAAAGTCAAAGTTAGCAGGTCTGGTAACTTTCAGTGACAGGAACTATGCTTTTTCAGTGAATTATTAGTCCAATTTCCAGGAGTTGGATTATCTGGAAGGCACTCAGGAGTAAACTGGCTATTGAAGTTGCATTTTGCAAGGTAGAGTGCACCTGACATGCTGTGCTCATACAGCAGACCACAGGGCATTGCAGCAGAATTCAAACAGTATAGTGTTAAATGGGAATCTGAGCAAATATTATCTCTTGGGTACCTCAGATAAATAGGAAGGCACAGAGCGGGCAGGACAACAAGCCAGAGCCTAATGGCAATGCCAAACCAAGAAAGAATATTTACTGGCAATGCCAGACCATTCCAATGTACCCTCCTAGATAGTAGATAGTGGCCAACCACAGAGACTTATGGATAAGAGACCCAAGATTCTGCTTCCTGTGAGGGTAGCTTGATGCAGCCCTGTGGGAAATGGCACACAGGGCACAGATGCAGTCAAGAGGTTGCCCATTACAACAAAGAAGCTGATTTGCAGCTTTAACCAACAGCTCCATAGGTAAAAGAGCTACTGACTGTGTTGTTTGGAATGGAACATTTCTGTCAGGTCACCTCTGGCCCTGCTGAGTGCACTCACATGAATCAATAACAAAAGTCAGCAGTCCAAGCTGCAGTAGAACAGAGATCATGAGATAGCTACAGGCTCGTGATGACAGTGAAGATGAAACTGAAGACAACTGCAGAGACATAGCAGCACATCCAGATAGATGGGGGCCAGGCCAGGATGCGGACAACTTAGAAACAGCCTCAGCCACCAGATTGCCTGATGCAAGGAATAAGCAATGTGAGCAACACAGAGAACAAACAGGATGTCAACCAGCTTTATGAAGGCAGAAACATGGTGGAAGAAAGCCCTTGGCACAGCAAAAGAACAAACAAAATGTATGACTGGTTCAGAGACCAGGACATTTGAAGGACTTTGAGATCTAAGTTTGCCTCACTGGGCTGGAAGTAAAAGCCACATCTACTGTGCAAGCTATGTATTAGTAACCCCTGGCCTCAACAAGTCAGCAAACACTAGCACAAAAATACAATAGCAACATTTGTCAACAGGAAAGACACAAGAACTTTTATAGAACTTGGAAGGAGGAGCACAGACTGCCTAGAGGAAGCACCAGGAAGTCTGTATATGTATGTGTGACCTGAATGATAACTGCACTTGCAGGAGCTCAGTCATAATAATGAACCACCAGGTTCATTTTTTTAAAGGTGGAGTCTTTTTACATTATTATGCAACACATGAAACCTGAAGCACTATGTAAGATTTAGGTAGGATTGCATCCTATACACTCAATGAAGCTGTTTCCTCCTCTTCCCCCTTCCAACCTGTCAACTGAAGAATGATGAATATTCAGTCCACTTCTCCAACCCTACCCATTCCTGTCCAGCAAAACTAGCTGGGACACACATGAGAGCATCAAAGGACATATTGACCCTTTGCAATTGTTTCTAGGTGCAGCCTCACCACATTCCTAGCCCTTGCCCAGAACAGAGGGATTCTGAGGAAAAAGGACAACTATGTATAGAATTGCCTTTCTCCAGTTCAGAATGAACTTAAGAGGACACAGTCTGTTGATCTTTCCTGCTTCTGAGTAAAACCACTGAGAAACCTGGATGGGTGGAGGAGGAAGGTCCAAATAAAGGACGTTTCCATATTTTGAAACTTCTGGTAGAAGTGTCCTGAGGAGGACAGTCCTACAAGCAAGTGAAGCAAGTGGCCTTGAGGAAGGTAATAGAGAGTGGCTTGGAGAACTAAACTGGGTATTCATTTCCTTGGTCAGACTCCTGCCCAGCTGCCATCCGGCTCCCTAAACCAAGGAGCCAAAAAGAAGAGTATGGCCCTTCAGAGAGAGTCAGGAGATGAGACAGACTGGACAGTCACTGGGCTTTTTCTCCATTTATCTGTATGTGAACTTTCATTCTCCTGGAAAATGGGTGGTTTAGCCAGAAAGTCAAACTACCACTCCAGTGAATAGGCCATATTTCCCAAAATATGGAGCAACAGGGATACAGCTGCTCTGCACGTGGGAGCCCCTGGTAATAGCTTGCTGTCTGACCTACCCAAGAGATGGCTGCTGACATCCCACCAGAAATACAGGGATGTGCTGATGTGGCATAGTATAGTGCTCCTGTTTTCCCTCAGTTATACTTAGGCCAGTCCAATGAGGATCTTACTTGGCTAACAGCTCAGTATGTATCTTAGAGTCTGGGGTGTCATGTCTGAAACAGCAGATCCTAGGAAAAACAGCCATCTCTTCACAGGTCAGTCTTGTTTTTCCTTTTACCTCACTCAACAGAGCTGCTGGATGCATGGCAATGGACCCTAATTCAAGTCTCATCTGTGCTATTTTGAGCATCAGCTGAATCGTGCACACTCTGTAGTCAGGTCCCTAGGTACTGTGGTGCTCCAGAGCTGGAAACAAGCAGGTGAGCAAGAACAGAGCTTCCATTTGCCAAGCAATTCTGCTGGAGAAAAGAATCCATCTTGCTTTTCCAGAGCTATGTTGGCTCTGTCAATGTAGAGCAGATGGGACTTTAAATAGCATTAGGGAGCAGCGCCGTTGTTAATCATCCTCACTTTTTTTTCAGCGTGAAATCTTACTTCATTCATAAGGAGCTTATATCTAGGGGGACTATAGCATGAAAGTCGTCAGGCACTCACCTATCAGAAGCAGCAGCATCTGGCTGTCTGGATTCAGATCAGTTGGAAAGCTAAAAATAAACCTGTCTTATCTCCACTGGCCTTTTCTCCAACACCAGAGTTTTTACCCCTGAGGAGATCATTTACATTCTTTCCCTTTTGTCTGTTCTAGTCTGTTAGCCAGTTTCCTGGTGCAACTCACCACACACATGTCTTAAGTGAGCTCAAGGTGGCTGGTAGGACAGCCTACTCCACTCTGGGCTCTCTGCGGAGCAGTGTCATGAACCACAGGTCACAGCACACCCCTCCTTCACATAGCAGAGCAGCTCTTTCTCCATTGCACTGCCACTAGGCATCTACAGCTTTACAAAGACCTTGCCAGATGCAGTTTCTGTCGGCCTAACCCCAGGCACCACAAACTCAGGCAGGGAAGGAGGCTAGAACTGTAGAAAGGCTGGGACTGTGAGGAGCCAAACACCACAGAAATGGAGTTATACTGGCAGGCACGGAGGTGTGGTCAGGGGGATTCAGCGCATGCCCTTGACAGTCCCTACAGGTGAAGGATTTATGAAACAGCAGCTGAAAACTAGACATACCTTTTTGCATAACCTCAGAAAGAATAAGGAGCAGCAGCAGTGGTTTTACCACTGAGGGCAGAGGGCTAGGAAAGCATAGGAAGGTTTATATTACAACCTCCTCTCCCAGATTCAGTGCATCTGATCTACTATCTCATTTATTTTTTTGATTTTTTTAGCATCTCAAGCACTGTGGACAAGACAGGCACTGACAGTGCAATTCATGACTCTCTTCTGCAACCTAATTCTTCTTCTCCAGTTCTGCTTATATTACAGAGATGGGACACAAGCACCATTGTGTTAGTCAGCAGGTTACAACTGAATGGACCACTGTGAGGGGGGGAAAAAACAGCTACCATTATGTAGCAGCATTATAATTGTACCCACCTGAATATATAGGAAGGGCTGCCCTGCAAAGGGACATTGTGTGAGGAGAGAGAGAGTTTGTTCCAGTACGGACTTTGTTTTCCCTGAGGGCTAGTGAAGCTGCTTTGGAGGCAGTGGTCTCTGAAGTGGGTAGAGTGACCTAACAGGGATTTTGAATGGGACAAATGTTAACAAAAGCCCTGGAAGAGTCCTAGTCTGGGATTGGCTGAGAAGGCTTATTTTAAAAGAGGAAGCAGTATTTCCTTGGGTGGGGAGGAGAACAACAGGAAAAGAGAGAGAGACAGGTTGGAGGCCAGGAAAAGGACCTCACCACAGCTGTGCCTTGGAGAGCCCCTGTCAGAGCCCTGCAGAAGTAGCAGCCAGAGGCGGGAGGCCGCTATCCTTTCTTCCTTTTCTTCCCATTTTGGAGCCCTACTGGGGCAGACACCAAGGAGGACCTGCCCGTCAGGAGACCCTGAGCCTGGGAAGACCCTCCTGCAACCCCCTGTGTGGCGTGGGTGAGCACCATGAAGGGGGTAGGACACAGGACCAGTGGGAGAGGGTCCTGGTTTTCTCTGTAAGTGAGAAGGCAATTGGGTGAGGAGCAGGCTTAGGGTGCCAGAGGGAGCACCTGGTGGGGGGGCAGGGGACTGCTCCAGCCCACCAGAAGCCCCGGTGGCAGGCAGGGGCCAGGGAGGGAGGGCTGCATTTGCTGGGTGGTGGGAGGCTGTGCTGGGGTGCTGGGGAACTGCTAGAACCTGCAGCCCAGACCCTGCCCCCTGCTGTGCCACCATTTTATTTGTTTTATTGTATTAGTTACATTTTATCCTGTAAATAATTAAATTCTGTAAATAGTTTTATAACAGTCTGCAAGGTTGTTTTGATTGTCAGGGGAGGCTCTCTGCTCAGAGACCCTACAGCACCTACCCAGGGAGCTGAGCAGGGCCACCAGCTACCAGGTACCCCAGGATCCCACTATGCAGGTGAGGGCATGGGTAATGTCACACCCCAGGGATACAATTGTTACCCATCTCCATGAAAAAATCGGGAAGAAGATGCTTTCTGTGCTGTGGTGACTGAGACCAACGTCGACATTCTGTTTTATGAATATTCTATGTACCTAAGTTTACCTGCTTGACATTATTTTGTCTAACTTCACACCACTAAATCAAAGGCATTATTATGAAAAGGAACCAGGAAATGAAGCAACTGTAGAGATACAACATCTGGGATAAGCAACTTCAAGGCAGTTAAACAACAGTGGCTGAGACACTAATTAGGAATACTGTTTTCTTTGTATAAGAAAAGTTATTGTTCTCTATGTATAAGAAAAGTTATAGAATCATAGAAAATTAGGGTTGGAAGGGCTTCTGTTTTTTTCAAATATCATATTCCAAAAAAATGTAACTCCTTCTTGCATTTATTCTAAAGAAAGAGTTATCCAGGAGGTCATCTAGTCCAAACCCCTGCTCAGGGCAGGACCATCCCCAACTAGATCATCCCAGCCAAAGCTTTGTCTAACTGAGTCTTAAAAACCCCCAAGATGGAGGTTCCATCATCTCTTTGGGTAACTTGTTCCAGTGTTTTACTACCCTCCCAGTGAGAAAGCTTTTCTTCATATCTAACCTAAACTTCCCTTGCTGCAACTTGAGACTGTTGCTCCATGTTCCATCATCTGCTACCACTAAGAGTCTAGCTCCATCCTCTCTTGAACCCCACTTCAGATACTTGAAGGCTGCTATTAAATCTCCTCTCAGTCTCCTCTTCTTTAAACTTGTAAGTCCATTCCCTCAGTCTTTCCTCATTAATCATGTCCCCCAGCCCCCATACCATATACTACTACAGAACACTGAGATTAAAATGGACCATAAACAATAAAATATGCTATCCTAGAATATACTGTCCTAAAATTGAAGGGTAAGTCAAACATCTTGTAGTGTCTGAAGTGAGTCTCTGACACTGATGGATGCTATCTATACAGGCGGTTTGTATCTGCCAGACCAAAAGAAGATATGTCCTGGCTGAATAGAACTTACCAAAATTGCAGAGAAAAAATAAAGATTGGATAACACCAAGGCATGCAGGCCTTTTTTTATGCTTCCCCTTTGTTCTGCTGTTATGCACCTTTGAGTGAATAAATAATGTTTTGGGCTTAGAGGTGCCAGACATGAGTCTGCTTGAGTATATTTGGTTATTGGGGTTGGTAAGTAAAGGAATGCAGCTTCAACCCAGAGACATAAGCTAAGAATAGCAGGAACATGAGCTTCCATCCAGAAAGGAACAAAGGTCATAAAATCCAAGGGCCACATTTAAGAGGTACTAGAAAAGGAGTTAAAATGAAGGTCAACCTGTTACAGAGACCTCTATGTATTCTGTATTTTCACCAGGACTAAAATAACCGCATGCAAATATGGGTGTGATACTTTATCTAAAATGGTAAGTTAAAAGTTAGATTCTGGTGGCAAATACTGCAGTTATTTCAGTTAATATCTCTTAATGAAAAACAAAGCTTTAACAAATGCTTCTGGTAATGCTGACATCAGTCAACTGATTCCACCCTTTCTCCTTTTTTCTCGGTTTTTGCCTCTTTGCTTAATTCCTTCCCATTTTTCTTTTAATTTGTATTTAGCCCTGGAAAGCTCATTATAGTTGCAGCATCTCATACACAGCAAGGCTGCTCCTGTTTCACCATCTTCTACCTAAAGCTTGATCAAGGCAGAAGAATGGACAGAAGTTTCAAAGAGCATGTTAGTAAGAAGTAGTTTCATCAGAAGTAAAAATCTGATTGTTCCTAGGTTCTCCCAGCCCTTTCCTATGGATTACTATATCATTCTACCTTCCTAATAGCTCACAAGTGCTTTCCTAACTGTCTTCTCCAGGACTTCTACTCTTCCAGCCTGCCATGGTATACCACAGCAACAGATTTGGTAGGACTAAGTCACCAGTTCTAAATATCAGCTGTGAAATCACCCTTTGTGTAGGCTACCAATTTAATTCTGTAGGAGAGAACCATGGAGTATATGTGAAAACATAATAAAGGCTTTTTGCTGAATTAGTTGTTATACCCAGAAAGTCCAGATTCTCACTGAGATGAATGCAGCACAGGAGTCTCTACAAATAGTGAGGAGAGTACATGTGGGGGAGGATAGGTATCAGGGGTCCATTCTATAGGCTGTTCTACACTGAATTCTGCATAAATGCAAGCAGTCAACGGGCAAAACCCTGCTCAGTGCCCCTTCATACATTTAACATGCCCTTTCCACTTCCAAAAGCTGACTTGGACAAATGTTTGACTCATAAAGCAGGTATACTAGCATTACAGCAAAAGTCCATCCTTAATGCTATTCTCACATGGCAGCTCTGCCTCTATATAGCTAAAGCAATGCAAAACCAGTAGGTGGTACCTAAGAGTATGTTACATATTTCCTATGTAATACGATAGATTGCACGTTTGAAAGAGCCACCCGGATACCATGTGAAGAATTGCTGCAGTACAGAAGAAAACGTGCCACGAATCGTACACAGCTGGTTCTGATACATGGCCCCTCCCTTCCCTTGAACCTATACAGAAAATCCTCAAACAGTTGCAACCCATACTAGAAAGAGACCCTATTCTTAAAGAGATCTTCCCAGAACCACCCATCCTAACCTTCAAATAAGCACTGAACCTCACTAACCTGATCACCAGAAGCAAACTTCCTCAGGCCCAGAACACATTGAATGGATCCAGACAATGCCATGACAAGAAATAGAAAACCTGCCAACACATCTCCACCACCCCCACAATTACTACACCCCACAACAGTGAACCATCAGCATTCCTGGATCTTATAGCTGCACCTCCAGAAATGTAATATATCTCATCCAATGCACCAAATGCCCTGATGGAAAATACATGGGAGAGACCAAACAACAACTGCGCACCAGAATGAACGCACACCGGAAATCTATCAAAGACAGGAATACCCAATTACCTGTGGGGGCACATTTCTCACAAGAAAACCACTCTCTCTCCAATCTCTCCATCCTAATCCTCAAAGGACATTTACAAAACACTTCTCAGATATGAGCCTATGAACTCCACTTCATCAACCTCCTGAATACAAAAAAACATGGACTAAATATAGACGTTGAATTTATGACACATTATAACCTGCCTGACGTCTGACTCCCCAGGTACCTCTCCACTATTTACCTGCTACATTCATCCCCCTTCTCCCCCACACCTAGACTGTCTCTCACCCACTGACTCCTCAATTTACATCTTCACTGACTGCCTGTCTTGCATGCATACCAGCCCAGCCTCTGGCTTCTTTACTTTTCATTCCATCCAGGAAGAGCGCACACCAACTGGAGAGACTTCCTCAGCCTGATGAAGGGTTTGTAAACCCAAAAGCTTGCTATACATTTTTTTTCCAACTATTTAAGTTGGTGTCATAAAATATATCATATTCACCCAAAGAACCTTGTCCGCCTATGTCCTGAGACCAACATGGCTACAACTTATACCCCTGTTACATATTTCCTGAGTTTTGTAGAACAAATAACATATTTTCCCATGTGCACAGCAAATTGCTTCCTCTCTACTGCATTTGCACTAGTTCTTAACAGAAGGAAGAGGAGGGCATTTGATCCAAAATGAGCAGAACATGTATTGGCCTGTATGCAGGTGAAGTTTCAGATTCATCAGATCAGTGGCTGCAACTTCTGGAGGAGACTGTCCCCAACAGTGTGTCTTAAGCTTGTTCTGAAAGCCCTCTACTGGTGAAAACTCCATCTTCATTTGCTCTTTGCCTTGTCTACAATGTCTGCCAGTGCCAATTAGTGCCAAATGTGGCAGCAGGTTTTTCTTTTCTAATCTAACTGGCCACCTGCTATGAACTGAAGGGAGATCTCCAACTCAATGCACATATCTAACAAACAGCGATCACACAGTAAGAACTTTCAGTCACTATTGACCCAAGCCTTATCTGAACTGGTGACCTAGAGATGAAAGACTCCGTATCTCATTATCAATTGCCTCAGAAACATTCAGTGCCCTTGGATCAAAGATTTTTTTTAATGCTTTTTTCTACTATGGAACTGGCCTTGAAATTTTTAAAAAGCCCTTTCACCTGGGCCTCACTTAGAAAAAGAATAAACCTGATCAAAAGACAGACTTTGGTATTTCTTCTGCTAACTATCCAATCCTGTAATATTTTTTTTAATGTTCATATACACTTTCAGAGACACATTAAAAAAAAAGGTGAACATGGGACCCTATGCTGATTGTCTAGCATCAGGCTGGAGATTGGAGGAAATCCCATTCAAGTCGATGGGCATAATAGTAACACTTTATTTAGGATAAATACAAGAAGGAGTTACATTTTTTTGGAATATGATATTTGAAAAAATAGGAAACCCTGTCCAAAATATTGCCACATGTCAGATGAGTCAGGAGTTATGCTGAATGCAAATGTTGGAGTCTTAGTATTATTTTGGTGGGGCCATGTGGTTGTGTGACATGAAGCAGCCAAAAAAAGAGGAGCCACAGAATCAAAGCAATCAAAGAAGTATTTGACCTGTGGCTTTGAGATAAGGCTAAGAAATAGGACTTCTAGGTTGGAAGGCAGGCTGAAAAAAGGGCTTGGAATACTGGGTACATTCACATGAGATGCTAACTGCACAGTAGCCTAATAACACTGCTCAATGGTATGCCAGGCAAATCCCATGTGTGGCAGAGGGCCTTCACTGCCTGCCGCTTTAAGGATTAGATCAGGCAGCAGCACAGCTGGCAGGTGCAGCCCAGCCAGGGGAGGCAGTCACATGACTGCAGGAGGGCCTTGTGATTGGAGGGGGGGGGTGGCGCAGCTTCCATTTTAACCCAGGCCCTCAGAGCTGAGCCAGCAGTCTGCTGCTAACAGCTAGAAGAACATCACCTGGCTGAGCTGCTGCTCAGAACATCCTTTGGAGGCAAGAGCTGGAGCTATAGGAATGGCAGGAGGCTCCTGGTCCTGGGTATAACCTAAAACTGCACCCTGCTGGGGAAGGGTGGCCTGATAGGACTACCCATGGTGGGTTACTTCCCTAGAAATGTCAGGCCAGTTGTGTCCCCAGTGAAAGGCGGGTAGGGGTGCCTTATAACCCCAACCCTCAACCCCTTGTGGGTTATCCAGTTGTTAGGGACAGGCACAAGAGCCAGGCATGCCTAGGGAAAGGCACCTGAGCCTCCAGGGTGTAAGATCCTGGTGGCCCAGAGATAGGCTACCCAGTTGTAGGGGCTAGGCATGCCTAGGGAGAGGCACCTAAGACCCATAGGGGTAAGACCCAGAGAGAGAGGGGGCAAAAACACCAAGATAAGTGCATGGATGCCTAAGACCACAGTTGGGCAGGAGGCTGAGACCCCAGTAAGTCCTCAAGTATGGTGAGGCTGAGTTTGGGTCAGAGGGGGACCCCAGTAAGCCCTCAGATGATGTGAGGGGAAGTTTGGGTCATAAGGTTAAGAACTGCCCAGTGTGAGGGCACTGTGACTGTAAGCTCCAGTGGGAAGCCAGAGTCCCATGTGAGACTCTGGAGCTCGAGTCACAGTGTGAAGCACTGTAGCAATATGGATGCCATCTGCGTGGCATGGAACATGGTACAGGGAAGGCTGGAGCCAGGGTTGACTAGGGGGAGCACGATTTGTGGGTGGTCCTGAGGGTGGGCTAAAAGCCCCATATCCATGCCTATACTTCTGTGCCACGGCTTGGTGCCTCCCCCCCGCTCCCCCCCCCGCAACATGCCGCTGGCCTGTGCAGCAAAAAACTGCCCTGTCCTGAGTGGTGCTGAGTCAGGGGCCAATCTCAAGGGGGCCCTCCCATGCTCCCCCTACCTGTCACCTGTGGTTGGAGATGTGTATATCACCCTAGGCATTGGGGCATTAAGATGGGAAGCCTTCCGCTTATTACATTGAGTTTATTAAAGAGCAAGTCATGGCAGGAAAGGCTGGGCGGACTTCCCCTTTGACAGGTGGACAGGCTGACATTGAGACTTGGTCCTGGGATGGCACCCTGTCACACCATGCTAATATGCTACTGTGCAGTAGTATTAGGTTACTGCACAGTTAGCATCTGCAAAAACCCGTATGCTGGCACTACTGTGCAGTAGTGCCAGTTACTACACATTGATTTAGTACTTGATTATACAAGTACTAAACTTAATGTGCTGTAACTACGGCACGTTAATGAACATGTAGACGCACCCACTGAGCAAGGAAATTTTTCTTATTGTTTAATTCCTGCTGTGTTCCAGGAAAAGGATGTTCTACACGTTCCCTGTAAATACAGAGGATTGCATCAAAGAAATACCGAACTCAGTCACAGTTTTTCCTTCTAATAGTGCAGGTCAAAAGGGGGAATGATATGCACAAGAAAATGACCAATTCTGCTTATTTGTCAGTGACCATCTTTCATTTACTGTGGGGTAGGACCATGCACATAGATGTTCACCATTAAAAAGCAGGAACATTATAAATCCCAGCTCTCATCTACCTCATAGAAACCTGCTCATGTGCCTATGCCCTCAAAAAAACTGCTCTGCTGTCATAATTTTTTTTTTTAACATAGATGGATAAAACAATGGATTTCCTTGAATCTTGTTCTCAGAAACACCTCTGTTATTTTAGCAAAAAATCTTTCAAAAGAGTTCAGTCTGAGGCTGATACTCAGCAGAAACCATTTCAGACTGAAGTTAAGTTATAAGCTACTGAAAACAGGACCTTTATAATGGGGAATGCCAGGAAACTTAACTATAGAATAATGCTTTAATATATGTTTAATATGGATTTGACCCAGTCCATTAACCAATGGAAAGTGTCCTACTGATATGAATTGGCTTTGCATTGGGCTATACATACTATGAGGTGTATTACAGGCAGAGGGAGAAGCTTTACTTTTCAGGATGGACACTTGGAGCTACATGAAACTCAGTGACTTACATTCACTGTGTGGATCCACACATAGATGAACTGATGCCAAAACCATCAGCATTGCCTTGTTTTGCTGCATGATATCCCAAACTGACTCAGAACCAGTTATATACCAAAAGGAAAAGACTGATGCTATAATGTCTTTGTGATACCTACTTAGATGCCCAACAAACTTCCAGTTGTTTCAACCAGAGTTCTCATGAATGAGGAATTCTGGTACTAAATTTCACTACTGTAAAATAACTGAAGTTATTATAGTAAAGAAAGACAAATGATGATTGCAAAGGGAACAGGCTTCTCCAATCACAAGGATCTTTTGGTTGCACTGATTCAGTCATAAGCATGAACATATTCATTCTATTACCCCATTCAGTCATCTACCCAGTCAATTCCTTATAAAATAAAGCACTAGCATATCTTCCACTAATGGTCATTATCACTGCAATTTGCAACTGTCTTAATGAAGCATTAGAAAAAAACCCCAAAGGCACACTACAAAGGAATTTTCTTAGAGGGACATCACAATTTGTATTGCAGCTACACTTCTACACCTAAAAATTGGGCCCAATTCTAAACTCAGCCAAACTGTTATAAATGTGGAATAGCTTAAAGGTCAGTGGATTGTCACTGATGTAAAACTTGTTTCAGAGAGGAATCAGGACATACATATGTAGCCCTTCAGATTGTAAAGATGGCCTTCAGAGCCTCCTCCTACTTTCATGACCACAAAAAAGAAGCACATCATTCTCATTTCGCACAGCCATAAATGAATGCACAAGGGGCAAGTCTGTGGAGGAAAACAGCCATTTATATAAAAGCTCTCAATATATAATGTTTCTGCCTTGATTTTGTTTTTTCCCCCTGTATGGTGAATATAACAGATGTACCCTATTATCTTTGTTTCCATGTGTCCGCCATAGAATTAACAACACTCCTTTTATTGATTCCTTCTGGGCTTTTTGCTCAAATTCAAGATGACCATCAAACACATCAATGAACAAATGGGCCAAACCTTGACATTGTGATAATAGAGGTGAGATATGATGAATGGTGTTTATGCAGGACTGTGCTCATCAGCAGGCTACCTGGAACAGACTTTCATTGGGAAGAATAGTGACTTTTTGGTATTGTCTAATCAAGCTCATTCAAATACAATCTAGGAGCAATTACATGTTGCTAGGCATTAGTAATCTTGGAATAGTTCCAATAAACTTTAGCTTCTTCATTTTATTATGAGAGTCTGAACAAATAGTAATTTGCTAGTTCTATTTTCATATTCCAAAGGGATCCAAAATACAGAAAGGTGATTTTTCAAAGAGCTTTCCATAATAATATCTCTCTTATTTACCTATTGCAATATTCTGAAGGCCAAAACTGCACGTATACTTGTAAATCGTGTAAATATAAATCTTCCTAACTCCACTGGAACCAGTAGGAACTGGGTGCTCTTGAAAGTCATGCTAGGTTTAAGATTCCATTTTAAATGGTATAGGAAAGGTCAATAAGTACTTCATAGATGTTTTGATAAATAGTTGGTCAGTTGTTATAGATTTGAGCAGTTCATAGGTTAAACTTCAAGAATTAAAATACCTTAAAATCCAACCCCAAGACACTTTTGAACAGAAATCATATAGGTGTTTTTTTTTAAATGTCTCCCTTATAGTTCTGTTACAAACATGAGTAGCATTTTTATAGGATATATGTAAACAGAAAAATGAATGTGTGAGCATAGCATGGGTAGGCATAGCTTTTGTGTAACCCCATTGACAACGTTTAGTATATGATGGCAACCTGGACCTCCAGGAACTAGGAATACTCAGTGGGTCTTAGCATGGATAACAGTAGAAGCAAACCAAATCAAAACTAGATCAGGGATGTTTATCTACCCAAGAGGTGATTGCATACACAACAATAGACTTCAATGTACATGATAATAAATAGGGTTATAAGGAACCTATGAACTATTCAACTCTATAATAACTGACCAACTATTTATCAAAACATCTGTAAAGTAACTGTTAATCTTCCATATACCATTTGGAAATGCAATCTTAATGGCTGAAAAGTCACTAGAACTTTTTCCCACTCATGATGACAGGAACAGTACTGTAATAATCCAATATGCTACATCTTACTATCTCACATAACTCCCCACAAGCCATACAAACATCTGCAAAATGAGCTCATAGTTAAACTAAAAGCTAACATTAGCACATGAACAAAAGGTTATAAATTGACCATGACTAAACATAGGCTGTAAATTAGAAAAAAAGGTTTCTTAATAGCAGAACAGTGAAGTGCTAGAAGAGCCTTTCTTCCGGAGTATTAGGAAAGAGGGGCAACCCCCTCCTGCCCCCTCCCCCCCCCCCAAAAAAAAAATTTAAAAACCCTAACTAATTTTAGGGTGGTACTTGATTGATTTTTGAATCACACAATATGCTGCCTGTAAAAACAGGCAGCTAAACTTACTGACACGGGTCATCTCTTCCAGGTCTGTGTTCCTGTGCTTCACACTAAATTCCAGCATCACAAGAAGGAGCAGCATAGCAAAGTACCATAGTTTAGATAATGGTCAGGAGATTCACAATGTGATAAGGAGCTTATCACTTCCAGGGCACCAGTTCAGAGGCAGAATAAGTTGTTAGTGAATGGAATTACCTACTGTTTCCTCTTGGTTGATGTAAAGTTAGATGAGGGAGGTTTCAGAGCAGTTCTAAATGGTCAGGTGTCCACTTAACTTAGAACACTAAAAGTAATGGGTATTTCTACTGATAATGTGAGTAGCTGTAAGAAATTAATGGGGAATGGTTCTCACTGGGTTTTTCAATCCTAAAAGAGGTCCATTCAAATCAAAGTTAAGGTCTCAGATGATGGAAGTATATGTAAGGGATACTGAACTGACATTGCTTCAACAATGCATAAATAGAGTTTTCATTTCCAAGACTGTCAATCTGTTTGCATAACACTTCAAAAAAGAGAACCTGTTCCTTTGATTTTGCTTCCCAACCTTCATAATAGGAAGCAGAACCCCGTGCAGCAAATAGCTATGCATGCTGCCTTTAAACTGGTGATTTTTTAAATTCTGGAATAGTTCCAAGCTATGCACAGTCCATCTCCAATAGTTGTGAATGGGGCCCGAAACCATTGGCAGAAAGCAGGGAACAGCTGTAGTGTGTATATGTATTTGACCTTACCTCTCTAATTGCAGTGGAGAGACTACCATTGAAAATACTTCCTTCATCTGAATCTGAACAATTTGAAGCTAGGCAATAGGGTGTCATGCACTTCACACTGAAGCAAAGCCACTTACAGTAAGTAACAATTAAATTAGTGGGGATTTGCTGTAGTAAACATGGAGAAGAGGGCAAGATGATACAAGGAAATGAGAAGGGCACTGGAACCTTTTCACTGCTGCTTTTGAATTAACACAGCTCAGTTGTTACCATTTGGTAATCATGATTTGTATGGTAGTGTAAATGTCCATCACTCTACATGTAAAAGTTATTGTCAACTTTATCCCTACCCTACAAAAAGCATAAGGAGAAACAGATAGGACAAATGAGTGTGTGTCTGTGGAAGAGGGCTATTTAAATTTGAATGTTATGTGTATATGGTAAAATTTATTGTGATAACTCTTCATTGGCTTGTATGACATGAGTTAGAGTCCTAGAATGGGTTACTTCCTATTTGAAGGGAAAAACATACCATCCAGTACTGTGCCCTGGTCTAATATCTTTATGGTACATGAACTTTTAAAAGTGATTGAAAGGATATGGCCCACAGATATAGAAGATAATTTCCAGTACTGCAATAAATAGCTCCAGTACCAGCTTCCAAGTATCCATTTATTTCAATTTTTTGGATGCGGTTATGCCCTTGATGTGTTGAAAAAAATCAGACGTTAGAATGTAAATCCACAGGAAGGTACACTTCACATCCATTCCAATTCTACAATTCACTGTCCAATTATAACTTCGTGGACCCATTGCCATCAGTTTGTGCTGCAGCCTACTTTACTTTCTTAACTAGTTTAACTGCTTTTGCTTTTACTACTGTATTTTTCTCTCAGCAACATTAGTCAGTAATTCTCTTCACACATAAGCTGGCAAAATATGGCTGCCCTGATAGGGAGAAAATGAAATGTCAATAGGGTGACATTCTCATGGGAGATGTTCAACTCACTGCTCGTGGCTGCTCCTCATTCAGGAAACCTGTACCATCCTGCCTGATGTATTGTTCTGCCCAGGGTGAGTTCTGTTACTGGAGGAAAATAAATATATATTTGCAGCTATAGTCATTCCACTTGGGGTGTAATATGTGGGGAGTGGGAAGCAAAAAAACTACACCTGACCTGAATCCACCCCATAGGGTGCTGGATCCTTCCTCAAGTTCCCTTTCACTTCCATCAACTTGCCATCTGTCTCAACATCCTCTCTTTCTTCAGTTTCTTGCCATTCATAATACATTCCCTTATCTGTAGCTCTCTCACCCCTGTTTCCTGAACCTCCACATTCACCTGTTTTTTGCCTGACCCTTCCTTCCAACACTAAGGGAGGATCACCTTTCCTAAGACCAGACTTGTTACAGCCCCATTTGAAAGAACTGTCTGGAATAACCCACCTTGCTGGGATCAGCTACAGGGGAATAAGAATCAGTTTACTGCAGCAAGAGCAAAGGGTTAGAGCATTCGTATTGCATTCTTCTTATGAAGCCAGGATTTTTCATGGCAGCCTAAAAGAGTTAGGCACCCAGCTCTTATTGAGAGCTCTTCTGAGTATTTCACTAGGATTTGGATGCTTATATTCCTTTAAAATCCTTTTAAAATCTCAGCATAAATGTGTAAGTACACAATAATGTGGAGTATAGTATAACCAAGTAAACCCACGAACCAAAAGCGTTACCCTCCTTCACCACAAGCCCCTTGCTCCTATTGGAACTGTTTCTTTCTAAGTAAAAACTATCCTATTTCCAACAACTGCCATCCAGTTACGAAGAAAAGGAATGCATAAGCCTAACCCTAACCCTAATGAAAAAGAATTTTGCATATGTAAATAAATGTACCTCTTTACCACAGCCTAGGATTTGCTTGTGCAAATTATGTTAGGTTCCTTGGGGAACCCTTGGAAAGAGAAATCAATCACACCCAGTATAAATAAAATGCTGTTACTTGTATATTAGGGAAGCACAGCACAAGCCTGTTGCATTAATGATCCATAAAACCAAAACCACACAAGCACTAGTTTTTATGGGCTCTGGGATTTATACCTCGATGGCTAGACCTCTGTTGTTTTGTAAATAACGGGGACTCTTGCTGTTTTTCTTCCTTGCATGAAAACTATTGTTAGCTGTTCAAGGTTTGGAAAAACCATATGTTTGTTAGTATTCTGGTGTTGTATGTCTATTTTCCTTAAGAAATAATATTTCTACGTTAAAAACTACCGTCTAAGAAATATGCTTGCCATTAAAAAGATATCACTGTTAAAAAAGCAAAACACCACAAGATATTATCTGAGACAGTATAACCTCATTCTTAGCACACTGACAGAAAGATGCTAAAGTTCCTGTAATACTTCTGGGCAGAATATAACATTCTGTGGTTCTTGGAGTTCAGAAGTCATAATCACCATGCATCACACTCTTCAGAACAACCTTGTGGAAGAGGCACCTCCAGGACCAGGAAGGAACTTAGGCCAGGACTAAGTCTAGCTGAGCATTACCTCTGGTTGGCCCATGCACCTGATGAGCCAGGAAGAGCTCTTTGATGCAGGTCAGGAAGGAACACAACCAGTCTGACTTGGCCGAGAGTTCCTCTCAAGAGATGTCTGGATAATGGAAGTTACCCATGACAGTTCTCAGGCGAACTCTAGATTGAGTTCCTGCCTCCTGTAGTATACACCCACAGTTAGGTCTCTCTCCACCCCCCCCCCCCCCCCCCCCCCCCCGTAGCTTGACCCAGAGGGTTTCAGGCCATGCTGCTTTGGATTTGATGTTGGCCTCCAAGGATGTGTACTGTCCTTCACATAGAGAGTTACACTTCCACCTTACTTCCCTACCCAGTCCCCTCTATGCAGGGCATAGCCCTCTATGGCTATGCTCTAATCATATGAGGAGTCCCACCAGGTCCCTGTAATCCCTACTAGGTCATAATGCCCACTGGAGAACAGGAGGGCTAGCTCCTCCTGCTTGGTGCCAATGCTCCTGGTCCTTAGTGTACAGGCACCTGAGTCCTCCTTTTAAGACCCTCTGCTTCCTGTTCTGCTGAAGGGAAACTATACCCTCAGGTCTGGCAAGAGTGGCTCTCCTAGTGTCCCTATCTATGGCGCTTTCTTGTATATCAGTCCCCAGGCAAGCTCCAGTAGGTGTTTCCCCATCCCCCAGCAATTATAGTTTAAAGCCCTATCTAGAAGATAGGCCATCCTGGCCAAGAACAGGGACTTACCTCTTCATGTGAGGTGGATGCCATCCCTTCCCAGGAGTCCTCTCTCCCTGAAGTGTGTGCTGCAATCAAGGAAGCTGAAGCCTTCATGGTGGCACCACCGCCAGAGTTGTCAGTTGACTTCTTCAATTCATCCTTCCCTCCTAGGTCCGTGGCCTGCAACTAGGAGAACAGAGGAAATGACTACTTGGGCCCGTAACCCCTTGATCCTAGCCCCCAGAGCCCTGTAATCACTCATGACCCAATCCAGATTACTCCTGGCCATGTCATTAGCTCCCACAAGGATGAGGAGCATAGGATAATAGTCAGAGGGCCGGATAAGCCTGAGGATCCTCTCCACAACATCTTAGATGTGGGCCCCAGGGAGACAGCAGACCTCACCGGCTAGCAGGTCCAGACAGCAGAGGGGATCCTTGGTGCCTCACAGGAGGGAGTCCCCCACCACCTTGTGCCTCCTCTTGGGGGTGGCAGCATGCTACTTACCTTTCTTCTCTTCCATTGTGACCAGCAGAGCCTCCTCATGTATGGAGAGGGAAGCATACCAGTTGTGTAGGGCCAGGGGAGGAGCAACCCTGGTCCTACATTTCCTGGAGCATGCGGTGACTGTTGTCCAAGTAGTTCCAGGTGAAAAGTTACTATCACAATTGACCCAGGTGGGACTTGAATTGACCCAGGTAGGACTTGAATCCACAGTCCCCAGCTCCAGAGGCTGATGCCTTATCCATTAGGTCACTGGACCTGTGGTGAAGAGTGACCATCATGGTAAAGGTGGCCATTGCTATCTCTTTGTATAGAGATGCACCTGTTGAATTTACTAAACAATATACAATACAGTATAGTCATACAGGAAATACTCCAGCTACCAGACCAAATATAAGTATTTAGATTTTATCCTGAATTGCTCCAAATCCCTCATGGCTGGTTAGAAGAGCTGGTTTTCTTAGCATAATGTTCTCTGTTCCTATTGTTACACACAACAGCAATTGGAAGGTGGACATGCTGTAGAAGAGAGAACTTGCACATTGCTGTCCTGCACACCAACCAAAGCAAAAAGCACTTCTTTGCCCAAATCCCAAGAGGACAGGGCTGTGCAAAGCTTCAGTCACTGATTCAATTCAGAGGAGGTTCAGCCTGATTCAGCAATCAAATCTCTGAATCTGAATCAAATCAGGAGACCCTTTAATCTCTCCAAATCGAATCGGAAGCCTCCAATTCAATTTGGAGAGATTCGATGATTCGGACATAGACACAGCTTTAAATGTTTTTTCTACATACCTCAAGGTACCAGGTGGCTCATGAATGCTGAGATGGTGGGTGGGATGGAGCATTCCACAGGAGCACAAGGCGTGCCCCAAGTGCTTGGCGGCAGACCCAGAAGTGGACCAGAATCACTTCCGGTCCACTTCTGCGTCTGCCACAGAGCGCACGGGGGACACCCTCCCCCTACCCCTTGACTCAGCGACTGGTGCCTCCTGGGTCTGGGGGGGTACCCACAGTCCCCCTGTGGCTGATCACTGAGTAGTGGGGGCACAGGTCCCCTGCACACTTGGCAACAGACCTGGAAGTGGACCAGAAGTACTTCTAGTCCACTTCCAGGTCCGCTGCCAAGCACGCAGGAGGCCCCCCCACACTCCTGTGGGATGCTCCATCTGCCCCATCTCAACATTCATGAGCCACATCTGGTGCCTTGAGGTATGTAGAAAAAACATATAAAGCTGTGTCTATGGCTGAATCACTGATTCTCCAGATCAGAATTGAATCTTAAGATTCGGATTTGGCTGAATTGAATCGGGACAGTGATACAAATAATGAATCAAATCACGAATCGAATCACTGTCCCCTGAATAGGGGTGAATCCAAATCAAATACGGCCCACTTCACACACCCCTACAAGAGGGTTTTTTATTTCTGTATATGTCAAAATAAATAATAAGGCTGTGTGAGAGGGGCGGTAGTTTCTCCTGCAGACATTCCTAATGTTTGTAACCCTTCTTCTGGGCACCAGTCAGTAGCAACAAGGGCCAGGTTCAATTTTGAAGTACTAAATCTATTTTACCTTGGCTTGAGCCCTCACCTAGACCACCTGGGAAACACTAAATGAATTATTAGGCTGCCCCACATAAAAAAACCCTCCTCACAAGCACTGTAAACACAAAAAATAGATTTATTACAGAAAACACAGGAAAACAAATGCAATTTAAAACACTACTAACAACAAGACAAAGTCTATAGTTTGCACTGCACCAGGGGAAGCAACTAGAGAGCATGAGTTCTTCTGTGGTGCAAGACGCCCCTCGTTGCTTTTGGAGGACTGTTAACATGCCAATCTTTGCTCACACAAAGAGGCTATATGTGTGTGTGGGGAGTGACTGCGGCTCCAGACAACATGCATGCACTCCAAAACTTCTGGGCTGGATTATATGGCCTGCTAAACAAAATTGCAAGAAAAACTCCAACAGGAACCAAGTTGATTAATGGCTACAGCCAGCTCAACCACACAGACTGACAAGAGCAAAGGACCATCAAAAGAAAGAAAGTGAGAGACCAGGCCTACCCTTTAGGCCTGAGCTACAGGTATTTTGGGTCACAGCTCCACTGGGAGCAGAAAGTTGCAAACCTCAACCTCAATCTGGCCCAAAATGGCAGGATTAGAAACTCCCAGGTTTCAATGCTGTTTAAGATGCCTGGCCTAACTCTTGGCCAGCAAACCCCAGGAACCAATACTCCTAACCCCCAGAATTAATCCCTTAAAACCTCAAAAGAACAAAGGGGAAGAAAAGGAGGAGAGAGGAGTCCCAGACACTGGAATAACTCCCTCTCTCTCCCCTCCACCAAAACTTACCTTTTTGCTCTCTACAAACTCCTTCTCCCTTGGAGGAGACTTCACTCTTCAGCATCCCTAGCAGCTTCTCTCCTCCCAGCCTAGTTCACCTTATATAGGTTTCCCTCACTTTATGCGGGTTCTACATGTGTAAATTTGCTCTTATGTGATGACCATTTTTATACCAAAAATTTGTTATATGCAAGATATATTCACACTTATGCGATCGGTGTGGTGGAAGCCTGCAGTCAGCTGCTTTGTGTGGTGCATTGTGGGAGTGATGCACACCAAAATATAGTCTCCTGTGTGGATCTGTGGTCCTTGCTCATTGTCTGCAACACGTGTTTCTGCAGTTCCCATCCCCATCATAATAGTGCCCTGGGTTTGTGTGTACTGTCTGCTGTTGGTGAGTACCAAAATTGTCTTGTAAAACTGGTAGAAATGGGTCTGGGAGTCAGTACAGTTTAGGTCCTGGAATGTATTCCTATTTGTTACATTGTAAAGTGGATTCCCTTTATGCAAATTTAAGTTATGTGCCATTTTCCAGGAATGCATGTACAGCATAAGGAGAGGGAAACCTGTATCCCTTTATCACCCTGTCCCTGTCCAGTCAGGGCGCACCACTCTCCAGTTCCTCCCCCAACCAATCAGCCTGAAGAATCCTCTGCTGCCTCTGGACAATGAGGCCAGAGGGCTTTACATATTTTCCCGAGATACAGGTCCCAACTTGGCATGCGCTGAGCACATGGCCAAAAAAACACGGACCATCATGACCACATAAAAAAACATACACAAAAAACCACAATATATAACCCAAGTATGTATGGGTGTTACATGTATTATATCATTCATGTCAGCTGAAAAAAAAAAAAAACAGAAAAATCTTAGACTTCTTGTAGACATAATCTTGGGGATTTCCATTAAATTAAATTGATTTTCAACTCTGCATGTAGGTCTGAAAAACTGCTTTGAATGTTAGAGACCTTTTTTGGTGTCCTTGGTCCAGATACTGGTTTTGTTTATAGCAATGTAAATCTGGAGCAATTCCACTTAAGTCAGTGTGCATTAACTGGGCTCAGATCTTGGCTCCACCACTAGATATTTCTTTTCTTAATATGGCTGAAAGAGAACGCTACAACTTATCCTGTTTATTTTACCTAATATAACAGTTCTGCACACAAAAGTAACAACTAATAAACTATTTCCTCACTTTTTAATTTCAGCAAATAAGTTTTGATTGTCAACCATTCCAAAAGCCACATGAGATCATTTTTTGCACTGTAATGACATTACATTCCAGTAGTTTGGTCAATTTCTAACTTGGGGTGTTGAATTCTATCACCTAATTTCCCCCATTCCAAATCGATTCTTCACTTTCTATCATCCACTATTGTTTAGCGTTCCCATGTGCACAATTAAACAACTGTGCCTTTCTACCCTTGGGCTAGCTGCTTTTTTCATGGCAGAAAACATGGGGGGTGGGGGTTAATATCCATATACAAAAAGAAAGGTCTCCGTAATCAGTGCCTTCAAACAAAGCAAGATCAGGACTGGGCATTTAAAAAGTGTTTCAAGATCAAATAGAATGAAATAAACTTTATTCATTCAAATCATTATTAATGGTGTTAGGTGTTAGTGATGGGGTTTTTTTAATGACTGTCCTTCCTAAGAGTCCAAAAGTTATATCAAAGCTTGCTGGGGTCTTGAGAGGAGCTGGATTGAGCCCACATGATGAGGGGGAAGACTCCCTTCCTGACCCCTGTACAAGCTTCTTGACATCAGCAAAGGCTACCGTGCTTGGAGCTAGGGTGGGAAGGCCCACCTTATGGGCCTGGCCTCGCTCCCCCCAGTACCCTAGAAGTGGCTGGAGGGCAGGGGGTGGGGTATGTGCAGAATGTGGGCATTCCCTTCCATCATCCCCACCTCCCTCTGCTTAACAGGGAGGAAGTAGAGGTTTCAAGGCTAGAGCTTGGACTAGGGAAACAGGGCAGGGCTAGTTTGGGACTTTCCTGCATGAGCACCAGTCCAGCCCACAAAGCCAAATGGGATATGGGTGGAATTGCTCAAAATTAACCCTCACAAGGGACCTGTATACAGGTTCCCTAACCACTCTGCCTTAGAGTTAAATTTTCACAATATCAGCTATTTTCAAAGCACTCAGCAGCTATGAACCTTTGTTATGTTATGGTTGTAGAGCACTTTCAAGGGCCTCATCAGGCAAAAAATGTAACTTCTGAAAGTGCATAAGGTAAAAGCAGGCTAAAGCAGACTTGTTTTAATAGCAGTTCTTTGAATAAGCAATTATCTCAAACCTCTCCATCACTGGAGAATAAGTATTTCATGCTATCAGAAGTGACAGTCCATGAAAATGAAAGTGAAGGGGAAAGTGAGATGAGCTACTAGATCAGGAATGGCAGCAGTCTAACAGGTGTAAAAAGAAAGAGGGAAAAAAAAGAGTTGGGATGTACTGGAATATTTTATTATTCAAACAAGCATTCACTTCCCAGTACAGTCACATAGTGAGGCTGATGTATGGACATCCTAGCACCCAACCATCTAAAAAAAAGGATACATAGTGAGAAAAGAAAGCAAGAGCATAAGTGGGACATCGTCAGTGATACATGTCAACTGCACTCACTTGGCAGCTGGCATAACATGACTGGGAAAGAGGCTCAGAGACAAGGGCAATATTTTACTAAAGCATAGATTCATTTCACTATTAAAAGCATAACACTTCATGGAAGCGAGGAAAGCAAGGGAAATGGAAACAATGTGTCAAGGAGGTTGGGGCTGTTAAAGCTTCCATATTACCATTAGTTGAGAAGCACTAAGAAGAATGAGCACAAGAGGATTTATTCTAAGTGTTGCAGCACCTGTCACTGTCCAGGCAGGTTAAACTAAATTTATAAAAATGGGTATGTGAAAAAAAACCCACAAATGTAATGAACAAGGTTCGTAAAAAAAAAAAAGATAAAAAGGTGGGGGTGAGACAAACTATTGTAAACTGCAAAGTCCAACTTTTTGCACTGGTAGCTTAGCTTTCACAGGTATTGACCCTTCAACAGCTCTACTAAAGAAAACGGGCAGTGCAAGATTTTTGTGTGTATGGCCCTTAATTTAGAAGCCTAGCATTAGGAATCTGTATTTTGGAAATCTTGCCAATATCAACAGAAAAGCATTCAGTGCGCATGTCTATATGTGCAATTAATGTGCATGAATTAGAGTTTATTGCTCCTGGGTGTTGCATCTTCACATGCACCCAGCACTACAGCACATTGAGCCTGTTTGGAGGAGCCCTGGCTAGCAGGGGCTCCAGGGGGTCAGCCTGCCAGCCCACTGCTGCACCCCTTGGTTCAATGTGCTGTGGAGGGGCTAGCTTAGGTATGAGGGTGCTTCAGTGCAGAGCTAGCCGGCAGGCAGCCCTTGCACTGAAGCAGCCTCATGCCCCAGCCAGCCAGCCAGCCAGGACAGCCAGGATAGCCACAACAGCATGTATGCATGCACTGCTGCAGAGTGAAAAACTCCATGGGAGAACTGCATTTCATCAACCTCCTAAGTACAGAAACTCATGGCCTCAATATAGACATTAGAATTCAGACACACTACAACCTGCCAGACATCTGACTCCCCAGGTACCTCTGGACTTTTACCTGCACTGCTAGATCCCTCTTCCCCTCTCCCCTCCTCTCCTTCCTTCCACCCCCCTAAAGCCAGGCCCTCACTCTCAGCTGCCTCCATTTCCATTTTCACTGACTGGATTTCTTGCCTGCATTGCATGCCAGCCTCTGGCTTCTTTACTATTCCTTCTATCCAGGAACAGCACACACACACTAACTGCAGGTGCTTCTTCAGCCTGACAAAGCATTTTTCAATCCAAAAGCTGAAATCCCAGGCAGCTATGTTGAGCTCACCTGGAGCCTTACAAATCCACTGCAACTAGAAAGCCTCAGGCCTATGAAAGATGTGATGGGTCTGGGATTTCCCAGGACTGTGTGCATGTGGGTGATGGCTGCAGGTTATGGCACCTCCTACTCACCTTTCACCAGGAGGGATCCTCAGTCCTGGCATTTCCTGGGCCCGCTGCACCCCCAGCAGTCCCACCAGGCTGCCTGAACCTGGCAGAGTGCAGTTTTAGTGGTTGTGCCCAGGACCTGGGGCCTCCTCCTTCCAAATAGCCCCATCCCATACCTCCAAGTTTGTCCTGGCACGGGAGTTCAGCAGAGACCTGTTCTTCCCCTGCTGGCTGGTGATGCACTGGGTGCCACCTCCAGCTCTGAGAGCAGGACATTAAATGCTTTTAACAAAATTTTAAAAGTAAATAGGTGTGGACAGAGTGAGGAAGGTGGCATTCACTCCACCTGCACCTGGAGCTTCGGGAATCCTGGCAGCAGGAGGTTCACTTTAAGGAACACTAGCTGTTCCACCAAAAAAGGATCCAAGGAGGTGCGGTGGGGTGTCACTACCTCACCAGCAATGCTGAACACCCTCTGGCTTGGAACACTGGTCGGTGAACAGGACAGGTGTTCCCAGGCACTTGTGGCTGAATCTGGCCACATCTAGCTGCAGCTTGCCCAGTAGGCCAAGGGGTTGCACAGCAGCACCTGCATGCCCTCAGTGAGATAGGCAGCCACCAAGGCCTGAGCACTACCTGCCTGATGGTGGGGTTTGGTGCCTCTGGACCCCACTGTGGAATCCATGCCCTTGGCCCACATTGGCAGTGCCTGTGGTGGAGGAGGATACTGGCTGGTGGATGACATGCTGGCATGAGACAGTGGATCCCCCTCTTCCACATCCCCCCACGTCTACCATGCTGCCTCCCTGATTCTCTTCACAAGCACCTCTGTCCACTGATTCAGGCTTTGGCTGCTACATACACTGCCCTTCACCCTCGGGTCACACGTGGCGGCAAGCTTGTGGACCATACTGGACTGCAAGGGATCAAGCCATTTCCTGATGCCCTTCTTCAGCCACATCACCAATGCCTGCATGTCTGGTGACAGTGGCTTGCCCCAGCCAGGAACATTGATCTCCTGGAAATTCTTCCTTTGGTTCTGAAGTTCCCTCACTATGGGGATCATCTGGCTAAGGAGGGCATCACCAGTGCTGAGGGTCTCAGTGGCCTCAAGGAAGGGCTTGAGGACCACCAAGATCTGGGAGATGGTATCGCATTCAGCTCTTTTAAGGGGGCCGCTGATCCCAATCTCCCTGAGCAAGGCCATCTCATGGATAGCCTTCTGTTACTTCACCAGCCTTTTGAGCATTAGGTATGTGGAGTTCCACTAAGTCTCCACATACTGCATGGTTTTGTGCTGTGGGATGTTCAACTCTGCCTGTTTGTCCTGCAGCATCTTGCCCCACTTGACGCTCCAGTGGAAGTAACCTACCACCTTCATCCATTTTGAAATGAGCTTGCTTGTGATGCTGGCACCACCACCAGCAGCCCTGTCCCCCTGACAATGAGGTGGAACTTGTGTGCCACACAGCAGATACCAACGAAGTTGGCATCACGGATTGCTTTGACCATATTAGCCCCATTGTCAGTGACCATGAAACCGCAGGTGAGCTCACCCGACCCAACCAGCCACCCCTGCACCAAGCAGTTCATGGCCCCCATGATCTTGGTTGCCATGTGGGACTCATCTATCACCTTGGCTTGAAGAGAGCGCACTGATGGCCTTACTGGTCACACCAGTGCTCTGTGAGGGAGCGGTATGCATGATCTCCACCCCGGCTGCTCCAGATGTCTGAGGTGAAGTGTAAGGCCACAAGTACTCCCTGCATGCTTCATACAAGGAGGGCACCACTGTCCTGTTGAAGATGGTGCATGCGGGCACTTGGTAGGATGGGGCCATGAGTGCCATGAGCCACCTGAACCCTGGTCAGTCAACTAAGGAGAAGGGCTGGCCATCCACAGCAAGCAGCTCTCCAATGCTGTGGGTGATCTCGCTTTCCTTTGCAACGCATCCCTCGCTTTCTGTCTGCTTTTCCCCCATTGTTCCAGGGTTGCCTGCCTCTGCCTTGGGGAGACAGGGGCTTTGGAGTGAAAGGGGGACTTCCCTTTGAGCACTTTCCCACTGGTGCCAGGCTGAGGAGGAGCAAGGGCAAGAGGATGGTTCCTACAGAGATGCATTAGCATTCCTATGGTTCTCATGTGGTTTTTTTTTCCCTTGCCCTTGCTGGTTTTGACTCAGCAGTGCAGGCAGATAGCATATGTGATTATCTGCCAGCTCAAAATGATTCCAGACCATACTACCCACTAGCTTCTGGGGTGTAGGTGCATGTGTAGATGCTGCTTTTTCCCCCTCCTCAGCAGGCATAAGCACAGCAACAGGAGGAGCAGACTCATCTGAGCCACTTACCCTCTGCACCCTGTACCTCAACCTTCTCTGAAGTGCCTTCTGGGGAAGGAGACCTGGCTCTAGGGGAAACTTGAGGGGTGTGGAGCACAAACTCAGATGAGTCCCCCTCCTTCCCCAGAATTTAACTTGCTATAGCACTCAGATCCAGATCCAGCTCCAGCTCTTCCTCTGGCACTGGAAGGCTCAGAATAGGAAGTAAAATGGGAGTGGAGAAGTCTGTAATGCTGGTGCTGCTGCTTGTTGTCATGGTGGTAGTGGGGGTGGGTTATGTCTGGTGCTCTTGGACAGGGTTCAGGCTCAGGCACAGGCAGTGACACTGGCATTGCTCCCCTCTCCTTTCTGCCTGTAGAACTGGTGGAAGCCTCATGCCTGCTTGTTGCAGCAAAGAGACTGCGTCTCAGTTTGGCAGGGTGGGACTTTCAGCTCTCCCTCTACTCTGTCTTCCACTCCTCCCTAAAGGCTTGCCAGCTACCTTTCCAGCACACTTCATGGTGTGTTTCTTAGTATCTTGTCTTTGCCTTAGTGTGCTGGAAAATCTGGGTCTTCTTCTGTAATGTTATCTGATTTATGCAATATATATAAATAAGATAATTGTATGTATGTGTATTTATGTAATGTATGTAATAAATAAAATAAAAATATATAAATGTATGTATGGGTTCCTATATAAATTCTATATTCTAATATGCAATATAATTATGCTGTGCTTCCCTGCACAGTGAATGGAATGAACACTGTAAGAAAAAGCACAGATTTCAAATAGCAGAAACAAAAAGAGGATTTTGGGAGAGGAATAAATTGAAAGGTATCATTGAATAGAATCATAAAGTAAAAGGGTATAGTGTCACAGGCCAGCTCAGCACTGTGAGTGTATCAGCTGTTAGGCTGCTGGGTTCAGAATCGAGGAGGTGAGTCGGGAGTGAAGTAAAGGCAAATTTACTTATAGCTTAGCATACAACAGTTAACAAAAAGGTTAATGTGACAAACAGATAGTACAATAATAAAGAGCTAATAGTGAATAATAACAACAGATAGACAGAATGACAAAGAGATCCCACATGGGGTTGGCAACTTATCAGCAGTCCCTCTATGCCAGGTGTGTGCCAAGTTGTTCCAGCGAAGTCAGACATCCCTGATCAACACTGTCTGAGGGGTCACCATGAAGGTATCTTGGTCAGGATCTAGTCCTCACTCACACTGGGAGTCTGGGTTCCAGGCTTGGTACAGCAATGGTTCTTCTGTCCCGTCCTTCTAACTGGTCACTTGACATGCACGTTCCTTTATGCCTTATCTTTTGCTAATCTGTTGGCTTTAGAGCCGCTCACAATCTTGCCCTATAGCTGTTACCCTATGGGATCAAAAGGTGTTAGAAATTATCATGAAAGGTTACCGCCTGAACTCGAGTTCACCCAATAAGCAAATTATACCAAATTACTTTGAGGTTTGAAATTAGCATTACTCTGCCCAAACTCAACCCCTTGGTTTCTTATTCCTTGGAATGTGATAGTCTTTGTTGTCTGACACTGCTGAGCTTCCGGAAGACAGCTCAGTAACTGACCCCAAAGCAGAAAGCAGCCCAGTTCAAACAATGCAGAACACTGGGATTGGAGTGGACCTCAGGAAAGGATCACAATCACTGGCCAGCTATATGGTCACATCAGAGCAGTCCTTGCCCCCTCTTCCTCCTTCCACTCCTTGAAGACATGTCAAGATGTCACAGTACTGTGGTTGTTCATATAAGTCACCTAACTGGTAACACTACTCTGCCCTGATTAGATAGATATAAGTCTTATAAAGAGGGTTTCGGGTACAAATGTGCATGAAAAGTTCATTTAAAATTGACTTACCACCAGCAAGTCTTTGTGGGAACTTGAAGTTTGATTTCCTTTAGCATGGGTCCAATAAAATTGAGTTGTTCAAATGTCTGACAAAAGGTCAAACCTTAGCAAAGCGAATGCCTTAAAAATGCAAATAAATGTTTATAGACTCTTTTGCTTTCTTTTGAAATGTACAACCCCTGTGACTTTACTAGGAGCAGAAGTGAGCAGCTACACTACTCAGGGAGAGCAGACAACAGAATATGTTTTTATACAGTACCTTTCACCAAAGGATCTTAAAGTGCTTTATATATTTAAAATAATTCTGTTGGACAACCTTCCTTTGAGGCTGGTATTATTATATAATCTATTCTATGCAGCGCTAAATTGAGACACAAACTGTTTCAATACCCCAGGTCACAGGCTGAGATAGTGATAGTAATTAAAGAAAGCAGAAATCCCAACTCCAAGTCCCCATCATATATTTAATGCAAAATTTAAAACTTTTTCAATGTGCACCAAAGTATTAGACATTTGCTAAAGGTGTTATATAAACTAACAGTATATAATAAGCAATAAAAGGCACTTTATTCTCTTGGCTGAGCCACTGTTAGTTTCAACAATTTATAACAGCAGAGAATATGGTTTTATATTTTAAAAATGGGCACAATTAACAAAAATATACAGTAAAATCTCTGTTATTGAGTATCCCCAGGGTAAGGGGATTGCCAGTTATGTAAAAACTCTGGTTAACTGAAATAACCAGGCAGGATTTTCCGATAACACAGAGCCAGTGGGGGGGAGGCAGTGTGGTGGTATCCAGTGAGCTTTCCCCTTCCCCGCACCCCCATCTGGCCAGCAGAGCTGGGGCGGGGAGGGGGCAGGTGTGGCAGCAGCCACAAGTGGAGTGGCAGCAGTGCATGGTGGTGGGTGGTGTTGGCAGCAGCTATGTGTGAGCTTTTCCCTGCATCCTCCCCACAAGTCCCGCCGGCCAGAAACTCCAGTTAATGGAGTATTCTGGTTGGATAAGTACCAGATAGCAGAGATTTTACTGCAGAAGAAGCTGACCATTCAGCCTTGTAGAACAGACTCTTCTCATTTAGACAGAGGTCAAAACTTAACCAATTTAGTTATTAAGTATTTTCAATATGAAACTAGTAGGAAAAGAGTAGAAACTGGAAGGAAAGAAGGTAAAAAGAAATAGAAAAGCAAAGACAAGCATTCAATAGCCTGATTTTTTTCTCAAAGCCCACTCCCTATTAAATAATTAAATATATTGTTGCATGATTTTAAAATAGCCCCAAATACACCTTGAAGTTCTAGGCTTTTATTCAAAAAAGCACTTGAAGATCTATCCCTATTCAAAAAAACATTAAAGTACATGAAGGAAGTTAAAAGCCTATACTTAAGTTGGTTTCTCAGTAGGGATGTTTTTCTATATGCAGACCTATTGTAATGAAAACTTGCCGTGTAACCTTGGGCCAGGTTCTCTCTGGATGTTTCTGTACCGCTTTCCAGCTGCTACTTGGATACCTCTGTCAAGCACACCCCACCAACCTGGTCTCGCTCTGACATACTTTCGTAAGATCCATCACTACTTCATTATGTCTTTTCTGCCTGATCACAGATGAAGCCAGATTTTTAAGAAAGTTTGTAACTACACATACAATTTTCCACTTTGCACACACAATTGTTGTAATTTCATGTGTAAATTAGCCTTGAAATTGCACATTTTGGCCAGCACAGTTGTGTGACAATCTTGTCTAAAAACAGCCCCATCAGTTCTGGTAGCTGCAAGGCATTTGGCTGTCACCAGCTTTTGTCAGTAAGAGACAAAGTGGGAAGGTGGCCTCAAGTAAGAAAAAAACATATACACAGGAGTGAGGCCACTAAGTCCTTTGATCTGCCTCTGCTTAAAAATGCCAAAGTGTCGGAAATTTGTGGATCACTTCATAATCCCATTTAATTAATGTTTGTCATCCTGCAGGAAACTGCCAGATTATCATTGGCTCATCTTTTGTGATTCCAGGAGCAATTTATCACTCGTGAGTGAAACATGAGGAAATTGTTTACAATTATGCTGCCTAGAGGAGTTGGCTAATTCCATCTGTTAATTAGCACCACTCATATAAGTATAGGTAGAGCACTATAAATAATATCCTTAGTGTGTGTTATGCTGGTGCCAGAATATTGGAACAGGCATCAAACACTGGAACAACCCCCTCTGGTAGCCTCCTAATGGGACTTTACTCAAAGCACAAGCAAGGCTCCTAACAAATTATTCTGTTCTTCTTTACGTGGGGAAAGACAGATCAAATGATTTGCAATGCCAGCTAATTCTAACACCTTTTTGTCAGTAGTAGCTAAGACACCTAAGGGTGTTTCACCTGTAAATGGAGTCTCTATCTCTGAACTGTGTATGTGTCTGTGTGTACACATGTGTGGGACCCTCTGCCCCCCACATATGTGGGGCTAGTGGGAAGAACTAAACCTTCAAAAAGATGCATTCATTCAGTAACATGTCATGTAGTGGATATAAGTGGGACACATGCCCTGAGGATAGATGCCAGAAGGACATGGGGTACCTCAGACAGTGCTCTAACCATTTGGTAATATAAAAAATGATGATGGCCATCTTAAGGTGAAAAAATACAGGGAGTCCTGTTTGGTTCTTTCAAAAAAATAATTGTAGACATCTATCCTGAGGGCAGAATTCTGGCTTTTGGATCCTGAGTCAATAGAGGTGCCTATCTAAAGCTCTGAATGAGATGCATAAGCTCTGCTCAGAAGTACCTAATTTTCTCCTTGCTCTGTCTAAAAGTCTAGGTACATAACTCAGGGATCTGAATGCTACTTACGGGCCTGGGCACCCAAAAGTTAAGTATTGCTACACTTCAGGCCTGACTTGGATCCAGCCCTAAGTGCCTAAATAGTTTTTGAAAATAGGACTTAGACACTTTGGAAAATGTTAGTTTTGGCCTTGTCTAGTTCTCAATTACTTGTGTCTTCTTTTATAAAAGACTTCCACAAGACCTGGATCATCCTTTGTAGGGTATGTGTATAGGTTTCTATCATGATTGCATTCAACAAAGAAAAGAGGCTACCAGAGGGTTAAGCCAAGGCAACATATCACAGATGCCAGGTTCCCACAGGCACTAGAGCATAAAGAAATTAACATCTGCCATACTAATACATTTTAAATATTTTGAAGATAACAAAACAGTTATTTGTTATTTGCACTGTATGCTTTTCTTGTTTGTACACTTAACCACAGCGAGAGTTTCCCGGCTAGGTGCAGAGAACTGGCCAGTAAATTCAGCCAAATAGCTCAGATATTGCAGTTCTTATTACAACATTTCTAGCACTCACTGCCTGGTACCCTTTAATAAGGTAGAGTTGTTTGAATGACATGTGCAATCAAAATTATCATTTGTTTTTGTGAAAAAAATCTAATTGCCAACATAAAGCAGGGGACAAAGCTTGAGGCAAGACTTCCATATTCAGTTTAGATCCAGTTAGAAACATGGGATTCACCTTAATGCATCACCAACTCTTAACACAGATAAAAAAGGCATGTGTGAGAAGAGTTACTGAATAGGGATATAGGAGGTCTTGGCTATTAGACTCATGGAAATTTGAAAAGCAAGAACAGTAGAAAGCATATACTTGTGACTAAAACTGGAAGCATTTATAGTATACAATGGGAAACTGTTAAATACATTTTGTGGTAGTGCTGGAGGGATTCTGTAGGGGGATGATCCAGGAAAAAAGTCAGAAGCAAGGATTTCTGTGGGTGGTGTCTTTTATTGGACCAACAGGAAGGAACATAGAAAAGCTTTCAAAAGATGGGCCTGTGAATGCAAATTCATTAACTTAATGAGGACCCCTGAGAACTAGGGATCTAACAGAGACATTGAATTTATGGTCCAGTATAATCTACCTCAGGTGTGGCAAACACACAGCTCATGGGCTACATCTGGGAGCTCCAGCACCACGGTTGGAAGAAACTCAGAACCATGGATAGTTCCTGCAGTGGCAGTCAAGCACCTGGGATGCCAGGCCTCTTCCCTTGGGGTCCAGACAGAAGATAGAATGGTCTGTGGACCTGATCCAGCCCGCAGGACCAGCCCTGCACCATTTATGTGGCCTGTGGATCAATCCCACACTATTCATCTAACCCACCAGGACAAATTATCTTGACACTGCTGATCAACCTGATATCTGCTAATCTCTCTGCACTCCTCAGGCAACTAGAATCCTATTGAATAGTCTTGGTCTTCCACCTACCAAGTTATTCTTTCTACTGCATTTCTACTGTCCATTAGCTACTGGATAATGTCTTGTATATCTTGTTTTTATTTACATATGCAGTCTGGCACAGGCAAACTAAACAGGTGAATCTACTATTTAGCTGAAATGCTGGCTGCTTTTTTTCCTCAGAGACATGAAGAAGGGTATATGGTACCTGAAAGCATGTCTTTATACCACCTAACTCTACGGTTGGTCCGATGAAAGATATCACTCACAAAAATCCTTGCTTCTTAAATACATGTTGCCTTTTTACCTGTTAAGTCTCTTGTCCATTTTCTGGCCCGGATACTGTTCCCTATATTTAATTTCCAATGATTTATTCAATTCATTATTCAATGACTAAGACCACTAAAATATTTCCTAAGTGATTTTTATATTACTTTGATCTATAAGATTAGAACATATCATTTTCCATTTAAATTAATAAATAAATCACCCTTTTGCCATGAAGAATTAAAAGTAAAAAGCAGCAAAGAGATTAGTTTATTGTTTTTGTTGCTATTTTAAAACAAATTTCATCAATTGTTTCCAACTCAGTGCTCTCTGTTATCCACCTCCTCAAAGTGCCATTCTTCTGGGAGTGTAGGTTTCTTCCTTTAACAGATTGAGACTCTAATGGGTTTCTTATTATTTGCCGCCTGCTCATTCTTTGGTGCTATCTCGCTTGTGATTGAGACTAATGTTTAACCTTTACTTACGTTATCTAATGAATAAGGTGGTTTTATGCCCGTTTTAGTGTTAAGGCATATGAGACAAAGAGTGGGTTGTGGGATTTGCCTTAAAGGTTTCAGTGAGTCCTCAGCAGAGTTTAGATTGGAATTCAGGAATTCTTCACTCCTAGTCCTGCATCCATGAGACCTTGTTGGCTCACACTGATAGACTGCTGGTATTTGCATCTTCCTTTTCTACTTCAGTACTCACTATTGCTTTAGCCCCCTCTTTCCCAGGTGGTTTAAGATTCTCTCCTGGATTGCTGCTTAAAATTCCAGATTATTTCTCATGATCACTCTCTGTTTCTTCTTTTGAGTACTGGTCACTTTCCTTGCTCAGTACATCAGCAAGACTTCTGAGATTTCCCACTTCCTCACTTTCTATCCATTTCAATAAGTCCCCTTGACTATGCAGTATTTGTGACCTCTATATCTTGTTACTGTTGCTGATGAATTCACCTTGCTGAAATGTGAAAGCCCTTAAAAGCAAGCCATATCTAAGTTATGATAATTGCTTATGCAGCGTGACAGACATTCAGTTCACCACCAGACACCCCAAGTCATTGAGTCTAAGTTTCAATGAAGGCTGGTATTTCAGCCCAGGGGTTACAGATGTGGGACAGTAAATTCCCAGCTAATAATCCTCTGGGAAGGGCATCCAGACACTAGAAAGTGTCTTGGCATGTGTGTGTGTGTGTGTGTGTGTCTTGATAAGTCAAAGGCAGAAATGACTCTGATATGATCTTACTTGCAGCATCTCCTCTGGGGTAGCGGATTCCAAGGATATGCAATGTGACAAGCATCAAGGAGGAAAGTCTGGTCTTTGAAAGTTACCTTTTTAATATATTAATTCCAGTATTTTCCAGACAAGCTTTAAACCCCTTGCAACAGTTTTTATGTTTCTGATTTAAGGGACAAAAGTTTACAAATAGTTTATTTTTAGTCCCATTTATTTGATTGTATATTTCTGACATGTTGCAAAAGATGATACATCAGCAAATCACAGGCTTGCACTAGAACACAAACTATAAAAGCATCGCTTCATTACACACGCAAGTGTTTGGGATTAAAATTATAGGCTAGTAGTACATACAGGAGACATGATTATAATTAGGATCTAGACTCATGAGTGATGAATCACAACAGAGCATTATATACACTATCAGCCTTGTACTGTGGAATGGGTCAAAAGTCAAGAAACTAAGTAAAGCAATTCAGCAGACAGCAACTACAGGAACTGTATGAATGTTCTCACATCTCAGTGCTAATGTGCAGCTTCCATATTCTTGCTATATTTTCTTGAAATTAAATTAGTGCTTGGTGATAGACTTACAGCCCTAGAGCATAAGGGCAACCAAGGGCTTGGTTCTGTAAGGAATAGGTTTGAAATGTTGTACAGGTAAAAGTGGCATGAGGAGTGTAGAAAATGAAGGAAACCTAATCCTGTTTTAATGGGAGTGTGCAGTCAAAGAGTTGCTAGTGCCTACAAGAGAGTGTCAAGGCAGAACTGGAGGTGCACGGCTAATAGCATGGCTCAGGAATTTTTCAATGAAACGGTTTCATACGCAAATGCTGATCTGTCAAAATCAAAACATTTTGCAAAGAAGGTCACCACTTTGATTCTATCAAATGTGAAAGACCAAGACTCAACTCCTTGTTCTGATGACTATATAATTATTTACACAAAAGAAAATCCAAGGGACAGATTGCATAGCACAGTGATCAGGGAAATACCAGAGGAGATGGAAACAGAGATTTGAACCTGGGTCTCACTGATTTGGAACAAGGATTTCAACTGTTCCACCCCCCACATCCTTGATTTTTCTACCCGTGTCACCAGAAGAGCATAGTCCAGTGGAGGAATCATCTACGTCAGGGTTACTGGAGGGAAAGACTAGGTGAGTCTCCTGTGATGTCACATTTTCTACTGCTCATGTTGTCCACTGTTTATAGTCCCCAGAAGGGGAATTTTTTGGTATGAAATCAATTCAAACAATGAAGAGAAGCAGAAGAGTACTCTTGGACCAGGTAAAACAACACTATCCCCTCCACTGCGCTTAACAAAAACAATAAAATAGGTCCAATGTAACCCTAGTAATGTTCCATGTCTAGTTCACTGTTGTTATTTTTTTTAATACTTCTCAGCAGCCCTACAACATGTGATATGTCTGAGCATTTGCAAAGCTGAATATATATTTTTTGTGCACATTCAGATAAGTGCAAATTCTAGTGGATGTTTCCTTATGTGGATGCATTCTGCTTACAGCACTTAATCTACCTTCCTTAAAATACATATATTAATACACATTTCAATTACAAAACCACCCTGCATTTTAACTGAAGGTAATTCTGCTCTCCATGCTGACAGAGATGACTTAGAAGGTGATTGAGCTCTCAAATGTATTGTTCCACTGTTCAATAGTACTGATTGGCTTCAGTGATTAAATTACTCAGGCAAGAGGAAGTGGCATTTCATGGACTGACCAGATCATGGATGCAATCAGCTTAAACATCTGACAATAAGAGTTCATTTAGTTCTTGAGCAGTGCTATAGTTCAGTGGGAAGACTGTTTGTTGCTTACAAGTGGCTAAGGAATTGGGAGAAGAATTGGCACCTGTGTGTTTAAAACAGTAACATGGGCCTGCCAATTTCCTCATACCCTGACAACCCCACTACATGACAAGGGCGCAATCAGGTGCCACTTCTCAATACATCAAGACCTAAAAGAAAGTTACATTTGGAAAGTTAGAAATAATACCAATAGCTCTCCACCCTAGTGTATCATCTATTGGCAGGGGGTTCAGAGTTGGCTCCAGTCCCAAATGAACAGCAGTGTCATATTTACTGGGCATAGCTACACAAGAAACTAAATGTCCAGCAGACTACTTCTACTTAGCATTAGTGCATCATGGCAAAAGCCATACTAGTGCACTAATACGCAGCAGAATTAGTCTAATATGCATTAGCATCACTAGAAGACTGTGTGCTGGCACTACTACACATTAGCACCAGGTACTGTGTATTGAGTTACTACCTCTTATTATAGATACTAAACTTAATGCGCAGTAACAATGGCACATTAATGCATGTGTAGACATGCCCACTGAACACTAATCTGATCTTGATCTGAAGTGTTCAGTTCTAAATGAAACAACTGTAGTATCAACACGCAGAAGTTCAACAATGTCCACCTGAACAGTCCAATAGAATCCTGAGACCATATGATCACATTGTGTAAATATGATTAATTAATTGGGGCCCTGATCAGTAGTTTGAAATATAAATCTAGGTTTGAGAAACAAAGGAGGTTAAGTGACAAGTATCATGATACCATAAAATATTTGGTAGAAAACATACACAGATTATATGATAGAGAGTACGTTAAACAAAATGGATCATTACATTGCGCAGTGTCTCTCTCTTTCTCTCATATATAGTACACACACACACACACACACACACACACACACACATATGTATTAGGGCTGTGTGAAGCTTCGGGTGCTGATTCAATTCGGAGGAGATTCGGCTCGATTTGGTGGCCGAATCTCTGAATCTGAATTGAATCAGGAGACCAATTCGGAAAAGATTTGGAGAGCTTCGGAGATTTGGGCAGTCCCCACTGGCTGCCACAGGGAGCTGGACCCAGACTCCATGCTAGTAAGTAGGGGGCAGGGGACAGGGGGCTAGAGGAGGGGAAGAGAGGAGAAGGGACCATGAGGAGACCCCTGTCAGACCCCATCCCCTGCCTGCTCGCAGCCCCAGCCCCCTGAGTGCTCCCCAACCCCTGCCCATTCTCCCAGCCCTTCCCCCTCATGGCTGCCCCACTTGGCCCCAGCTCCAGGCTCTTTAAAAAAAAGCCCCCATTCAACAGCTGCTGCCAGGTGGGGGGGGTGATCCCCACTGCCCCACGCTGCATGGAGGGCTTTGCCACAAGCCCCCCAACCCCTGTGCACTCTCCCAGCCCCATTTCCCCATGGCTGACCCGCTCACCCCAGCTCCTGGCCCTTTAAAAAATAAAAAAAGTCCCAACTCACTGGCTGCTGCAGCACCCTCAGGGCTTCTGGGGGCTCATGACAGAGCCCCTGATGCAGTGTGCAGCAGTGGGGGTGCAGTGGGTATTGCCCCTTACCTGGCAGGAGCTGGTGAGTGGGGGCTTTTTTTTTTCTTTTTTTTTTTAAATTGCCAGGAGCTGGGAGAGTGGGCAGGGCAGCCATTGAGAGCAGGCAGTCAATTTGAGACAGTGATTTGATTCACTGAATCGAATCATTGTCCTCCGAATCGGCCAAACCCAAAGTGAATACTAGCTGCTTTGCACAGGCCTAGTATGTAGGTGTATGGTATAGGAGTGTGTGTGTGCATGTATGTGTAGCATAATCTATAAAGGTAAGATGCCTAGGACAGCAGCTGGAAACATGCCTAGGACAGCAGCTGGAAACATTTTCTAGCAGCAGTTGAAACAGCCCAGCTCAGGTCCAATGCTAGGATCTAGCACTGCCACTGCTGCCAGTTCTCCCTTCCATTGTGTCTCCCTACTGGCTCAGCCATACCATGAATGAAATGCCTCACCACCTGACCACAGCATGAGTGAAGCTCCCCACTGCTGAAACCCACCAAAGCTTCACAAACTGAGCCACAGGATGCCAACCCCTGGCCTAGTGAGATCATGACTCAAATCCTGCATTACTAATTCAGAACTAGCTGCACACTGGACCCTTCTACTGCCTGTAAGTCAGGAGAAGAGGAGAGTCACCTTCTCCGCCTCAACTGTCTGTCCTCCCATACTCCAAAATGTGAAGTTTTAGTTCCCAAGGTTGCACCTCACTTGTAGAAATAGGACTTGCAGGATCAACAGAGGGTGGAGATGGCAATTCAAATTACTCTATACTCTCCCTTATCCTTGAAGTGTTTCCAGGAGATGTGAATATTAGGAACTTCCCAGCTCTTCTCAATGCATTTCATGACAAACCCACTACTGAATTAACATACTTCATGAATAAAGGAAACACAACAATGACCCCGTCAAGATACAGCATTTATAAATTGTTACAGGCAGCTTCAAATCCATCACAGTCAATCAGACAAAAAATCCCTGTGAGGTCAATAGGGGAGATGCCTATGTAAGACTCAGACCCTCCCCCTGTACTAGTAGGACCTGGAATTGCTAGTGCCGGGAAACAACCTTCACAAACAAAAGCCCTTTCCTAAATAAAGCTTCTGTTTCCCATGCCAGTTCCGACTCCTGTCAATCAAAATAACCACAGGAGGCTCCTTTGTTTTGTTTTGTTTTTTCTATTGGTTGTTGTTCTCATATTCATGGATATGTTTCCCATATACAGCAAGGTCATATCAATCCTTCCTTTCAACATCTTAATTAACAGAAAGCACCTCATTTTCACCAGGCCTGCCTCCTCCCTAGGACCTTGCCTTGCCATTCACACTGAAGACCTCCTCATAGTTTAGCTGGTGGCAACTCATGCCATATCTCTTTAGAAACCATGGTGCTCATACATCACTGTGTGACAGGCAGCCCTGTGGGTCACCTTCTGAAACACTGTCCGTCAAATTCAAAATTCAGCTTCTCCACCAGGCTTTTCAGAACTATACAGTAAGTCAGAGGCTATATCTGAAATTAGTCGGTGCTGGAGAAGGTTACAAGAAACCTCAGTAGTATCTAACAGAGAGAGTGAATGGGTGGCATGATGGCCAGTGAAATTCAGCTCTGATAAATGCATTGTAGAGCACACTGGGAAGAAAAGAATGACCCATTCTAAGAAAATTCTTGACTGATATTGTGGAAAGAAATGTAAGGGGCTAAAAATAATATTAGCTATTTTAATAGGTTATTACTTGGCAAGGCCAGATGTGTTGGACACCACTGATTTATGCCTAGCTCTTTGGATGAGGTATGTATACAATCTATTATTTGTATTGTGATAGTACCCACACATCCAACCCCATCAAGCTACGAGCTATATAGATATATTTGTTCAGTACACAGAAGAGACAACTGAGACAAGATGTAACAAAGCTACATAAGAATCCAAATAGTACAGAGGAAATAAATCCAGAAACTCATTTATCATATTTCACAGTACTGGAACAAAGAGGCAATCAATTACATTCAAAGGTGGTGAAATTAAAAGCAAATAAAAGGAAATATTCATTTGTAAAATGAATAGCTGACTTGTGGGACTCTGTGCCATTAGATATCACTAAAGCCAAGAACTGAGCAGGATTTTTAAAACCGATTACATATTGACGTGGGCAGTGAAAACATTCAGAGCTACATTCAGTTGGATTTTAAAACAATTAGAAAGGATGTAAAACTATTTCAAATCAGAACACAAGCCAATATGTAGGTGATGCAGTTGAGATAGAAATTTTTTCTCATGAGAAATTTCAGTAATATCCATGATTGCAGGCTGACAGGTTTCTTGCATTTTTTTTTGGAAGCAGACGGTCACAGATATGGTCACAGACAGAATACTGACCTCACTAATCACTATTTTGACCCAGTACATCCATATTTAGGGTCCCACTGGGCACAGTTTCTTGTTGGAGGTAGAGTACCTGGCTCCTACAGTCACTTTTCTGCCATAGCATCAAAATTCCTAAAACCATAAGACTAGTGAAGAACTTGGAGGGGTCTGGAGGATAGAGCAATACTCCAAGAAACAGTATTTTAAACTGGGCATGACCATCAAATGGCCACTATGGCTACTATACAACACATCCTAGTGTCCCACAGTATGTTTTTCAGCATTATCCCCCTAAAGGGGATACAGTAGTTTTAAAACTGCTAAATGTAATTATATCAGCAGTCTCAGCATTCGACAGCTGCTCCCTAGGCCATGGATTCTGATCAGAATAAATTATCTGAGTCTAGAGGTGACTTGTTATGGTCCTCAGGGAAGGATACCAGATGCACTGCCTCATAAAGTAGCCTTGTGCTCACCTTCTTTGTGAGATAGTGTAGGCATACATCACAATTTTGAATGGTCAGAGGGGACAGCTCTTTAATAATCAGACAGTCCTGAGGGACCTTGATGCCTGAGGGAAAACCATTTCTCTCCATCTGTTCTCCAAGTCCTACCTATGGCAAGAAGTTGTGTTACAATGATTATTAATTAGATGTAATGTGGTTCTTATGAACTCCCCATCATGGATTAGGAAGAAACACACAGAAAAGGTTCTGCATCAAGGAGCTTACTGGCCTATATAGGGCCTGGTCTATATGAATTTCCACGTGTATGCCTAAACCTATGTTAATCCTCGTATCACGGACTGTTCACACTGAAAGTCTTTCCTCATGTCCAGAGGCAAGTTCAGCATGGGCCTGTGCACTCTTCAACTTCCATGTTCATGAACATCAGCTGCAATCCACCTCTATACATGACTCTCTTACAGTGTAGCCATCCGCTACAGGGCAAAAACATAGGAAAATCTGCAGCAATACTCCCACAATTCACTGTTCTTGTGTCTTCCGTTCCTTCTGGGCTTTGACTTTGTATGGTGTGGAGAAGGGGCCCAGAAGGACATTTGTGTTATTAAATCCATCACTTGACTGCTTAACCCTTCATTTTCCACACAGATGACCCAGAGGAATTAGCCTAGGTCAAGGTAACCTCTGATCTTCCATTGTGACCATGACTTCTTTATGTGCTGCTGGCTTGACCAAGGAGCATGATGGATTTTTTATCAGTGTCTGGAAGGATTATATCCAACATCATGACTTCAGCCAGAGAAGACAAAACATCCACCACTACAATGAAATTTCTCAGCAGTTGGCTTAGCTGGACATTCACCAGACTCATCCCAGCCAGTGGTTCCTACCATCTTATTTACTGTTCTGATATGAGGGGGAGTAGTTTCCTGGTTGACAGCCAATGAGCATGGAGTCAAGAAGGATTTTGGCTTATGAGGTCATCATCAGCTTTGGTTTAGGGTAAAATCCAGACCAAGGATTTCCACAAGAGTTTGCTCTGTAAACAGGAACATGGAGAGAGCAATCCAGCCCTACCAAGGTTGGGGAAGGGATGCAAGTCAGGCACTGTTTCTTTATTTTTCAGAGTTCCTATTGACCAATCACAGCTTCTGCAGAGACAAATCGATGAAGGCCTCAACAGTAATGTCCAAATGGTTCCCCCCTTATTGAGGGTTGAGCGCTGGCAGGGAGATTGATTCTTGGAAAAAAATTCAAATGCCAGTTACTGAAACAGCTTGTCAAAAGTATTTGGACAAAACATAGAAAGAATGGATGCTGACAGAGAGGAGAGCACAAGGAGACAATGCTAGTCAACATAGTAAGCAGTGGTCTCAGCACACCAGCCACCTAACTGTTGACATGTTTTGTAGGAATCACAAGAAAAAATGAGATTTGAAGAAGGAAAATAAGGACGTTTCAAAGAAATATTTGCTCCATGTCTTTGCAGCAAAACTATGATAATGGTAGCCTCTTATCATGAGATAACAGTACAATCTAAGAGAATGAGCATGCTAGAATGACAATTAAGATTCAGTTTATGATGAACCAACGTATTTTCAAATTCAGGACTTTCATCCCTTTTCTACCAATTCAATGCATACCAGCAGCAGGCTAAGTTATTGTACATGAAAAAACTGCATATTGACCCCTGGTGTCTCCAGTTGAGAACGCTGCCATGGTTCACAGCCAGGTCTCAGAGTAAGGTCTGCCTCATTGAGATTGAGCTCACACCTTCTGCACTGTGCCACAAAATGGCAGATTCACTTGAACTAAGTTCTCTCACATGCTGGAAACATGCTGTGCTGTAAAGGCTTGAACTTGGAAACCTCACATGGTGACACATTATACCATTAAGATTTTAGATGCAGAGCATCTGTTTAGCAGCATAGTTTGCCACCCACAGATTCCTTTCAATCTGATACATTGGGCCCCTGTTATACCATCTTAACCCGCAATTGAACAAGCATCAGTCTTTGGTGCTGAAGGATCTTAAATATGAGATTTAACTTTCCCCTGCAGCCAATGAATTAATCAATTCCTCCTTGGCATTGAAATAGTACTCTCTTTCTGCTAGGTGGGTCAAAAATGCACAATCTATTTCAGCCGCTCCATTCCTATGAATTCTATTACAATATGTTGCAAAGGGGAAGATTAGAGGGAAGGCAGAGCCGGCGGCATGCCTTGCTTTATGAGGGGGAAAAAAAAACACACACACAATTTATTTTTCATTGCTTTATGATGAATATGAATTCAATTACATGCCGAGGAGAACTGCAGCAGTCAGTTAGAATTACACTCAGCAAGTAGTGAATATAATGGCTTTTAACAAGGAGAGCTTATCATCAAGGTTCAGACAAGCTTGAGTCTGTGTTGCACCTGATGAACCTGCACAAGGAGATGATAACAATCAAGGCTGAGAATTAATCTTGCATTTCCACAGCTCAGGGAGGGGAAAAGTACTGAGTTGTCAATGGAGATCTCTGGTCACTGCTAGCCCACAATACCAGATTCATTCCAGGACAGCAGCAATTCTGCATCAGAAAAGCACAGAGCCATTCCTCAGGATACAGACAACAAGATGCATACATACCCTTTCATTTCACCAACCAAAACCAGCTTTGCACACTGAGCCTTCTTCAGAACATTTCTGTGTGTGCTGCCTAAACTTCACCCACAAAACCTGTAAACTCAGCATCCATGTTTGTACAAAAAGGCTCATATTTAAACATGGGAAATTGTATTTGCCTAGATGGATGGTAAGTAATATATGCAGATCAGGCAACTGCCCCATGCATAATACAACACATGTATGCACGCAAAAACAGAGGCCGCGCACTAATTCTGTAAGCAAGTTTTTGAAGGGTATTGCTAATTGAGGAGGAAGGATCTTTACATCCCCTTTCCCCTGTCTAATGCCATACAATCATATGTAGGTCAGAGAGAATCTAGTTTATCTGTAATAATTTCAAGCTTCTTTGGCACCTTTCCTGAATAAAGCACTTCAGAGGCATTAATGGGTTAATAAGATCTACAACATCTTCCTGTGAGGAAGGATATAATTGCCACTCCCATTTTACAGACCACAGAATTGAGGAAAGAGAAATCAAATGACTTATGGATCAAGTTAGGACCTCTGTATTTGATTCAGATCCAACTTTAACTGTTACTGTCTCTTGCTCTATCTCCTAGACTCCCTCCCAAACACCTAAATGCTAGTAGTAGTGCCCATGTAAATTAACCTTAGTGGCCTGTGTACTCAAGAATAGCTTACATTCCCTTTGAAATGTGTTTATTAGGAATAAGAATATGGTATGAAGCCTTAAAGTCAATGCCTCATTTTTAAGGGCACAATTTTTAAATCACTTTACCATGACTCATCCAAAACAGAATCCCTAAAAACCTCATGTTGGCTGTCTTTTAACCCTGGTTCCAGTAAAGGACTTGTACCCCAAAACACCTGGCCCTAAAAGAGTGCTACCAACTGAACCATCCTGCCCTGTGCTGCTACAGCATTACTGTGTATTCTCTTATATTGATACTTTTACATGGAGGAGAAATGCCAATAATTCAGCAAACAGCAAGATCTCTCTTACACACAGATACAACCACTGGAAGGAAAAGACAAGTCAGGTCTTCCCAACTGTTTAATTCCATAGAAAAAAAAAATCTTGTATAGATCAATGACAAATGTTTGGATCACACCATAAAGAAAAAGAGAATTTTGTCCTTATTATTGAATAGTAAAAAAAAAAACCTTAGGAAAGAGATCATTTTGTATCAAGTTCCATATGTAGAATTTGGTTTAATCTGTATTTCATTTTATAGAGCTTTAAAAAAAATCCCTTCAGGAATGAAGCAGGATTTGTGTGGTCTCTCTTCTGGCTGCCCCTTCCCCTCAACTATTTTAATGAGGCTGCATCTATGCCCTAAACATGAAAATGCTCTGGCAACATGGGGGTAAGTCCAAGATCTGGAATCAGGTTGTATCATTAGAGAGAGTCCACTGGCCTGAATTCTGCCATCTGTTCACCAGGCTTGATTGAAAGTGTAGGAATTACAGTAAATTACCTGATTATATAAAAGACTGACAATGATAGGTGCTATTCAAGCCAAGTCTCAAGAAAAACACAGCCATCCCTGCCTCTCCAGGAGGAGTGGGAGTTTTGCCCTGACAACAAGCGTACCCTGCAACTTTCTTCCCTTTGTAGATGGTTGTAGTTAAAACAGACAAGTAAATGTAAAAATTACAGGTAATAAAGGAAGCATAAGGAATAGGTACCAAATGTACACACAGAAAGTGTAGCAATAATGACATAGCTGTAGCAGCTTGGCTATTTTCCCCACCCATGGATAAACCAATAGTAACATACTCATGACAAAACAGAAGAGCAAACAAATTACTTCTTTTTTGGTATGAATACTACTAAATCTTTTTCAACATGCATTTAATCATGCCTTACCAAGAAAAAAAAAAACTTTCTGGGACTGGGACTAGAGCTCATACTTATTATTTATTCAGGTAAAGGTCTCATTGAACTCAGTGATCTCCTGAGACTGTGTGATATTGCAAATAATAACTCCCTTTGTCAAAATCTGAGGGGTTTCACACAGACTGTGAATTGAGCTGGCTGGATTATCCAAAGCAAATGATTTAACCAATGAATTTAGGCCTTTTTCCTGTGTGCAGGCTAACTGTAAAAAATGAATTTTCATCATTTCCCTATTGTTCATTTATGCTGAGGTACTCCAGGGTTATGTTGATAAAGCTCCACTGAGATGCATAGGTTTCCACGCTCATAAAAGTGGAGTGAGGCCACAGTGAATCTGACCATACAAGATACACTATTTATTTGACTTTGATTATTCACTACTCACTATCAGTGGTATATGGCTGGCCTGGATTTAAGCAATGCCCAGATTCTTTGCAAGTCCTCAGTCCAGAAGTGAATCCCTGTCTTACCCCTTTTACTGATGCAAAATAGATGCAATCCTCCTGAATGTTCAGACATGAGCAAACAAAAAAGGAGTGTGCCCATGACTGAATACAGACAAGGTTCAGGATTTGAAAAAAATGTTTGCAGTGATCTCTGTTTGCCTAGCACTATTCTAAACAAGAGAATTCAGCTTTTAACACAATGGGAGTTTTACCTAAAGGGTGAGTGAGAAGCAGTAAATTCATACTAGAGATGGTTGAAAATTTCATCCAGCAGAAAGTGCTAATATTTAAAAAATTAATTGATGTCTGGAATTTTAATGATAACATTTCAATACCACGAATAAAAATAAAATCCATTTGCTTTTGACTTATTTAATAGTAATTGATGCCCCCTACAAGCTGTCAGCATGGCCTGCAGGAGTTGTAGTATAAGTATGTCACACTGTCATTCTCCTTTAATGCACTACACTCTCAAGCCAAACAACATCTGCCATGAAGTACTATAGTCATATAGCTCTTGTGATGGACTACAGAGAAGAAAGAGGCATAAAGTACATGGCAACAATTCTCACAGGGTCCTCAGAAACTCAGGTGAACAAAGAGTACAGTAATGTCAAGCTGACCTATAATGAAACACTGATTCAGTTTAATGACATCAGTTTTCATTTGTTAGAGTCAACCAGACCTGGAATTAAATATTTCAATTTTTTGGTGTAAATTATATATTTTTTTAAATTGTAAAATCAAAATTCTCCAGTATATATTCTGATTTCCAGAAAGTTCATATTTCACCAAAAGCACAGAATCCCTGAAAAGTAGGATTGGAAGGTACCTCAGAGGGTCATCTGGTCTAGGGATATAAAATGTATAGCCCTCAGGCTGAATTGAGCCCATAAAACTCTTCCATCTGGCCCACCAAGCTATTGGAAATTTTGGTTTGGGGCCTGCCACAGAAATCAGGGTCCCAGTGAACATGGCCAACAGCAGCAGGGGAACAAGCAGAGGCTTTGCAGAGCAAGGGCCAGAGCAAGTACAGACCCTTGCTCACCTGTGACTGCCAGACCCTGCCACTGCCTCCAGATCCCTGGCACTGCCCCCAGATCTGCTACAGTTGCTGCTGGTTCTGTAGATCCAGCCCAGGGTTTGGGGTGAGTTTGACACCCCTAACCTAGTTCAACCCTATGCTCAAGGGATGATCATGGCTGGCTAAATCATGCCAGCCAGGTGTTTGTCTAACAAGAATATTTTGAGAAAGCACTTTTAACCAGGTTTAATTATAACAAAGCATTAATCTTGGTAGCAAACTTGTTTATGAGATACCAGGCCTAATTCTCATTTTTATTAGGGCCGCTTTATACTATGCTAGCAGTGTAAAGGTTTCAAGGATGTGTAAATTGTGGTTACTGTGCTATATGCAAGTCCATAGCATAACTGAAAAGCTGGCTAGATTTTTAACACAGGGAATGGATTTTAAATAAGGAAAACAGTTGCCTTTTGTACATTCCCTAAACCAGCACAGCTCCAACAGCACTCTAAGCTCACTTCAAAAGTAAGGACATTTCCATTGACCACTTTATGCAACTAGGAGCCAATGACTTTAACAGGAATAGGACTAGTGTATTTATAGGTATATACTACAGACCACCAAACCAGGGGGAGGAACTTGATCTAGAGTTTGTCAGAGAACTGGCAAAGGCTGCATGAGCACAGGACATGTACATCATGGGCGACTTCAATTATCCAGATATCTCTTGAGAGGAACACTCAGCCAAGGTGGATCAGTTGCATTCCTTCCTGACCTGCCTCGAAGAGCTTTTTCTGACTCAGGAAGTGCACAAGCCAACCAGAAGTAATAGTATTCTAGACTTGGTCCTGGCCAAAGGGGACGACCTGGTGACCAACTTAAAAATAGAAGGTAGCCTGGGTGACAGTGAACATAAAATCATCAGGTTCACTGTCCATCACAAGGCAGATAAATTAGATAGCAGGACTGACGTTTTGGACTTCAAAAATGCAAATTTCAACAAATTCAGGTCACTAGTAGGGAAAGGGCTGCAGGACGAGGGGCAGAAGGTGAAAAGAATGCATGAAGAGCAGTCATTCCTTAAAGACGTGATCTTTAAAGCACAAAGGAAGTCCATTCCCAAGTGGAGGAAAGGTAACAAAGGGGCTGAGAAGACCTCTTGGCTAAACAGGGATATCATGGTCCTCTTAAGAAAGAAGAAAGAGGCGTACAGACAATGGAAGCTTGGGGCATGCCCCAAGGAGGACTATACAACAATGGCTTGGACTTGCAGGGAACAGATTCGAAGGGCAAAGGCAGCAACTGAACTAAAATTAGCAACAGAAGTCAAATACAACAAGACATCTTTCTTTAGTTATGTAGGGAACAGGTGGAAAACAAATGGGAGTATAGGGCCACTGCTCGATAACTCAGGACAGCTGGTTACCAGCACTCAGGAGAAAACTGAACTCCTGAATGACTACTTTGCTTCAGTCTTGCAATGGGCCAAAAGCAAAATCATGCCAGAGTGGGTACAGAACAAGCAGGGTAGGAATGAATGCCTTCCTACTACTACCGTAGAACTGGTGTGTGATCATTTAAAAAAATTAGACATATATAAGTCAGCAGGACCTGATGAACTTCATCTGAGGGTGCTGAAGGAGCTGGCCAAAGTCATCATGGTGAAACTTTTCCAAAACTTGTGGCACTCCAGAGAGGTCACTGAGGACTGGAAGAGGGCCAATGTTACTCCCATCTTCAAGAAAGGGAGGAGGGAGGACCCGGGTAACTATAGGCCAATCAGCCTAACTTCTATCCTAGGGAAGATCCTAGAAAAATTCATCAAGGAGTCTATAAGCGATAGGCTTGCAGAAGGTAGGATTCTGAATGACAGCCAGCATGGCTTTGCTGTGGGCAGGTCTGGTCTTACCAACATCATCTCCTTTTATGATCTGGTAACTTACCACCTGGACAAGGAAGAGGAGGTTGACATTGTATATCTTGACTTGCAAAAGGCCTTTGACATAGTATCCTACGATGTTCTCATGAGAAAATAGAAGGGTTGTGGACTCATCCATGAGCCAGTTAGGTGGGTAGGGAGCTAGTTGCGGGGTAGGACCCAGAAAGTTTTAATGAACAAATCTGTGTCGTCTTGGTGAGAAATGGCCAGTGGTGTCCCTCAGAGGTTGGTGCTCGGTCCAGTGCTTTTCAACCTCTTTATCAATGATTTGGATGCGGAGGGTAAAGAGTTCACTGGCCATATTCATGGACAGTTATAGAGAAGTGTGGTCATGCTTGAAGAAAGGCTGCAGGTACAGGTGGACCTAGACAGGCTAGCAAGTTGGGAGGATTGGAATCACTTGAAGTTCAGTGTTGAGAAATATAAAGTGCTCCACCTGGAGGCAAAAAACACTCTATACACCTACGGGCTTGGCAACACCAAAATGACCAGCACCATGAATAAAAGGGACCTGGGGCAATAATAGACCACAGTATGAATATGAGCCAGCAGTGTGACACTGTAACCATCAGGGCAAATAATATCCTAGCATGCATCAATCAATGCATCTCCAGCAAAACTAGGGAAGTGATTCTTTCCCCTCTACTCAGCATTGGTGATACTGCAGCTGGAGTACTGGGCACTGCACTTTAACAAGGACGTGGTAAAGCTCAAGAGAGTCCAGAGAAGGGCCAGCCATATGATCAGAGACTTGCATGGCAAGCCATACGGGGAAAGGCTGAGGGACCTGCGAGTCTTCAGCCTGAAAAAGAGAAGGCTGAGAAGGGACTTAATAGCAGGTTACTGCTACATCAGGAGCATATATCAAGGTCTCGGTGAACAAGTGTTCACCAGGGCACCCTTGGGGAAAACCAGGAGTAATGGCCACAGACTCCTGGAAGACTGTTTCAGGCTCAACATTAGGAAAAACTTCTTCACAGCCAGGGTGTCTGTTATCCCATCAGATGTCAAAACAAAGTTTATAAAAGTTACCAAAACTAAAGGGAAAAAAAAGCCTTTAAGTATGTCTTGGAATTTATAAAGAAACTTTCTTAGTCCCATGATGTGCTGTATATATGCCAGCCAGTCTTTATGAAAAAGTGGTAAAGAAGATTTCTGATGCCTCACAGTGACATATTTCCCAGCAAGGAACAACATTTTAACATTTTTTTTTAATTTTAACACTATTGATAGCAAGGATTTTCAGAGCTAAGAATGATTTTGTGTGGAAGAAAATTGATTCCTTGTCTACTAATAATTTATTTTACAATCTTTATAATCATATTCCAAAAAAACATACATTCTACAGCAATAAATATGTCCCAAGGACTCTTCTTGTTTAAACTCCCAACCACATTCTTTGGACTTGGTTAATTTCATGGCCCAAGGCTGCCTTGGGCTTTAGTATAAATATATTCTGTGCTTCAGTAACACGACAGGCTATCAAACAGTTTCTATTATATCCCCATACAGCACTGACTACACCACCAACACTGGGCATCCAGATCTGTGATGAAAACTTTTCCCCATTCTTTAATGAGCTTTGGACTAGGTTCACAGTATTCAGACCTTTATAGGTTCAGTTTGTAATTTCCTTCCAGTGTGAAATAAAATAATTTCTAATCCTCATATGTGTTGAACAATTTTCTTCCATGGTGGGTAACAAAGCCATATAACTTAATATGTCAGGATAGTGAAAGTTTTGATTTGACCAGCTTGTCTCTTTTTATGCACCCCTTTGCAAGCTTCCCATTCTCTATTGCATCAAGCATCAATTGCCTATTCCCCCCATACACATTCCATGCCCTTTAGGACTTCTCGTCAAACCTATTAATCATTTCTCATTCTATATGGAAAACATAACAAGTGCCATACTGGGTCAAACCAATCTTGCATCTATCCCCATATCATCAACAGTGACAGGTAGTAGGTGCTTTCAGAAGAAACTATATAAATGCGGCATGCCTAGAGTCATGTATCATCTGTCATAGCCCCCTTGGCATCACCAAACATTGGTTTAGAGATGCCAGATACATCCCTGATTGTTCCATGTCTCCTACGTCTGATTAGTCTGACATGCCAGATATCTAAAAAAGATATCTCAAAAACAGGTTGCCAGCGTGCAAATTATTGCTGCCTACCATACCATGCCATATTGTCTCGTTGTTGTCTTATCCTTTTTCATCTCTTTGTCTCCATCTGTTATCTCCTGTGTTAATCCTAGAACCTGGACAAATGGCGCTTTTATAAATTACACAGGGATTTTGCAGCAAACAAATGAGCAGCCATCCCAAACTAGCTGTTCATAGTGAATGCTGTTACAGGCTTCACCACTAGAGGCAGAAGAGCACATAATAACCTGTTTGCCTGACACAGTGAGTCTCAACCAGGATCCCTTGAGACCCTTCCAAGGGTGCTACAGGACACTGTGCAATGTGAATGCTATTCAATGTGCAAACATGATTCGCAAGATAAATCCAGACATTTCCAATAGGAATTCATAGTGTTAAAAACATTCTGACCTGTTTTGGTCATTCTGAGTTCTTTGCAACAGAAGAATTACTCTATTATTTTTCTGAAGTCTACACTTGTTTTTTTACTAATAACCAGCATTTTCCAAGGGGTTCCTTGCATCTAAAAAGGTTGAGAATTTCTGCCTTAGGATAGACCTGCTACCCTAAATCTAGACATGGGGTTGGCCACTTACAGTCCAAGGGCCAGATCCACCTCACAGAGACTTTGAATCCAACACTCAGGCCCATGGTTTTGGTGGCATTCAGTGGAGGGGAGCCGCCGCTGTGCTACATTGTGATGCCACTTGGGGCTCTGGAGTGGAGAGGCAGCAGAGGGGTTTCACTGTGCCATGCTGCAGCAAAGAGAATGACAATGGTGGCTACATCCTAATGCCAACACACCTGCAGCCTGAACTGGGTTATTTTGCACCCTCCCCTCACATTGGAAAACGTTGCTGATCCCTGATCACAACTTATGCTGTAACTTACATTGGTGTAGATTTACGTGTGATTTTTCCAGGGTAATATTTATTACATTGGATTCAAGTCAGTTAGACCAATGCCGGGCTGTCCGTCGTGTTCCACCTTTTCTGTACAACAGTAGAAAGGCTGATAACACTGGTATAAAAATGTGTCATGTGCCCAAGCCCTTTGACTATAAGCAGTTTGAGGGAGGGGTTCAATTTATGTTTTCTGCTTATACAATGGGGTCTCAGTCCAGGACCACCATTCCTAGGCACCATGATAATGCAAATACTAACACAAAAATGAAGGATTTTTTCATCATTACTATGGCTTCAACTAGACAGAAAATAAATAGTGCTTTGAATTTATATCCAAATTTATATCTGGACTTGAAATCCAGACTTCCCAACAAGTAAATTCTGCATAAACTTTTTGTTAGCCACATACAACACTCGTAATGCTCTTCGCCTACAAGTCTCAGTGTGGTCTACATAGGTGTGTGAACACTATCACCCTCTTTGAAAGGAATCTAAAACAGAATGGTTAAGTGACTTACCAAAGGTCGTAAGGCCAGAAAGTGAGCACAGATGCTCTGACTTTCAGCTTGATGCCACTAGACCACAATTTCTTATGGAAGGAAACAAACATGTATGCAATCATTGCTTCCCATGAAATGATGCCCCGGCCTTTCTTTCTGACGTTTCAAGCACTCTAGGCAGAAAATCTCATCCTTGAGAATGCAGAAAAAGGTGGAGAATGGAATATTCAGGTTACAAACCTTGTTAATCATGTTCCAAATATGTAAAGTGGTTGGTAGAAGAGAATGTTCTTCATCTCCTGGTTCTTTAAAGTCACTTCATGGAAGTATCCTTGAGGAATTAATACATATTACCCTTACTTACTTATTAATGAGACAGTCCTTCATTTATTCCTGGTTTCATAGATTCATAGATGTTAGGGTCAGAAGGGACATCAATAGATCATCGAGTCCAACCCCCTGCATAGGCAGGAAAGAGTGCTGGGTCTAGATGACCCCAGCTAGATGCCTATCTAACCTCTTCTTGAAGGTCTGCAGGGTAGGGGAGAGCACCACCTGCCTTGGGAGCCCATTCCAGACTTTGGCCACTCTAACTGTGAAGAAGTTTTTCCTAACATCCAATCTAAATCTGCTCTATGCTAGCTTACAGCCATTATTTCTTGTAACCCCCAGTGGCGCCTTGGTGAGTAAAGCCTCACCAATTCCCTTCTGTGCCCCCATGATGAACTTATAGGCAGCCACAAGGTCACCTCTTAACCTTCTCTTGCGGAGGCTGAAGAGGTCCAGGTGCCCTAGTCTCTCCTCATAGGGCTTGGCCTGCAAGCCCTTAACCATATGAGTGGCCCTTCTCTGGACCCTCTCCAGGTTATCCACATCCCTCTTTAAGTCCAGCGCCCAAAATTGCATGCAGTATTCCAACTGCGGTCTGACCAGCGCCCAATAGAGGGGAAATATCACCTCCTTGGTTCTGTTCGTCATGCATCTGCTGATGAACGATAAAGTGCCATTAGCTTTTCTGATGACTTCATCACACTGACGACTCATGTTCATCTTGGAGTCCACTAGGACTCCAAGATCCCTTTTCACTTCCGTGCCTCCAAGCAGGTAATTTCCTAGGCAGTAGGTATGTTGGACATTTTTCCTCCCTAGGTGCAGCACTTTGCATTTCTCCTTGTTGAATTGCATTCTGTTGTTTTCCGCCCATATGTCCAACCTGTCCAGGTCTGCTTGTAGTTGTTCCCTGCCCTCCAGCATGTCCACTTCTCCCCATAGCTTTGTGTCATCCGCAAACTTGGACAGAGTACACTTCACTCCCTCATCCAAGTCGCTGATGAAGACATTGAAGAGTATCGGTCCAAGGACTGAGCCCTGCAGGACTTCACTGCCCACACCCTTCCAGGTTGATACCGACCCATCCACTATGATTGTCTGGGTGCGACCCAATTCGCCACCCACCGGACTGTGTAGTCATCCAAGTCACAGCTTCTTAACTTGTTCACCAGTATGGGGTGGGATACCGTAACGAAGGCCTTCCTGAAGTCTAAGTAAACAACGCCAAACCCTACTCCTGTGTCCAGATGTTTCGTAACCTGGTCATAAAAAGAGACTAGATTAGTCAGGCATGATCTACCTGCTATGAACCCATGCTGGTTTCCCCTCAGTATAATTTTTCCTGCCGGACTCTCGCAAATGTGAGCCTTGATAATTTTTTCAAAGACTTTGCCAAGGATGGAGGTGAGACTGACTGGCCTATAGTTGCCCAGGTCCTCCTTCCTCCCCTTCTTGAAAATGGGGACCACATTGGCCCTTTTCCAGTCCTCCGGGACCTGGCCCATGCGCCACGAGTGTTCAAATATTCCCACCAGTGGCTGTGCAATGACGTCAGCCAGTGCCTTCAGTACCCTCGGATGGAGCTTATCCGGGCCTGCCAACTTAAATGCATCCAGTTCCTCCAAGTGACTCTGCACCATCTCAGGGTCTACGTTTGGTAGTCTGGCACCTTGCTGCTGCCTCTCTACAACCCCAGTGAGAGCCTTGTCTTGCCCCTCACTTAGGAACACTGAGGCAAAGAACTCATTGAGGAGTTCAGCCTTGTCCCCCCTGTCCGTCACCAATTGTTTATGCCCATTTAGTAGAGGTCCTATTCCTCCCTGGGCCTTCCTTTTACTCCCAATATATCTAAAAAACAATTTTTTGTTATCCTTAACTTGGGATACCATCCTCAGCTCCATGGTAGCTTTGGCCTGTCTAACTGCCTCCCTACAAGTGCGAGCAGAGGAGGTATACTCCTCTTTAGTAATCTCTCCCCGTTTCCACTTTTTATATGCCCCCCTTTTTGCCCGTAGGCTGCTCTGGATTTCTCTGGTCAGCCAAGGAAGCCTCTTGGCCCCTTTCCCCCTTTTCCCCGCATCAGGATTGTCTCCCTCTGTGCCCGAAGGATCATTTCCTTAAGGCACAGCCACCCTTCCTGGGCTCCCATCTCTTCAAAACTCTTACTCTGCAGTGCATCCTTCACTAAACACTTGAGTTCATTGAAATCAGCTTTCCTAAAGTCTAGCGCTTTCACCCTACTAGTTACCTTACCCACTCGACGTCTTATGGTGAATTCTATTATTTGGTGATCACTGTCCCCCAGGTGACCACCAATCTGTAGGTCTCCTACCATGTCATCCCCTGTTGCCAATACCAGGTCCAGTATGGCATTCCCCCTAGTGGGACCATGTACCTCCTGCATCAGATGGAGGTCCTGTACACTGGATAGGAACCTGCGTGAACGGTGGGACTTTGCTGTCTGCATCTCCCAGCAGATATCTGGGTAGTTTAGGTCCCCCATGACTACCGCCTCCCTAGTTTTTATGGTCTCCAAAAGATGACTCAGGAGCCCCAAATCTAGTTCTTCCCCTTGGTGTGGGGGTCTGTAGCAGATCCCTACCACCAAATCCCTTTCTTCTTGACCTCCATGTAACCTAACCCACAATCCTTCTACTTTCTCCTCCTCCGATTCCGTTTTGATAAGGGTCGATGTATATCGCTCATTGACATAGAGCACCACCCCTCCCCCTCTCTTTCCCACTCTATCCTTTCTGTACAGCTTATAACCCTCAATGTGTACTGCCCAGTCGTGGGAAGAATCAGGTTTCTGTTAGCCCTTCTAAGTCGTAGGTGTTTTCTGCAAGCAGGAGCGCTAGTTCATCCTGCTTGCTCCCCATGATCCTAGCATTAGTGTATAGGCACTTGAGCCCTGTGACTGGCGCCTTTGTTGCCCCCCAGCTCTGATGCCCAAAGGGCCCCTTATTGCTTACCCAGCTCTGATGCCCAAAGGGCCCCTTATTGCTTACAATAAGGTCTGTTGCTTTATCCAAATCCTGAAGAAATTAATTGAGAAAAAAAACCCATTGTATTAATGGTCTCGTTACTGAGAATCTTGAAGCCAAAACCTAGAAACATTTTTGTTCATCTCTACTTAAACAGGGAAAACATATGGCTAATTATTGCCTTTTCCCTTCACACAGATGCATCTGTGCCACATGTATTTGAAAAACAACTGGGCATTAGAAATCTATCCCTGAAGAAAGGCCAATGCACCATTGCTGCCTTCCTGGAAAGAGGAAGGATTGCCCACTGGTCCTGATGCTAGGTAAAAACTCAGGAAATTCAGGTTCAATTCTCTGCTGAGCTACAGGCTTCCTGTGCGACTTTAGGCAAGCTATTTAGCTGCAGTTCCTCACTTGCAAAATGGGAGATCAGAGCTCTCCCTTACTACACAACATAGTAGTAGATCATTTCACAATGGTAATGGCAATCATATAGATACTGTAGAGATAAACTGGATCTCATTGGTGCTTGAACCTTTGTGCTATCCATCTGCACTGGAGCTCATTTTGCCTTATTGTCCAGTCTGTAGCTACTAGCAAAAGGTTTGTACATACAAATAGATCTGCCTTCACAGCTTGTGCCTCTGTCTAATTATCATTAGATTTTGCATCCTGGCATGAAGGAGGAATTATGCTTTGTTTGATCTCTGTCCTTATATTCAATTTTTTAGTCATTTTCTGTGTGCAACACCCCATATGTTTCCATTGCTTTCAGGGAATAATAACAGCGTAATCCTCTAACTAATACCTGTTAATTCACATGAACATCAATCTATTGGACAAACAATTTGCCTTCTGTTATGCAGGTTGAGGCAAATTTTTCCCTGGTGAAACTCCATTGAAGTCAACTCCATTAAATTCAAATCCTGTTAACATGATTATTTATCTTCATTCTTAGCCAGAAATGCAGGGAAAGATAAATTTTCTCAGAGCTTTTCTGGAGAAGAAAAAGGAGGGAAACTTTTCTTTCCTATTTTAACCCAGAGACTAATGAGTCCCTGGTACAGTTCACAGCAGCCTCCAGTCCACTGTGATTTGGAGTGGTGAATAATGGCTCCCCAGGAATCACCTAACCAGGGAAAATCATCAGAGCACATGGTGCTCCAATTTTGGTCTCCACTCCAGTAAGCCATCCCTATGCCATCTAAGGATTACCCTAGTTGCCATCTGAAGACTGTCCTCAGTTATTGTTTTGCAATAGTTTTTGTGCTATGGGAATGGAGCAAAGGGAGACATCACATTTGCTATGGATGTGTTCCGTGACATCTATAATGTGTGTCATATTAAGGAAATTTGAGTACAGTAAAAGCTGCACTATCTGGCATCTTACAAGCTGGCATGTTCTACTAAATGGCATGCTGGCTTGTAAGATAAAGTGAAACCGATAGTGCCCACTGCAGCACTTCCAGTTTTTCCAAGCCCCCACAGCCAGGGGCAAAGCAGCCTGTGCTGCCAAGCCCCCAAGGCCCAGGGGCATAACAGGCTGCGCAAGGCTGTGCGGGGCCTGCCTCCCTGTCCCGTGGGGCCCACGGGATGGGTGGCGATGCAGTAGGAGGGACAGCAATGCCAGGGGAGGGCCGGTCATACGCCTCAGACACAGCAGGAGAAGCAGCGGCCAGGGCATACCACTCGCATATTTTGTTATCTGGCATCCCCCATTCCCGGGAGTTGTCGGATAACAGAGCTTTTACTGTACTTTAAACTAATATAGGTAAGTCCAGTGCTATTTCATCTTTCCTAAGGTTCACAACCCCCACCACAATGAAAGAATTCTACACCTGAAAGGAAGAGGGAATAAAATTATCCTAGTTACATCTGATTAATTTGACCATTTCAAAACAACCAGGCTTTTTCTCAGGTAGCTGTTTAAGATATATGGGCCTGATATAGTCATTAAAATCTGGTGGAAATGTGACTTGCAAATGCAGTGCTCTTAATATTACTAATCTCCTTGGGTTTTGTTTACATAGAAGCCTCCTTCCTTCTAGGGAAAGCAACTCTCATTTCATTTGGTCAATTGTAAGCCTGTAATCAGAAAGAGAAAGACATGGAAAGAGAGGCCTCAGCTTCTGTGTCTTCCTAATATCAGTAAAATCAGAGTTGAAAACATTCAAGATGCTTCTTTTCTTAAATAATGGAGGATTGCTGCTCACTGGTCACCAATCATAGTTGCTCAGCTGAATCCCCTTTGGCCACTAGCAGAGCAGGTCCAGAGAGGCTGCAGAGTACCAATGCACTGTGCACAAGCATTTTGCTGTGGGAAATCCCAGCTGTCCACTTTCATTCAGTCTTCTGTAGCCATCTTTATCTTTCCCAAAGGTGCCTGCAGGCTTTGTGCTTCAAGGCTGCAGCTAGATAAATGTCTGTGTGCAACCTCAAACTCCAAGGTCAAAATGCAGCCTCAAAACTCAGAGTGACTGAAAAAGTGACTATTAAGTCACCTGGTATAAACACAAAGAAACACTAGTTGTAAGTTTTGCTATCCTGTGAATATCAGTGGATTAGTGATGGACAAGTTCACTACCTGTGAGAATGACCTGATCTACTCATTTGCTTGGAACATACTTCCAAGGCCAAATATCAGGCAATATTCATGTCTGGAGTTGTGGTCCATGGTTCAGGGCATCAATGGCTTAGCTTTGGACATAAGATCAGGAATCAAAGTCACTGGATCAAGACTGAATATCAGATATGTAAGGCTTGAACACATATGGTAGCCACTAGCTCAGGAACAGGCAACATTAAGTAGCTTCCTTCTACATCTTTGCAAAACCATTAAACAGCTAAACTACTTTCTGTGTGGCATGGTCTCATGAGGACCAAAGGAAAGGCAACTGTTCAGGTCAAAGGCACAAGAGGGCACCGTTCTTCCTGTATGGAGGATTAAGTCATCACAGGCTCAGCATCTGTCCCCACTTAAACCCTAGTACTGCACCACATCACCAATAAATGCTACTTTTCTAACATATCTCTCCATCTCCATCAGACCAACATGGTTAAGACTCACAGACATTAGGTATGACATGCCTTCTGTTTCCCAAAGTGTTCTTGATGGGCTGGAATCACTATGACTGAAAGTAAGAGAAACAGAGTTCCTGATGATTTCTATAGGAAGCAAAGATTTCATAGTTTCATAGTTGGTAGGGTCAGAAGGGACCTGAGCAGATAATCAAGTCCGACCCCCTGCCATGGCAGGAAAAAGTACTGGGGTCAAACGACCCCAGCAAGGTGTTCGTCTAACCTCCTCTTAAAGACCCCCAGGGTAGGAGCCAGCACCACTTCACTTGGAAGTTGGTTCCAGATCCTAGCCACCCTGACTGTGAAGCAGCGCCTCCTGATGTCTAGTCTGAATCTACCCTCTGCCAGCTTGTGACCGTTATTTCTAGTCACTCCTGGAAGTGCTCGAGGGAACAGGGACTCCCCCAATACCTGCTGGTCCCCTCTGAATAGTTTGTAACAGCCACTAAATCACCCCTCAGCCTTCTCTTGTGGAGGCTGAACAGGTTCAGGTTCCTTAGCCTATCCTCGTAGGGCCTGCCCTGCTGCCCCCTGATCATGCGGGTGGCCCTCCTCTGGACCCGCTCCAAGTTGTCCACATCTCTCGTGAAGTGCGGCACCCAGAACTGGACACAGTACTCCAACTGCGGCCTGACCAGTGCCGCGTAGAGAGGGAGGATCACCTCCTTGGTTCTGCTCGAGATGCATCTGTGGATGCATGACAAGGTGTGGTTGGCCTTCCTGACCTCGTCCCCACACTGTTGGCCCATGTTCATTTTGGCATCAATGATGACTCCAAGATCCTTTTCTGCCTCTGCACTGACAAGAAGGGAGTTCCCCAGCCTGTAGGTATGCTGCTGGTTCTTCTCCCCAGGTGCAGCACCTTGCACTTATCAGTGTTGAAACCCATCCAGTTCTCATCTGCCCACCCCTGTAACCTGTTTAGGTCTGATTGCAACCTATTCTTCCCTTCTAGTGTGCCCACATCCCCCCACATCTTAGTGTCATCAGCAAGTTTGAACAGAGTGCTTTTTACCCCCTTGTCCAAGTCACTGATGAAGATGTTGAACAGCGCGGGTCCGAGGACTGAGCCCTGCGGAATCCCACTGCCCACATCCCTCCAGGTCGAAAATGACCCATCCACCACCACTCTCTGGGTGTAGCCCTCCAGCCAGTTAGCGACCCATTTGATTGTGTAGGTGTCGATGCCACAGTCCCCTAGTTTTTTAATGAGAATGGGGTGAGAGACAGCATCGAAGGCCTTCCTGAAGTCCAGAAAGGCCACGTCCACTGCTACCCCTGCGTCTAAGGATTTTGTGATCTAGTCATAGAAGGCCACCAGGTTGATCTGACAGGACCTGCCTCTAATGAACCCATGTTGGTTGCCCCTAAGCATAATCTCCCCTGCTGGCCCCTTGTGGACATGTGTCAGGATAATTCTCTGAAAAAGCTTACCCAGGATCGAGGTAAGACTAACTGGCCTATAGTTTCCTGGGTCCTCCTTCCTCCCTTTTTTTGAAGATGGGGACCACATTGGCCCTTTTCCAGTCATCTGGCACCACACCAGAGCACCACAAGTGCTTGTAAAGCCATGCCAGGGGTCCCGCAATAACCTCTGCTAATTCCTTCAGCAGTCCGGGGTGGAAGTCGTCAGGACCAGCTGATTTAAATAAGTCCCGTTTCTCTAGAAGTTCCCTGACTAGATCCTCACTGATCCTAGGCCTGGGTGCGCCTCCCCTTGGACCTGAGGGAGTCCCAGCAGATGGGCTGATCCGGTCCCTGCTTAGGAAAATGGAGGCAAAGAAATTGTTAAATAGGTTAGCTTTGTCGTGTGGTGTGACAACCAGATTTCCTAGCGTGTCTTGCAGAGGCCCCACGTTACCCGGTACCTTCTTTTTGCCCCCTATGTATTTAAAAAAGGACTTCTTGTTGTCCTTGATCCAGGTAGCTAGTCCCAGTTCCATCTCTGCCTTGGCCCTCCTGACCGACCCCCTGCAGTCCCGAGCAACTGAGGTATAGTCCTCCCTGATGAAGGCCCCTCCCTTTCATTGGGTGTACGCCTCCTTTTTAGCTAGGAGACATTCCTGTATGCTTTTGGTGAGGCATGGGGGCTTTTCCGGCCTCTTGCCCCCTTTGATCATTGTTGGGATTACCTCCCTTTGGGCTTGAAGGATTGTCTCCTTAAGGAATGACCACTCTTCCTAGACACCCGACTCCCCTCCCCTCCGGGACCTCAGTACCTCCCCAACTATTCTTCTTACCTCATTGAAGTCTGCCCTCCTGAAGTCCAGGGCTGCTGCCTTGCTGCAGGCTTTTGCCATCTTGCGCTGGATGGTGAATTCCAGCCAGTGATGATAGCTGTTGCCCAGGTGGTCGAGCACCCGCAGCCCCCTCACGAGGTCATTGCCTGTAGCCAGCATCAGATCCAACAAGGCATCTCCCCTGGTGGGGCTATGTACCTCCTGGGTTAGATGGAGGTCCTGTATTTCGGCTAGGAACCTACGTGAGTGGTCAGACCTGGCTGACTGCTCTTCCCAGCAGATGTCTGGGAAGTTCAGGTCACCCATGATGACCACTTCTTCTGACCTCACTACCTCCATGAGCTGACTTAAGAATTCCCAATCTAGCTCTTCTCCTTGGTTCAGTGGTCTGTAGTAGACCCCCACCATTAAGTCCCTTTCCCCTTGACTTCCTTGTATTCTAACCCAGAGCACTTCAGTGTGCCCCTCATCCGACCTTGTGCTACTTGATGAGGATGTGTATTCCTCCTTGATGTAGAGTGCCACACCCCCACCTTTCCCCCCTGTCCTGTCCCTCCTGTACAGCCTATAGCCCTTGATATATTCACCCCCCAGTTGTGCGTTGGGTCCCACCACATTTCTGTGAGCCCCACTATGTCTGGCTTGGTGTCATCTAGCAGGAGGGTAAGTTCCTCCTGCTTGTTCCCCATACTACGAGCGTTTGTGTAGAGGCATTTGAGGCCTCCTGAAGATGTGTGTACTGGCCTCCTAATCTCAGTACTGCCCGGGCCCCTGTTGCTTACCTGGGAATTCGTTCTGCTCATCGTTGGTCTAGGCTGGGTTGTTCTTGTGGGTGTTGCTTGGTTTAATGGTCCAAGGCTTCCTCTGCCCTCATCTTCCCCTTCCCCCAACAAGCCTAGTTTAAAGCCAGCCGGAGGAGATCCGCCAACCTAGAAGAAAACACATGCTTACCTTTGGGGGAAAGGCGAAGCCCATCCCACCCGAGCATGTCTCTCGTCCTGATGTGTGGATCATTGTCTAGGAAGCCGAAGCCTGCCTCGAGACACCGTTCCCAAAGCTGCCAGTTGGTCTCTCTGATGCAGGTCTCATGTCATCTTCCACATCTGCTCACTGGTAGGACAGGTAATAAGCACCTATCAGAAACAGGCCTACAGTTAATCCAATATCAGGCTTGAGAAGACTGGTGCTCCAACCCAGGAAAACACTTAGACACTTAAACCCACTTGGTTAGATGCATGCATTTACACACTTTCCTGAACTGGGGCCTGGACGTGGTCCTACCATGGGGATTCTTATTGATCTAAAATCTAGTAAAGGCAGGAACAATCCTGCTAAGTTATTTTGCTCCATTGTTTGGGAGATCTGAAACCTGTATGCAGAGTCAGGACTGGCATATCTTACAAGGATGCACAGACGTTAGTGTTAAGAGAAGAATGAAAGAAAGCCTAGGGCCAAGAGCCAACAAACCAGAGGGACAAGATCATGAAGAGTGATGGAGATATTGTCAAGCTGGCAAACACCACAGGTGGAGGACTAGCCAAAAAAAGGATCAAAGTTGCTAACTAGGCCTTTTAATTCATCTGAGGTGAGGTAGAATCAGCAGAGAATTCATTACTCAAAAATCTCCATGCTTAACTCTAGACACCTTAAATAATTCATAGCAAATGCTGAGATATAAAACCAGGAATACCATTACAAAGCACACGGTATTGTTTTTGTTCATTAGGGTGAGTTGTACAAAAACACATTGCTATATAAAGAGTGATGTCTCATTAATTACATCAGTCTAGGGGCTATATTGTAACAGTGCCTGAAAACAGCTCCAGGAGGCTTATTGTCAAACTCCACAGAGTCCCATGGTAAGGCTGCAGAAAAAGTCACCAATCATTCCTCGTCTTAATTGTGGCTCAAGGCTTCTTCCCAGAGCCCATTTGGACATCTCTATTATTATCCTGACCATTGACGTTACCATAAATTTCTCTAATAATGTCACTTCTCATGCAAATTACAGTACCAGGGCATGTTTCTCCTCTTGCCCATGCCAGCATGAATAGGATTCAGTACTGATGTCAATGGAATTACATAGCTTTTTATGTGTATTAGCCAAGAATCAATCCCAAGAGTAGAATTCTAGCTTCCATAATGACTAGACCATCTCCCCTGACAAAGCAGGGGACTAACATAACATTTATCAATATTTTGTTTGGAATAACTAGGCAGCATCTCATTGTAGCTCTCAGAGATATGGTAAGTGAAGCATTACAACACCAGCTGCCGGTGTTTGCCTATACAGGCAGGTGGTATTCTATGCCTGCCAACTGGAGGCGAAACCCTTGGGCCCATATTTCACAATGTGGGCTCCATTTGTGTATATATGCAGCTCTACATGCAAACACTCATATATGCAAGCTCTATTTGCATAAAGAATTTAGGTGAATATAGATATGCGCTACTTAAATTCTACTGAGTGCAGGTATCCAATCAGGGGATATCGGGGTGAGTAAAGAAAGACATTTGAATTTACGGACCTAGAATGACCATCACTCAATACTAAAATCCCCTATCTAATGGCTGCATTAATAGCTGCAGTAATGCATTCATTCCTATCTCTGCAGGGAGAAGAGATATTCACTCTGTTTGGTTCAGCCCAATCCAGCTGGGGTGCTGTCAGGGGATGCCTGAGAGAGGTGCCAATCAGTATCAACCCAGCCTGAACTCATTCTACACAGTTTTGGAGCTGAACTGTGACTCACCTCCATAGTGGATCAGTGCTTTCAGGTGACTTGTATTCTGCTCCCATGCTCCAGATGGGTTTATGCCCTGTAACCTGAGCTATACCAGATTTGATCAGGGTGTGACTTTGCCCAGAGTGCACCCTGCAGAGTATCAGTTCAGAAATACTGTCCTATATGGTAAATACAGAGGTCCTGTTAATAAGCCAATGGCTCAGCACTGCTGGCATTGGACATAACCTTCCTAAGAATGCTCATCTCCTAAACTTGGTTCTATCCAGAATCAATGTCCTATCAAAATAGAGCTTCCATAGTGTGGCACTGCCAACCTGTAGAGAGATTGCACAACTCAGTGTGGGGAACATCCTTACCTAATCTGTACTCTAAAACATGATCCTAGGTAATGTTGCAATACATAGTAGCAATGACAGTGACAGATGATTCCCAACTCCCTGGCATTAATAATATATATTGCAAAATGTGGCAGCTATTGTCAAAAGTATCTGTTTGCATGTTTAATATATGATGCTCTCGATCCCATTATGTAGCCACCAAGGCTACTTTAATGCTGCTAACCTTTTAATGACTTCTGCACTGAAGAGAAGCTGCTAAGTAGGAGGCGTGGAGGAAATTTTGTTTTACCTAATTACAAGCACTCTTGAATGCTGCAGTTCTGGGAAGTCCAATATGATTGTTCACAGCAGAGGAGAGTGGGGAAGAATTAAAAACTAGCGACACATGTTAGTGAAAATGGAGACTAAGCAGAGGAAGGAAATGCAGGCAGTAGTGAAAGAGAGAGAGCGTGAAAGGGGAGGGAAGAAAAAAAAGGTTAATGGAAATAAGATCTTTAAGTACAGCATGCACAGTAAGGAAGTGAACCTCACTATACTGATTGTTTGAAATAGGCCAGCATTAGCCTTAAGGTTCGAACAAGATAGGACTAGCCTGGATTTAGCTCAGTATCCCGCATCAAGCTGAAGTATACATTAATACCATTCCAGTGCAAGCCCATGAAAGGAGCTGCGAATGAGAGAGCCCCAGTTCTCGCTCACGTCCCCATTTTTCCTTGAGTGAGGCAACTTACTGCAGTCCCAAAAACAGATGCAGCTGTTTTTTTCTGCTTTGCACTCCCTCAGTTCTGCTCAGACTCCACCAGCTTCTTACTTATCCACATCCCAGAGCCACCGGGGTAGCAGGGGCTGACCCAGGAAGGCAGAGCATGGTTGCTTAGTTAGTCTCTTACATGACCCACATTGGGACTAGTCATACTCATAATCTACCTCTAAAGGACCTGCCCAACACTGCATGGCACAAGCACAGAGTTAGTCTTTCCCCACTTTACGTCTCTAAACAGCCATGAAGTGCCAGGCAACAATGCAGCCCTAACTCTTGATATGAGTGTCAGTGCAAGCAACTCGGGTTCCAAAGTAATCCGATTCTGTAAATACTCTCCTCCACGTCTCTAACCTCCCGTAACCAAGCAGCATGTATAAAGCAGGTCCTTCATGCTTGCAAAATGTGTGCATGCAGGAGGCCAGTTTATATGCCATTCTTTCCTTTGCCACATTAAGCTTAAAAAGTGATATGGCCTTTAGCTTGCTTTGCCATGCAGGCACATTAGGCACGGATTTCTCTAAAACTGGAGCATCACAGGCTACCCAAACAACCTTGTCATTGCAATTTTTCACAATTTCCCTCATTTGTGCATCTGCAAGCTATAATTGCAGTGAAGTTTCATCTTCCCAACCCACAGCCATCTGGAGCAGGGTTCAGCCTCAGTCACAAACATAACAGAGAAGAGTGTTTCTGAGGGGTGGATGGAGAGGGGCAGAACACACAAGGGAAGGTTGATAATGAGCTCAGTTAAAACCATTATTCTCTTTGGATCTAACTGTTAGCAATGCTGTGAGCTCTTGTGGCCTCCACTATATGAACTAAGGCAATTGAGGACAAGCTTCTTTACAGATAATGAGAGCTTTGGGGCATGATTGGGCCCACAGAACTACAGTCAACACTATAGGCAGAGTCTCCCCCAAGGGGTTTGGATAGGCTAATTCCAATTTACATGGGACACTGGGGAGGGACCTTGCACATCTGTGGAGTTTGAGAAGAGATTCTCAGCTAAGTGGCAGATAAGATGCACAAAAGCCAAGCCCATGTCTCCAAAGGAAGAAGATGCACTGAAATCAGGATGGGTGATATCAGGGACCATTAGTTACCATCTAGAATATCAGAAAGGAGAACCTTCTACAGCTTAAATGGGACACTGGAGAAAACAAGTAGAACCTATGGTTTGCTCACCACTAACTGACACAAAGGCCAGTTTTCCCTTGACCCTGCAGACACACACTGCATCACTTTCTATCACTGTCTGTAAGGTATTTGACATCATTGAACCACTATTACTTCCAACAATCTCCTTCAGATACTTTACTACATGTCCTCTTATTGCTGTACCCCTGTGCAATAGGACCAGGCTCTTTTGTTCTCCAGAAATACAGCACAAGGCACAGATCAAGAAAGGGAGAAGGAACAGAGATGATACTGCAGCTCATTAACTTTGCATTGCAGTCCATATTAGGCAGCCTGTTTACTTCTGCTTAACTTAGTTGGAGGCATCTAGATGTTGTTATAAGACCTGACATCAGCCCCTCAAATAACAAACCATGCATCCCATAAGAAGAGCAGAGCCCAGACATGTTATTCACTGATGTTATTTCTAGCTCTGTCCAGCAGACACCACAGGGGAGGAGAAAGAACAGCTGCAATTCAGGCGCTGTTACAAGCTGTTACTGGCCTGACAGTTCCAGGCAATGTCTGTCAGGTCTGAGTGAGTTGGACTCTAGTAATCGGGCAAAGCTGTTGTTTGTTAGCCCCTTGCGGTCTCTTGACTTTTCATCTTGATTAAAGACTACACTGAATGATAGAATTAGCAAGGCAGCAATCCTAATCCTTTTGCCGCTCCTGAAATCAAGTTGCCTGCCCACTGTTCACGTGCTCCTCCTTAGGGCTACCAATTAGTGGCACCAGCTGCTAGCCTGGATTCCAGGGCCAGGAGCTATTACCACACAGACCATTAGCTTTAAAAGGCATTTGGAACTTCTGACAATATTAGGCATCATGTGACTGACACCCTGTCCAGCCATATGTGACTCAACTATCCTTCATCTCAACCACTTTTTTATCCAGCAATTTCTTGGCTTCTTAGAGTGATCTAGGTGAAGTATGCTTGCCCTGGAGGGATTCCATTGCTGTAACCCATTCAGTTTAGCAGTAGCTACTCATTCTTGTTATAGCTACTGTGGACTGAGCATAAGGCTGAGCAACTATGGGCTGAGCATAGGGCTGAGTCAGGGCACCAGGGTTCTATTTTCTAGCTCTGCCACTGGCTTGTTTTGTGACCTTGGAGAAGTCACTTCACCTCTGTGACTCACCAACTCTCTGGGGATAATAAAACTGGTCCATCATGTGTAATGTTCTGGGACCTGTGGTAAAAAGCACTAAACAATTGGGAAAGGTCATCATTGGTAGAATACATTTATACCTTATAGACTAACTAAAATAGATGTATGTATATAGCATAAGCTTTCATGAATTGAAGTGAGCTCATCTACCCTGCCTTCTACCTGACTTCAGCTTAACATGGCTAAGTACATCTCAAAGGTCACTATTACCAATAGCAGGAAATGGGTGGCTTCTTTGCTCTTTGTTTATGCATGTGGCTTTTGCAAATTCTATCTTGGATGCTGTCATGGTACTAGTTACATGGCCCTCAAGAGTCTTTGCTCCTCCAGCCCTGCCCTCGGTCTCTGGATAGAAGCTGATACCTCCTTTTTTTTTTTTTTCAGTCAGTCTCTGACTGGCCTATTGTTTTCTCTTTCTATAGAGATGTGTGTGTATATATGTATGTATATATATATATATATATATATACATTATTTTTATTTTTTTCATATCACCATAGGGCCTCAGCCTGCTGGCTGACATCAATGATGAGTCCCAACCAGAGGTCTACACACCCATGTCCTTTCCTGCTACAACTTGGTGTTTATGGGAGTAGAATGGGACAGGACTAAGCACCATCAGAGCCTCATGACAGTGCCAATCAAGCCATTTCTTCCCTAGTGTTCTCCTTGAAGCAGCACTCTCAAGTAGCATAAAACTGAAATGCAAAGTTCCTTTAAGGATCTAACTGCCAATTCATTTGGGAGTTTATCACTGAGTTTTTTTAGGTACTGGGTACTTTGTGCTTCTGACTGAATTGCAAGTAGAAGAGAACTATTCTTTCACAATATGTTAATTGTTCATCTTTTTGACCCAGCTGGAACCCCCAAATTGAGAGGTAACTGTAATTAAAATGGATTCAGTTCTAAAAACTAATCAATTTTTCTGTGCCTCCAGCAATGTTTAGTTGTATGGTTCAAATCAAGTGTAGATTGCAGGCATGGGCCAGTTCTTTCTTCATCCAAATGGTTCAGTCATCTCTCCATCCAACACAGACAGACAGACAGATATGCCCACTATTTAAACTTTTATCCAATTGTCTAAGAAAAATTACAATAATCTAGCAAATCTAATGCTTTCTCATAATTCAGACCTCCTAGAACCTAAAGCTTATTGCCTTCTGCTGTATCTGCTTAGACTCCAACATGTCCTCCCAAATCAGTGGAAGCTACAATACTGTAGTTCAGTGGTTCTCAAACTTTTTTTTTCGTGGGCCACTTGAAAACTGCTGAGGGTCTCGGCAGACCACTTAACCTTTTTTTTGTTCTACAAATCAAAACACACAACTCATATTTTAATATCAGTAGTCTTACCTTACAAGTACAGATATTCTTGATTGTTCCACAACCTTTCTACAGACCACCTGAACGGAGCTCGTGGGCCAGTGGTCATCCACAGACCACAGTTTGAGAACCTCTGCTTTAGTTCTTCATCATTTGGGCAACAGAACATGTTATAGTGAAGAATACAGAGAAACATTGTTACGCTGTATGGTACTTCACTACTGGGACAGTCTAGGGCCATGTGTAGACGAAACGAGAGACATGTTTGCATGACACTTTAAAGCGGGCTAAATGCTTTTGCACTGCTTTAATGGTGTTGGTGTTTGCACACTTCAGCAGCATATTGCGCATTAATTCCAGCTGCTGTAGGAAATACGGCAATGTAATGCCCCTTAAATGACTTGGGGTACAGCAAACTAGAACTCCTACAAGGAGTTTTAGTTTGCTGCCCCTACAGTCGCAGAGCAAAGCATCAGGCTTTGTGCAGCTCCACGGATCTGCAGGAAAACCAGGAAAGCAGCTCTGCCCAAGAAAAGCGGTGGGCCTCATCTTTCTCCCCCTCCCCCTGGAGCCTGCCTGCCTGCCTGAGCTGCACAGGGGCCCAGTGCTTCCCTTCACAGTTGAGGTGTCTCCCATGACCACCCAAGTCGGGTGCCTGTGGATGGGTGCCTCCTGTGGGGGGCCATAGCTACTGAGGAGGAAAGGACCAGCCCCCCCACAGCCCAGGGATGGCTCTGCCTGCTGGCAGCTTGCCCTCCCCTCCCCACTGAAGAGGCAGGTAAGCCAGTAGGGTGTGTGCAGGACATGGGGGTTTAGTCAGCCCTAAATCGAAGTGGTGTTTTTAAACCCACCACTTTAATTTAGGGCCCCTGTTTCATCTACACACACCCTAGCTCAGTATAATGCAGTGAATCTGACTTGGTCCTTGCATCTGTGAAGACAAATGACTTAGGCATACAAATGGTATAGATTTTCATTTGGAGCACTTTTAGTAGCCTCAACTAATTCCATCTAATTCATAACCCCTTTTGGAGCTGCCTTTTATATTTTATATATAAAATAATATATTTTATTAAAAACCATTTTAAATAATACTGTAATTCAGAAAGAGTTTGGGAGTTGCTGATACTGCCTGATGACGTGTGGGGCCTGAATCAGCCAAAAGCAAAATAGTGGCAGAGCGAGAGGGAGAGGAGAGAGGGATGAATAAGCTTCAATGAAGGCAGGAGTCAGATCTCATGTGCATACAAGCTGACAGGTGCAGAACTGTTTGTAAGCATCGGGGTGCTACAGTTGCAAAATTAAGCAGAGTGGACACAAACTGGTTGAATCCTGCCATTATCTACTACACAGGTTATGTCCACGTTTTATAGAAATCTAGGACTATTTCAAAATCTGTCTCTCCCAGGCCATGGCTCACTGTCTCCATCCGTGTGGACCTGGGGTGATGCTTATATAGTTCTAAATGCATGACATTCAAGGAAATGATTGGCTCCCTAAAGAAACAGCAGTAGTCAAAAAAGTCTTGTTTCAGAGACAGAATGTCAGCCCCTGCCTGGCATAGTTTACTGCAGCCCATACTGGGCCATTAAAGCCATTTTTACAGATAATTGCAAACCATGCAGGGCCTGGGAATGAAAATCCAAAAGCAGACAATATGATATATACCTCAAAAAATAAAGCGCCTTGCTGTAACATAAAAAAATGAATATTAAAGAGAAAAACTGGGTAAGGGCAAAACATGCAAGTGCTTAATTACAGGGTCAGTTAGTCTCCAAACAAATATCAAGAGGATCAGGCAAGACAGGTTATAAATATAAATGCTATTTTGAGTCTCATTTATTATCCCAAAGCTTAAGCAATATTGTTCTGTTGGAGATTCCCTCAAAATGGAGCTGAAAGGGAGCACAGCACCTCAAGAAGGGATATACATACCGCTAAGTACAACTACAGTTACTGGAACACATAGCTGCAAGGATAAAAGATACTTAGCTCAAGAGCAGGAAGAGTCTATGCTGTATGGAACCAGACACAGTGTCTAGGGAAACATTATATCTCTCTGGGTGTCTGTACAGGTCTGGGCACAATGGGCTCTATGGCCTGACTGGGTATTTTTGGGAACTACTGAAAAGTACTCAGTGTTAATAATAATAAGAAGACTCTGGATACACCACCCATCAGGCAGGAGGATGAAGTAGCTTCAGGTTGCCTTTGCCCCCTGACAATTTTCATATGCTCTGAAGGCTGGAGAGGCTTTAGTATAATTTTAGACAGCTCTAGGCTCATGCTTATATTATGGCAGCCCCCTAGGCTGTAACACTGCATGGAGTGTCCATGGCACAACATGTCCACATGCCCACACAGCTCTGTCCTTATGTGTTCCCTATGCTCAGACATGTGAAAGTACTTATCAAAGGACAGTTTTATGGCAGTCTTTTGCCAGAGGACAGGAGCAGGTGATGAGGAGAGCAGGAGATAATGTGGAGTGGAAGGGAACAGAGACCATCTAGTGAATAGGGACAGAAAAGTTCATAAGTTTTGCTCTACAAAGCCCAGAATTGGACCCAGGTGTCCACATCCCTACATTCCATTGCTGTCCACAAATAACTCTGTAATCCACTGGCTAAGTGTGTGCAGTGGATAGAACCTGTCCATAAACAACAGCCTACTGCAGATACAAGTTACTCCACGAGGTCCAGTGACAGTAGCCCAGGCTGGATCATAGATGTTAGATGTTAGGGTCGGAAGGGACCTCAATAGATCATCGAGTCCGACCCCCTGCATAAGCAGGAAAGAGTGCTGGGTCTAGATGACCCCAGCTAGATACTCATCTAACCTCCTCTTGAAGACCTCCAGGGTAGGGGAGAGCACCACCTCCCTTGGGAGCCCGTTCCAGACCTTGGCCACTCAAACTGTGAAGAAGTTCTTCCTAATGTCCAAACTAAATCTGCTCTCTGCTAGCTTGTGGCCATTGTTTCTTGTAACCTCCGGGGGCGCCTTGGGGGTTACAAGAAACAATGGGTCCTGCTGGTTACCCAACCTGGGGAACAATAGGGGTCTACACAGTGGTAAGTTGTTTTTATTTTAAAACTCTTAAGAAATTACATCCCCAGGGTACATTAAGAGAATATTAAGGTTGCAAAAATCAAGCACTCAGGAATTAGAAATGCCAATCCAACCTATGAAACAGCCTTTAATTACTTGGTCACATGTTCTTTTTATCACAGAATCCTGCTTTTAGTTCACAGGGAGTGTATCTACAGGTACAATTAGCATGGCTGAATAAATTCCAGCGCAGTTTACATACGCACCCAGGAGTACAGCATGTTGAGTCAGGGTAGCACAGTTCTGGCTTCCAGGGAGCCTGGGGGGCAGGGAAATGGGGGTCAGCCTGCCAGCCTGGATCTGCTCTGCCCCAGATCAACATGCTGCATAGGAGCTGGCTGGGGCATGAGGGTGGTTCAGCCCAGGGCTAGCCAGCTGGCAGCCCCCACACTGTAGCACCCTCATGCCCCAGCCAGTTCTGGTCACCATCTACACTTCCTTGCAGAGCACTAAAGTCTACCACAGGATAGTACCTATGTCAAGCAGTACTATCCAATGGCAGTGTTAATTACTTTACTCTTGTCTAATAGCACCATACATGTAGACAGTGACTCTTTACTGCAGAGCTAATTAGTCAACTTCCAGCAAAGTGCATGTGTAGATGCCCCCAGGATGTATGATGCCCTAGGAATAAATTGGGGTCTTGTAGTGAATGCAGCTGTTATCCAAATGCTATACTTGCCTCTGTCATACAGTTCATAAGTAATATCAGTCAAGTCACTTGAACAAACCTTTTTAGCTAAGTACAGATAGTGAAAAAGGCAGAGGCTGAATTGATTCACTCTTTGCAGGTCACTGTAAACTGCAGAGATTAAACTGAGAAACAACTGCACAGGCATTCCCTTTTGATTTAAGAAATGCAGCCACATACCTGGAGTGACTCAGGCCACAAGCCAGGGGTGCTACAGCACAGCTCTCTGGCACAGACCCAGCATGGGATGTGTGTTCACTTCCTCTTCCTCCCAAAGTCTGTGGGATTTGCAGTCCCAAATCACAGCAGCAGGACTGTGCAGGGTTGTTCATCACTTCCTCTTCCTGCTTCCAGGTGCCTCTGGGATTTGTAGTCCACAGTCATAGTCAGCAGTAAGTTTTAGATGTGGCAGGGCAGCTCTGTATTCAGGGGAAAGGAAGTTTAACCTCCCAGCCCCAGACCCCAGCCAGGGTTCAGCTGGGTGGAGAGCAGTCCCTGCCTCCCCTCCCTACTCTCTGACCCTTCTCTATTGGAGCAGAGAGCACCTGGGCCAGCCCAGCCTAGGGTTGGAAAGCATGCTGGGGGACTGTGATTTAACTTGAAACAGGAAGGGGTCTGGGACAGAAGTTTCATAAACTGGTTTGACCCAAACCAGTTAAGTCTGATACTACATTCAATCAGCTTTATCCTAAACCAGTTTCAGCAACATCTGTTCGGTTACAGGTTAAAACCAGTTTCTGATACCTTAAACCAGTTTATGTGTAACTCCTGTCCCTAGCCCTGACATTTAGCTGCTAAACTGTGCATTCTTTAGACCAGTCCATATACAATTAAACTGATATTATAATTCTGTATTCATGGCAGGGTTTGTATGGTGCATTTTAAATAAGGCCCAGAGCCACACACTGAATGAGTAAGATAAAAAGAAATATTAAATAACTAACTATCAATTCATTTAGTGAGCCATACGGCCTATAGACAAAAAACTGTAATTAAAGACTGACTCATAATACATAAATGTGTGGGCATAAGCCAAATTGAGATGGCAAGGACAGCTCTATTCTGGCATTTCCTAACCAATGAGTGAGTGACTGAAAACTTCATGGGTTTTTTGTTTGTTTTGTTTGTTTATTTGTTTTGAAAGAGCAGGTTTCAGGCTGTTATACATGTGTTTATTTTATATACAGCATCTTTTCTGAAGTGTGTGCTCATAACACCAACATTAGGGATCTATTCCATTAGCATGGACATACTTTTTCTGGCTCTGCAGTGAAATAATGAAAATATACAGTTTAGAATAACACCTGGTTGGAAAATGTGGTAAATGTCATTATTTCATTTTGATATAAATGTTCAGAGCTTGTTTACTGGGTGTTTTTTGCAACTAGCTGGAGGGATCATTGTTCAAAACTTAGAAAATGGCAGGCCAAAAGAAACTCTAGGGAGTTTGGCAAAACCAAAGAAACTCTAGGGAGTGAATCCTCTGAACAGCAAATGTCCCCTCCCATTCCTTAACACCATCATTTCTTGAGCTATTGGGGCCCTACACTAGTAAAAGGTTAATCTTGGGTAAAGGATAAGTGTCAGGTGACTGCAGACCTCCTGATGAAGTATGGGCACAGTGTGTCAATACAACTCTCCTCTAGGAAGATTTTCCACCACAGGACTGGTTGCCTTGAGTTAGTCCATAGATTAATCCATCACCCATACTTTATTTCAATGGATGAAACATTTAGCAGAGACAAAAAAAAAGAGCCCAGAATGCTAAGGGTTAATTTTTCATGTGTCTCTTCTGGAAATAAAAAGGTTTTAATCAGCAGAGAGGAAATGTTCTCTTTCATGTTCTTTCAGATGCCTAAGGAGCAGCACGCAGTTTTTGTCAATATGCCTAAGGAACATTTAAGGCTTTCAACATGAATGTGTCATTTCCCATTACAGGCTGCCATTGGGGCAAGCCCTGTGAACAAGCCTGTATGGCCATAATGTGCATTTCAGTGCATTTTGCTGTCTCTGGAAGAGTTTTTAAGACTGCCTGTTCAGGCTACAAGCTGCCTAGTATAGGCCATTTAAGAGCAGTGTCTCAGATCATTCTTATCAATGGAAATCCCATCCATGTTACTGTGCGTGGCAGAGCTGGGTCTGAGACCTTTGTGAAACAGGGCTGCTGACTTTTCACTTGGTCTTCTTGTTACAGACAGCTTCGTCCAAGACAATTTTGTAAATAGAATTTGTTCTAAACATTTTCAGCCTAGCTGAAATTAATTTGCCAGAATGAAGGGCAGCTACTTTCATTTAATTTTATTCAAAAGGCACAAAGGGTCAGTCTCGACCTTGTTCCAACACTGGTCACACTACACCCTCATCAGTGAGTTGTGAGAGCGACAGATCTGGAAACTGGGCTCGAGGAAACTTCCCATGTGAAAGCCTGACCCTATACTCATTACAGTCTGATGGAGCAGTTACAGGAATACTCTGCAAATAAGATGCTTGCATATCTTTAAATACTTTGTTAATAGATGAAACATCAGTAGATGGCACTCGTGACTATGCAGTATAGTTCCTGGGCTTTGTAGAACTAATATGGTTTGCTATTGTACAATAATAATGCTTTCGTTTTTTGTAACTTTTCATATCCTGGAACAGACTGCCGCCAGAGGTGGTTCAAGCACCTACTCTGGATTCCTGTAAGAGTCAATTGGACATTTATCTTGCTGGGATCCTGTGACCCCAGCTGACTTCCTGCCCTTGAGCAGGGGGCTGGACTCAATGATCTTCCAAGGTCCCTTCCAGCCCTAATGTCTATGACATCTATGAAATCTCAGCTCTTAACAAGAGTCTGTCCCTTGGATGTTGAACCAGGCCCTAGATTAGTATATACCTGAGCATTTGTAAATATACTTTGAACTACATGTCAAGACCAAACTACAGAATAGGGTCCTAAATAACACAGGGGATTCCCAAGAACAGCTAACGTCATCAGGGAAGGAAGCTCAAAATGCTGCCAAATTTCTTTGTTCAACAGAAAGTTTACTATGGTGAGGATTTACTGCTTTTATTACTAAAGTTATAAAATCAGATTCAGCTCTACGCCTAGAACCTAGCTCTCTTTCTGGTACCTTTCCATAATTCTAGGATCATAAAGGGCACTAAAATATAGTTTAAATGTCCAGCTAAGGATCCCCTAAGTAGTATAAAAATGTGCCTTGTGCAGGAGAGAATGCATCTAGAGCACACAGCTCTAGCAAGCTGCAGAGCCATCTTTCAGAGGCCATTGATTTGGGTGTAATTCAGAGTAGCTTTAAGTCCACTGTAAATTACAATTTAGGAAGAGGAAGTTTTGGTGGCTCTGGGGCATAATGCTGGCTTGAAAGAATGCATTGGCATGGCAAAAGATCTGGATCCTGGTGTAAGCAGGTGCAAATAAATTGATTTCACTGGAGTTGCACCTGCTTATGCTCAATCTGAATTTGGCCCAGAATTATTAATTACCAGCCTGGCACACACCTCAGGGAGACTGAAGCAATATGTGATTTGCCCATAATGAGTTTGGCATACAAGATAATTGCATGACAATCCTGTAGGTTTCATTTGTCTCGGCCTGTGCATCACAGGCTGACTCTGAGACAGTCCTTGGAAGTGGCTGCACGCCAAGCTCATGCATTCTTTGCTGTCCCCTTGGCTGCAGAGTCTACTTTCTAAATGGCTAAGAGCTGTTTGTTATAAGGAGCAGAGCTGTTGCTTAGAACATCTTGAAGGAATGACTAAGCATTGCAATGTGCTGTAAACTCCCACCTCTTTAAGGCCAGGTGTTGGAGAAGTATCTTTCACCATGATAGAACCTGAATCTGAAATCAATGGCCGGCTTCACATAAATTAATGAAGACACCTAAGCCCATATTATGAACTAACCAATTCAGCTCCATACAGTAGTTTAAATTGGAGATGCTATTTTGATAGATCTGGAAACATTTTTCAAAGGCTGGGATCTGCATTTCTTTTTTGGGGAGTGAAATTTGTCGTCTCCTTCCACACAGCATGCAGATCTGTAGTTTAGTGCCCAGAAAATGACTTGCAGTTCCAATTATAAGTATCTGCACTTCTATCTACCTCATTTGCCTATACAATCATATAACTAGGGGAGCATGGACTCCAGTTTTAGACCTTGATTGGAAAACATTGCTCACAATTCTGAAAAAGTCATGGCTCAGTTCAGTTTTTGCCAATGATTCAGTTGAATCAATGGGAATTTTCCCATAGACTTCAACGGGACTGTGATTCACCCTAGATCCAATACTTTTCTTTCATGTTCTTAGACTGCATGTATTACATTGACCACAGGGCTTGCCTAGCACTTCATTTCAGGCAGGTATAAATTCAGAATATGTTTAATTCCAAGCAATTTCAACCTATTAGATCTATACCATTGCAACCAAGATCAGAATCCAGTTCAATCTTTCATCTTCAGTTCTCAGAGTGAGGACAAGTTCTATCAGCAACATCTCTTGAGTAGCTATGAGTCAGTATGCTACCCTGCACTGCATTTCCACTACACCTTCTCCTCTGTCTAGACTTACATCAGGAAAAGCTTTTGTGAGTATAGAGATGCCATACTGTCCCATTAAAAAAAAAAAAATCACTTAAAACTATGAAAGAAACAAGACTGTGGGCTGTTGAGATTAATCTCTTTTCATCTGAACTTTCCTCAAATGGAAAGCATTCTTCAAAAGTCTAACTTTGAGCCCTATTTTATGTTCTCCACAGTAACCTTTAGAGCTCACCTGTTCATCCCTCCATGTCCCCTCTTGGTGGTGTTTCCAAATGACACAAACATTTGACTATGATCTGTGCTTTCCCTAGTGCTGCCAAGTCTGTGTGCCCGCCTTGTAACAATTTTCTCTGGAGCAAGTTCAAGCACAATTTGCTCATGCTGGTATCTATCTGTCATTAGATGTGTCATCTGAATTTCTTTCAGCTCAGGTAGGGAGGGAAGAGGGGAAAGGTCACCTTCCACATACAGCTTGTTCTCCAGGAGACAGAAAAGAAAAGGAAAGAAACTAAGTTTTCATCTACCTGACAGGAACCAAATGCTTTTTTCCTTTCGCATTTTATTCCTGACACTAACTGAACAGTTCACTGATTGTGATAGCAAATATGCTTGCTCAGAACAGATAAAAGTGAGCCAAACCCTTCTGAAAATTGTGGGAGTTGATGCAGTCAAAAGAAAGGTCTGAAGGTTTTGATACATTTCCTTAAAGGAAGGATTGCTGATTAGCCTTTGAACTGCAACAGTTTAAACCTCAGAGTAGCCTTCTAGATCAGCACAAGGTCTAATTAACACAATGTATTATAGGCAAATTGCTTTCAGGAATCTGGTATAAGGTAATGGCATATCTGCTGGCATTGCCTGAAGGTCCAGCATCATTCTTGGATGTTGTATCCTTTCTGAGTGGCAAGTATACCTTGGAACATCTGAGAAGAAAGATGACTGGAAGCACAGTTCAACTCTGGAAAAAGCTAATGTAAAAATGGTTCCTTCCTACTCTGAGCATAGTCAGAACAGTACCCCACTACACTGATAATTATATATATCTGTCATATATAGTAGCATATAAGACTCCTAAGTCATATCTGTTATATATATATATATATATATACACACACACACACACACACACACAGAGATCTTACTCCCAAAAGCCTTGAGGAACCAACAAAGCTCAGAAAGTGAGTGGGCACCGTTCCATTTATGCACCTACGAAAGATTGATACAATCAGTTCTGACATTTGGGTAACAGTGAGAGATTTTGAAGTGTACCGTGTGGCCGCACAGATTCATTTTGCTTGTTGATGGGTTTGAATGGCACCCAGGAAAGAGTGAAACTGCTGCACACTAGGCAGTTTGATGGATTTGCACACATAAAGACTGACCCTAATTCCTTTGAAATCAATGGCAGAATTTCCACTGACTTCCATCTGAAACAGAAAAGTGTCAGAAGGAGAAGCTAAAACAGTTCTTTGAGCACCTCACCCCCCAAAAGGAAAAAAAAAAGCTCTGCCTCTAAGAGGAGAGATTAAGAAATTTTTTTTTTCCTTTAGGTTTGTTTTGTTCCTGTTACTTTATCTGAAAACAGTCAAGGGGGATCATAGGGGAAAATGTAAATAGTACATCTAATGTTTTATAGCAGAAGATATATGATCTCAGACAGTCAATCAGTGAGAAGAAAAGACTTTAAGTATGCCAGGGAAAGGAAATGAGCCTTTGTTGGTGATTTATTTTCCATTAGAATGTAACTGGTAAGGGGACAGAAAAAGGGAATCATTTGATTTGGAGGATGAGCCAAAAGTTATAGAACCTGATGGCTGGTCAAAAGGTTTCCACTGAAATTCTCCTCATCCTCCCCCCCCGAAAGCAAAGTTGTCTTTTAAACCTAAAAAATTCACAGGAAATATTTCCTTCCAATGTTTAAGTTTTTCCTATTTCAACCACTACAAAAAAAAGCTTTCAACCACAAAATAATTGTTATACAGAGAGAGAAAGAGAAAGAGAGAGAGAGATTTTGGGGAATGGGTACAACATAGTTTTTGCACTTAAAGTTTTGATTTAAACAATTTTGGGAGAAGCGGGGGACATCAAAACAAATTTCACTGTAAGTAGAAACTTCATTTTTCATATTGCTGTAAGACAATAGACATGACAGGGGAAATTCTACAGAAGAAGGAAAATGACCAGTCAGATACTATTACCCCTAAGCTTACAGGTGCTCAGTAGGGGTGTGCAAAATGGGCTGTATTCGATTCAGATTCGGCCTGAATCGGGGACAGTGATTCAATTCATTGATTCATATCACTGTCCCCAATTCAATTCAGCCATTGACACAGCTTTAAATGTTTTTTCTACATACCTCGAGGTACCAGGTGCAACTTGAGAATGCTGCAATGCTGGAGGGCATGGAGTGTCCCACAGGAGCATGGGCCCCCCCCCCCCCCCATGTGCTTGGCGGAAAACCCAGAAGTGGACCAGAAGTACTTCCAGTCCACTTCCGAGTCTGGTGGGGAGCGCACGCATGGGCCCCCCCATATCCCCCAGGCTTGGCGATCAGCTGAGGGGAGACCCCCAGGCACCACCCCCCCCCAGACACAGGAGGCACCAGTCACTGAGCCAGAGGGGTGCAGGGGGGGGCCCAGCGCGCTCCTCGGTGGACCCAGAAGTGGACCAGAAGTGTTTTTGGTCACCTTCCAGGTCTGCTGCCGAGCACACTGGGGACCCCCCATGCTCCTGTGGGACATACCATCTGCCCCAGCATCGCAGCATTCATGAGCCACCAGCTACTTTCTGAACTGCTGAAGCTTGCCGAATCTCTCTGAATCAATTCAGAGGGTTCCGATTCAATTCAAAGAAATTAAAGAGTCTCCTGATTCAATTCAGATTTGGCCACCAAATTGGGCCGAATCTCCATTGAATCAAATCAGGGACCGAAGTATCACACAGCCCTAGTGTTCAGTAACTAATAACTATTAACTACCAACCCTGCTGCTTCTAGTCTCAGCAGCTGTGTGGAGCTGTCCAGCAAGTCAGCCCTTGGATGACTGCACATAGTTTCTGCTGAACTAAAAGTGATCATGAGACTAAGAGTGAATTGCAAAGTTTGGATGTGCTTGGGTCGTGTGTTTTGGTTCGGGTACATCTCTAGTGATAATGTTTATCACCATCAGAACATGTTTTAGTATCCCTTGCCATTTCTTGGGATACCCACTGTTGGCAGCCTGAACAAGCCTCCCATCCCAGAACCATAGATTTCATAGACATTAGGTCTGGAAAGGACCTCACAAGATTATCAGGTCTACCCCCTGCCCAGAGGGCAGGAATTCAGCTGGCATGAGATCACCCCAGCAAGATAAGCATCCAGGCATTTCTTAAAAGGTATCCAGAGTATGTGCTTGCACCATTTCTGGGGGGGAGTTTATTCCAGACTCTGGAAATTCGGACAGCAAAGAGGTTTATCCTTATTTCCTGTCTAAAATGGTCTTCTAGCAGTTTGTGACCATTAGACCTTTTCTTCCCTTGGGGTACCAAACGTTCTCCCAGTTCCTGATGTACACCCCTTATATACTTAGAAGCTGCCACCAAGTCCCCCTAGAGCCTTCTCTTCTCTAGGCTGAAGAGTCCCATGCCTCTCAGCTGCTCCTCATAAACCTTGCTCTCCTGACCTCTAATCATGTGTGTGACTCTCCTCTGGACTCTCTCAAGCTTTCTCCACATACCTTCTAAAGCGTGGAGCCCAGAACTGGATGCAGTACTCCAGCATCAGCTTCACCCAGGCTCAGTAAAGCAGGAGAAAGATTTCTTGGGTCTTGCTTGAGATGCATCAGTAGATGCAAGCCAGAGTTTTATTTGCTTTGTCATCTGCGGCATTGCATTGGTGGCTCATGTTCATCTTGTGATCAGTCATGACACTCAAGTCTCTTGCAGTTGAGATGCTAGTGAGTATAGCACTGTCAAGCCTATAAGTATGATGTGGGTTCTTTCTCCCAAGGTGGAGCACCTTGCATTTCTCTGTATTTAATGTCATCAGATTTTGATCTGCCCACCTTGCGATCCTGTCCAGGTTGCCCTAAATTGCCAGCCTATCCTCTAGCATGACTGCAGTTCCCCATAATTTGGTGTCATCTGTGAACTTAGCCAGCCTGCTTCTGACACCCGAATCCAGATCATTTATGAATATATTAAAGAATACTGAACCCTGGGGGACGCCACAGGTCACCATGAGCCATGTTGGCTTGGTTCCATTAACTAGCACTCTCTGGGTCCAACCACAGAACCCATTCCCCAGCCATCAGACTGTAAGGTTATTGAGGTCACAGTTCCCCAATTTTACTGTGAGGACATCATGGGAGACCAAGTCAAAGGCTTTTTTAAAATCTAAATATACGACATCAACCTCTTCTCCCTTGTCCAGGTGCTGCATTACCTGGTCATAGAAGGAAATGAGGTTGGTCAGGCAAGGAACAAAAGCCATGTTGGCTATTTCTCAGAATGTTGCCTTCCATTAGCCTGTTATTGATGGATTCTTTGATGATTTTTTCCAAGATCTTTCCAGGGATTAAGGTCAAACTGATTGGCCTGTAGTTCCCTGGATCTTCCTTCCTTCCTTCCTTGAAAATAGGCACCACATTGGTCTCTTTCCAATCTTCTGGAACCTCTTCTGAGTGCCACAAGTGCTCAAATATCCTCATCATTGATGCTATTATGTCAGCAATCTCTTTTAGCACTCTTGGGTTCATTCCATCCAGGCCATGTACTAAAGGAAATTAAATCAGCTTTGCCTCACAGGATCTCTCAGAAGTTACTTGCTGCATTTGTCATGAATAACTCAATAATTAAATATCTGATACAAGAGATGGAAGAACTGTTCTGATAAACTAAGCCCTGACCTATACCTTCACCTTCATCTGCAAGTGCCCTGTCTAGCAACTTGAAAATGAATCAGGATACAAGAATATCTGGATTCACCACCTTTCCAGTCCAATCAGAAGCAGGAAGTGCCAAAAATCTCATGGACATCTCTAACCAAAAGATTTTCTGATTTTGGTCAGCCCCTGAGCTTGGGGTGCTCATGCAAACCAATTATCTGAATATGGAACAATTCCATGTAAGGAAAATTAGAAGACACACACATTTCTTGCCTTTGAGGGAATCCCTCAGTCTTATGTATTATTGTGGGATTTCAGCGTATAAAATACATATGCTAAAATGACACCAAGCCAGTAGGGCCCTCTCTTTTCATTGTTGGATCCAACCCAGGAGAAGTGATTAACTTCCTACAGAATGCAGCTGTTTGGGGAGACTTGAGGAGCAAAACAACTAACAGACTAACAGTGTAATGCTTACTGGTCAGAAAACTCCAGATCCTAAGTATTATTTACAATATTAAGTGGACTGCCACAAAGAATAATAAATCAACATTGCACTGTAATGACAGAAACTGACCCTGCCTGGATCAACCATAAGTACAGACAGAATGAGCATGGAATTGCCTCTAAGGAATACAAAGAGAGATTGTTTCTCTTAACCATTCCTTGTCTATACCATTTTGTCGATTCCTAGGCTGTGTCTATCACCATGGTATCTGATTACCTTCTATGTGCTCAATCTTTCTCACTTCAGTTTTAACATGTCTTCAAAGCATATCAGAGACTTGTGGATGCCAACTAAGAATATGAATGAATAAATAAACAAATAAATAAATAAATAAAGTCTGCGAGTTGCTATTCACTAACTAGTGAGGAGAGGATATTTTGACATTCATAACATTGATGCCCAGCAGCAAAATAGTCTGTATAAACTGTGCTTTGAAGACTTTGTGTGAATGTGGGGCAGGGGCTAGGGACAGACATTCAAAAAACCTGAATCTGAATTGATTCAACCTTTGCTAGTTAGTCTAACCTGACTAGGATGAACTCGTTTGTAACCGAACAGACATACTCCCTGGACTGAGGAAATTCATACACATGCCTGCAGTGGCTGGGGCTAGAAGTTGAGAGGTGCTAGAGCAGCCCTCCCATCCCTTCCGCAAGGCTGAGCCGAGGGGGGTGTGGCCAGGTCTGGGCAGGACATTCTGATTAGGGAAGTCTGCCTGCACCATCCAAAGCTTTTCCCCTACTGGCTGCTCAAGGGGCAGGAGTGTTGCAGACCCAAGGCCTGGGCTAGCACTCTGAGGTGGGGAGGGGGAGAAGGGGGGTGCAGTGCATGCATCTACTGACAATATGGAGCTTTTCAATCTTCTTCCCTTCTTCTTTATACTGTCTGCAGCAAACTGACAGGCAAGCAAGCCAGCAGGGGGCTGATAACAGTGTTTATCACCCCATTAGCAAAACAGTATCCTCTCTCCATTACAGATTCACAGAAGTTTAGGGCTGGAAGGGATCTCATGAGATCATTGGGTCCAGCCCCCCTGCTCTGGGCAGGAAAGTTCAAGCTCTTGAACAGCTTTTTCCAAAAAGGGACATTACTAGCTGACCTGTTGATTAGCTGCAAAAAGCCCTAACCAGTCACTGGTCTCTCTGCCTGTCCTAGTGAAATTGGAGACATACCCAGATGCCTCTCAGCATTAGCTAGCATACCACATACCTAGGGTCCGTGGGGCTATGGTCTGTGCTGTGGGAGATGAGAGGAAGGGAGGAAGGGATTCCTGTTTGAGCAATGAGCAGCAAGGTGGGGGGTAAGGCGGGGGAAGCCAGGCAGATGCTGCTGTGCCTGCAGTCTATGCCAGAGCTCTGTCTAGGGAGCAAAAGGGATGGATCAGCACTGCTGTGTAGCAGAGCCCTGCCCAGAGAGCATGCCAGGATGCTAGGGGAGTCTGGTTTAACTTAAACCAGCAAGGGGTCTGAGACAGGTACTGCATAAACTGGTTTGACACAAATTAGTTAAGTCTGATACTCCATTCAGCCAGGTTTATCTTAAACCAGTTTCAGCCATTTTCAAACCGGTTTATGTGTACTGAACTTATTTTCTGTTACAGGTTTTAAACAGCTATTGATCACGTAAACCAGTTTATGTGTAATGTCCGATCCTAGCCCAGGAGGCCTAGACACTGATTCTAGCAGGGTATTTTGGTGGCGGTAGCTCTGGCCAAGCCGGATTGTAATAACCAATCTTAGGAAACCAAACAATGAGTTCACTGAGATGTTATTTCCCAGTGCAGCTAGACAAAATGCCTTTTGGTCCTTCATGCATGAGTCTTACAAGCCTAAACATTTCACACGAAAAGAAAAGAAAATCATCTTTACATTATAGCAAGTGGAATGATTTAGACAGCTCCAGGCAACAAAGATTTGAGCTGATAAGGAACAACAAGGGTTGTCTGTCTTTGAAGGAGTATTCACTACTGTTCTCTTTATGACATTGCTGTAAACTAGGAAAAAAAACCCTGGAGGTTAAGGGAAGGTAATATGGGAGGTGCTGCTCTGTTGTTTCTTGTCACTGCTCCAAATCCATCAGCAATGAAGCATGGCATTACCCCTACTGCGAATTGAGTAGTCCAATGCAATCCCCCAAAGCCTAGAAATGAAAACCAAATGCCACATCTCTGTGGCAGTCTGCACCACTATTCTACGTGCATGATGGTAATTTAGTGGGGGAGGGAAGAGTATTGCTTGAAATACGGGCACACCCAAGAAACAGAGGCCATTTCATCAATTCCTGTCTTCAAGACATACCTGTTCCCTGAGCAAAAGTCTCAGATAATTAACTAATTAGTTCTAACTGAGAAGTGTACATTTTCCATCCACCAATCAGCAAGAGGAAGGTGTAGAAAAGTCACTAAATAAAGGAAAATAAAAGACAATGGAAACCACAGCAGAGTTTGTTTTAAAGGTTCAGAATGTTGTCCTGAGCTAGTAAATCATCCAACAAGGACCAGGAAATTGTAACAAGAAAAGATGACATTCATGCCATTTTTCATTCTTTCTCCAGTTCTGTCACAGGGCAAAATATCAGGTAAGGTCTCATATCCTGCAAATTACACTACTCTGACAAGAAACCAGCCAAGGCCTTTTGACTTTCTCTCTACTCATGGTATAATGCAAGGTCCTTTTTTTCCTCCCCTTCTGCTGTTAGGCCTCACACACTAGTGTTTTATGAGACAGATGCTGCATGGGGAGGGAGAAGGGGGTTGCTCATGTTTGTTCTGGAAAAAGGAAAGGGTCATAGAAAAGTGATTCTATCTCAAGAATATTAGTAATAAATTATTCCTTGTGACTGAAAAGAATAGGAGTGACAAGTGTGTTTCTGGGAATGTGCCTGCATGCACACCTTCCCCCTCAATGCAGACTTCATGAGCTGCTACAACTTGCAATCCCAAAGTGGAATTATATAAACTGGCTTCCCACCTAGAAATGGAAGCAATTTTTCCAAGGAACTTCAGTTTTGGCTTGTATCAGATGCACAAAGGAGACCTCAGTCTGAGGGACTTCAACCCCTCCAACTCCCACAGTTCTATCCATCCCAACAGAGTTCAGTGAAAGACCTCATTAAACTTTTAATACTGAGAAAGAAAGAAAATAATCTTAAAAGGAAGCAGAATTTTATTCTTTCCAGCCCTAAGCCAATCCTCCAGTTTAACCAGGATGTAGTTATCAACTTGTTTTATCTGCTAAGAGCATATACAGAAGTGCTCCATGCATGGCTTACAATGCTGTAATTTAGAGCACTTTTTATAGGACTATAAAGTTACGGTGCTCTTAAACATAAGAGAAGTACAGTGCTTGGTGGGGTGGGGAGGGGTGCGGAAGGGGGGACCTGTGCCTCTCTACACATTCCAGACTATGAGGCAGGGGGTGCTCTGCAGCCTTCTGGGGCCTCTCCACTGGTCAGAAATTTAACCAGAGTACAGAAGTTATGTAAAGCACTGTAGGTTGCTAAAGTGCTGCAAAATACAGTGCTTCAACTTTAATACCTCATTTAACAAGGGTTAATTTAAAGTGCTGTACCCATTTTTAAAGTGCTATAAAACCATACACTTCTGTTAAGTCATGGCAATAAAATGCTTTAAATGACAAAAATAACAACTTCTGTAAACACCCTGAGATCTTGAATCATCTTCAGGGGTCTATTTCAAGCCACTGAAGGACAGTGAAACCAGTCCTGAAGGAAAATGCAGTGATTCTATGGACCTACCCCTTTAGGGCCAGACCTTAAAGTCCTTAGTCCACTGTTATTTGGATTTAAAAACTTTCCTTGACTTACTTTACCCAAGTAAGAACCTGAACTTTCAGCTCATGGCCAAATGTTAATAACCTCTTCTTCCAGGTTTGCATTCGTAGCAAAACAACACTTGCTTCCCCAAGAGTTTGGCCATTTTCAGCTATCTATCTTGTGGGCTGGATTTTCAGAATAAGACCAATGCTGAGCACTCTATGAGATTCCCACAATCAAGTGGTGCTATAAACAGCATCATTTACAGTGGTGCTTCAGGTATTCTTTAAACCACAAGTGGCCAACCTGCACTACACATGCCAAAAGTGCCGCAGGCAGCTTCTGTGTGTGGCACATGGCAGATCAGGGAGGGAGTAAGGAACACAGCAACAGATAGGGGAGGGACCAGAAAAGCAGGCAGAGCAGGGCAAATAGGACAGGGAGCAGAAAATGAAGCAGCAGATTAGGCAAGGGAAAAGAAACTGTATTAGAATTTAGGGAAGGAGCAGGGCTTACCTTGGGGCACACCTGTCAAAAGGGCTGACCCCTCCACTGCTTTAAATAAAGAGGAGCATACATGATTTCATCCTTTGAACAACATTTCTCTGAATAAAAGTGATGCACTGACAAACATGAACATTATGCCTATTATTGTACAGTTCTCAGTCAAGTCAAAGGCGCTCTTGAGCCCCTGGGCTGATGTAGTTTTGGCATACCAATGTCTTAAGCTGACAGCACACCAGGGAGTGGTATGTCTAGCGCCATGTCCATCTGTCTTTGGCTCCCCAGCCTTTATAACCAGGTACCTATTTATAGCCAAGTTAACTATGCATAGCATTTGGCATAAGCCTGGAATACAGCTTGAACTCAGGTGTAAAATGCAACTCAAAAACTGACATGCAAAGCTGGGTACCTCTTGGTTTAAAGAAGACTAAAATGCAGATTATGAGAATAATAAATGCATGATAACAGGGTTTTGCTTATTAAAGGCAAAATATAATGCACACAAAGCAAAGCAAACCAAAAAAGTCTCAGTGAAGTGAGGAGAAAGAAATTAAAATGAAAGATACTTCAAATTACTGTAACTCCTTTTCATTTGTATTTTTTTTTTCTGTTTCAAATGTGTACGTTCTAATTAAATTCTCTTAGTACTTTAGGCTTTTGCCAGTTTCAGCTAATTTGTAGAAAAAGTAAAACTGTTGCCTTATAAAGTTATTATTGTTCTTCTGCTGACAATTAATGTTTTATTCTGTTAATATTCTTCTGTTAGCCAAAGAGATATAAAAATTTTAAGTGCATTCACTTCTTTGCAAAATATGTTCTCTTAATGGCCTCTAATGTTTTGCTACAGAAAATATTTTGAAGGTGTACATTTGAGTTTGGAATTGTAAAATGCTAAGAGTTTTAAAGTCCATACTTCATTTAAATAGGCTTTTGATTCCAGCACCCACTCTATGTTAACACATTCCTATCTTTGTTCTCTAGAAAAGTGGATGACCTGCAAAATAACTACTTTTACAGAGTTAAAATATACCATATATTTTTATTGGTGTGATTTTTTTTTAACATTAGTTTGTATAGAAAGCCCAAATTATGTTCTACAAATTTACTAAGACCAGGAGTTTCATTATCTGAAAATGAAGGGACCTATTTCTAACATCCCACCACAGGAGGGTATAGAATCAGAGAAAATTAGGGTTGAAAGGGACCTCAGGAGGTCACCTAGTCCAACCCCTGCTCAGAACAAGACCATCCCCAACTATATCATCCTAGTCAATAATGTTTTCTGAAGCTAATGGAAGTGTTACTTGAACATGGGAATTAAAAAGTACTCTTTACTATCATCGAGCATTCACTGAAATTCTCTTAAAATAAGAAACAGAAAGGCCTAAAGGCTAAATTCTACTCTCACTGGCTTTACAATGATTTAAGTCCATAATTTTCAACGAGTTATTCTTGTTTAATGCTGGTGCAAACTGAGAGGAAAATCAGATACTGGTTGAACAGCCTGGGGATGAATCCCTACAATTTGGGAAGAACAATAAAAACAGGTGAAGCCAATTGGTCTTCATAAAGACAGCATTAAATCAGCAGCAGCATTTACCCATTTTCCCACAGCTGTGCTCCACCCACCAAAGTGCAGAAGCGGGATGGGTGGGCAGGGCTAGGATCATGGGGTGGTGATAGCATGGGGCCAGCGCCTGAGGCACAGCTGTGATTCACTGCACATCCCTGTGATGGGCACCATTTTCACAGGGATGTGCAGAAAGCGAATCACAGCTCTACCCTGGGCCCTCATCTGTGCTGTCACTGGCCCATAATCCCAGCACCAGCCCCAGCTGTACTCACCCATCCCACTCCTGGATACCACTTCCCACCTACCAGCAGCCCCATCCCATCCACCCAGCTGAGCATGCCCTGCCTGCAGGGTCCTGGGATAGTCTTCATGGAGACCCTGCCTACCCCCTCTATCTGGTGCCCCCAGCAGTGGGTGTGGGGCAGATGGGCCAGGGTGTCTGAGCAGCAGGGCCAGGTCTGGAAGCAGCAGCAGCAACACTGGCAATGGCAGCTAGAAGGAGCTACCACTGCTGGGGCTGCTAGGGAGCTGAGTCTGGCCACTGCACTGCCCCAGCCCTGCTGCATGTCCAGGAGTGGCAGGACTGGCCATAGGCTGCCCCTTGCAGATGGGACAGTGGGCTGGATAAAATCCCTTGGTGGGCTGTATTTTGCTCACTCCTGGTTTAAAGCCACCTAGTCCAGCTTCATCAAAATATCTCATAAAATAGTAAGTTTGTTAAAAATAGAAATTAGCATCAGGAACAAAAGCAATCAGGACTCGTGGTAGAGGTGATATCTTTTATTAGACCAACTAGAGTTTTACAAAAAAAAATTCTTTAATTGCAAGCTTTTGGGCACAAACACCCTTCATCAGGCATAGGAGAAAAGATTGTGAAGGTTCTCCTGGGTAGAAATGAAAGTGCAAGTGCAAATTCCTGCACTTAGGATGGAACAAGCATTAGAACCAGTATAGGCTGTAGACCAACTGTCTAAGATTGATAAAGCATTAGCTGATCAAGTATCAGGCACCAGACTCCAATCAAAAAACATAATTTCCATTTTGCAGGAAGGAAAAAAGCCCTTCTCCATTTTCAAATTAAATGGGTTGGTTTTTTTTAATTCCTGCAGAAGAGAAAAAAATATATATTTTGAAATGATTGAAGAACTGTTTCAGGAATTTCAAAGTGAACTGGGAGCTAAGCCCTAGCTAGAGCAGGGCTTCCAAACTCCCGGTTCACCCCAGCTGGGAATCTAGAAATCTAGAAGACCCAACTCAAGCTCAAGTTCTCAGGGCTTCTGAGGTCCCTGCTGGTTCAGCCAAGAATCTGGTTCCTGAGAGTCCAGGCTAGTGTTGAGTTTTCCATGTCTTAATAGCCTCCAGACTCTCAGTTCCATGCATGGGAAATGGAAACCCCAAATGCTTCAACTTGAGATAAACTCCAGTCTAAGGGACCCAGCACCGAACCCCAGCTACAGTTAAGGCTTCTGAGGCTTCTGGATTCCTCTTCTGCAGCAAAGAACTGGAAAGTCCTCAGGTCCTGGGCCAGAACAGTCCTCCTGGCATGGCTGCCCCATAGCTATGGACCTAGAAACCCCATTGAGACAAGCTAGCAGGAAACCAAAATGGTTTCTGATGGATACTGGCCAAACCAATAGAGAACCCTGACTGGGTTTTGCTAGTATTTAATTGACAGACATATTTCTTAGGAATGTTTTGGTTTTAACAATTAGCACCTTCCTAAAAAAAAACCAAAAACCCCAACTAGCTCCATTGAATGTTTCCAGATGGTACTTCAGAAAGCTCAGAGAAGGCTTTGTCATTGTTCACGTGATCTCACAGTTGAGAAATAAAAAGGTAAATCATCAGTACAATAGGAAAAGAGTATGAGGTGTATTTGACATATATCAGTGTACAGATAATGAGAGTCTACACATGATTTAAAAAAATCAAATCGTCTGTAGATTGTCATGGTTCAAAAGCAAGATAGCCTTAAAAAGCAACAACAACAACAAAACAATTTTTCCACCCCTAAATATATGTTGGAGCCAATAATAAAATATGAAAGGATGAAAATGAGAAGCTTTTAACTGAAGTTATTATGCTTCACAAGAAAAAAAAATTACATGCTGAAGTGGTACTCCTGCCTGTTGTATTCCAGTCCAGCTCAGCAACTGCTTGCTTCTCCTAACTTCTTTATCTACCTATGCAACTGCTCCCTGCTTCTTAGATTTGTTACAATCGTGTCCTGACTGAAACATCAGTAGAACAAGGCTAATTTTTTCAGTTGAAACTTTGATGAAAAATGCCAATTTTCAACACTGACGAGTTTTGTGAATTTGTATAGATTCCAGTGAATTCTCTCTCTCCCCTCTCTTCAAAAAAAAGTTAAAAAAAATTCTGAATTTTTTTTTAACAAAACATTCTGATTTTCTAATTTGGAACTACTTTTCATTTTTAAAATTTCCTTTTTTTTTAAGTCTTGAAAATTGCTCAAAAATTAAAATGGAATGCCCTGTTTTGCTTCAAACTGAAGCTCCATGTGACCTGAAAATTATTTTAAAACAAATCTGTTTCATTTGTAATAAAATGTCAAAACAATGTGCAACAGCTGCAAAGACTTGCTTGGCTGCAAGCTGAGTGGTTGAGCTGTGCCTAAGAACTTTGCAAGAAAGGCAGCAATAAGTTTGTAGAGGGCAAAATAGCTTTTCCAAACAGAGGGTATGCTGTGCACAATGCATGTGTTTTACTGGAGCATTTGAACAGTAACCAGTCCCCATTGCAAACCCCAGGCTCTGACTGGCTACTATGGAGCCATAAAAAGCTGAGGAAGGGAAAAGCAGTGGGGAGAAGCTAGAGGAGAGCAACACCAGCCTGGATAGAAGAGCAGAGATGCAGCCCCTCTCTCCCCTAGACAGGAAATGGAGCTGAGGCTTGCTGGGGCAGACTTTAGGACAGAGGAGAGCCTGAGTCATCCCAGGAGAAGCTGATTCCCTGCCTGGATTGAAGCTGTGCAATCAGGGACACCATGCCTGCTAGAGGTGTATTTTTCAGAAGGAAACTGAAAAAAAGAAGCCTATTACCTGAAGTGGCTGGTAAGAGACTTGTTTTTGCTGAGTTACCAAGAAAGAGGGGAGAGCCCATCTTCCCCAGAGCAGCAGAAGCCTTGCCTCTGCCATCTAGTGGTGGATCATGTAGTTATCTAGTGGTAGATCTAGTGGTGGATCAATGTGGTGGAATTATTCATCTATTGTTGCAGTTGTAAATTATATTCAGATTGTTGGTTTTATTATTAACTATTATATATGTATAGAGATGAAATATATATTTTTTCTCTTGATTAGTCATTACTTTTCTGTATATAGTTGTGTATAATAAAAAAACCCATTTGTTTATTGGACTTAAAGTAAATTACTGGGTAGTGAGGGTGAGGGATGCACCTCTCCATGGGACACCTCGGTCAGGAGACCTGCCTGAGGGGGGTTCCCAAGGCTACTGGCACCCTGAGGATCCAGAATCTGGCATATCACCTGGCCTAGTGTGCCAGCGAGGGTTACAGATGTTTCTGTTTGACTTAAATAATAGATTTTTTTTCTGCAGAATTGCCAGCAACCCAAAAGCCCTTGATTTACAGTACTGCTCGTTTTCTCTTTTCCTCTGTCAGCAGTTGTCTAAGGACTCATTTCTCGGAAACAGATGAAGACTCTAGATATCACTCTCCACTCCTCTACACTTGACCAAAATGAGGCGATTTCTCTTTCAAAGGCAGCACTGAAGAATTCAGAGGCCCAAACCCAAATCACAATCTCCAAAGAGGTCAGTTTCCATTTAGACACCCAAAATGGCATGTGTTTCAGAGGAACTCAATTGACATGCTGGGAGCTGAGTGGTTTTAAAAATCCATCTCTTCTTCATGCAACAATGAAGGAACTGAGCCCCTCTGAAAAAATCAGGTTACAGTTGTGGTTACCAGCACTTGAAATTTACCCTGGAGCTCTTAAAATTCTGGCCCTCACATCCTTATCCAATGCCAATGAAAATCTCTATATTGACTTAAGTGGGGTTTGGATCAGATGTAAGACCTTGATTCTGCTACAATCCTTCTCTGTTTTCTTCCAAAATTATTCACAGACGAAGGTGTGACTGAACTGACAAAGTCTAGCCTAAATTTGGGCAAATTATTTATTTTAGTAGAAGCATGTTTCTGGAACCTTATAGTGCTTGACCTGCTACTGGGGTTTTACTTCCCATGTTTCATAGCTCATCATTTTTCTGTATTTCTCCACTTCTCTTGATTTTCTCTATATGTCCCAGACACCAGCTCTGTTACACCTTACCTGTTAGTACCTTACCAGGGCCTTGCATCGAGTTCCCTATTTTAAGTACCAGCCTAAAACAAAACCAAAATAAACCACATTTACCCAAAGAAATTTGTCAGCCTAAAACAATTATCTCTGTGTTTTATAAGTACAGATGCAAAGTCTTAAATCTCTTTGACACTTCCCATTTCAGACCACAAGGCACCTCTGCAGGTTTCCATTAAACAGTATGGCAGTCACACAGACAACATACTGTAGTGCAGGGGTTCCCAAACCCCTGGGGTATACAAAGGATCTCTGGGGGGTATGCAGGAGAAATTTTATAATGACATATCAATTTTCATAATAATAATAATTGTTATTTAAGAGGTTAAAATGTAAAATGTATACTGATAGGGGTCCGTGGGCAGCTGGTAAATCTGGAAGAGGGAATGCAATAAGAAAGTTTGGGAATCTCTGCTCTAGTAACAAGTGCAAAAGAGGGGTTACATGCATGGAGTTTTAAAAAAAATCAGAGATCTAGAAGGCAAAGGCAATATAAAACACCACAGTTGATCCAGCAACCCTCCTCCCCTTTTTCCAAAGGAGCACCAAAAATTAACCAAAAGCAAGGAACCTTAGCATGCACTGAGCCACAAAGCACTAGAATCAGCCTCTTGATTTCCAGTGCTACACTGTGTACTAGGGCTGTGCAAAACAGCACCATTCTGATTCGACAGTGTTTCATTTTGAGTTTTGTTCAGTTTCAAAACCACTGTTCCGCTTCATTTTGTTGAAACTGTTTAATTAATTCGACATTTCACCCATAGGCTATAATGGGGAAACATGAAACTGCCTATAACTCTGTCATTTCTTTCCTGATTCAGATTAAACTTGCAGGGATGGTATCCCCTTTCTGAGGCCATGGAGCCTGCCAAGTTTCAAGGAGACAGATGCACAGGTTTCTGGGAAACTGCACCTCAAGCTGCTGACCATCAAAACTTGTGACATACATGACACTGTGTGTGTGTTAAAGCACACAGGAGCTGGGGTCTCTATACAACACAGTATAGGCCAATGAGCCCTCCTCCTCCCCAAAAGCTTCAACCTGGTCCACCACTTTAAATGACGACAGGTAAAATAATAACTTGGTGAGCAGCAGCACCGTAGCACCAGCAGCATCTCAGGCAGCCAAACAGTAACAGAGCTTTTCTTTCCTCTCTGCAGGAGCTTCTTCTCCAGCAGCTGCCAGAGAACTCTCCCTGCCAACCCCATCCCTGGGACTGAGATGTGCCCAGGGCCCTGCGTCCTTCCGGTCAGGTGCTAGGGGGGTTGGTCTAAGGACATGGCACTGGCAGACAAGGTCCTTTCCTTTGCGTGAATCTAATCTGGTGTGTTTTGAGACCAACTGAATAGTTTTTCAATCCAATGTCTATATTGAGTCCATGAGTTTCTGTACCTAGGAGGCTGATGAAGTGAAGTTCATAGGCCCGGCTCTGAAAAGTGGTTTGTAAATTCAAACAAGTACCAAACCTTGTTAACCTAACCTCATCACCAGAAGCAAACTTCCTACAGCACAAAACATAAAATCTGCCAACAATCTCCAGTACCCCCACAAACTGCACACCAGAATCTATCAAAGACAAGGATACCCTACTATGTGTGGGGGCACATTTTTCACAAACCCCGCCCCCACTTGTCTCCAGTCTCTCAGGCCTGATCCTGAAAGTGAATTAACAAACCACTTTTCACAACCAGGCCTATGAACTTCACTTCATCAGCCTCCTAGGTAGTAAGTACAGAAACTCATGGACTTAATATAGACATTGGAATTCTGGGGTTCACACATAGCAGCCAGCATGTGGACTGTACTGGAGCACAGGATCAAAGGATCAAGCCATTTCCTGATGCCCTCCTTCAGCTGCCTCACCAGTCCCTGGACATCTGGTGACAGCAGCTTGCCCCAGCCAGGAAACTTCCCTGGAAGCTCTCCATTTGGCTCTGAAGTTCTCTCACTATAGGGATCATCTGGCTAAAGAGGGCATAGCCAGCTCTGAGGGTCTTGGTGGCCTTGAGGAAGGGCTTGAGTACCAAGACCTGGGAAATAGTATCCCATTCAGCTTTGTTAAGGGGGCCACTGATCCCAATCTCCCTGAGCAAGGCCATCTCGTGGATGGTCTTCTGTTGCTCCACCAGCCTCTCATGCATCAGGCATGTGCAGTTCCACCGAGTCCCCACATCCTGCGCATGGTTTTGTGCTGCGACATGTTCGGCTCTGCTTGTTTGTCCCTCATCATCTTGCCCCCCTAGTGGTCTGGTGGAAGTAGCCTGCCACCTTCCTGCATTTGGAAATCAGCTTGCTGGTGGTGCTGGCACCATCACCAACAGCCCTGTCCCCCTCCAAGGCATCCCTGACAATGAGGTGGAACTTGTGTGCTACACAGCAGATGCCAACAATATGGACTGCCTTGACCATATTGGCCCCATTGTTGGTGACCATGAACCCACAGGTGAGCTCACCCTACCCAATGAACCACCCCTGCACCAAGCAGTTCCTGGGCCCCCATGATCTTGGTTGTCATGTGGACCTCATCCATCACCTTGGCTTGAAGAAGAGCCCACTGATGGCCTGACTGGTTGCACCAGTGCCCTGTGAGGGAGACATAGGCATGATCTCCACCCCAGCTGCTCCAGATGTCCAAGGTGAAATGTAAGGCCACCTGTGGAACAGCCTTGTACAGCTCCTCTCTCAAGTACTCCCTGCATGCCTCATACAGGGAGGGCACCGCCATCTTGCTGAAGATGATGCATGCAGGCACTTGGCAGGTTGGGGCTACAAGCACCATGAGCCACCTGAACCCTGGCTGCTCAACCAAGGAGAAAGGCTGGCCATCAATGGCAAGCATCTTCCCAATGCTCTGGGTGATCTCGCTCGCCCTTGCAACGTGCCCCGCTTTTTGTCCACTTTTTCCTCAGTGTTTCAGGGTGCCCTGCCTCTGCTTTGAGGGGGCAGGGGCTTTGAAGTGAGAGGTGGACTTCCCTTTAGGCACACTCCTGCTGGTTCCAGGCTGAGGAGGAGCAAGGGCAAGGGGGTGGTGTCTACGGAGATGCATCAGCATTCCTGTGGTGCTCATGTGTTTTGTTCCCTTGCCCTGGCTGATTTTGGCTTGGCCGTACAGGCAGATAGCATAAGTGGGATTATCTGCCAGCTCAAAATGATCCCAAACCACACTACTATCTAGCTTCTGGGGTGTGGGTGCATGTGTGGATGCTGCAATTTCCCCCTTCTTAGCAGGCAGAGGCACAGTAACAGGAGAAGTGGATTCAGCTTAGCTGCTTGCCTCTGCAAGCTCTACCTCAGCCTCCTCTGAACTGCCTTTTGGGGAAGGAGACCTGACTCTAGGGTAAACTAGAGGAGTATGCAGCACAAACTGAGATTATTCCCCCTCCTTCCCCAGAATTTCCCTTGCTAGGGCACTCAGATCCAGCTCCAGATCTTCCTCTGGCACTGGAAGGCTCAGCATGGGAAGTGGAATGGGTAGAGAGGACTGTCATGCTGGTGCTGGTGCTTGTTGTCATGCTGGTGGGGGCGGGGGGGGATTATAGCTGGTGCTGTTGGAGGGAATACAGTCTCAGGCACAGGCAATGGCACTGCTCCCCTCTCCTTGCTGCTTATGGAATCCTCATCACTGCTAGTTGTAGAAAAGAAGCTGCATCTCAGTTTGGGGTGGGGAGACTTACCCCTATACCCCCTCTTCTGCCACTCCCTGAAGGCTTTCCAGCTGCCTTTCTACCATGCTTCACAGTGTGTTTCAGTGTCTTGTTTTTATACAAATATATAAATGCATCTGCATTCCTATATAAATTCTATAATATATGTAATATGCCGCAAGGTATATATGTATAGAAATAAAATATATATGTATAAATATATAAATTCTATAGTGTAATTCTATAATTCTATAGTGTAATATCCAATATAAAATTGAAAAGAATAAATCAATGAATATAATAATACAATTAGAGGGTCTAGAAGAAAGCAAACAGTATTGAGGAATCCCACTTGCTAGGCTAGCAAGTGGGAAATCATTCAAATCAATGCTAGTAGGAGCCTTCTTTATCTAATGCTCCTGAGCTGATGGAAGATAGCTCAGTAACTGTCAGACCCCAAGGCAGAAAGCAGGCCAGTTCAAACAATGCTGCCTTTTATGCTGTTTTTCCATCCCTTCCCTGCAGTCACATGCGGAGCTCTGGAGCCCAGCACAGCTGTTTGCAGCCTGCCTGCTGCTTGCTGCAGCTGCCCAGATCCCAGGCTGGCTACAAACAACTGCACCAGGTTCCAGAGCCCAGTCACCAGCTCCATGCCAGGAACGGGGGAGAGACTGGGGTTGCACTGCCTCAGGCCCGTCCCCCACTGCCTGCTCTGACACACAGGTGCACGCACCAGTATAGAGCTGATGCCTGGGCTCCAGAGCTTGTCGCAGCTGTTTGCAGCCTTCCAGCTGCAGCCGCCACAGCTCTGTGTAGCTGCTGCCAGCCAGGAGCCCAGGCTACTCCCAGCAGGCAGATGGAATGCTGCAAGCCCTGCTGGGAGCAGCCCAGGCTGCATCACTGGCAGCAGCTACCCAGAGCCGGGGCTAGCCATGGTGTGCCGAGCAAAATGGCCTCACGTGCCATGCTCAGCACGTGCGCCAGGGGTTGCTGACCCCTGTTCTAATAAATCATTATAAAATAACCTGCCCAGTTCATCTCTATCTTGGGTCCTGAAGAATTAGGACTTATAGCACCTATACATTTTTATGCAACTTTGTGTGATGTTCTTATTACGCATATATATGTCTAACCTCTTCCTTTCTTTGCTCTTGGCCTAAAAACATATTGCTGCAGTGAGTCCCACAGCTAGATCACAACTGCTGGGACAGTTACTGGCAACTCTGCCGTCATGACTCAAAAACTAAACCTACTTCCTGTTCCAAGGATTGTCAGGAAAAACTTAATTAACCAGTGCGTTAATTAATACAAAGGAATGTGTTTCATATACATTTAAATGTGTCCACTAATGTTAGTTCCACACCTGCTCCTGGCAAGTTCTATTGACTAGCTATCTTTATTGCCCAATACATGCCCAGGATAACTCCCCTTGCTTTCACTTACATCAAGGATTAATTTAAACCCCCAAAGTTTGCCCTGATACTTGATCTGACTTTTCCCTGCAGCTGCACATGCCCATTACTTACGTGTTCCGTCTTCTTTAACTAATGGAAGCAACTTATCCTACCCATTTTTCTGGCATTCCCCTCTTATACTGTAGTAGGCATCATCAGCCTTCACCTTCTCACCACTAGGCAAACTGTGTAAGCCCATCCCCTTATTCTTTTCACATGGGCATTATTTTCCAAGCATTTCTTTTTCATGTTGTTTACTGAACTCTTTCCAATCCACAGCTTTTATTTTAAAACTATGATGCACAAAACAGCCCACCTTCTTCAAATGGTGCTGACTTGAGTGGAATAATTACTTCGCTTGCTTTAGGCCTTGTTTGAGTCCAAAATTATACACATGGAAAAACAATGATTGTTTTTATAATATTTTAGTTTTCTCTAGATGAGAAAAAGGCCAATAATTATAAAGACATAAAAAAGCCAAGCTACAACCAGCACAGAAAGAAAACAACTAGCAGGATGGATGATTCTGTGACTACAACTTTGGACTATAAAGTTGTTGCCCTGTGGGGTCAGGCCAAATCTCAGGATCTCAATATTGCGCTGTTAGACAGGAGGGTGTGACACAATTGCACATATACAAACACAGAAATCAATTAGGTGCATATACACACACACTACCAACTCAGGCACATATACATCCAAACCAGGCTAGGCACATGCATACCTCTCACCAATTCAAGCACATACACTATACACCCCAAAAGTTAGACAACAATCAGTTGTCCATACCCACACTCAGTACACATACACAGATCATTAATTCATATATCATGCACACAGTGACACACACACATATGTATATACACACACACACACACACACTCACCAGCTCACACGCATACAATCCACCTACACATACACACATGTAAGTTCCTAACTTGGATGGTGTAGTGTGTGTGTGTGCTTAGGGTACCTGGGATACTTGGAGGAAGGTCAAGGTGAGAGAGAGAGAGTTAAAGTGTAGGGAGTGAAAGTTGCCAAAACCAGGATTAGAACCAGTGGACTAGAGAAAAGCTGGCTGAGGAACTGAGGCTTGGGGTTACTTAAGGTAGACTGGGGCTGGAAACTGAGGCAGACAGCTGAAAAATTGGTCGGCGGGGCAGATAAGTGGTGGCAAGGAGGAAACAGTCAGGAGACAGACAAAACCCAACTCAGGGTTTCAAAATAATAGGTTTATTAAACAGACAACACACTATACAGACCCATGAAGTTATTGGTTCACACACACCATGAAGTTATTGGTTCACACACACACACACAAGCATTCACAATGGCAGCAGGAGAAAGAGACTCAGTGGAAGGGTTGGAGTCCAGGTAGGGAAGAGAAACAGAGTCCAAGTCCTTGGCTGAAGAGAGAGTGGGGGTGATAGCTACCTATCCAGGCTGGAAAGGGGTCTTTGTCCAGTAGGTGTTGTCCAGAGGGAGGTCGCTGGCAGGGCCTCTGGGTGGATAGATGGTGTGGCATGGTGCTGGTCCAGATGGAGAGGGTGTCCCAAGGAGTCAGTCTTCTCTACCCCTTTTTATGGGGCAGACTACCTCTGATCTCCTATGTGGGGGGGCCTGTCCAGGCAATTTCAGTCCTGTTCCAGAGGGTTCCAGGTGTTCTTACTGAGCATGTGCAGCTTGGCACAATGGTGGTTTGCCTCATCTTTTGTGTCTTGAATGCTGAGGTTGGTTCCAAGGGCTGGGTCCTTGGTTCAGATATTGGTGTTGATGGTTTGGTCATTCAGAGGGAGCTATTTTTAGACCTACTGCCATTGTCTTTCAAGCACCCTCATTCATCCCCATCCATTCAGGAACCAAGTTACATAGGAGGGGTAGGTGTGAGTCAGAGGTTACACAACCAGGCCTGGGGACAGGGTGGAGACTTGACAAACAAAATGGAAACTTGACATGACTTATGCTAACTTACATATGTAGGCCTAAATCATATAGTACCAGTAAAACAGTAATATAGAATAGTAAAAACCAATAAAAATATAATTATTATACAACATAAAGGAGAAAAAACAAAACAAATACAACTTGCTACCAAAATAAAATGCTGAAGCTTATCCTGTCTTAGCTCACTTATACATAAGTACTTATACATTATCTATAGGGAATAGAGAGGGAGAGACAAAGTCAGAAATGGTTGGAGAAGGGGAGGGAATGCATTTAAAAAAAAAAGAAAAGAAAAAAAAAGAAAAACTGGGGCTTTTGCTATGAAGTAACTTCATCTGGTTCAATTTCTAGCTCTTCCAATTATTCCCCGTGTAACTTTGGGCAAATCTCTTAATTTATCTATAAAAGTATGATGATAATTTCCTGTTCCCTTGTGGCTGTTATCAAGATAAATTCATGTGTGTTTGAGGTACTGAAATACTAGTGATAGTTGGAAAGTCAAAATTTCTGAGATTAAATATGGGTATAACAATCACTATCTGTGGAAAAGAAAAAGAAAAAGGATCTTTATAACACCAATGCAAGCAATATAAAAGTAATAATGTTTCATTACATTAAAAACAAAACAGTTCAAAAAAAATTAAGAGGACAAAGTTTAAAATCCTTTGCAAGTCAGGGAGCAATGGCTGTAAATGCAAGGGTTTGCCCATTTGTTTAACACCACTAACTATGTTCACATTCACAAAAATAGGTGAAGGACAGTGCAATCAACCCAGGATGTCAGTTCAGAGTTGGCTGTACGTTAAAGAAATCTTACTGAGGACACAGAAACAAGCCATTCCAGTGTGCAGAAAGACTAACAAGTATGGCAGAAGACCAGGTTAGCTTAGCAAGGAAAGCAGAAGACCAGGTTGGCTTAGCTAACACACAAAAAGGAAGTTTATAAAAAGTGGAAACTCAGAAAAACAACTAGGGAGAAGTATAAGAGTATTGCTTGGGCATGCAGGGATGAAGTCAGGAAGGCCAAAGCACAACTGGAGTTGCAGATAGCAAAGGATGTGAAGGGTAACAAGAAGGGTTTCTACAAGTATATCATCAACAAGAGAAGCATCAAGGAAAGTGTGGGTCCTTACTAAAAGGAGGAAGCAATACAGTGACAGAGGATGCTGAAAAGGCTGAAGTACTTGGTGCCTTTTTCACCTCAATCTTCACAAGCAAGGTCAACTCTCACACTACTGCACCTGGAAGCACAGTTTGGGGAGGGAGTGAGCTGCCAACAGTGGCAAAAGAATGGGTTAGGGACTGTTTAGAAAACCTGGATGTGTATAAGTCCATGGGGCCAGACAGGATGCACCTAAAGGTGCTGAGGAAGTTGGCCAGCACAATTGCAGAACCGCTGCCCATTGTCTTTGAAAATTCAGCGTGATCAGGAGAGGTCCTGGATGATTGGAAAAGGGCAAATATAATGCCCATCTTTAAGAAAGGGAAGAAGTAGGATCCAGGGAATTACAAACCAGTCAGCTTCACCACAGTCCCTGGAAAATCATGGAGCAGATTCTCAAGGAATCCATTTCTAAGCACTTGGAGGAGAAGGTGATTACAAACAGTCAGAATGGATTCACCAAGGGCAAGTCATGCCTGACCAACCTAATTGCCTTCTGTGATGAGATGCCTGGCTCTGTGGATGCAGAGAGACTAGTGGATGTGATATACCTTGATTTTAGCAGGGCTTGTGATCATCTCCCACAACATTCTCGCAAGCCAACTAAGGAACTATGGGTTGGATGAATGGACTGTAAAGTAGAGAGAAAATTGGCTGGATCATCAGGCTTAGAGGTTAGTAGTCAATGGCTCAATGTCTAGTTGGCAGCTGGTATCAAGTGGAGTGCCCCAGGGGTCAGCCCTGGGATCAGTTTTGTATATTTTCCATGAATGACCAGGAAGACAGGATTTGCACCCTCAGCAAGTTTGCATATGATTCCAAGTTTGGGGGAGTAGTAGATATGCTGGAGTGTAGGGGTAGGATTCAGAGAGACCTCAACTAATTGGAGGATTGGACCAAAAAAAAAAAATCTCATGAGGTTTAATGGACAAATGGAGGTCCTTGGAAGCTAAGGCCTGGGTCAACTAAGCCCTGGCTGGAATGACCTAGTTTTGAATGCTTTAAGTAGGGGGTGGACAAGATGACCTCCTGAGGTCCCTTCCAACATTAATTTTCTCTGATTGTCCAGGATTGGAAAAGGAGAGTGCATTGAGACCATACACTTTCCTGTCCAACATACCCCCTGCCTCATGTACCCTACCTGTAAGAGCACCACAAATAAAGTGGTGTGTGTGGGGAGGAGTGGGGGGGAGATGATCATTCCTCCTGTCTACTATAACCATATGGGCTCTTTCTTCTTCCCGCTCAGCCATTTCTACTTCCTTTTCCCAAAGCAGCCAAGAATATGAAGTCTGTTCTGTCAACTGATCCCCCCCCCCCTCCCTACTTTCTTTTCACTGCCTTAATAAATTAAGCTGAGCAACAATAGAGATGAGAGGAAGCAGGACAATGTGGTAAATGTAGCAGAAAGAAATTTGAATTGTAATGAGGAGAGCTAATCAGGAAAAGAATGGACTATGTAGAGAGCACTAATGAGTTTCTAAATAAATTCAAAAGGTTAATATTGTTCTATCTAACAAATATGAGGAGAATCCTAATGTAAAATTAAAGGCCCCACTTCACTGCCCTCATGGCCATATGTTACAGCCATACCCACACACCCACCCACTCTATTTATCTTTGTATTTCTCATCACCGTTTAACTACCTGTCATGAGCGCTGACTGTATCTGCTATGAATTGACCCACTTATATACCTCTCCATATCAGTGGTGGTTCTAGGTCTTGCACCCTTTCATGTGTCCACCCTACCTTCTATGGATTAAGCACTTAACCCAGGAAACACTCAGTCAATGGAAACATTCCAATTAAAACTCAATAGGCTTTACAGACATAGGCATAACATGTTTATGGTACTGTTCTTGGAGCTGTGATCAGAGTACACTTTTCTTATTTCTTTCTGATATCATAAAAGGCTTCAGAAGTGGGGGGGTCATGGCCTATTTTTTTTAGGCTTTATAGACCTACCATATTTACTTGCATTCCATACACATACCTTTTCTCCAAAAAATAGCCACCCAAAATTGGGGCATATTTTCAAGTAAGGAAGCTGATTTCTGTGCTGGAATGGAGGCATGGGGATGCTGGAATGGCTGCCAGAGGCTAGCTACATGTTGGGTTCCCAGTTGTATGCAGGAAGGGTGGAGTCCACTCTTCAAAATCACTCATTCTCTCTTTGCAAGTTCTGTGCCAAAGTCTTTGTCCTGTCACAGCCGCTTCTGAATTGAGCCGCCAAAAGCTGCTGCCAATTCAACAAGGCTGTGACAAGATCAAAGCTTTAGCTGTAGAGTTTACAAGGACAGAGTAAATGATTCTGGGGAGTGAACTCCACTTCTCCTTCATGCATGATTCTGGAAGTCTTTTTTTTCTTCATTCTGCTAGCCCCAAACAAAATGCATCTCATTTGGTGGTGTGCACCAAAATATGGTATGTGTAAGGCTTAACTGTTAAGGATAAAACTAGATTTCTAACCTAACAGGACACTGATGGTACATCAATAAAGGAATGAATAAAACAGAATTCCAATTTGCTTTTACAAAAGGAGATTTCATTAAAGCAATGAGATAATGTAAAGTGTGTGGCAAAGTTACACAAAGTAGTTGTAGCATTTCAGCACAAACATGAGAAAATGAGTATGTCTTATGCACAAAACTTTTTGCTTAAAAATAAGCCTTTTTTCATAGTAGAGGAGGAAAGCTCCTTTCCAAGGAGAAATAATGATCTGATTCCAAGCGCAACATGGCTTTGGAGTTCAAGAGTAAAATATCCACATGCTCTTAACTTATAATATTTTTATCTATATATTTCTAAGTAGTTAAAGTTTGGGAAAAGGTGTCATTATAACTCTCTCTGTGTTTCTTCTCTGAAACAATTGGCATCTGAATTGGAAACACAACATCAGTTGCTTTCAGGCCTTGCTTCAGCTCTCCTTGAAGCTGGCAGAATGACTCACTGATTTCAGCAAGGGGTGAATTGGCCTACCTGGCACCCTCCATCTGTGAAGTATTACAGGTTAATTGTTAAACAGTCACTTCATTCCTGTGTACAAGGCTAATCATACAAAGTAAGATTTGCTCCTCATTTTCTATGTATATGTGAAGTGCTATATACATTTTCCGCTGACTTTCAGTTCTATATTAAAGACTGTATATTGAATATATAAATAATTTTTTCAGGAGCCTTGCAAAATATTTCTCTGTCACTCATTCAGCATTTGTACTCAAGACACAAGCTAGGAGTGAGAAAAATGTATGCAGATTGACTGAAACTTTTAAATGGGTATATGTTTTGTAAGGAACTCCTCCAGACCTGGTGGAACCTGGTAGAATCCATATATTAGTTTAAAGCAGAAGTCCAAACTGCACCAGCACAGCAAGCCAGATTAGTGAGAGAGAAAGGGATGGGAATCAGTGGACAGTTATAGGATCCATTGTGTTCTGAGCATACACAGAGAGCTAGATGTTGCAGAGCTGCTTCAGACATACTACTCTGCCTACAAAAGGTTAATCCAGGAATCTTTGTGAAACAAGGGATGCTGGAGTGAAATTGCTAACTGTGAATAAACAAGGCAGTTGCACAGCTCATCATAACCCTAATGATCCTCTTTAAATCATACAGCCCCATCACCTAGATCTATTGGCTGCATTAAGCAGACTGCTGAGTACAGGAAATGTGTAGGATCATTTTGAAAGGGTTTTATGCCCAGTGCTCATTGGGAGGCCACGTGATGGGATCGAAAGCAGATGGCAAAATGAGAAAATTATTCATGTTAAATTTTTAGCAGCCAAAATATATAAATAAATAAAAATAGTGGTAAGAGTGCCATTCAATCAAGCATGTATGACAGCCATAAAAACCCCAATAGGGGAAATTCAATGATGTTCCATTCTGCATCATAAACCTGCTACTGGTTAATAGGCTTCACAGATACAGAAACAGAAACCACAGATACCTTTTAAAAATTATTATACAACCTTGTCCATTCCTGACAGTAGCAGTTACATCTCTGAGCACACATGCAAGTTCAGTATTTCTTTCCCTCCTCATTACTGAGTTACTTGCCTTTTCTCAGAAATTTGTTGTATACAACTATGCCTTGCTCTTACCTTGTGTTTTTTTTCTCAGTAGATATCAAAGTTCTTTACAAAGGAAAGCCAATGTCATTGCCCCCATTATACTAATAGGGAAACTGAACCACAAAAAGGTGAAGCAATTTGCCCAAATTCACACAGTAGGACACTGGAAGAGCCAGTACTCCCAAGTCCCAGGCCTCTCCCATCTAGCACACACCTTGACTCATGGGCTAAGTACAGAAAGTCAAAAAGCCTGAGGCTGAATTGATTCAGTCTTTGCAGGTTAGTCTAAGCTGCAAAGATTGAACCAATAAGCAAATGAACAGACATTCACTCTTGATTCAGGAAATGCAGCCACATGCCTGCAGTGGCTCAAGCCAGAACCTGGGGGGCGCTACAGCATGGCTCTCTGGCACATAGCCAGCATGGGCTGTGTGTTTGCTTCCTCTTCCTGCTGCCCCTGAGATCTCTAGGATTTGCAGTCCAGACTCACAGCAGCAGGACTCTGCATGGTTGCTCATCATTTCCTCTTCCTGCTTCCAGGTGCCTCTGGGATTTGTAGTCCACAGTCACAGCCAGCACTAAGCAGGCAGGGCAACTATGTGCTCAGGGGAAGGGCAATTTAACCCACCTCCCTGGCCCCAGACCTCAGCTGGGGTTTGCCTGAGGAAAGGGGATGCAGTCAGCAAAGCCCTCACTGCCCCAGCTAAGGAGCAGAGGGGTGGGGCCAGCCCTGTTCTCTGGCACAGACACCCCAGCCCAGCCCATGACTGAAAAGTGCTGGGACAGTCTGATTTAACTTGAACCAGAAAGAGGTCTGAGAAACAAGTTTCATAAATTACTTTGACCTCAGTCAGTTAAGTCTAATACAACATTCAGCCAAGATTATCTTAAAACAGTTACAGCCATTTCAAAACTGGTTTACGTGCACTGAACTTCTGTTCTGCTACAAGTCTAAACCAGTTTCTGATTAGTTGAACTGGTTTATGTGCAACTTCTGTCCCTAACCATGATAACAACAAACCTTCCTTCCTTATTCATGAGGAAATAGACATCCATACTCAGCCACACAGAGATGAACCCTTTACTGATCATGGCCAAATTTAGGAAGGTACTTAAGGGTTTCACATTACACATACTTAACTAATTGACTGCAATGGGATTACTCAAATTGTACGTCTATGCCACAGCCCCAGAGAGTTTAGTTATGCTGTTGAAGAACTAAGTTCGATCTACTTAACCCTGTTCCTTGCATGGCAACCCTGAAAAAAGTGACAATAAGAGTTGCCCCCAAGGGTGTCCTCACTAGCTCCTTTCTGGAGTTAATGCATGCAGATTGGGAATGAGTGGGAGGGTTTTATTTTCTCAGTGGACTGATTGAGCGCTCTGCTACAACACACCAAAGGGGACTACTCAGTCATCTAAAGTTAAGTAGGTGGTTATGTAGTTACCGTAAGTAGGACCTTGGATTTCTTGTATGCTGACATAAATTCCAGTGAATAAAGTGGAATTGCATTGATACAGACACAAGAGAGATCAGAAAAAAGTTCCCAACACCTAATAAAGTGGTGTTAATCAGAAAATACTTTGATTTATAATCTGATTCTGAGATTTACTTGTCCTATACTCTCTAGAGTAGCAGAACCATTCACTAGTATAATTCACTGTAGCAACCTGGAGACACACCAGCTGAAGATCCAACTAAGAACAGTTCAAGGATTTGGATACCTGCAGTATTGAAAATCTTCCCTCAGCTGGGGCTATTTTCTTCAGCAAGGAGCTGCTCCTTTGTTGCTGTTCTTTGGGGCCCCTCCAGACAGTCTAGTAAAGGTATGACAGGATCTGATGCATGATCCACACAATTGTGCCTTCTGCTATACCAAATGTGCATGGCAGGAGGTGTGATTATGGGATCCAGAATCAGATTCAATCATGCCTTACTGCCAGTGCAGGGGAAGACTTGGATCATGATGGGACATGGGCGCTGCCATGGCTGCAAGCACCATCAGCTGGTCCAGCCCTCAGCCACAGGGGAGCGCCTGGCCACATGCTCAATAAATGGCATGAAAGGAATGAGCCATGAAATTATTCCACATTTTTGTGGGATAATTTTGTGGTGTATTCCTTCTTTTATCACACCATTAATTGATTTAAGCTGTTGCTGGGTCACAACCTAAGACATTATTAACTGGTTAATCATGTCTTAATTGAAATATGTAGATGGGGCATTAGATTACTTTTAATGTTCGTTTCCCAGTTAATCTAGTGCTGGTCAAAGAAGTTAGACTGAGGAACCTTTGAAATGGAAGTTTTTTCCCCAAACCATGGTTAATATAAGTTAGAGCTGAGCAAGCTCCCTTTACACTATGCCAATAGTGCGCCGCCACCATGACCTAGAGAGAACACTTCATTTTCAGAGCCCACTGAATAGCTAATATGTGATAACACATTGTAGTTATTAGTTGCAACCTAAATTGGATATAAGCATGCAACCCAAACCTACCAAGGAAAGGTTTCTGTTCCATGATTTATTCACTGAGCCCTCCAGTTCAACATATTTTTTTTAAATTAATTCTATGCAATCATCTCCAGAGCCAGCCTCTTCTCTTTTGAACTCTTTCAGTCAGTCTTTAAACCCTATCAGCACTCCATTGCTCAGTTCTTCAAGCAAAGCAGTTAATACCATGAACAGAAGACACAGTTAAAGATTTCCTTCTATTCAGAAAGCTTCTACAAGTTAGAGAAATACTCTCTGTACTTAAATTGGAGAGTTTGGTTGGAACTGATGAGATCCCTCTAGAAAGAAGAAAGGTTTTATATGTAACCTGTATGCCTTTTGCTGTCTCTCACTGAGGACAACAGCTGATATTCTGTGTACTAGAAAAAGAAAAGATCAGTAGAATTCATGGCATAGATACAGATAGTTCATGGATATGAAATCATCTGTTAAATTTTTCTCAACAGGAGACTCAACTAGCTCGACTAAGTATGTGTAGCATGTGTCCATGCAGTTATTCTGCAGTCACGTAACAGCACATTAAAGCAAAAATCCCTACCGCTGCTTGCCGTCTGCTTGAAAACCTAGTACTTTATTTTCCACAAGTAGTGTGCATAAATTGTGTTGGTTTTCACACTGTATACTAAGTAAAATTACAATAGGACATATTCCCCAAATATGATATACTTCCATATATTTTATGGATTGGGATTCAGAAAACTTAACCCAAAACCTTAGATTTCAAAACTGCAAATTTGACGGCCATGATTCTATAAATCATTTTCAGCACAGACTTAATCAAAGCTTTTTTGTGATAGATTTTGACCGGCCTGTAATAATTGACAAACGTGCTGACCCAGCCATCGTGTTGTTTGCATATACAGAGTTAATTCTGTAGCAGGTTTGTCAGGAAATGCATCTGGGAAGGTTAGGTCCAATATTCTTTTCTTGGCAAAAACTTCAGCAACAATGCAAAACCAACTGCCTTAAAAGTTTACCTCTGACACCCTGCAGAGGTTTCATAGTTTCATAGTTGGTATGGTTGGAAGGGACCTTGACAGATCATCAAGTCTGACCCCTGCCAAGGCAGGAAAGAGTACTGGAGTCAAACGACCCCAGCAAGGTGTTCATCCAGCCTCCTCTTAAAGACCCCCGGGGTAGGAGCCAGCACCACTTCTCTAGGTGCCTGAACTAATTTAACCAGACTCAGAAAACACAGGATAGAAAAAAAAAAGACTTTGACAGGATTTAAAAGGCAGTTCCTGAAGGAGTTTGTACAGGGCCTGGTTAGCACCCACTCCCTCGATTTCAAGGGCCATGGTCAGAGGTAAGACAGACCTACATATAGGCTGTGTTTTAAAATCCTCTTCGCTTTTTGCTTCCTACTGTTAAAGATTAAATAACAGTTAATTGTAAAAAGGTTGTGTGTGTGTGTGTGTGTGTCACTGTAATCACTGCTGGTCACCCAAAGGAAACAACCTGAGGTACCAAGTCCAAGAAAGCCTGTAGTGATAGGCACAGTCCAAGCTGTGAAGCCAGGAAGGGATCAGAGATTCAGTTGGCCCTGATAGCTGTAATCACTCAATTCCTATTCAGCACTGAATATAAGCATAAACTTAAAAGGGCATTTTTACATGTGCTCTGAGAGGCGCCGGGGGGGGATTAGGGAGCTTTAATTAGCGAGCTACACTAATTAAAAATGCCTAAATGTCATGTGTATCAGTGTCCCTGTGCCAAAAAATGGCAGTGGGGTGCTTTGAACTAAAGGTCATTCAATGAGCTTTAGTTCAAAGCACCCCACTGCCATTTTTTAGCACAAAGGACACTGATACACGTGACGGTCAGGCACTTTTAATTAGCACAGCTTTTTAATTAAAAGCGTCCTCCCCCCCCCCCCCCCCCCCACTCCAGCAGGTGTAAAAATGCCCTTTAAGTGTATGCTTAAATTCAGTGCTGAATAGGAATTGAGTGATTGCAGCTAGCAAGGCAAACTGAATCTCTGATCCCTTCACATCTATAGGAGCCCCAAAATCTCACTGACTTAAGTTGTTTGCTGAATGGAGATGAATTTAAACTTGCATTTAAAATTAAGCAGCTGTTTATGTGCTTAACTGAATGCAACCAGTAAGTAAATTCAATTCCAGATTGCAACCATGGGGCTTCAGACCACTCTGCTGTTATCAGTTCCTAGTGCGTGGTCATTCCTGCAAATAACAACACTCTCCTAAAGACCATGTACCTTGCATATTATTTGGACCTTTCCGGATATTAGAGCAGTACCAGTGGAGTGATAAGAATATTTCCTATTACAGTATTTGTAATGAAACAAATTTAATATAATGAATTCTAGTGCCCTGTGGTGTTTGGGATTGTTGATTGTTTTAGTGAATGTGCATGAATACAAACACACAACATTTCAGGAGTCAAGGAAAAGTCAAAACTCTTTAAAAAAAATAGAAACTACATTTTTCAAACCTCAAAAGCAATTCAATACTTGGACAAATATTCAGGTTAAGTCCTATCTTACCGAAATTGATGTGCTCAGCCCTAAGGATGCCATTTTGTCACCAGTTGCTTTTAAATTTCTACAGCATTAAGCAGCAGAACAACACACATGTTTAAAACATGCATCAACAACAAACAAGAGATTCCCTGCTCCTTACAGATAAAGACCAACTCAGGATCCCAGATCCAAAAAGTCCCCTCAAAATTTTGAGGACCTTCCAATCCAAAATAAGAAGCAATGAGCCAGATCAGAGCCCAGTGATCTTGGAGAAATTTCACTAGGCTGTGAACACTGACTTTAGACCCTGAGCTTTGCACATGCTAGCTGCAGAACTGGAAGCAAGATTGCAGCAGGGCTAATTAGCCTGGGCCCCACACTGTACTAAGACAGTCATACTGCTTCTGGTTCCAACTCTAGCATATGCACAGCTAGTTCAAGGTCTCTGCATAGCATTGCATGGTGCCATGTAAGCATTCCCTAATAGGTTCTGAGGTTTCTGGCCTAGCATCCCATTTGGTAGAGACAAGGAAGGACTCTGCTGTAATTAAAGACAAATGTTTTTGCTTTTCTTTATTGAGGACAATGAACATAGACCAGCCCGTGATGTTCCCTAGATCTCTGGCTCCCAGCCAATGGTGCCTACCGGTTACCATACCATGCAGGCTCTCTCTACATTCTAGTACGGACAAAGGTCTCCCAGAAAGGACTGGTAACTATGCTGCAGTTGCAGCTTTTCAGTTCCTGCTAGTATTGTTTTTTCCCCCAGAGGCCTAGGACAGATTAAAACCTAAAAATGGTCACAATGATATAACCTCGCTCTGTTGTTCAAATCAGTACAACTGTATTTATACCATTGTCAATCCCACTTAACAATAAGAGACTTTTTCCTCTCACATGATCTTGTTTCCATTTCTTTCTCGCACTCTGCTGCAATACAATTGCTCTACTTTTCCAAAGATAAGAAACAGCACAAGTTAGAGTTAAACCAGCCATTCCATTTGACTGCAGCCAATAAGTACAGCTAGTGAGAAGTTCTGATGAAATATTTTACCACTGAAACCCCCTCCCCACAAAAAAAAAACCAGTTAATACATTGAAATTGTTCCTGGAAAGGGTCATTGTCAAATAATCTCTCAATTTAAATGAAAAGGTTAAAAAAAAACAAAATTGCCAAAACACTGTGCTTTGACATTTTTAAGTGAAAAAAAGCAACATTTCCTGCATTAAAAGAACATTTTTGTTTCAATGTTTTTGTTTAAAAAAGTAACAAGAATAATTTTAAAAGGTAGTTGTCACAACCAAATTAAGTAATGCCCATGTCACAAACAAGTAATAACCATTTAAAACAGTTTTTTCTGCACTAGGTTAACTAAGGGTTAACAATAATGATAGTAACCGCTTTTTTCTGTGCATGTCAAAAAGAAATTTATTGCTGCGCCACTAACAGAGAAAAAAACTTTTGCCTTCTTTGCTTTATATAAATCATTATAATTGGTCAAAGAAAACAAGGAGTAACTCTGTGAAAATAACACCCTAGCAAAGACCGCTAGATAATTGGCGATTCTAATTAGATTTATGACGTGGCGAAAAACAATTGGCTATCATACAAACAAAACCCGCTTACATTTTTCGCAAAGTCAAAGACAACTCTGCCCACACCTTGGAGTAAATCTGACAATTTGATCAGTTGTCAGTGTCTTCCCGCCGTGACCTCCCTGGCGTACCCTTGCCCCGCATGCCCGATAAGCCGACCGCCAGCCCGTATATATATATCTGCAGAACGACTGAACGACGATCTCTAAACTGTAACTAACTATCTCTGACCTCCGTCTTACACCACCTTGACGTGAGTAAACAATCTTGCTTTGCAACCGATAAGCGTCCGCCTAATTAATTCCACTCCAAGCGTCACAAGTACCCGCCTGACGGCCTTCTAAGGCCCCAGACCCTTATCTGCCCGGGTGGGAGTCAGGGAGAGCTGCTGGCCGGCTGCCCTGGGTCCCGACAGTAGTCAACATTAAATCAAAGCATTTCAAGCTTATTGGCATATTAAATTTTGCTTCATCTGAACCGTTTTTTCTTCAGTTTGTTGATTAGCAAATACACTCAAGATTTTGGCTTTTCCTCCAAATTTTAAATCTCAAATGTGCTCCTAGGTTGAAAAAATATATATATTTCCCAATGTAGGATTATGAATGATGTCCTTTTCTTTACATTATGAGATAGATAAACAGATTGTTAGCAAAACAACTACCATATGCATGCAAGGAACAAGTCTGATTGCTAGTTAACCTTATTTAGTGTTCTATGCATGTGCATTATTTACCCAACAAAGTATCTTGCATATCAACCTCTGGATGCACATAACTGCCTCTTCCCATACCATTCAGATTAATGGGATCGATAGAATTGACATGATTTCAGAGAATTCTGTGTGTGTCCCACATACAAGGAGTTAAACATATTTCCAGACTGCAATACACTGTGTTTTTCAGGCACCAGAGAATAAGATGCTTTGCAGTACATAACAATTACAGAGATTTGTTCAGTCTGAAAAATGTTATTTACACTTCAGCAGCACTCACTGAACTCAGACAATTTAGCAAAGTCTTTATTGAACTTTCATAGAAAAGTCAGACCAAAACTTCACCCATGAACTTCAGGAAAGCCCAAGAATATGTTCTACCTTCCCTCCCCTCCCCACCCCTCCCCCCAACAAATGTATTTTATTTAAAATTAGTCCCCATGGCTTTGTCTCTGCTGTAAAAGGTGTGGTTTTACACCAAGATTGTTAACCTGGATATAAATCTTAGCTACAGTTTTTACCTGTAGTTAATCTAGGTAAACCATGAAGAGTAGATATAAGGCTGGCCCTGACTAGCTACATCAAAGCAAGAATCTCCTGGGCTTTATTTCCCCTGGGATTTTATATCAAGTGAACTGTCACTGCAGAGAAAACACTCCTTTTTTTTTTTTTTTGCAGCAATGATGCATTATACTTGGGAAGGGCTCCAGAGGTGAGGTTTATCCCCGTACATAGGATATAGCTAAATGCATCATTAAAGCTCCACAAGGATGTTGAGAACTCTGAATTCTGTATATTGGCTCTGCCATTTTTTCATTGGAAATCCTGAAGAGTTTTTACCTTTGTTTTTAACGGTGGTTAATTTTCCCCCTTTATCTCTCCTTACCCCAAAATGGCAATAGGGGGCAGCAATCAGAGAGAGGGACAAAACCAAACAAAACCAAACAATACTTTTCTTCATTTTTTTTTTTTTTACTATTTTCATTGAAAACCTCATAAAAACTCAGAAATTAAATGAAAACAAGACAATTTTTGTCAAATGTTTTGATGGAAAATGTTCAACCAGTTCTAGTACAAATATTGGGATTATTGAACGAAGGAAGCAAGCTCCAGTACTACAGTGAAATGATATTCCTCGAAAAAGCAAGATCAGTGAAAATGCCCCTGGTGACCATTTCTGTGTTTTTCTGTGCCTCTCAGCAGCAGTAGTTCAGGGAGGGCTGGAACATGCAATCACCCATTATATTAGGTCCTGAAGTGACAACATAGTGTCAACCTGTCCCCTGAAAAATACCACTGATATTCTTGCCCCCATACACATGCACCCTGATGCACTCCAGTGAGCACCTGAATCTTCACACGCTCAATTATAGACAACTCACCTGGTCACCCTTTCTCTACAGACTCAGCAGCCTGTGCATTTCAAGGACACAATCATTATATTTTTTGTGACATACAATCTGGAACAAAGCATCAACTTTTTTCAGCAGAGGTACATCCATGAGCAGTGATGGGTTTAATACTCAGTAGGGCATGTTATACCACAATGTGTATGTGTGAGAAAAAGAAACTAGAAAGATGAAACTGCTTCAAACAGCATCTTTATACAATCAGCAGAAATTTAGGATTGGGCTTTATTGGCTAGTTTGTTTGTGAAATTCTGGCAGCCAGCACCCTGTGGAATACTAATAGATATACTATGAGCACAAGTACAGACCCCTTCAGCACAAGCACTTTCTGCTTCACTATAATGTGGGGAAAGGGAAATATGTAGGAAGCAGAGATGATAGGAAGGAATGGAGCACCAGAATGAAAAGCAGATAGAAGTGACAGTAAAGAATTTATGACTTCCTTCAGAGTCCTTTCTGACTCATATGTTCCACAGCTAAAAATAGTGGAAGTTTTGTCTAACTATATATATATATATATATATATATATATATTAAAAGTTGTGTATAACTACCTCCATTTGTTTCATCCCAGGCTGTTGATTTAATGCATTGTGCCTGCACTGATCTACTGGTAGATCTGTGCTTTATGTCAGACAGACAAGGCAGTGATAGAAGTTTGATAACTTTACAGCAGGCCTAAAGGAAAAGCCTTAGAAACATTCCCTCAATAATTTAATTATAAACTCAATTACAGAACAAACTAAAAAGACAAAAACTTCAAACAGAAATGACTTGCTGAAATCAGGAGACTCTTCCTTAATACAATCAATCTCACCCACTCTTCACAAACTTGAGGAAAGAAACAGGTATTACACTTACAGTTTAATAAACTAATTGCTAGGCTACTAAGATGTGGAATTCCAGTGAATTCTCGGTGAGGATGCCTGACAAGCTGCCCCCACAGTTAAATGTGGAAATTGTTCATTTGTGTGCCCCAGCTGATCTCAGTAGCCATCATGGTACGCAGAAAAACAAATGGTTTCCCAGGTGGGACTCAAGACAACAAGGGCTTTACAGGTCAAAGTGAACAGCTTGATTTATAACCAGAAATCAATATAGAGTCAGCATAGGTGAGGACATGAACTGATGAAACATTCGTTATAACTGTTACCGATGCACTCTGGTCCATGTTGTCCTGTATATGCAAGTAACATTGCCTACTGCTGTTCCCTTGATCCCTCATGTAAACAGGATTTGCATCTTAATATGATGCCCCAGTTCTTCCTGCTGTTCTGCAGCCAAAGCTATTCCCTATCAAAACCACTATTAGCTATCTGAATGAAAGGAAGATTGAGAACACTGCACTACAGCGCACAAACATGAAGGAAGACTCCATTCCTCCTGTCTGCTCAGATCCACAAAGGGGTAGTAGTGGTGTCAGGAACAGGCATCAATGTTTCTCACCTCTAACCATCATAGAGGCTATGCTGGAGTTGGAAGAGACCTCTCCGCTCTTCCTGTTAAATTTGTGCTTGAAAAAATTCTTTGATTCATGGGACCAGAGAGAGAATTAATATAAGGGAACGTGGTGAAGAGTGATGAGAAGTCTTTCCTGAATGGGAACAGTCCTGGGTTTTGCTCTTGGCTCCAATCACTTTTGATACCTTTTAATGCAAGTTTCTTAACCAGGCCTTGTGACACACATTGCAACTCAGGACTCCCCTTTCTATATGGATGCCATCAACATCGGGCTGAAGTCAAACCCCCTCTCACGCTTTGGCTGCACAGTGGCACACAGTGGCATGGCATCTGCAGGAGGGACAGCACTATCCACCCAAGCTTTGTGCTGTCCCAGTAGTTCCAGATGTGCTCTGAGCACACATACAGGATTGAACTCATCAGGGGATGAAGAATTAGGAAGAACAGTAATAGAACAGCAGAAGTTTAGGCATCTAAATTTCCTTACTGGGCAAATTTAGATGACCACAGTCTCCCACACAAATTAAAAAATTTAGTCTGGCTTTTAGGAATTACTCACTGGGTCTTTGGCAGCTAACTTTCACCTAAAATGCACTTTAGGCACTTAAGCATATTTTGTTTGTTTTTCTGATTTGGCCTATAGTGACTACATATGACTTACTTGCTAAAATCTACACCACAACCTAAATGCATACTATTTACTGACACATTCTGCTTGCAATTTGCTTCATAATTACAAAAAAGGCATAATTGCAAGGAAAAGGGATAGAAAACATTCGTGGGTGGTCATAAAGACTATTTTCCACTCAACCCCTTTTTACTGTGACCCTTCTCTTCACTTTTGTAATCTGAAATCTTCCCTCATTTTCAGCACAAGTTTATAGTGAACTAATCCATGTATCTATAACTTTTGCTGCTGTGCTCAAGAACCATGTGGAGTTCCCAGATGAGCTGAACAAATACCTTTGAACCAGTGATCAAAGAGCCAGTGCCAATCTCCTGGTAGGACTAAGGGAATCACATAAGTATGAGTGATTCCATAAAGCTGGAGAGTTGGCATTAACTCTCCAGAATTCAGTGAATTTACAGCTTTGGGACAAAGCCATCATGCAGTACAGGAAGCAGCAAGTTTTCCAAATGCAATACAAATAAAGCCCCAGACGTGCTTGTATTTTGGCCTATGCTAATTCAATCCATGTAGCACCAAAATTCAGCCTGAGAAGGAATAGTTTGATTCAGAACAGCACAGCAGCTGCTTTAAAGTCATGCAACCTTACAATATAGTTTGAATCATACAGCAATCTCCATACACAAGCTCCACCTAGTGGCTGTGTAATACCATGAGGGACAGCATTTTCATTTCACTGTGAAGACCATTCACAGACAGAAGTGCCGTCTGTGAACAGAAAGCATCAGTCCTAAAAAGTTCAATGTATTCTTCAGACTCTAAATTTTCACAATAAAGCTCTAGTGAGCTTTCTGTTCTTCCAGGTGTGGGAGGGGAGGCAGAAGCCCCACTCCCAACATGTCCCAGGATCCCACCCGATGAGTCCTAATACTCACCACAGTGACCAGGACGAGCGGCAGCTGCGAGAATACGCCGATGCAGGCTCAGCAGTTCTGCAGCTGCCTGAGCCTGCGGATCGGTGAGCCCTGGGAACAGGGCCTAAAAGCAGTGCAGGCTGCTCAAAAGGCAGCTGGGGAAACACCCAGCTGCTTGGAAGAAGCAGAGAACACCGTCAGGTAGAGACAGGTGGCAGAGCTGGGCACAGGGCAAGAAGCCCCAGCGTCCGCCAGGAAACCCCAGTGAGGAAAACCACATGTCGAGGCTTGGGGAGCCGAAGTTGGCCGGAGGGGCATGGCAGGGAGAAGGAGGTCATCCCCGCCATCGTGAGTGAAGACCAGGCTGCGCTGGAGCATTCAGGTACCCCAGCGGGGAAGGACTGTGAGCGACAACAGGACCGAGAGGGCAGCTGGGTGAAGTCAGAGGAGCAGACAGCGACTGGCCCAGAGCCTGGTGGGGAAGAGGTGACCTCCACCAGGTGGTGGGAGCAGGAGTGATTAACTCCTAGCCTGCTGGTCCCTGAGAAAAGTAACCAGAGAGACAGACGAAGATTAATTTGCCCATCCCAGGGAGGTAAAAGGGTCCTGGGGAGCCAGAGTCCCACTATACTTCATCGGCAGATGCCGAATGTCTTCGCCTTGAACAAAGAAACTTCTAAGTTGTCATTACCCCAGGCGGGGGATGTTTTAGTTATCCAGAGCGATTGACAGCCAAACATACCCAACCCTGTCTGGGTGGGCCTCATGGGTGAGAAGTGATCATCCCGGGAAGATTACAGGGAGCAGAGCCCTCCCACGCTGTGGATGTGGTAAGGGTGGGGTAAAGGGAAGGTTTGGAGCCCCACAAAGAAAGACCAGGGCCACAGCCTCTCTGGGACCACTGACAGGGAGCTGCCTCCCCATCTATCAACATCAAAGTCGTGGCAGGAAAGTAGGGGCAGTGCTCAGAACCATCTAGATGGCCCCAGGGTGCAGTCTCACCCTGACGTCGCTGGGAAGGAAGGCGCCAACCAGAAAGGGGCCGAAGCCTTACAACACCTACCAGCGACACCAGGTATGCAAAAAGGACCCTAAATCAATGCATTACTGTCTTTTTGATTCAGCCACTGGTCAGACCTGCGGTAATGTGATCTTCCCCTGCCATTGTGTCACCCAAGTGTGGACCCCAAAGTCCTCAGTAGCTGTAAGTATGGCCACTTACATGATCTTTAACATGTTTCAGATTCAAACACCAATACCCTTCCCTTTCCTAGCTTGAGACATTGAAATTTAATTATTAGGGACAGCTGGATCTGGTTTAGGGTCAGACTTGGAGGGCTCAAGAAAAAAAACTTCATACAGTGACAAGCTGCCCAGCACTGGACAAGCGTACTCAAGTCAAACATTTCCATAATTCCTAGGGTTTTTCAATCTTAAATACAGCAGGCTTTGTCAGGATCTACTACCATATAGACATGCCCCATCCCCCCCATGCAGTCACCTGAAGTGAGCCAACAAGGAATTTCCAACCCGAGTACCCAAAAATTTGGGAGAACTGAGGCCCCATCTAGACATACAGGTAACGGCATGATTGTATCTAATGTGTGATCCATAGGGGTGTGTGAAATGGGCCATATTCAATTTAAATTCAGCCCGAATCGGGGACAGTGATTTGATTCATTGATTCAGATCATTGTACCTGATTCGATTTGGCCAAATACAGATCTGAAGATTCAATGCTGATTGAATCACACTTTGAGGTACCAGGCACAGCTCATGAACACTGTGATGCTGGGGCAGATGGAGTGTCCCACAGGAGCGTGGTGGGGGTCCACATGTGCTCAGCGGTGAACCTGGAAGTGGACTGGAAGTACTTCTGGTCTACTTCCGGGTCCACCGCTGAGCACACGGGGGTCGACCCCCCCATTGGTGATCAGCCACAGGGGGACCCCAGGTTTGCCCCCCAGACCCAGGAGGCACCAGCCCCAGTGCAATCCCTGGCAAACCCAGAAGTAGACTGGAAGTGCTTCTGGTCCACTTCTGGGTCTGCTGCCAAGCACGCAGGGGATCCCCCCATGTTCCTGTGGGATGCTCCATCCACCCCAGGATCTCAGCATTCACGAGCTGCCTACTACCTTGAGGTATGTAGAAAAAACATTTAAAGCTGTGTCTATGTCTGAATCATCAAATCTTTCCGAATCTCTCTGAATTGATTTGAAGGGTTCTGATTCAATTCAGAGAGATTAAAGGGTCTCCTAATTCCATTCAGATTCAGAGATTAGGCCACTGAATCAACCCAAATCTCTGCTGAATTGAATCGGGGACTGAAGCTTCGCACAGCCCTAGTGATCCACACAATTGTACTTCCTGCCATGCCGCAAATGTACGGTAGGAAGCCTGATTGCAGGATCACATAGAAGATCCAATTGTGCCTTACTGCCAGTGTAAGGGGAACCTGATCCTGGGATCCCCCTGCATCGCCAAGTAGGGTCCCACAGCTGGGAGCCCCCTTTGTTGATGGGGCTCCCAGCCACAGGGACCACATGCAGGTAGGACAGTCCCACACATGATGGGGCTCTCAGTCCTAGCTACACTGGACTTTCAGACCCTTCATCCATGGGGTGTTGCTGCAGTCTCTCAACAGCAAGGGCGCATGGAGCACCCCACAGCCAGGAGATTGCAGCAGCTGTCATCTCTCAGCCACTGCCTGGAATGCACCCACACTCTTTCAGCTGGGAGACCATAGGATTACCTACACATGCAAATTAAAGATGGATAGAAACCAGCTATAAGGTTAATACACATTTTCAAGCAATAATTTTATAGCTGGTTGGACATTTTTAAGGTGTCATAGTTAATTTGCTCATGTATCCTGTCTAAATATATTGTGCAGTTAACAAGGTAATTGTGCAATAAATATATCCACTAGGTGTTGTGCTTTCAGCAGTCCATAGCAATTTTTTTATGTTAAGTGTGTGTGTGTGTGTGTGTGTGTGTGTGTGTGTGTGTGTGTGTGTGCGTGCTGGGGACAGAATTAATATTTTCTGTAAGGAATGAAATGCAAGGCCTCACAGATAATTTGTTATTTTGTTTTCGCTGCAGATTTCAGATGGGCATATCTAGCCATTGAAAAAAGTCAAATATTCATCAAATTTCCTTTTCATCTTCATTTTTCATGCTGTAAGCTATAATTTTCCCCAGCACATTTTCCTCAGGGACTGACTGTTTTAACTTAAATTTTTATGCCCCATTTCAACTCCATTTTGCTGTGCGAATGGGACAGTATATTGGGGCAAAATTGAAGGACTTTTGCCATTATTATTCATTTATTTAAAGACTATTTTTACTTATACCTGGAAAGAAGACACTTTGATGTCTGGAGTTGTGGCCTTGCAGACCTGTTTGTTAGAAAAACTTTTCTTTTAGGGTTGTTTTTTTTTTATTATTATTATTCCATTTTGTTTGTTTGGCTTATTTCAACAGCAATCATTAAAAAAAAAAAGGACAAAGATTTCTCTAGTTAAAGGCAGGCCTGGACTATGTATTCAAAAAGCTCAGCTGAATGAGCAGATGGTCTCTATTTCTCATACACTGTATATTAGGGTACTAGGGTCTACTACAGCTACCAGCAATTGAACTCACTCCCCTGGCTGAGATATAGGCTTCCAATTCAAACTCCATTAATGCAGCGAGTTTGGTCACTTATAAGAAGTCAGGAACCAAAGGCTGCTTGTGCTCTAGTGGACTTCAGTCAATTTAAGAGGAACTTCTCTGGATGGGGGAAGTATATATAAGCTACATTGACAGAACACGGATCTTTGGCCTTTTCCTATCCTACAACAACTACTACCTGTTAGAATTTTGCCTCTCACTCACCCTATGCTTTTGTAGCTGAAAATATGGAGTTCAAATCCAGTGGTTGGCCTGAACAAGGATCACTATATATAGTTCTGGGTTTCCAAAGGGATGAAGTCAGCTTTGCATACTATGAGGATACAGTGGAGATGTTCAGGGAGACCCATGCACAAGATGCTTTCCAAATTGAGGAAGGCTGTGGAGCAAGTGTAACTTCTTTAAGGTAGCAAATATATGGAGTTCTATTTTTGTCCAACACCTACACCACAACAGGAGCTTGACTGGTCTTCAAGTATCTAACACCAATATGGCAGGTAATATTCTTGGGCTATGTATAAACCACAAGCTTGTCAGGCCCGGCTGTGGTATCTTCAGCCACCCTGTGTAATTCTATGTGCATTTGCTACCATTCAGACCAGAAGCAGCATGGCAATGAATGTGCATGGCCCGGAGAGCAGATTGATTTGCAGATCTGAGAGTCCATGCTAATTAATTTTTCCACCTGTGGTGTCACACAAACATAAGTACTACACTGCTGCCTGTGTAGGACCTGGCACACAGAGCTACATGACAGGTTTCTGAGTGCTGCCGCTGTGAACAGTAAGTTTGCAGTCCAAACGTGGAATTGTTCCCTGGAAAGCCAGAGGAGGACTGGGTCAGTGACAAGTTTACATCTTCTAAGCCAGTCCCAATTAGTTCTTTTCACCCATAGGAATGTAACAGACCAAGTCACATATATAGTTAGGCCACCAGAAGAGGGCCAGAAACAGGGGCAGAGCCCAAAGACAAGCTTGATGTGGGGCCTGTAAACAGATACCAAGTTACCAGATCCAGGGGAAATCCCAGGGCAAGGTCCAAATCACAGCCAAGTCTAAGTTCAAGAGTCAATGGCTAAATTGCCGGATCCAAGGGAAAAATCCAAAACCAGAATCCATGAACAGTGTCAAGATCACAGAGGCTTACCAGAATAGACTGTCAGCAGGAACTGCTGGCAGTCCAGAAATCTGCTGCCACAGCTGAAACTAAATGGAGACATTGCTCTCCCAGCACCCATTCAAGAGGCCCAGGCAGTGGCCAGGTGGAGTCATTAGTTGGGGTAGGCATGCCAGTCAAAGCCTCAGGCAGGTGTGGCTCACTAGGCAATTATCCCAGGCTAGGCTGCCTATTAGGGCCCCTGACTATTTATATCACCCAATTATCGTGGGCCCTGAGGCCGCGCTGCTACCTAATAGCCCCTATTGTATGGGGCTAATGGATGGATGACACAACAAAACACTTGGGACAACTAATAAAAAAAAACAGGATAGGAGTGTTGTGTGGGTCAAAAGGTCAAAATGTGAAAATAAATGTGCCTGAGGGGGACACCGAGCAGAGCCCCCTGGGCCACACCCACCGGTCTTCAAAGGCTTCTAAGGAGCCAGTGGATGCTGCCCACTGAACCTCTGGCCAGAAATATACAAAGACAAATGAGAGGAAAGCGTCCCCATAGTCTCTGGGCACCTTCTCAGCCAAAGCCTCCTTCCTGGTCAAGTACAGGGCCCACTTGGCCAGGGCCAGGAGGAGGTTGACCTGGAGGTCCTGAGACTTGGTGAGGCCATGGATGGGGTGACCAAAAACAAAAAAGGTGGGGTGTGGGGGGTGAAAGTCAACCAGAACCTCAAGAGGAGGTTCTGGAAGTGGAGGTGCAGCAGGAGGTGCAGCAGGATGCAGCCTGGCACACTCGAGGGTCATGTGCACCAGGATCTCCCTCTGCCCACAGAAGGGGCAGGAGACTGGAGTGTCCATGAAGCTTGCCACATACACACCCATGTTGCCCTGTGGGGTCAAGCCAACTCTCAAAATTAGACAAAAATCAGATGTCAATACCCACACACCCAATACACATACATGGATCACTAATTTGTATATCACGCACATGATGAGATATATAGATAAAGATATAGATATAGATATATAGTCTCCAGTTCACACACATACCACCCACCTACACATACACACAGATGAGTTCGTAACTTGGGTGGTGCGGTGTGTGTATGTGTGCTTGGGGTACTTGGGATACCTAAGGTGCTTGGTGACTATGGGAGGGGGGAGTCAAGGGTCAAAGATTTCCAGAAGGAGGGGAAGGGGGGAAGATGTATGGGGGTGAAGATGGGAGAGGGAAGAAAAATGAGAGAGTGAAAGTTGCCAGGGATAGAATTAGAACTGGCAGAGTAGAGAGGAGCTAGGGCTGAGAAACTGGGGCTCTAGACAGAGCCAGGTAGCAGAGAGAGGTGGTGAGAGGCAGCGAGGGGAAAGCTGGGGAACAGAATAAGGGAAAGCTGGAGGTAAGGAGGGAACTTAGAGATGGTGGCAAGTGGGAATGGGAGTTAGAACAAATCTGAGGCAGGGCCAGGACGGAGCTCAAAAGTAGGAACAGAGTAAGAGCAGGACAGACAGGGCCAGGAGGCGGCAGGAGGGGAGCAGAAAGGGGTGGAAAGTGGCAAGAATGGGGCAGAAGGCAGAAGACAGGTGGTGAATGGAATAAGTGCAGGGCAGATGGGGCCAGGAGGTGGCAGGAGGGGAGCAGAAAGGGGCAGAAAGGAGGCTGAAAGCAGTGAGAGCAGGGCAGAAGGAAGCAGAAAGGCGGTGAACAGAGTAAGAGCAGGGAAGAAAGAAGGCTGCGAGACAGCAAACAGAGGTGAGATGTAGTTGAGAGGAGCCCCCCTGAAGAGAGGGTTGGAGCCAAGAGGGACTGGAATTAAGATGGGGATGGGGACGGCTGCAGTAAAACACAACCCAACTTGGGGTTCCAAATAAAAGAGGGTTTATGGAACGGAAAAAGATGGTGACACAATATATAGGCTACTGAGTTTATTGGTTCCTTTGCACCCACTCACATACACACACCCACACCCACACACCCACACACCCCCCCACATACACACAATGGCAAGAGGGGTCAAAGAGGCTAAGTAGAGGGGCTCAAGTCCGGGAGGAAAGAGACAGGGTCCAAGTTTGAGGAGGAAAGGTACAGGTAATATCTACCTATCCCAGGCTGAGAGTTGATCCTCAATGGCCAGTCAGGGTCTCCTTCAGCAAGATGTTGTCCAGAGGGGGTCACTGGCAGGGCCTCTGTGGTAGATAGGTGGTGTGATGTGGAGCTGGTCTGATCCAGATGGAAATGGTGTTCCCACTGGATCTGTCTTCACTACTCCTCTTTATAGGGACAGACCTTCTTTGACCCTAGTGGCAGGGGCATGCCCAGGCAAGGGTCAGCCCTGGTGTACTGAGCACGTGCACTCCAGGCGAGAACGTGCAGTTTCAGGTGTCTGTGTTGCAACAGTGGGTTGGCTGTTTCTGCAGAAGTCTTTGTTTTCCAAATCTTGAGCCAGGGAGGGTCAATGCAGGGTGATGGCTGGGTCGTCAAGTTAATGGTTCGGTCATTCAGGGGGAACTATTTTTAGACCTACTGCCATTGTCTGTCAATCACCTACTCACTCAAGGAACCAGTTTACATGGGAGGGGGGTCATGAGTCACACAGTTACAACAGAGTTACAATAAGGTATGCCAGGGCAGGGGACACAACATGGGGACTTGACATGACTTAACATGACTTATGCTAATTTACACATGTAATTCTAAATCATATAGTATCAATTTAAAAAAAAAAAGTAAAAATCAGTAAAACAGTAATCACACAATATAAAACAGTAAAAATCAATATAAACATAATAATTATACAATATAACACAGTGGATATCCATATCAAAATAGCAGGACACTTATTTGCAAAGAAGGAGAGGGGGGAAAAAACTTGCTACCAAAATAAAATGCTAAAGCTTATCCTATGTCTTAGCTTACTCATAATTATCTATAGGGAATAGAGAGGGAAAGAAAAAGTCAGAAATAGTTGGGAAAGGGAAAGCATTTCTATATATATTTTTAAAAGAAGAAAACTGGGGGTTGTGTTACATCCGTGGTGACAGCTCCTTGGAGGAGCTGCTAGCTGAGGTCCCCAGTGGCTCATGGGATGAGGGTGGAGTACAGACTCAGCCCCAGCCACGCCCTCACCTCACCAAGCACTTGGTGTCTGGGTGGGACTATTGGGGCCCCTGAGAGCAAGTGACTCTGAATGCCAGAGGAGCAATGCAGTGTAGTTTAAATACAAAGTCAGGGCTTTTATTTGCACTGTTCCACTGAGGTTCCACCATGAACAGAGACATTTGCTCCATCCCTCGAAAATAATGAAGGTGTCTGGGCCACAACTCCCCATCAAATTAAAATGATTTGATGCTCCTCAGACCCAGCACTCAGGCTGTGTCTGGGACTGGATCCATAAGTGATGGTGGCATGGTTGCATCCCCTCTTTGGCTGTGTGATGCATGTGCAGTGAGCTCTCAGAGCTCACCAGCGTATCAACACAGCTCCTACTGGGAGCTCTGCATATGCTGTGAGTTCTATGACCAGGAGTCTCTACATTCATGTATCTTTGAAGTCTGTTGCTGTTTACTCTTCACCTCCCTTGCCCCTCCTCCCCCCCAGCTGTATTGAACCTAATAGGTTGAAATGAAGATATCTGATATCAGGTGCTAGGACAAAACAAAGGAAGAGAAAGGAGGGAAAAAAAAATAAAATACAGCTTTACCTACTAACACAGTTCTTATTGAACGTTGTCTCATGTGTGCTTTGCTCCTACATGCAGTACAGTGCTTGACTTTACACACAGCCCTATAGTATTCAACTGGACTGCTCATTATTGTTGCCTGGAATTTTTCTTTTCCAGAAAAAAATTAAACTTTAAAAATTCAAAAACTGAAACAAATCTCCTGGAAACTGCTACAAATAAAAAAGACCCCCTCTCCCTCAACAAAATCTGTTTGTGGATTTATTATTTTATAGTGAGAAATCGTTCAAGGAAAAAAACATTCTGAGGAAAAAAATCAGGGGAAAAACAGAAAAAATTTTCATTAAAAAGATTTCTGTGGATTTTTTTTACCTATCTTATTTGTCACTTGCATAACTTTAAGCATTACCAGGTGTGCTATTGGAACCATGGTTCAAGTGGTTTTCCATTTTCCTCTAAAAACACTAGAGAGATAGAAGATCAAATCTCCCTTCCAATAGATCAGGGATGGGCAAAATATGGCCCACAGGCTGAATCTAATCCACCAAGCACTTTCATCTGGCCCATTGAGCCCACCAGCAAATTGTGCCTTGTCTAGCCCTTCTGCTCTCAGGGGAGGGAGCAAGGTGCCCTGCTTGTGCCTTGCTCCCACTCTTGTGGGCAGAAGGGGCTGGCCTGGCCAGCACACAGCTTCCAGGTGGGACTGCTGCTGCTGCTGCTGCTGCCTGCAGCCCCTGGGGACCTGCTCCACTTCCCTGGTCTCTTGCTGACTCCTAGCAACAGGTAGAGAAGTGGCAGGGGCCGGCTGCAACTGGACAGGAGCACAGAGCGTGGGGCTGGGCCTAGCAGTAGCACAAAGCCCATGAAGCAGCAATAGTACAGAGCTCGGGTGGGCAATGTGTTGGTGCAAGGGAGGGCGGGGGGTGGGGATCCCCCATACACTCCCCCCATGGTGTGCAGCCTGGCAGGCAGTGGCAGCAGCAGCAGGGAAGGGCACTCGATGCACAGGCATCTGGTGGGGCACAGCTCTGTCCAGCACTACACATCATGGGAACATGCACAGCCCTTGCTGGGCAGTCTGTATCACTGGCACTCCCCACGCACATGTGCAGCCCCTGCACTCACCCGGCATGGGAGAGAAGCCCCAAGCCCCTCTCCTACCAGTGCTGCGCAACACGGAAGGGAAGCCCCAGGTGCCTTCCCCTGGGGAGTGGAGAAGACATCCTTCTCCAGCACCTGTGGCTGCCATCTCATGCCTGGCAAGTGAAAGGGCTGCACATACATGCAGGGAATGCTGGTGAAACAGACTGTCCAGCAGAAGCTGTGCCCCTCACCATGATATGAAGCACTGGTCAGAACTGCACCCTGCCAAGCAACTGTGCCAGGCATGAGCTTTCTGAGCACCCTCACCTGCTACTGCATGATGGGGAGTCTGTGGGGGGTCCCCACACCCCCCTTCCTCCCTCATACCCCACAAACTCCACACACCCACACCCTGGCCCCACAACCCCCACATATACACAACCCCCCAACATACCCTATGCCCCCCTACACACACAGCCTCACTACCTCACAACCCCCCATACACACATACCCTACCATACACACACCCCCACACACTCCATCGTACACTCACACCCCACCATACACACACACACACCCTACAATATACAAGACTAAGAATTTATTTTTTAGTTAATATGCAATCCACTCTCTAAATAGTATGCAAATACAAATCATGGCAACAATATTTTTGTAATAAAATTAAAATACATTAAAGTAGGTGTTTGACTTTTAGTTATGATTTGGTTTTCATCTGACTCTAAGATGGCAACTCCTCCCTCCCAAAAGGAGTATTTCTGGGGGCAAGGGCAGGGACTTCTGGTGGCAAAGGTCAGGGGCTAAGGGTGAGATTTCCAGTCCCAAGATGGCAACCAGGGGGCAGGACAACTGTCAAGGGGTGGGGCTACCCATGCGGTCCTTGACAGCTCACCAAAACTCGGTAAGCAGAACTCCAGCCAAAATAATTGCCCTCCCCTGCAATAGATCATAAGAAGAGCTGTTAACATTTATACTCTTCAAAAATCTCCCAGCTCTGAATATATTTAGACTCTGTCCTACGTCCCTCCACTATGAATGTAGGAAATACTTGTACATTATTATTCCAAAATGTTTGAAAATTGAATCAATTCACATGTCATGAACTCAAACACAGTACCATTTCAATTTGTGACATTTTAACATAAAGTTAAGTCCACCTTAAAAATTATTTTTAATGAAAAAGGTGATCTGCTGCCAATTCATTTGGGGGGGGGGGGGGGCGCGTCTGTGAAATTTTAGGATCATAAGCATAAGTAAGAATTTTTTTTAAATACTTGGAAATATTTTCTCCTGTTTGACACATTCCTGCATCCATTAGGTTGTGTATCCAAGGAGCTGGAAGGACATTTTTCTGGATTTCCCCTCCCTTTGTTGAAGTCCCTGGCATTGTGGTTTGTAGCTATTTCCCCCATTCATCAAAGAGAATAAAGCAGTTAAGTAAGAGACCCTGGGTGAAATCCCATCCCCCCCATGGGAGTTTTGCCACTGTCTTCACTGGAGTCAGAATTTTCCTTTCCATTCATATTATTTTATTTTAGGACACCTTACATAAAGCAGCCATGTACTCACTGCTCTCCCCTTGATATTTGCATACTGTGCAAAGCTGTTAAAAGCCAAACAATGAAAGGCAAACTTTTTCAAATGGATTCCATTTTTGCATTGGATTGAATACTTTGTAAAATTATAATGAACTCACTATGCCTGTGACCTCCTGACTTGCAGGCGAGTGCCTGGAAACATGGTTTTATGATCTGATTCTTCTTTAGACGTCTCTTCTATACTTTCTAATAGTGCTAGAGCCAATCTTCCTTAAATATTTAAAAACCAAATTTTAAAAGCTGCTTCAACCTCTCTCCACCCTATGAAATCCCTTTGAAAGTAAGAATAGAGCATGTTGCACAGCTTATGTACCAGCTGCTCCAGTTAAGGGGGCAAGGGAGAAGACTGTAGCATTTACATTATCCTCTGTCTCTTTGGATTTTGCTGGTGATGCCATTATCCTATCTTTGTCTCTCATATCTATCATTCTGAAAATGACAGCCCTTCCATGCCCCTGCTTTTGGTGCTTTCAAGGGGAATTTTCAAGAGATGCAGCTCAATTACATTTCAGCTGTCTACCCCATTTTGTTGAGGTTGCATGGCTTTCAGGCCTTGGTCCCATACTAGAAAACTGCCCTGCAAAGGAAAATAGGGATGCCTTCAGAACCAATATATCTATCAGTGGTGCAAGGCTGACAAAGCATGCCCTACTGCACTGGATGCCAACCTTTTTGGCAATTGCGCCATAAATTAGTCCCATACCCTCCTTGAGGGACATGTTGATTCTCTGCCCAATCTGCTGCTCTGCCTTCTGCTCCCTGCCCAATCTACTGCTCTACTTCCTGCCCTGTCTGCCACTGTGCTGCCTGTACCCTCCCTAAGCTGCTGCATGCCTCACACAGACTTCCTGCGCTACCTGTGGCACCCATGCCGCAGGCTGGCCACACTTGCCCTACTGTTTCTAGAGGGATCCACTCTGCCATTCTTTCTCATATTGATAAGTGCTAACTTTCATGAACTGTACTTTCAGATTCAGAGAGACAAACTTGCAGGAGTAACTTATCACTTAAAAAAAATTAAGGCTTACCTACGTGTGACCAGAGCCAAGTGACTGGAGTTGGAGTAGCTAATGCATCCAGACCAACAAGATTCTTTAGCTTGTGTTAAACAGGAAGTCAGACCATCACAGTGGTCCTGCTGGCCTGCACATCTATGAATCTTTAAAACCAGTCCTTCTTTGAACACTACTTCCAAATAGTTTCTAAGTCAGCTTATTTTTTTTAAACCTACTACTGCTTCTGGAACAACTGCTGCAAGGCCAAGTAAATCCTGATCATCTACAGCTTCTAGACTACCTAGAATTGCTTGAACCATACTTCAAAACCTACCTTATATCAAAGCAGTAGGGACCTCCCCAGAATAACCTGGTCCACCCTGTCAGAACAAGTAAGGGTATCCAGGTGTTACCAAAAACTGTACACGGAATATGTTATTTTTGATGGAGGGCACCAAAGAAGTAGCTAGATTAGCAGTACCACCTCTACATGCTGGAAGACTCCTGTTTGCTATCTGCACTTCTGATTTTTTTCAGGATATTTATTTATTACCTTCACGCAGCTTATTTCATGAGTTGTGTGGTGGCCTCTAGTGGCACCTATATGCGCAGGAAACAATCAACTTCCTTGGTTGCTCTATTTATCAGCTGCATTGTAAAAAAAACACATTGGGGAAGGGAGGTGGAACAAAGGAGCCAACTTTTGACATGACATTAAAAAAAACAGAAAATAAATGATGTACTTCTCCCTCATTTATCCAACAATGGTCTTCAATCCTTAGTATTAGCAGGGAAGTTTTAAAAAAGACACAAGTATAGATAGCAGCATAATTCAATATTTTTTAAGTACTGGTTTTCTATAAATATAGAAAATCATAAATGGCCACTAGAACTATTAATTAAAATAGGAAAGTAGATAAATAATGAATGGCAAAGTCATGTATTCATTAAGATTCTACAAATGAAAAATATCTCTCCTGGTTATTCCTTTGATGAATCCAGCCCAAATATTCTTGAACTGCAATATAAAAAATTCAGTGTGTTCATATTTCATTCTATATCAGCCATTCTCAGATCACCAAGCCCCCGAATCAAGAGCTGTTGTGTTATAATCCCAAGATTTGACACTAACTCTTCTCTTCAACCTTGGACATGTCACTAATTTGTCAAGGTCTCAAATGGGGATCTTCATATCGACCTTGCTTCACAGAGTTGTTGTGTAATTGAATAAACTAAGTCCAAAAATCCTGCCTGAGCTGATGCAGAGAAAGGGATAACAGCTGCTATCTGTTGCATGTTCTAAGCAGGGATGAATTAAAGGCAGGATCCAGAAATCGGGGAGTGGGATCCACAATGTTTGGACCAAAGGAAATCCATGAAGTGGGAGTGCTGCCAGATTGTTCGTCTCTGCTGTGGGGACTGTAGCTGACACAAACAAGCAGGGAGACCACATTACTGGGAGCCCTTCTAATTGCTGGAGATCCATGATATGGATTGGCTCTAAGTGCAATTTTAGACTTGATCCTGTATTTGAAAGCATGTGGGTGTCCTCCTGCACCCAAGCAAAGCCCTCTTTGCTTGGTGAGGCTCTCTGTTTATTGATAGCATGGTAAGTATCAAAATTGATCTACTTTGTGCTATCCTGCCAGGTAAGCCTGTTTTCTGACTGCGAACCACGTATTTTATGGAAGGCACATTAGTCAGGTTTCTACAGCTTGGTTTATTCAGCCTGTGCTTAGACTACCGACTAGATTTACAATCAACCCCAGTAACTACAGTTTTGTGACATGGACATCCGCAGAACCTGCTAGGAGCTGGACTGAGATTGCAAGCTTTTATCTTGACAGAGGCCACAGAGGGTAACCATTTTGAATCAAGATTGTTCTCAACAGGGTTTGGACTTCTGATCTTAAAGGATAAAGCTCCATATTGCTAATAGCCTAGTCCCCCAAAGCTTCCTCTCATGAATAATATTACTAAGTAAGGGCTTAAGGCAGTCCTCCATTAATTTTAATTATATACAGTATAGAATAGATTTCAGATAGAGAGAACTGGACCATTTTTTCCTATATTAAATAAAAATATTTAATATAAATCTGGGCACATAGTAGCCTTAATTTACAGGTTAATAATATGCTACTTACAGAGAATATGCTGTATTATTCTGTACAAACAGTGACTTAGGGGTTCAAAATGCATAAGTGATTTAGAAACCTAAGCACCTAAGCCAATTTAAAAAAAATGAGATTTAAGTTCCTAAATCTCAATTAAAGTCAACAGAACTTCAGGTCCCAAGATATTTTTTGCACTTTCATAAAAAAATTCACAGCTAGGTCTGTAATATTGGCAGGTATGGATACATAACAACATATTTCTAGTGCCCCAGCAATAATTCTAATCGGACAAGGTGGCAAAACAGATTATCACCTCCCTAGGAGAGTTTAAATTAAACTATGAAGGAAGGAAGCAGATAGCAAAGCATGGGAGTGAACAGTAAAATAGTGCCAATTTCTCCTGCCATGTCCAGTGGATTTCCCAATCCGATGATTCCTTTTACTCTTACAGAAAAGGTTTTCACTAAATATTAGAATTAGGCTCCTGAAGTGTACCAGCAGTTGTTAATAAAAGACATGCTTTCCCCTGGGGTTTGTCAGCTCAACACTTCAAAGCTCATTTTACAAGCAGGCCAATGCTGTATTTTAAATGGGGAATGTTAACATGAGTTTTTTAGTCAGTAGAATAAATGTATTGGGATTTTTTATATCCCAAATTTAAAAAAAAATCCTAAAATGTGTTTGACATCTTAACTCATCTGAATGGCTGGCCAGACCATACTGTATATTGCAACATTATATAGTCCTCTCTCAGGGCTGGGTGGTGAATAGGAGACCACTCCAGCCTCCGTCTGCATACATGTCCGGGATCCCATGAGGTTCAACATCACTAATCTTCATTGCCAGCTTGGAGAGAGTCTTTGTCTGGTCATCCCTGGATAAATACATGAACATGTACATGGTACACCATTAGATTGACACACAACCAGTACATCAGAGAGCTCCCAGGATACACTTCATTCAAGCAGACAACAACTTATCATTCGCTGGCAGCAAGGGGTAGGAAGCACTCTTTAAGGAATGAGAATCCAATTGATAAACAGACACTGAAAGAAAATGTGTCTATATGTTATATAGGACAAATAAGAAAATATTCTACTTTGGAGTCTTGGAACTCTAAAAATGTACTTTTATTCTGTAATTTCAAAACCAGAAAACAAGGCCAGCCACCAAAGAGATCAAGAGAGAGAGTATCAATAATTTATATGTCCAAAGGAATATTGGCTTTTAGTTAGTTGTTTCTTTTTTGTTGTTTTGTTTTTCTCCTGTCTCCCTGCCCCTCCCTCAACTAAGGTTGACATTGACATGGGCTGTATAGGAAATAATTAATGGAGCTGGAGGCTACAGCCAGGAAAGTGGAAAGGTTGATGGACAAGGGCTGATGATTTCCTTTTATACTTCTAATTATATATGTTTAGGTTATCCTGGAGGAACCCTCAGCCCCTTCCACTCCCTACTATTCTCTCTATTTCTCAGCTGAGTAAAAGGGAAAACTCAACCTTACATTCTAACAGACATATACTCTGACACACAAAGACCTCCTCGTTTTTTTCAGTACTGCCTCAGTGCATCTCAGACTTATTTCAGAAAGGTTAGAAGTGAGTGCAATGCTCCTGTTTGTTTAATGATGGTCCTCTCTGAATGTGACTAATAAGTAATCCCACACAAACACCTTCACCTGGTATGCAACATAGACTCCGTATCTCTGCACTGTGATACTCATTTAAACCTACATTACTCCTGCAATATTCCTCATACAAGTGCTGCTTACTCCCTGTGTTCAAAGGAAATGGTATCTCTGTGGGCACTGACTATAATAAGGCAGCTCCAGCACAAATCTACTTAATATTGCTTGTTTGCCGGGATGCCAGCTAGCAGGGTACTGGAGGCTGTTGCTGAATGAAGCCATGTGTAATGAGGGAGGGTGGTCTAGAGTGGAACTGGGAAGCCATGGGATCAGTTTCTAGTTTTACTAGAGGTGCTTTGTGTTACCCAGAGGAAGTATTTTAAAGTCTAATCCAATTTCATCTTTAAGCTCCTAAGTGTAGCCACATAATTACAATTTTTGGCACATTATGAAGATTTTAGATCCTGGTTCCATCGGCAATGGAAAAGGCTCATCCAAGTGAATGTGTAACTGCCTCAAGAAAATGGAGAAGTGAAGCCTGTGAAAAAATCCCCCTCTCTCTGCCCCTTACTTGGGTCATTCCAGGTGACCCACCCTCCCCCCTTCCTATCTTTTTGGTTCAGGCTGGTCAACCATAAAGTCCTGAGGGCAGGGGGGAACACTCTCTTCCTCTAGCGGGCATCTGAAAAAGCCACAAGCAAAGTGCCTCCAGGCTGCCGCTTGGATGATTCTCTGTAAGTAAAGACTTGGAAATTAGCCAGGAGTTAGGATTTATGTCTAGGCCAGATATGTTCAAAAGGATTATTATGTCCAAGACTGTTTGAGACTCTGACTGATTATGTTTGCTTAAAGTGTATTCTGACTTTCTTGTTTTACCGCCCTTCCCTGATTCATACAGGTATCTGGTTACAGTGTAGCTTGTTGTGTTACTGTTGAAGGGGGAGAGGCAAACCTTTTATGCCCCAACTTGGCCAGGGGAGCTTGTCTATTTATGTAACCTCAAGTAGGACTGAGGGAACATAATCTGGGAATGCTTTGTGATGTAAGAGGCACCCAGAAATATTACTTTGGGCAAAGCACCCCCAAAGCTTGTAGGGTCTGTGTGCCCCAGGCTGCACAGAGCCCTACCAGAGACCAGTGCCTGGGTGGTAGCGGTATTACCCCAGGCTTATGGGTGTTCTCTAGGAGGCGGGACAACTGCCTGTAGGCACCCCATGGGAGACATTCAAACTGAGGTTTTTGGGCCTGGCACAATGAGACAGGTGGCACTGCATAGTAGCGCTCCTTCCTGTGCTACCACAAAGCCCTCCCACCTTTTATCCTAGTAGCCTTGAGGTCGAGTACATGTCCAGGTTGTGAGGCCCCCGGGTTCTAGGTTTACTTCAAGCAAAGAGGGGTTTGAACAAGCATCTCTGACTCCTACCAAAGTTCTATAATCACCCAAACATAGCTGAAGCATTGCCCAAAGGACCCACCAGCCCTCGTCTTGAATATGGACTACTAGCACACAAAAGGGAAAGATATGTGGAGACAGAAGGAGTATGGTTCAGTGGTACCTTGGAAGGGAGGTGGGGCTGGGTTTTGGGTTCTGACACTACTCCAAGGACTTGCTTTTCTGACCCTTAGGTTCATTGGATAACATGGATAAGCAGCACTGGGATTGTTTCCTGTCAGTAGGCTACAATTTTAAGCTACTTTCCTACAGTCTATTTATATATGGATATGAGGCTGCAGAAGGCTGGGTGGAAAGGAGCTGTGAATGTGTCTCAAGCAAAGAACAAGTCCTGGGATGGTGGGAAGAAGAATCATTAGAAGTAAAAATTAATTATTTAACTACTTGAATAATTTTTATATATATTTTAAATCTATATTCCTTATAATTGAGGTATAACTTTATACCTTTTTGTGTTTGGTAGAAATAACACAAAAAAGATCAATTTATCATTATCTCTAAATGTCTTGAATGTAGGAGAATTTTCAAAAAGAACACACTTCCCAAATAAGAAATGAACCTTGCTTTTGGAAGGCAAAATGTAGGGGAAAAAAAGCTTTTTTTCTCCAAGTCATGGCCTACAGCTGGCTTTTTTGGCAAAAACTTCTCAATTTGAGAGCAACTACAAAATGGTCAACACTGGATTTCATCTCTCCTCTTACTGCCTGAGAGAGAAGCTGGCAGCCATCTTGTAGCACTGCCTCTCCATGCTCCTATTCCTCCATGCTGTTATTCTAGTGAAGAAAAAATGGATTCCCTACTCAAATCACACACCTCAATTTCAGAGGGCTTTCAGTTTTACCAGCTGCATAACAACACCTTCTGCTGGGTAATACCCACACAGTGATGCAGGCAAGGGAGAACCTGAGCTGTGATTATCACAAATAATTCAGCCAGTCAACAATTACTTCCTCCACCACTCTTTTCCTTAAAGCCTAACCCCAACACTGCTGACTGCTTTAGTAATCTCTCAGCTTTGCAGTTTTCATTTGGTGCAGATAATGCAATGGAGATATAGGTCAGTTGTGGTCACAACAGAAATATAATGGAGATAGTGGTAAATTGAGATTTGCAATCTACAAAGCTGTCTGAGAATTGTCCTTCCAGAAGAGAGGCAAATATGTTTCTGCTGCAAAGCCACATGATAATTTTGAATTATTTATTTCCAGTCAGTTTCTTATGTGTACAACAGATCCACTGCAAAATAAAACAGTGGATCTACTTTCTACACCACTGTCTCATTTTATTACATATAGGGCCGCCATCTATTCACACATACTCACAGGGTCATATTTTTCACTCAGAAGACCTATATAGGTTGATATTAATGCATTTACTTCAGAGTTAATCTTGATTACTGTGCGCACATCTACATGTGTTATCAGCACACATAAATGAGCCCTGGAGCTTATTGTTCTGGAGTGTGTTGCTCTCAGGTGCTATGTCTGCATGTGCACCTGGGACCACAGCATGTTGAACCAGGTCAGAGCAGCAACAGCTGGCAGGGGGCCCCAGGGGTCAGCCATCAGGTAGCCCCCACACTGAAGCACTCTCATGCCCCAACCAGCCAGGGCAGCATCTACATGTGCACTGCTTCAGAGTATTTACAAGTACTATCCTGATGCAGAGTTAATTAATCTACTCCAGCCTAATAGGGGCACATGTGTAGACACATGGCATTTACTGCACACCTAATTAGTCAACTGCACAATACACATCTCATGTAAATGTGCCATTACTAGCAATGGAGAAGTATCTAACTTGAAGTCTTAAACATAAGCCTAGTGTTCTCCCAACCAGATAAAATGAAAGGGATAAAGTAGTGGGGGGACAGTCCATAAGTGAGGCGTATTACAACACAATAATACAAAGTCTTGTGGAGGTGGTTAGCCATGTTAGTCTGAAATCAGGCAGAAGGTAGCGGAGGTTGGCACCTTAAAGACTAATTGGGCATGTCTACACATGAATTTACTCATGCCTAAACCTAAAGTGCCTTACCCTAAGGTACATTAAGGTGATTTAATGCTTGGGCAAGCTGGGTGCTGAGCCCCTGCCTGTGTTGCTCCCATGCTGACCAGAGCAGAGTCTCCAGGAGTGTCCTGCCAGCACAGAAGCTGGACGCTTGCCAGGGACAGAGATGGCTGGAGCAGGGAAAGCTGTGCTAGACACTGGGGTCAGGTGCAGTTCCAGCCCACCTGCTGTCTTGAGTGGGAGCCCCAGTGCTGGCTCCTAAGGGCACCTAAATCCCAAGCAGGTAGCGAGGTACCCTGCCACTGCAGGGTCTGCATTGCCCAGCCAGCAACCCTGTGCCTCTGCCTTGAGGCAGTAGAGACATGAGTGGCTGCAAAAGCACCTGCTGCTTTTACTTCTGGGAGGAACTGGCCAGCAGTGCACAGCCCCATGGGCTCAGCTGCGGCCAGTGCAACTAACATAGCATTAAGGTGCCATACCATGTCTACACATGGGTTACAGCACCTTAACTAATTGGGCCTAAATTTGATACCTGCTAGATGCAGGTATCAAATTTAGTGCCAGATCACGCTAATTCAACATATTTAAGGTGCATTAAGGATAGGCAAGTGCAGATCTGTCCTTAATGCACCTTAAATATGGAGACTAATGTGACATTAATTGCCTTATTTCTGTTTAAGGGTGCACATGTAGACACGCACACTGGGTCACAGAGGCATGAGCTTTCATAGGCACCAACCTACTTCCTTAGATGCTATGACCAGTCAGTCTCTAAGGTGCCACCCTCCCCTGCCTTCTTCCTGATTACACAGATTTGTCTGGCAAAGAGCAAGTCTTGTCATTACGTAGGTGCTATGATCCCCTGCTAAAACTTGTAAGATTGTTCCAGTCTTCCCATCATTTTAGATGGCCCTATTCATTTTTTGTGCCTCTTTGGCTGCATATGGTAGAAACTGCAAAACATAGGATGATAACTGGAATGCATTTGCAAAACTGTGGACAGGCTGGCCACTCATTCATTCTTTGCTTGTCTAACACTGGTCATCTTGGTAAAGGCAACATTCAGGTTACTAAAGCAACAGGAGTGATGTCACTACTTCAGACTACTGAAGGCAGATGAAGTACCAATGAAACACTGCTGGACCCCAATAGGAAGTTTTCCCCTAAAAACAGAAAACTGTATATAGTGAGGCATTTATTATCCTATGCTATATACCCATCTGTAGCAAGGAGCTTTTCAGTCCCATAGACTTAAAAGTAGTTCAGCTGATAGTGAAGCAAGCAAATACTACTTTTTATTGGTCTGATTCTTCTGTTCTTTACATCAGTTGCAACTCTTTCAAGTTTACTGGCATTATTCTGACTTGTCACTGCGAGTGATTGCAGAATCATACCAACAAAGCCAGAGGCTAGGATTTTTAAGGGATTCTCTCAGATCTTCAATATATTTTATTGAGGGATTCACAAGTACAAGAGCATACTTAGGGACTGGCACCACATTAAAAACATGCATTTGTAATATTTCATTTAATTTATGCTTTTTAGTAATTTGAAGAATTTGTACAATCCATACAAAAATGCTTTGTTATGTGGAAGCGTTCAGTACCAAGGACAGGAGCCAAGATGGAATTTGATAACACTGGGTAAGAAAGAATTGGCTGATCTTATGCCATGTGTTGCATGGGGTAATTTGTTTTCCCTCACTGTTTACAAAAGCTTAGTTGAGGTGAGCATGCAAAAGAAGTCAAAAGGAAATTAATAAATTAAGCCCAACCATGTCCTTGTTAACTATATGGAAGTATTAACAAAATTTACACAAAATTGCACTGGCAGAAGTGCCTGGAGATGGAAAGCAGATACAGACTAAGTGAAGTGATTTAGAAGGAAATACATTGAACTGTGAGAAAATAACCCAAAAGACAGCTGCACAAGCACAAGGCTAAGTTGAACTTCCATGCAGGGAAAAAAACTCTGAGGCAAGGCAAACAGATAGAACATGAAGAAAGCAAAGGAAAATTACATCAGCAAAACAAAGGGGTCAGAGTAAGAACTGAAACAACCTGATCTTGCTTCTTAGTTACCTTGGTGAAAATTGGGAGTAGCTGCACTAGTTATTGGATGTACAAAGTGTGAAACTGATGCTTATAGGATCAGACTCAGAACGAATTTATTCAGATCAAAATCAATACAAAATCCTTTATTTTACTTATTCATGAGCAACACTTGCATAAGTCAACCAGAATATTACTTGATTAAGAACAGCAGAGTTCAGCTCCGAGACTCTCAGGAACTCACTACAGATGGAAAAAGGAATGAAGTAATGATGAACAGCAAAATCTTCAGAGGTTAGTCAGTTAAACACCCCATTGTTTGAAGTTCCTCCAGACCAAACGAGTGTCATGAGTCCATCAGCATAGGATAAAATCTCATGAGAATAGGCTCTTCCTGTGGAATGTGGATACTTCAACCAATGAGAATGAAATATACAACTGAACTGAAGATAGTGAGTAACTGAGTTTCTTCTGTCTGCAACATCAAATGGATACAGTGAAAGTCAGGTTTTCCAGTTTTCAAATTGTCACAAAATCTAAGATAGAGTTCTTTCCCTTATGCCTAGAAGATTCCTTGACTTTTTAAAATTGATTACATGAGGCCTTCAAAAGCTATCACATTACTTACAGACAGAAAAATGACATCAAGCTGAATATTAGGTCTCTCTACTTTTGGCCAATTAATCTGAAAGAAAGCTGGGCAGATGAATAGCTACAGTACTGCTGGAGAGTTTGGTATTGATTTCTTTATTAAGGCTGCTGTTTGGATCTCATCTTGTATAAGTATACAACAAAAATAACCATTTGTTAAGGAAAGCAAAAGAGCACATTTTGATTTTTCAAATATGGCAAAACCCCAGGGGAAAGATTGGAATAGAATGTTGTAATGAACTCTTGAAAATAAAGATAAGAATGATCTGAATACCAGCTGCAAGTTCTGGCAACTTCACATTTCCAGTCAAAAGAATGATGATTCAGGAGGATTTACATTTTTCCAAACTTATCTAAATGAAAGTCTGAGTATAGCAGTACTAATTTACCAAGTGGCTAATTAACTGCTGCAAATATGCAGCACATTGCCCAAAGATGTTGGAGGATCTCCATCACTTTTAATCAAGATTAGATTTCTTTAATAATTTTTTTTCTAGTTAATCTATACATGATTGAGATGGATGCATCACTGAGTAAAATTTTGTGGCCTTTGCTGTGCAGAAGATGAGACTGAATGGACTAGCTGATAATATTCATTTTCTGTTCTTAATATCTGTGGCTGAAATCATGACCCCATTGATGTCACTGGTAAAAACTCCCGTGGTTTTGACACGGCTAGCAATTCACCCATATGAATCTATTTAGAACCCTCGCAAAAACCATAACTTCTATATTTATTTGTACAGATTTCACCACTGTTGAGGTTTGAGATCCATTTGGCCCAATGTAAAATGTGGAATGCTACATCATTTTTCTTTTTTAGAAATGTTATTCTCCTGGTTAAGATCTAGGCAGGTACAGGAACAACTTCCAAATGAGAATCTCTACAACTTGGTGAGCACATCTACACATGCACATTTACTGCCAGGAACTGAAATGACTGCTTAGTAGGGGCACATGTCTACATGTACATGCCCATCCTGTACAGTAAATATAGTTACTTATGCTGACTTGAGCATAAATTTAATACCTGCATCATGCAAGCATCAAATTTATGCCCGATTAGTTACTGTGCAGTAATGCACATGTAGACGCCTTACTGCACAGTAACACTGTGTGTGTGGACTGACTTGGGACTAACTTTAGTACCAAGTCAGCCCACACACAGCATTAATGCACTTTAACGCCTGCACATGTAACTGACTGTGCAGTAAATTTAAGCCATCTTAAATGCACATATAGATACGCCCAATAAATACAAATATCCACAGTAACTCATGGAGTGTTTGAACTGCATTTCCAATAACTTCTTAAAAGGAAAAAATGACTGATGCATAAAACTCAGAAGGGAGTTTTGCAATCTAAAATGTAGAATACCAAGTAGTAGAGGTTCCACAAACCCCCAAACATCATCAGGATTTGCCTTCAGATGAGGAAACAATTGTGCCCAGATGAGCAAACATGTATCCGTTATGGCATCACACAGAAGTTTGAGATGCCACAAGAGGCATGCTAAGAATGAAAAAATGTTCCCTGTGCTGCATATTTGCAGTGCAGACTCTAAATTTGATACCAGGAAATCTTGTGCCCCTGCTGCTCCAGCACACTGCCTCACTGGGAAAAATAGGAGTGGGGCAAGGCTGCAGCAGTAGATTAACCCAGGAAAGTAGGTATGTGGGGGTGGAAGGACTGGGGGTAAGAGGGATTGTTCGTGAGTGTTGGGTTCCCTGTCTGCCCAGCCCCCCCGCCCCTCCCTCATGGCAGCAGCAGCAGCCATCGGGGCACTCATACCTGCTCCTAGCAGAGATCTCAAGCCAGCACAACACCACCTAAGACCTGGGGCTGCACATGGCACAAGGTGTGGGCCTGGCCCGCTGGTGTATGCCCTTGGGAAGGACTAGGCTGCTCTTCCTGTCATCTGGGGTCCTGGCACCGCACACAGAAGCTGTGCACTCTCAGGCCAGGCTGCGTCCTGCTTCCATGCAGTTGGCCCAGCCCAACAGCATGCAGGTCACATGGAGGGAGGACCCAGCCCAACCCGAGGGTGTGTGGCTTCTGCTTGCAGTGCTGGAATCCTGGGTGACAGCAGGAGCCAACCTGGTCGTGTCCGAGGGCACGAAGGCTGGCCCAGGCTGGGCTAGCACCATGTACAGCTGCCAGTCTAAGGTGGCACCATGCCACTGGGAATGTCTGCCAGGAGCAGGCATGAGCACCCCGATGGTGGCTGCTGCTGCTGGGGACCTGTGAGCTGTGCAGTGGGCGGGTGGGGGACCCACACCTTCTGTGCAGTCCTCCCCACCACACAGTTCCCCCCTCCCCCACACAGTCCCCAACACAAACTCCTCTACAATCCACTCACATACCCCACATTCCCAAACCTCCACACAAGCCCCCACCCACATACGCACCCACAAACCTCACCCCCACAAGCCCTACACCCACCCATCCCCCCACCCCTTCCCTCCCAAACCCCATATCCCTCTCACAAATCTCACACCCTAAGTGCCCAGCCTCCAGACAGGACAGGACCTGCTGGTGGGAGCCAGGGCTTCAGGGACAAGTGCCATACTGCAGCCTTTTCCCATGCCTACACTGGTGCTTGAACATGCAGCCTCAGCCTGAGGAGCTGGGGGTGCTCCTGGTCCCAAGAACCACTTGAAGGATGTGATGGGCTGGGGTGGGGGTGGAGATGGCAGCAGCAGGGTGTGAGTAAGAGAGAAATGGAGATTGGGGATGGGGGGCACTCTGGGTAGCAGAGGCCTCCAGAGCTGGGCTTACATCCCTCCTAGAGTAACCTGTACAGGGAGAAGTCAATGTGGAAGGGAAGGGGCTTGCCCATCCCAGTTCCTGAGTCCCAGTCAAGGGCTTCCCAGGAACAGCATGAGGATCACTGGGGCCTGGGCACTGGTGTAGGGAGCAGAACAGCAAGGGCTGGGACCGTTCAGAGCCCCAAAGCAGTGGGTAGCACAGCTGGGACAGAGCTGATGATAGGAGGCAGCTAGTGGGGGGCAGGAAGGGGCTGCTGGTCAGGAGTGGGAGGAAGTGGCGGGGCTGTGCATTGGAAGTAAAGGGCAAGGGCAGGGGCAGGGAACCAGCATATCAATTCTGCTCAGCACCCACATCCTGGTGAGCACAGGGGGCAGGGGCAGCTTTGATTTTTCTATGATAAAAAAAAACAAAGCAAATGCCAAAATTTATAGATATTTAGAATTTATTTCATGATGATGATAAAGGTATTGGTAGGCTTCCAAATTGCTTTAAATTTGTAAATATATGAATAAAACACCTGACCTCTCTATATAGTGGTGTTTCATTTTAATTGTGGAAGAACACAGATTTTGGGTATTTTAATGAGAGTTTGGGTTTTTTTTAATCAGAGAATTTGCAATTTTTAAACAGGAAACACCAGGATCCCTGCTGGTGAGGCAAGTGGTAGGACCTGAGCAGAGGAGCCTGCCCAGCACCAGCACTGGAGACCCAGCTGGATGGCAGATGAGGTGGCTGACCCCCTGGCCATTTAGGGCTAGGAGGGCACACATTAGTAATTTGAAGTGAGCCACCTAAAGGAGCACATCTTCTGGGCAATAGTTGCCCAGATGGCAGAGTGGGGATACCAGATGACATGACAGCAGTGCCACCCAAAAGCCAACTGTTGAGCTACAGCCCACTGGCAGCTGGCCTTGAAGTGCACATGGCTCTGCTGCAGTGCCTATACCACAACCCAGGTGGCCATGCAGTCCCCATCTGGGTCTGGCAGGCATGCAGGCATGGGGCCACAGGCCCCCAGATACCAGCTGGCCATGCCTCAGAAGCTGCTGAGGGCAAGTATCCCTCAGCTGCTCACCAGGGTATGATTTTATATTGCTGGGGCATCTTCCTCTGGCTGAAGATATGGGAGGAGCTGGGCAGGGTCAGTTTGTCTCAAGTGGCACAATTTGACCCACAACAAAGTGCATGTTCAGGTGCACTGGCTGAAGCACAAATCTCTGGCACAAATTTGTGCCACTGTTATTTGAGTTGCTCCAAGTGCATGTGCTTCCCTTCCCCCCTGTCCCTGCAACCTCCAGTTGCTTCAGCCACTTTTTTTTCAACAGGGTTCTTTTTTTATACCATAATTTCCCTGTGTGCCTCTTACAGAGTCTCAAACTGCAACAGCCATGTTCAACTTTTTACTCCACTAAAGTTTTTAAGGTTCATCCATCACTGAATTTGGGATCACATAAAGGAAGAACTGCTACTAAAGGTGTCAAGTAACAAATACTAAAATAAAAAGAAACTTTAGGTTTCACCTGAAACACAATTCTCTTCCCTTCTCTCCTCATCCCACACACTATGTCAAAAACACTGTTTATTTCATTTGATACTAGACAATGCCCTACAGTGAAAGAAGGACTCTCATTGCTCACAGTTTGTAACCTGTCTGTACAGGGGGTGGAGAAAGGGGGGGGCGGAAACCCTAACTTTGGAATCCTGAGCACAAGATTTACAGTTGTGCACTACAGCTAGAGTAGCACAAGGGTCACTATGAATCATAAACTGTTTTACAGCACATAAAATTTAACAGACCTAAAGAATATGATGTCAAGAGCCATAAATATAAAAATTAACTACAGAAGTGCTCCATCATTAACTAGGAATGAGCTTAAAAGCTGGAACTGGATCAAGAGGCTGTCAAGATAATTGAGATAATTAGAGAACTGCAGTGTCAACCAGTTTGTTGGATCTCATGAACCTTTTATTCACTAGTTTATTTACCATGTCTACTTCGGATCCAGGAGACATTCCTTGGGACTTTGGGGAATCATCTGTCCAGTTAAGGGAATCATTTTCAGAAGAGGTAGGTTGTCATTTTTGCCCACCAATAAGTACATATTGAATACTGTACTCTTGAAAGCCTGAGCAGAAGTCTCATACTTATATGTGGGGCTGACCATTTGTGACACTATGGACATGTCCACATGTTCACTAATGCACCATAGTTACTGCGCATTAAGTTTAGTACTTGATTAACCAAATACTAAATCAGTGCATAGTAACTGGTGCTACTGCACAGTAGCACTGGCTCACAAGCTTTTCATAGATTCATAGACTCTAAGGCTGGAAGGGACCTTGGAAGATCATCAGGTCCAGCCCCCTGCACCAAGCAGGAAAGATAACTGGGGGTCAGGTGACCCCAGCAAGGTGACTGTCTAGTCTCCTCTTGAAGATTTCCAGGGTAGATAATTGTACCACCTCTGGAGGGAGCTTATTCCACAGTCTGGACACCCTGACTGTGAGGAAGTTTTTCCTAATGTTGAGCCTGAATTGATCTTCCAGAAGTTTGTGGCCATTACTCCTGGTTTTCCCCTCGAGTGCCCTGGTGAACAATTGTTCACCGAGGCCTTGATGTACTCTTCTAGTGTAGCGAGAAGCTGCTACCAGGTCCCCTTTCAGCCTTCTTTTCCTCAAGCTGAAGAGTCCCAGATCCCTCAGCCTTTCCTCATATGGCTTGCCTTTTAAGATTCTGATCCTATGGGTGACTCTTTTTTGGACTCTCAAGCTTGTCCACATCCTTGTTGAAATGCGGTGTCAAGAACTGGATGCAGTACTCCAGCTACTCAGCACTGGTGAGACTGCAGAGCGGAAGAATCTCCTCCTTGGTTTTGCTGGAGATGCATTGATTGATGCGTGCCAAAGTTTTATTTGCCCTGCTGGCTACAGCATCACACTGCCAGCTCATGTTCATACTGTGGTCTATTATTACCCCCCGGTCCCTTTCATTCGTGCTGCTAGTCAGTTTGGTGTTGCCAAGCCTGTGTGTTGCGGGTTGCTCATCCCCAGGTGGAACACTTTACATTTCTCAGCGTTGAACTTCATCAGGTTCCAATCTGCCCAACTTATTAGCCTGTCTAGGTCCACCTGTATCAATAAACTATCTTCAGGTATGACCACGCTCTCCCACAACTTGGTGTCGTCTGTGAACTTGGCCAATGAGTTCTTCACCCCCCCACATCCAAATCTCTAATAAAGATGCTGAAAAGTACTGGACTGAGCACTAACCCCTGTGGAACACTGCTGCCCACTTCTCGCCAGGACGACAGATCCATTCACTATGACTCTGGGTCCTATCCTGCAGCCAGTTTCTCATCCACCTGACTGTCTTGGAGTTAAGCCTACAATCCTCCAACTGTCTCATGAGAAATTTTTTAGTGATGCTTACTAGGCCTGTGCAAAGCAGCTAGTATTCACTTTGGATTCAGATTCAGCTGATTCAGGGGACAGTGAATTGATTCGGTGATTCAAATCATGGTTCTGAATCACACAGGCCCATCCCCCACCTGCTCTCCCACATCTGCTCTTCCAGCCTTGACAATGGCTGTTCCACCTGCCCCAGCTCCTGGCACTTTGGAAAAAAAAAAAAGCTCTGACTCACCAGGTGCTGCCAGGAGGGGGGCGATTCCTCGCTGTCCCTCACTGCCCCACCAAATCAGGCCAAATCTCCTCTGAATTGAAGCAGCACCCAAAGCTTTGCACAGCCCTAATGCTTACTGTGCAGTAGCCTCATACAACTGTGCAGTAACATATTAACATGGTTTTTGCCCAGCACACTACTGCACAGTGCTATTAGGCTACTGCACAGTTAGCGTCCAATGTAGATGCACCTTATGGGCCTTATTTTAGTACCTTCATAGATGATGAGCATTTAAAAATCTGAGCTGCTCTGAAAATGTAACCCCGCCCTGTGCAGACAGATCATATGGCTCAAGTAGGTGCTCAGTAATGAGAGACAGCCTTTCTTCTCTAGGTTCTCAGTCTAAATCTAACTAAACAGAGTGATGATCAAGATTCAAGAGTTTCTGTTGGGCATCTACTAGCCTTTATGGCAGATTAGCAAGTGGGGTCTATCTTGAGCTATTTGAAAGCTGGAATTTCCTTTCCACATATATTTTTAAAATCTCTTGTGGAAGGGAAAATTGGGGAGGGGGAAGGGACGGACAGCTTCCAAATCATTTATATATTTAATTTAAAAAATTCATTTGCATCTCCAGTCCAATCTATTTCCACCATACCTTCATTAGCACTAGCACTTGAGTAGCTTGCAGCTTTAGGACATGAGAGGAGAGTTTCCATAGACTAGTCAACAGAGAGTCAAAGTCTTGAAAGCTTTGGTAGGGTTGTCAGTGCATCTAGATTCTTTGCTTCAGAGCCAAGAAAGAGAGACTCAGGCTGTATTTGCAATCCTAGTAAGAGTGAACCTTAAATTTTCCATTCCCTACCTACCAACTATGCACTAAACACCAGTTGCAGTCCAGCTTGACCTGGTGAATTTACATCACTGCTCAACTGGCCACCACATACCGCAAGAACAAGAGTTCTCCAAGCAAGCATCCTAGAACTCTCTTTTCCAGACTTCAGCCCTTCAATAGACCCCACTTCACAAACCTGGACAATAGTTGGAATTGGCTAGTTCGAAGGCCAATTCCAAAAAAGGGCTGATGCTTCACTTGACACAAGAAAATCTGATACATCTTAGTGCCACACTGAAGAACTAAGATGCATAGTGTAGACAGCTTTGCTGTTGGCTATAAGGCACAATGAATGCAGGGAAAGTGAGCTTATGTGGCTGTCACTCATTGAAACCAACCTCAATACATCCTAATGTCAGCATAGATGTGACCCGAGAGTCCCTGACCACTAGAGGGACTGCTTTCTGATATCTTCTAGCCCTGGCCAGTGACCTCTTCAAGAGGTAGTATGATTGCCTAGGCACTTCCCTCCTTGCCCCCTGCCAAATGTAAAAATTCTTATGGTCCAATTCTGATTTAAGCTAGAATTATGTAAGTCTGAAGTAACTCTGTGGGAGTCAGTGAAGTCACATGAATATAAAACTGATGTAAATGAAAAACAGGATCAAATGTCCAATCCTAAGATCATGTAATAGCAATAAAGATTCATAATGTTGCTTCCTCCTGACACCAGAAAAGAAACTTTATTATGATAAAGAAAATTGTATCATCTCTAATGCTCTTCCTGAAGTACATATAGCCCCTTATCATATTATCGAAATACCTCATCCCTTTGATGCATTTATTCTGTCACCACTCTGAAAAGGTAGGGCACTTTTATTATCCCCATTTTATAGCCAGGGAATAAAAACACAAAGGCACCAATGACTTGTGCAGGGTTATTCAGAGATTCCATGGTGGAATGGCAATAGCAGCTGAAGTCTCCAGGTTTCCCACTCCCTCCTCCAGATGCCACTTCCTGCCTTCATCCCAGGAAATGTGAGAACAGTGCAGCAACATAGGGAGTTGAAGGTAATTTTGGAGCTGTGGCTGGGAGTGGGATTGAGGCTATATGTCAGATAATGCACCGATGCAGTATGGGCGAGATTAGGACTCCGCAGGGATGGAGATCATGCCCACATGCTGCAACTGGGGAGGTAGGGTAGGGGGATATTCCATTCATGAGCCACCTCACTGCACTCATGTACAATGAGGGAGCCTGCTTGGGCACACAGTGAACCACTGAGTGGGGGAAGCTTCTGTATGGCATGCCTGATGTGGGTCACCAGGGGCTTATAAACTGAACAGGCCTGTTTTACAAAATAAGGACCTGTCTTGAAGTCCCCATGGGAATCACAAAGCATGGTATGCCAGAAACAAAGGGAGGCCTGCCATACATTTGACTCAGAAGACAAAAGCACTTCTCATGAGGTTTTTGTACTAAAACTCAAAAGATGGCCTTACCAATAGGGCTGTGTGAAGTTTTGGTAGCTGATTCAATTTGGAAAAGATTCGGCCCGATATGGGGGCCAAGTCTCCAAATCTGAGTCAAATCGGGAGACCAATTAAAAGGTCTGAATTGATGCAAAGCATCTGAATCAATTTGGAAAAGCTTCAGAAACGATTCAGCCACTTTGGAGGTTCAGCCATAGACTAAACAGGCAGCTGACACAGTTGCCTCCAGCTGATAAGCCTGTTGTGGTTGGGTGGAAGGGGAGAGAAGGGGCATGGGGGAGGGAGGGATTGGGGCTGGAGCTGGGGCTGAAACAAGCTGCTCAGCTGGGGCGGGGGGGGGGGGGAGGGGGGCATTACTCAGGGAGGAGGGCCGAGGGGGTGTGAGATGCGGATGCAGCAGCACTGGGAGCAGGGTCTCTGCCCTGCTGCTGCTTGCCGAGCTGGGGAAGGGGGGGCAGGATGTGGATGTGGCTTGCTCCAGGCAGAAGGGGGCAAGTGGCAGCAAGGCATAGCCCCTGCTCCCAGCACTGCTGCACCCGCATCCTATGCCCTTCTGTGCCAGCTGGCAAGAGACGGCAGGGCAGAGTCCCCGCTCCCAGTGCTGATGCGGGTGTGGTAGCTGTGGGAGCTAGGGATATGCCCTGCTTCCGACCACAGTGAGCCACGCCTGCATCATGCCCCCTTCCCCCCCCACCCTCACCATGCTGGCTGGGCAAGCAGCAGCAGGGCATAGCCCCCGCTCCGAGCACTACAGCGCCCACATCCTGCACCCCCCACCCCACTGGCTGGCAAGCAATGGCAGGGCACAGTCCCCGTTCCCAGTGCTGATGTTGGCACGGCAATGCTGGGAGCGGTGCTATGCCCTGCTGCTGCCTGCAGTGAGCTGCACCTGCATCGCGCCCCCTCCCCTCTCTCCCGTGCACCAGCCGGGCCAGGCAGGGGATGGGGCTGGGCACGGCAGCCATGGGGGTTTCTCCCGTGGCTCCCCACACCAAAGCAGAGACAGGCACAGCAGGAGGAGCCATGGGAGAAGCCACCATGGCTGCCCTGCCCGGCCCCAGACTCCCGGCATTTTAAAAATAAATAAATAAATAAAAGCCCCTCACCCACTGGCCCTGGCAGCAGTGATAAGGGCCTCTGAGGGCTGGTGGCAGATCTTCCCCATGCAGCAGGGGGCAGCAGGGAATGCCCCCCCCCTGCCTGGCACTCACGCAGCAGCTGCCCCATGGCACAGGTGTAGCATGGCTTAGCAGGGTGCTGCACTCTGTCTGGGAGCTGTAGAAGCTTCAGCAGTCAGCTGGAGCCTGGTACCACTCAGCCCCAGCAGCCCCAGCTCCCAGACAGCACATGGCGCCCTGCCAAGCCACGTTGCACCCACGCCATGGGGCAGCTGCCACGCAGGTGCCGGGGGGGGGCCATCCCCGCTACCCCCCACTGCTCCATGCTGCACAGGGGGGCTCTGCCATGAGCCCTTAGAGGCCCTGATCCCAACTGCTGCAGCCAGTGAGTGCAGGGATTTGGGGCTGTTTTTTTAAGGGTCGGGAGGCTAGGGCCAGGCAGGGGCTGGGGCTGGGGCTGGGGCTGGGGCTGGGCAGGGCAGGGCAGGCATGGGGGCATCTCCCATGGCTCCCCCCCACCTGGGAAGAGGCAGGCACAGATGGAGAAACTGCAGGAGAACCTGCAGCCTACCAGCTGTGCCTGCCTTTCCCCAGTCAATCCGAATCTCTGAATCAGCACCAAGTCTCTGATTCGGCTGAATCAAATGGGGACAGTGATTCGAATCACTGACTCGAATAACTGTCATCCAAATTGGCTAAATCCAAATCCAAATTGAATAATTCCCTATTTGCAGAGGCCTGCTTACCAACTCAGGTCTAAGGGGAAGAAAATATTAGAGAGGAGAGGGATCTTAACACTAAAGGCTGACTCAGTGCCATGGGTACCTAAAATACAACATCTTGGCCTTTTCAGAGTAGCTTATTTCTACCCAGACTCTGTCAGATAAGTTGTCCAGGTCCTCTCTGCTCTCATTGCAGTTTTAGCAAGTTGCAGCAGCCACACAGATGATGATTTACCATATGGTATGTATGAATCCTTAGGGATGTGAAGCAGTATAAGTTTGCTACCCTAAATCCTTGGACAAGCTTCCAATGAAACAGCAAGGCAAGAAAAATTATTTGATAACCAATAGCACAGAAGGTCAAAATCCTTTGATCATTTGCTTACCGCTGACCTCAGTAAATAAGACAAGCCAAGGAGGGTCAATAAAACTGGAATGACCAGTCTTGTCCAGGAGTGCTGGGGCCTCTGAAGGGTAGAAGGAAGGAACATGTTAGGTCCCTTAGGTTGCAGGCATGCTCCCTACTTGGACCAAAAGGGACAATGAAACACTGAGGAATGCAATCAGCCTACTGTAGTTAATGTGACAGGACCCAGAAGAAACAGTAAAATATCACCACAGAAATTTTGCAATGTTGTGATGTTCCTTTATTTAAACATTATCTTGTTTTATCATCTGCTTCCTGCTTCAGTGTTTTGGTATAAATCTTAAGTGATAAAAGCTAGACAGCACCTGTTTCCCATCAGAGGAAGACATAGCAGGTTCTTTGTAGGAGAGATGCCCTGTGTAATGAAGCAGGTGCAAGCAGTATACAAAGCCCTGGGGAGAGAGAAGCACCCTTTGTGGCATGCCAGCAGACTCAGGACCCTGGAGGGAAGGAGCAAGCTCAGAATCTTAGAAAAGGTTTGTGCAGTCCTGTATGACCTGCCATGCCCAGCATTTCCAAAATGAACCTGGCAAGACCTGAGAACCATCTGAGCTGTGTGGCGTAGCCATTTTGCAGATAACTTTATTGGCATGGATTATACCATTAGCTCTTTTTCCTTTTAAGAAACCAATAAAAAAAAAAATTACATTAACACAGAGAAAATCCTCACGCCGAAAAGATGAGCAGCTGCTCCTGTCCTCCCAGCCAAGAACACTCCTCTCAGCAGCCTCCTCACAAGACTTAAAACAACATCTATGTTTATGAAATGTTATATATACAATTTCTATCCCTCTCTCTCCTTAAGAATAAGTAGTGGCATGAGCACATCTGAGCCAGACAAAGTACAGAGTGGGAACACAGCACAATAAGTGCCTTCTGCTCATTTGCAAGGAAAATGGAAAAGTGCCCATGGCCAAGCCAACATTGGGGAGCAGTGTACCCTTCCATGCAAGGAGGTTCTTTAAGCTAGAGGGGTCAGGGAGCTCTGTCTCTGGCAGTCTGGCTGCTGAGGGAAGGAAATCCAGCTGTGCTCTGAGAGAGAAAAATAAGGCTACACACCAAGTTGTCCTTCTCAGATCTCTAGTCCAGCTTCCAACATAGAAGAGCTGACCAGAGAGAAAGCAGAAAGGTTCTTAAAAGGATGCAGTTTCAGTTGCTTGCGTATTGCTTGCATGTCACTTCTAGTCAGAGCAAGGTGTTCAAGTGACGTGCACACACCCTCCGTGCACAGCCCAACACAAGCAGTACTGAGGTGTTTGCTGGCACTTGTTCCAGATCTACCTAGGCTCCAAGCCAAATTCTTCTCCTCTTCAGTGCAAATGAACAGGAAAAAGGAACCCATCCGTTGCCTGGTGCAGATGCATATTTTAATCAGCCTTATTCCAAGTCCCTTTCACCCTTACACAGTGGGTACATCTACATGAGATGCTTTACTGCTCATCAGACTAATCTAATGTGTGGTAAAGTGTCAGCATCTACACATGTGGATCAATTACTGTGCAGTAGGTTAATCTAATGGGCCATTTTATAGTAACTCTAGATACAGGTACTAGAAACTGGTGTATTAAACTAATGCAGCAAAGCACATGTGTAGACGCTGACCGGGAATAAATTGTTCATGTTCAGCCTAGGCAACAGGAGGTCACAGGGGATGGGGAGAGCTGTTCTCTCTCAGCAGGAGACTACCTCCCAGCCACATGGAGATCAGGGTGCAGCCTGATCTCCATGTGGCTGGGAGGTAGCTGCCCAGTAGCCAGGACAGTTCTCCCCAAACCTGCAAAGATCAGGACCAGCCCCTGTGCCCCCTACCAGGCTGGAGCAGGCACGCAGGAGAGCCTGGAGCTCCCCCTGGCTGCTGCAGGTGGGCAGAGCAGATCAGGAGCAGCCCTTAACTGAACTGCTCCTGTTGGGAGCAAATTTGCTCCGACAGGAGTATGTTCATATGCATCTGGGGGCCCAGTTTAATGCACCTGAATTTTCTGCACAAGAATGCAGGTAGTTCAAGGAAGCAAATCTCAGCTCTTCAAAAAAACAGAGTGTTTTACAGGTACAGCTGCCAGAAGTGTAGCTCTACAAGGCAGAGCAGGTTTTAGTCTCTTGTGGCCCACAAAGGTAGGCAGGGCAACCTATCTACTCCCAAGCCCCAGCTGTCCATTTTGGTTCTCTTCACTCAGTTTCTGGCCTCAGGCCTCCCACTCAGGTCCCATTCTCACAGATCAGACCTCTCCTCCCTACAGCAAGGCTTGCCCAAGCAGTTTCTTTTGGGGAAGGATCATATCAGTGAGGCGCTCTATCACATGCAGGAAGTGGAGAAGCCAGAAGTAGGTGGGAGTTGTATGAAAGGGCAAACTGTGTGACTGCATCATGGTTATATGATGCAGTCATATACTGGCTGGAATGATCTAGCTGAGGATGGTCCTGCTTTAAGCAGGAGGTTGGACTAGATGTCTTCTTGAAATCCCTTCCAACCCGATCGTTTTATTATTCTATATTGTAAGTATTATTTCCTGGTGAAGAGGAGGGGCGTGAAACTAAGACTTTGCATGAGGCCCACAAAAAGTAAACACCACTGATGGCAAAGTACTGTCTTCAAACTCTTCCTTCCAACACTACAGACAGGTGAACTGGAAGAGGAGCTCCTTTTCTTCACCAGAGAAATAGAAGATCAGGGCTCTTCCTCCCACCACCTCCATCTCCCTGAAGTGACATTCAGGCAGTTCAGGCAAAAGTATGTCCAGAGCACGAACTGGGAAAGACAGAATAGGAACAGCATCACATCTTGATCTTCTCTTTCCCCTTTCCTGCACAATGAATTTGAAGGGACATGGGACTCCCAAACCTTCATCAATACAACTCCATAAGATAAACCCCTTTCACTTCCCATCAGACCTCTTTTTCCAGTGGTTGAACAGAAAAACTCCATCCACATTTCTGTGCACTTAGGTATGCAACACACTTAGCCATTCAACATCCTGCTTTGGAAGGTATAATACATGCTCTATATTGCATTAGCATGATGCCACTGGTGCTTAGGTAACACAAACTGAAACACTACACCTCCCACTTTATCAGCACTGAGCAACATGAGCATACTTAAGGATGTAATTTTGTTGGAGGTACCAGCTTTCAGATGAAACCTGGAAACCAAAATGCTCTGACCATTCATAGTCCCTGTCCCTCCCTCCCCCCCCCCCCCCCCCCCCCGCTTTTTTTTTTTTTTTTAAAGGGCAGGATATCTTTCTCGCTACATCCAGGCAAAAATCTTACTTTAATTATGTTCTACATTATCCCTGCAGATGTAATTGCATTCAAGTACATTCTATCACCCCTCTCTTTCCTATTTTGTCTTTAAAAACATTGTGTAATATTGCCAAGCATGGTTAAACAGCTGCAGTGTTCCAATCCATAGGCTACCACACTCCACTGATGGCTGAAACTTAACACATTGGGATCCTTTAGCAGGAAGGCATTAGATGAATGTATTTTTAAGGGGGCAGACTCCAGAATAGGGCCTAAAGAGATGCTAAATAGTTAGTGCACTGCAGTTACCCAGTGTCCTCTTCACCCTCCATGATGATATATAAGCTGCCCCCTGTATAATTATAGACAGAATGTACTCTGCAAAAAAGACAGCTATAAAAGAAAAATAATCTGTTGAAGCTAGTGAATGTGTGGCATACTTTACAACACTAGGGGATGGAAAAGAGAGAGAGAGAGATGGTAAATCTGGGAGCTAGTAGCCACAGCAACAAATTGCATTTCTCCTCTGGATGGCTTCTTCACCCCCCCTCACCAATCAACAGCAATTACTGGGAACCTTAGGGTAATATAGTGAAGTTTATGCTGCTTCTATGGCAAAGTTCTTTTCACAAGACTAATTTATTCTGCATCTGTGAGGTGCTGATTCATTAGAGTGCATTACTTGGGGGCCTCATCATGACAGCAAGCAAAAACACAATGAGGAAAGCCCTGGACAGACCTCATCCTCCTCTGTTTATTTCTGATGCCAATTAAGGGCTCAGCAAACTGGGTTTAGAAAACAGACGTCCACCATAATTTCCCTGTCTCTTGGAGACAAGGGCAGGAAAACAGAGATAGAAGTGTTTATAGAAAAATTAAAGTAAAGGACGCTGGTCAGGGCAGGGGGAGGAAGAATTTAAACCCATATCTGCCAGAAGCAATTTCAAGCTACATCACAACTCAAAACCCACCTTCGTGCCACGCAAGCAAACAACCATCTGCACAGTAATAGCAATGACATATTTGCCTGTTCCTGAAATGCTACCTTAACCTTCCTTTAAACTTTCTTTCCACTACTGCAACACTGGACACTGGATTTCCAAAGAGCTAAGGACCTGGTTCGAGGCTTCTAAGGCTGCGTTTACAGGAGGAACTTACTGAAACCAGCAGCACTGGTCTCAAGTCCACTGTTCTGCTCAATGCGGGTGGTGAAGCATTAGAACAGGACGTTGTAGAATCTATATTCCTGAACTTGTTCAAGAGCAGCTTAGAGAGACACATGGCTGGAATAGTTTAGTTGGGGGTGATCCTACCTTGAGCAGAGAGCTGAAGATGATTTTGTTATTTTCTTTAGCCTGATTAAGCAGAAGAGTTCTCTTGTGTCTCCTACATTTTTAGGGCATGTTTCATACTGCATTTGGCAAGTGGTTTGATTTCTTCAGAAGCCAAGACAGTAACTTAGAGTAGGACCTGGTAATAAGCATCTAGGAGGCAGGGTAGATTAGTACCTTATAGGCCAGGGGTGCTCAACCTCCATCCCATGGGCCAAATCCAGCCTGCAAAGCCCTGGAATCTGGCCCACAGGGCTCCCTGTAGGTCTGGATATTTGGCAGCTGGGGAGCAAAAATAAATGTTGTCACCACTCCCCTGCTGCCAAATTTTCAGTCCTCTGGGGAGCCCTGCAGATAGACAGCATGGCCCTGGATAAATACAGGACATGATCCAGGTGGTGCAAGGTAAGAGCCAGTTGCTCAGAGCCCAGTCCAGGATGCACAAGGTGGAATCTAGCCACACAGGGCCCACTCCCTTGCACTGACCCTGCACCACTTATCCAGACCAGGAGGCCAAAAAGTTGAGCACTACTGTTTAAGCCAACTAAATCAGAGAGTCTATAAGATGCAAGGTAAGTCTATACCCTGCCTTCTGCCTGACTTGAGACTAACACAGTTAACCACCTCTTTCTAAAAAGCATCTAGTTATATGATTCTAATGCAAGGTAGGAAGGTGAATAATATAGCATCCTATCTCCTGCTTTACCAAAATCCAGAATTCAAATCAGGTTGGTAATACTACATGTGCAATAGGCCTGTACAAAGCAGCTAGTATTCGCTTTGGATTTGGCTGATTCGGGGGACAGTTATTCAATTCAGTGACTCGAATCACTGTCCCGAATAGATTCAGCCAAATCTGTTTCGCAGATTTGGCTTTTGCCAAATCTCTGAATCAGACAGGCCCATCCAATGCATAGACCCTGAGATGGTGCAGAATCACTTGGAGGAACTGGATGCGTTTAAGTCAGCAGGCCCGGATGAGCTCCATCCGAGGGTACTGAAGGCACTGGCTGACGTCATTGCGCAGCCACTGGCGGGAATTCTTGAACACTCATGGCACACGGGCCAGATCCCGGAGGACTGGAAAAGGACCAGTGTGGTCCCCATTTTCAAGAAGGGGAGGAAGGAGGACCTGGGCAACTATAGGCCAGTCAGTCTCACCTCCATCCTTGGCAAAGTCTTTGAAAAAATTATCAAGGCTCACATTTGTGAGAGCCCGGCAGGAAAAATTATGCTGAAGGGAAACCAGCACGGGTTCGTAGCAGGTAGATCATGCCTGACTAATCTAGTCTCTTTTTATGACCAGGTTACAAAATGCCTGGATGCAGGAGTTGGGGTTGACGTCATATACTTAGACTTCAGGAAGGCCTTCGATACGGTATCCCACACCATACTGGTGAACAAGTTAAGAGGCTGTGACTTGGATGACTACACAGTCCGGTGGGTGGTGAATTGGCTAGAGGGTCACACCCAGACAGTCGTAGAGGATGGGTCAGTATCGACCTGGAAGGGTGTGGGCAGTGGAGTCCCGCAGGGCTTGGTCCTAGGACCGATACTCTTCAACGTCTTCATCAGCGAATTGGACGAGGGAGTGAAGTGTACTCTGTCCAAGTTTGCGGATGACACAAAAATGTGGGGAGAAGTAGACACACCGGAGGGCAGGGAACAACTACAAGCAGACCTGGATAGGTTGGACAAATGGGCACAAAACAACAGAATGCAATTCAACAAGGAGAAATGCAAAGTGCTGCACCTAGGGAGGAAAAATGTCCAGTGCACCTACTGCCTAGGAAATGACCTGCTTGGGGGCACAGAAGCGGAAAGGGATCTTGGAGTCCTAGTGGACTCCAAGATAAACATGAGTCGGCAGTGTGACGAAGCCATCAGAAAAGCTAATGGCACTTTATCGTGCATCAGCAGATGCATGATGAACAGATCCAAGAAGGTGATACTTCCCCTCTATCGGGCGCTGGTCAGACCGCAGTTGGAGTACTGCGTTCAATTTTGGGCGCCGCACTTCACGAGAGATGTGGATAACCTGGAGAGGGTCCAGAGAAGGGCCACTCATATGGTTAAGGGCTTGCAGGCCAAGCCCTATGAGGCGAAACTAGGGCACCTGGACCTCTTCAGCCTCCACAAGAGAAGATTAAGAGGCGACCTTGTGGCTGCCTATAAGTTCATCACGGGGGCACAGAAGGGAATTGGTGAGGTTTTATTCACCAAGGCGCCCCCGGGGGTTACAAGAAATAATGGCCACTAGCTAGCAGAGAGCAGATTTAGACTAGACATTAGGAAGAACTTCTTCACAGTTAGAGTGGCCAAAGTCTGGAACGGGCTCCCAAGGGAGGTGGTCCTCTCCCCTACCCTGGGGGTCTTCAAGAGGAGGTTAGATAGGCATCTAGCTGGGGTCATCTAGACCCAGCACTCTTTCCTGCCTATGCAGGGGGTCGGACTCGATGATCTATTGAGGTCCCTTCCGACCCTAACATCTATGAATCTATGAATCCCTCACCCGCACTCCCAGCCCGGCAATGGATGCTCTGCCCACCCCAGCTCCTGGCACTTTGGGGAAAAAAAAGCCCTGACTCACCAGGTACTGCCAGACGGAGAGTGATCCCAGCTGCCTCCCACTGCCTCATGCTGCATGGGGGGGGGACTCTGAATGAGTCCCCCGACCCCCCCCGCCCTGCTCCCCCAGTCCCCCCCATCCCCATGGCTGCCTTGTCCATCCCAGCTCTGGTCCTTTAAGAAAAAAACCCCCAAAAAGCACCAACTCACCAGTTCCTGCCTGGTGGGGGCGATCCCCGCTGCCCCCTGCTGCCCTATGCCAGGTGGGAGGGCTCTGCACGAGCCCCCTGAAGCCCCAAGGCCACTGCAGGAGCAGTGAGTCTCGGGGTTTTCTCAGGTGTTTTTTTCTTAAAGGGCCACAGCTGGGGCAGGCAGGGCAGCTGTGGGGGGGATGACTGGGGCAGCAAGGGGAGGGGGTCAGGGGCTCAGGGCAGAGCCCCCCATGCAGTGTGGGGCAGTGGGGATCACCCCCCCTGCCCGGCAGCACCCATTGAGTAGGCACTTTTTTTTTAAAGCACCAGGAGCTGGGGAGGGCGGGGCAGCCATGGGGGAGGCTGGGGGGGGCAGGGGTCCCCCTATGGTTCCCTCCACCCTTCACTAGCCCCCCTCCTCTGCCCCTAGTAGTTACCAGCTCAGAGTCCAGCTCAAGCTTCCTGCTGCACTGACCAGGGACTGCCCAAATCATCGAAGCTCTTCAAATCTTTTCCAAAGATTCAGAGAGCTGAGCTTTGAATTGATTCAGACCTTTTCATTGGTCCCCTGATTTAATTTAGATTTGGAAATTTGGCCACTGAATTCAGCCAAATCTCCTTTGAATTGAATCAGCACCCGAAGCTTCACATAGGCCTAATGTGCGCTCGATTGAGTAATATTTTCTTGGAAATATGGCACCAAAGCCATCAATAATTATTTGGCGAGCTTTATTCATGACTAAAGAATAGTCTTGTTGCCATTTAAATGAATGGGAATGTTGCCATTACATTCAATGGGAGGAAAATTAATCCCTATGAAAATTAGACAATCATGCTACAGTCCATATTCATGTAGGGAGTACAGGAAGCAAGATTTCAAAAGGACTTTACATTTATCTTTGTATTGCCACAGCTCCCTTTGCACGTAATTGCTTGTGTCTAAAGATGTTAGAGCTTTCTTCTAAAGCAATATCCTTCTTCATGTAACATCCTTTATTCCACTGGCTGGAAATTCTTGTTGCTTCAGAATCTACATTCAGGCATCTAACTTTTAATAATTCCACCTGCACCACAATATATAATGAAAAACAGTAATTACAGCTTTACAGGACAATACAGGTAGTTGAAGGAAGCAAATCTCAGCATTTCAGGGAAGTGTATTGTTTTCAAATAAATCTAATCCTATAACAGAAAAAAAATCCATTATATTATCTACAATCTTTTCTTGCTGGCTGCAACTCAGGGGTTTGGGTGATTTTTTTTTCTTTTTAATGCTGAAATAACTGAGTTATAGTAGAACATTTCTCAACACTGTGGAGCTTATTTACATACAGTAAATAACTGTGAAGGCAATAAAATTGTGGTACAAATAACTTGAAATAATGCCTCAATTTGTAGTTGCTTTACATTGGCAAAGTTTATAGCAGTGTTTATTCTTAACTACAAAAAAGGAGAGAGAGAAAAATGTCACTGTTTCCACACCCTGTGACAAAATTTGTTATCTGTTGAGTGGTAATAATTATTTAACATTTATGTTACGGGAGCACTCAGAGGTCCAAATCAATACCAGATGCCATTGTACAACACCATGTACAAAGTGTTACGTTTTCTGCTTCACAGAATTTCTAGTCTAAGAATAAGATATATGTGTTCTGACAAATCCACAGAGGAAGGAGTCTGTGTTTATTGCTAAAATACTGGATCTGAATTCAAGAAATTTGGGTTCCCAGCTATACTACAGACTTTCTATCCAACTTAAGGCAAGTTACTGCCTGACTTCCCTATGGACAACAGCACTTCTTGCCCACTTTTGAACAGTCTCGTCTATTTAAGGGGCAAGGACTTTTTCATTTGTTTGCACAGCGCCTAACACAATGGATCCCTTATCCTGACTGTTGTCTCTAGCCATAAGTGTAACACCATGTTCCAAAGAAGTAATTCTTGTTACTTCCTAAGGTTCCTTCCCTCTCGCCAGTTCCTTCTAATGAGGGACACTGATGACACAGAGCACCAAGGTAAAGTTCAGGTTCAGATTCCACAACAGAACTATGCATGTGTCTATCCCAGTTCTTCTGTGATGCCCACCATAATAGTATGTGAGTTCTAATATATCCTCAAGCCTCATCCTGCAACTCCATCCCTAGCCTTCTCTTCAGAAGAAACTAAGCCTGGGGATTAGTTGGGGCTGGATTTTCAAAGCGCTCAGCTTCCAGTTAAGGCCCCAGATGCAGTCAAGCTGCTAGATAATCGCGCTTTTGAAAATCTGGCCTACACTGGCTTTAAACCAGGGCTTTAAACTAGGTTAGTTTATTTTATACACTAACCTAATCTGAATTTGGGCTACTGGTGGCACATGTGGTCACCATGGCTTATCCATACCTAACTGTTAAGTCTGTAAATAAGATATTTAGATTGCTCCATTTGCATTAAGTTTTCCTCAAGTGCCATTCTCCATAGCATCTAAATGTTGATCTGTCTTTTATGGAAGAGAATTAGTGGAACCATTTGGGGCTATCAGCAGCCTCAGCCCTTATTTTTATTTGACAACATGGTGTAATACAAGATCTCAGAGCCAACAAATGCCAGTAGTGCCAGTGAGCATAAAAAAGAGCAATGAAAGCCTGATGCTAATCCAAAGACTTTCACTGAATTTCTTGACCCCTAAGTATAAGAGAAACTGACTTCTCTGAAGTTAAAAAAATTCTTTTTGATATTTCTGATAACTAAAGCAGGGACTTGGGAAAACAGTATGATTTCTCTCCTTCCTTTACACAGGAACTGAGATGCAAATATTCCGTTCCAAAACTTTAAAACCCCAGGGAAGCAGATAATAAGCAATTATTCTAACCAGATAGCAAATGATGTCTAAAAATTAATTTCTATGCTAACATTCCACCCCTAAAGTTTCACATTTCAAAGCACACTACCTTTTAAAAAGACCCATAGTTGCACAATTATTCTTCACCCACAGCTGTATTTCCCTATAACTGTAGAATATTTAACCCTGCCTAACCTGAAGCATAGAGGATGCCCCATAGCTCTTTCTGAGCACCATTCCCTAAGTGATATGAGTCCATTAGATGAAAGGTACTGTAAAAGTGCAAAGCACTATCCCTGTTTAAATAGAATGCCTCTGTCATTGCAGCTTTCATAACATGCTTATTAGGGTACAGGTTTCTCTTTATCTCTGTCAGTACCTTCAAAGCAATTTCCTTGGGGAAGGATGGTGCTTCTTAAAGCTCTTCTCAGACCCCCATGTCTTCAGCAATGGTAAAATCCTAAAGGCTTTGTGTCAAACTGAACAATAGGGTCATCAAATCCACGGAATCCGAAACCTAGCTGATCAGAGCTATTGTAACATGGTTCTTCACAGAGGCACCAAGCAACCTCTCTGTGTCTGCAAATTCAGCTTAACCTGCAGTGATACTAACAACCATAGTGATGTCAAATGACTGCCTGCTCCAGTGGTGAAAGCATCCACACAAGGAGATGATGCCCTCTAGATGTCAGCATTTCCCACTCTCCAAACTTGTTCTTCAATTTTTCCCTCTGCTCTTGGGGCAAAGGAAGGGTAAAATCTACTCATATAGTTCCATAGTTGGTAGGGTCGGAAGGGACCTGAGCAGATCATCAAGTCTGACCCCCTGCCATGGCAGGAAAAAGTACTGGGGTCAAACGACCCCAGCAAGGTGTTCATCTAACCTCCTCTTAAAGACCCCCAGGGCAGGAGCCAGCACCACTTCGCTTGGAAGTTGATTCCAGATCCTAGCCGCCCTGACTGTGAAGTAACGCCTCCTGATGTCTAGTCTGAATCTACCCTCTGCCAGCTTGTGACCATTATTTCTAGTCACTCCTGGTAGTGCTCGAGGGAACAGGGACTCCCCCAATGCCTGCTGGTCCCCTCTGACAGGCCACTAGATTCCCCCCTCAGCCTTCTCTTGTGGAGGCTGAACAGGTTCAGGTCCCTTAGCGTCTCCTCATAGGGCCTTCCCTGCTGCCCCCTGATTGTGCGGGTGGCCCTCCTCTGGACCCACTCCAAGTTGTCCACATCCCTCCTGAAGCGCAGCACCCAGAACTGGATGCAGTACTCCAACTGCAGCCTGACCAATAGAAGGGGAGGATCACCTTGGACCTGCTTGAGATGCATCTGTGGATGCATGACAAGGTGTGGTTGGCCTTCCTGACCGTGTCCCCACACTGCCGGCCCATGTTCATTTTGGCATCAATAATGACTCCAAGATCCTTTAATGAGAATGGGGTGAAAGACAGAGTCGAAGGCCTTCCTGAAGTCCAGAAAGACTACGTCCACTGCTACCCCTGCGTCTAAGGATTTTTTGTGACCTGGTCATAGAAGGCCACCAAGTTGGTCTGACAGGACCTGCCTCTAATGAACCCATGTTGGTTGCCCCCAAGCATAACCTCTCCTGCTGGCCCCTCGTGGACATGCGTCAGGATAATTCTCTCAAAAAGCGTACCCAGGATTGAGGTAAGACTAACTGGCCTATAGTTTCCTGGGTCCTCCTTCCTCCCTTTTTTGAAAATGGGAACCACGTTGGCCCTTTTTCAGTTCTCTGGCACCACACCAGAGCACCACGAGTGCTTGTAAAGCCATGCCAGGGGTCCCGCAATGACCTCTGCCAATTCCCTCAGCACTCTGGGGTGGAGATCATCAGGACCAGCTGATTTGAATACGTCCAGTCCCTCCAGAAGTTCCCTGACTAGATCCTCACTGACCCTGGGCCTGGGTGCACCTCCCCCGGGGCGTGAGGGGGTCCTGGTGGATGGGCTGATCTGGTCCCCGCTCAGGAAAATGGAGGCAAAGAAATTGTTAAATATGTTAGCCCCCTCCAGTGATGTATAAGTACAACCAACCACAGGTGCAGTGCACCAAGTAACAGCTTGCTCTCCATTTATGCTAATAACAAAATAAAGATCAATGACCAGACTTCAGTAACAGCATCATAGTACCTACCATAACACTGTATAGGTGAAATTTGTAAGAATATATTGGTAAAATATATTAAGCAATTGGACATAGACTTTAGATTATGGATAAACAGAAGTGCTAGCCAGCTGAAGTCCACTGTGACTAAAGCACTTCAGCACGTGCCAAATCTAATGATTCTAGTACTCCCATGACTTCAATCAAACCACCTATGGGATGAGTATCTTGCTAGGACAGAGTTACACTCAATAAATCACATAGTATAATCTGTTCACATGCAGGCCCACTTATAAGATATTTTATGTGACTCTCCATCATTTGTTGGGAAAGATGGAATACAGAAATGCTACAATACCACATCCTCAATTCCAGAAAGATGTCAAGGAGTGTGGATAAAATCAACAATGATAAATTAAATTGGAGCTCTGATTTCTAAGAAGGAATTTATTAAAATTAAATTTGGATTAGGGTAAACAGTAGTGATAGAATAATGAGCTACAAATATTTGAAGAGTAGAATCACCAAGGAAAAGAAGGAATAGTTGCAGATTTTCCACAGGAGGTAGGTTAGGGGTAATGGGGAGAAAATTAAGCAAAGAAAAAAGTAGGTAGAATGTCAGAAAAAAAAATATTAGGAATGAAGTGTAATGTATTGTGGAATTACCTTTTGGGGTCTTGGGGGACCTCACTGAAGGCTGTATTTCCAAATGATGTGTCTAAATTGAGACACTGGCTGAGTTTGTTCATTAACCAGCATGATACCTATACTGCATTTTTTTGGCCTCATTGTATAAAAAGATACCTAAAAGAGCATTTTGGTTTCTAACTACATATTTGGAGGCTACCTTTAACAGACATGTCCATTTGGGAATTTGAAACTCAACCGCTCCATGCACCAATTACTTGCTTCTTAAAATGAGTACAAGGAAGAAGACCTACACACCAGGGTATGGTAACATTTTATTAACGAATGCCAGCAAACTGCTTTGAAATCTTCTGAAGAAAGGACTTACAAAAGCAGAATAATTAACAATAAACCCTCTGCAATTCTGTTCCCTCCCATTAAAAATCACCACATAGGGCCATCTACATGTGATGCTACTATACAGTGGTTACTGTACAATCAAGTATTAAATAAATGCACAGTAACCAGAGTTACTGTGCAGTAGTGCCAGTGAATGCCCATTTAGTGACAGTACTGAGCAAGAGTCTAATAATACTGCACAGTAACATATTAGCACTATTTGTGCTGTGATGCTCTACTGCACAGTGTTATTCAGCTACAGCGCAGTTAGCATCTCATATAGACATGCCGTAAGGTATCTAGAAATTACCTTGGTAGCCACTCAGAGCACTGGGATTTCATTTGTTATTTAATGTCGTTTGCTGAGCTTTCCCTTTCTTTTCTCCAGCTCAGAACATTCTCTGCCCTTCATTTCAATTAATGATGTCACAGATCAGTATATTTTCCCCACCAACTATTAAATTAACTGCCACAGTCTTTCTTCATTTTTTATTCAGAGAAGAAGAAAAAAAAATAACCATAGCAAACTGCTGCACTTAACTCTTTATGATTTCAAATAAAAAACACAAAAATGATGGTAATGGTTTGCTAGTCCTGCAGTTTAGCTGAAAAGCACACTGTACATCTTAGTTATGTCATGTTTTATCCCTCATCTTATGAAGATGCTGAAGAGTAATGTAACCAGGGGTCAAAAAACAAAATGAGGAGAAATCAGAAGCAGCTTCCATTCAGAGATTCTTGTTGTTTAATTTTACACACCCAACAAATAACTGTGTTTCTTTCAATCCCTTGAAAAACAAAGACACAGCAGAAGGCAAATAAAAAATGCCACGTGAAGCTTTTATTTCCAAGTCTGTGGCAGTTGTAGTTTTTCATGCTTAGCTTTAGTGGCAATAACCCTTATCATGCCCCTTTCCCTGCTGGTCTCAGATAACTGATTGATAGCTCACTGTCTAAATCCATACCATGTTGAAAAGCTGGTCAAATACAACACAAGAATAATGGGTTAGATGAAATTTACCCTGAAGAACAATCAAATTAATTATTTGCAAGTAAATTTTCTCATTGTTCAACCAAAGAGCACAGAAATATTTACAGATAAATGATTCATGAACTTTTCCCCTAATCAACAGTCAAATAAATAATTTGTGAACAGTTTACCATTGCCCACCTGCTTTCCTTTCAGTAGCACTGCTCCCCCTCCCCTCTAACTGAGAGATTTTTCCTTACAAGCAAGATGTTGAAACAAATCACTTACATTTCTTAGTGTCATTTTGCTTTCCCTATTGGTCAGAACAAGGCCAGGCAAAGTCTGGCCTATGGACTGGATTGGGCCCACGGCAGACTCCATTTCCCAGCAGCCTGTGTTCACATCTCTGCATCCAGTTTCCATGGAGACCCCAGCAGTGGGGCAAGAGTTTCCATGGAGATTGACCTGAGCACCACTGGCAGGGTGCACAGCTAGGCAGAGAGCTGCTCTGGGGCTAGGATCTTGCAGCGGTGACAGCATGGTCCAGAGCCAGGGCAGAGCTGCCCCAGGTAGGGGCGTGCAGGCAGCGAATCATGGCTCTGCCCCAGCTCTGCACCATACTATCAGAAGAAAAAAAGTTACCAGCCCCAGCCACAGATCAGCTCCCTGCCCTACCCCATGCCCTGCCAGGGCTGTTGGGGCTGATCTCCATGGAAATCCTGGACCCACACTGCCATGGCACCACTGTTCTGGGACCTCCATGGAAACTGGCTGCAGTGACATGGGGCAGGGGCTGCTGGGAAATGGAGTCCAGCTGCTGGTCAGATCTGTCACTTTGCCCACCCCGGTTCAGAACCAGAGGGAAGCACATAGTGTGAGTGTGTGCATGTGTGTGCTGGGGGAAACACAAAGTGTGCGTGTGCAATGAGGGAGGTAGAGGGAGTGTGTAAGGGAAGCACACAGTGTGTGTGTGTGTGCACACGCGCAATGAGAGGAGGAGAGAGAGAGAGCTAGAGAGTGTATGCTTGTAGGGCGAGTCCCACAAGCACCCCCCACCCTACACATGCACCCACAATCCCCCTTGCACTGCCATACATGCAGACCCCCACACCCACACCCCCTTACACTCCAGCCATGCTCCCCCCACGCACTTTCCCCCACAAATCCCATACCTACCCACACCCCACTTATACACACACACCCACATACTCCCTCATCCCACACAAGCATCCTCTCACACACCCACACCCTCTACCCTCCCCCACATACCCACAGCCACCCACAAACCTATTCCCACCCCCATGTTCCCCACACCCCCACAGTTTACAAAAGGCAGACTTCATTTTAAGCTATTGTGTGATCACCTCTATGTACACTACACAAACACATGTAAATCAGGACAAAAATATTTTTTAAATCAAATTAATGAACGTGGTAGATGTTCACTTTTTAGAATGTAATTGGGTATTTTACTTCAAAACTCCTTACTGAAAGGCGTATTTCCGGAGGCAAGGGGAGGGGCTTCTGGTGGCAAAGGTCAGGGGCTAGGGGGTTGGACTTCCAGTCCCAAGATAGCGACCAGGGGGCAGGGCTACCCATGTAACCCTCGACAGCTTGCAAAAACTCTGTAAGCAGCCCTCTGCCCAAAATAATTGCCCACCCCTGGGTTAGATGGATGCAGAAAGGGAACTCTCACTGCACTGGCCATAAAGGAGGAGTGCTAGAAGGAGAACTCTGCTATGTTAGCCCAGGGAAAGGAAACAAGGCTCTCTCATCCATTTATGGCATTGTAGCACCTGCTAGCACTACCAGAAGAGGAAAGCCACAGGTTCTGGGAAAAGAGAAGGAACAGTGTTTCCTACCACACTCCCCCATACTTTGAAAGAGTGTTCTGAATAGGCATTTAGTCACTCTCTTCCTCCCTCCACCAAATTCTCTCTCATCTTTCAACAGTCTTACCATCCCCTTCCTTGACTCTTCCTCCTTGTCCCCAGTTCTCCCCACAATCTTCCTTTAGTATTTTTCCCAGAGCTTCTCCCCAGCAAAATTTTTATCTGGTCTCCCTCTATTCTCCCTACTGCCCAGTCTCTCTGATGCTTCTTTTCCTCCAACAGACTATCTTTAATGCCTCCTACTTATTCTACCCAATCTCATTTCTGAATCCCATTGCCACCATCCTATATTGTCACTCTGCCTGTTTCAGCTTCTTTGAGACGTCTCCATTAAAATTCAAATACACCTCAACTGCTAACCAAATCACCTGTAAATAGGTTAAGGTGGAATACTTGTTGTTTACATAGTCATCCAGTAGCAGAGAGATCCATTCACAGGTTGAGTCAATGCACCATCACCATGAACTGTACAGGATATCTGAAGTCAATGGCATCTCAGTCTAATTGCCCCACAACTTATTTTGACCCAAGAGCTCCACCAGTTGCTGAAAATAGTGCTGCTTCTACCAAGCCTCTCCCCATCTCCATACTTCTTTATCTCTTCTTCTATTAGCTTGGCAGAGTCCTGGCCTACAACTGGTGCACTACCCTAATACACATAAATACATAAAGTAAGGTGAAGTATTCAGTTTACTTATGGAGGGAACACAGGTGTGCACACTCTTTAGCCACTCCACAGGCATACATTTATACAGAATTGTACATGCACACCCCCTCTACACACCATTTCTTCCAAGACTGAACATAAAATTATTTCCCTTTGACAAGCAAATTATAAGCCCTTTACAGAGCCCTCCAGCCTGCTTTCCACCACTGCTCTAACTAGCAATGCACAAGGAGTCATTAGATTGTTATGGTTGCGGGCAATTCTTGTACATTAACTGCTGATGAGATTCAGAGAAGACGTTTTCTTGTACATTCTGAAAACAGACCTTTACAAGAAAGCCAATAACCAGGACAGTGATGGGGTCAGGGGAGACAGGGAAAGGGCATATTGGAAGCAAAGATAAATATTGAGACAAGAAAAGAAATGAACATCGATTACACACAGATGCAGAGAAGGAGTGATGCTGTTACAGGGTACAATGCATTAACAGGAAACAATTAAGAGCTTGTTCTTGAGTCCCTAAATAGCAATGCAGTGTCATCTCTGCTTCCAGGAGGTGAAGGATACTAAACTTGACTAGGTGGACAACAGCTCCTCTCTTCACTGAAATACTCTCTGCCAAGGCTTAAGAGATCCAGGTCTGTGTGACAATCTGGGAACAGGTGACAGTGAAGGCTGAAATAGTAGCTGTCTGCAGGATGTACACCTATAGATCGCAAACAGAAAAATATCCTGCTAACAGCAGATCAGGTTTCAGGCCTTGTCTAGTGAGGTAGAGCCATTCATAGAAATCATAGAAAATGAGGATTGGAAGGAACCTCAGGAGGTCATCTAGTCCAACCCCAAAGCTCAAAGCAGGATCTTCCCCCCTAGTAGATCATCCCAGCCAATGCTTTGTCCAGCCAAGTTTTGAAAACCTCCAAGGATGGAGCTTCCACCACCTCTCTGTGTAACCTGTTCCAGTGTTTTACTACCCTCGCAGTGAGAAAATGTTTCCTAATATCTAACCTAAACTTCCCTTGCTGCAACTTGAGACTCTTGCTCCTTGTTCTGTCATCTGCCACCATTGAGAACAGTCTAGCTTCATCATCTTTCAAACCCTGCTTCAGGTAGTTGAAGGCCTCTATTAAATCCGCCCTCAGTCTTCTCTTCTCTAGATTAAATAACCCCAGTTCCCTCAGTCTTTCCTCGTAAGTCATGTGCCCCAGCCCCCTCACCATTTTTGTTGCCCTCCGCTGGACTCTCTCCAATTTGTCTGTATTCTTTCTGTAGTGGGGGGCCCAAAACTGGACACAGTACTCCAGATGTGGTCTCACCAGTGCTGAATAGAGGGGAATAAACACTTCCCTTGACCTACTGGCAACACACCTACCAATGCAGCCCAGTATGCTGTTAGCCTTCTTGGTAACAAGGCCATACTGCTGCCTCATATTCAGTATATTGTCCACTGTAACCCCCAGGTCCTTTTCTGCCGAGCTGCTGCCCAGCCAGTCAGCCCCCAGATGTTAAGTCTGATACTACATCCATCCAAGTTTATCTTAAATTGGTTTCAGCCATTTTGAAAGTGGTTTATGTGCACTGAACTTCTGCTGTCTCTAGCCTTTGTGTTTTAGCTCAGTGATGAGTTCTCTTTTGCCACATTTGCTATTCTTCCTGCATATCGAGGTGGTTTGTTCCTGTGCCCTCAGTAAGGTTTCTTTAAAAACCAACCAGCTCTCCTGGACTCCTTTCCTCCTCAGACTGACCTCCCAGGGGATCCTGCCCATCAGTTTCCTGAGGCAGTCTTCAGTCTGCTTTTCTAAAGTCCGGGGTCCATACTCTGCTCCTCCCCTTTCTTCCTTTTGTCAGGATCCTGACCTCAGCTATTCTGTTGGCTCAAGCTCAAAGTTAGAGCATATGGTACCCATTAGCTCCAATACACCTTAAGGACAGTATGCTTGTCTAAGGGCTCCATTAGCAGAGGCAGCATTTCTCTCTGCTTCTTCCTCCTGAGGGTAAGTTTACATCAAGGAGAAACCTTACCATTTAAGATGACAATAAAAGGCAAGGGAGAGGAGCCATTAACTCCCATACAGTCCACGACTGCTACTACAATTTTAGGAAGAGTGACCCAGGTACCTGTAACTTCTATGGATAATGAGACTAAACAGGGCATCACAGCTGTCTTCACAATATTATTAAGATTAGGGCTGAGGTTCCTGTCTATAGGGACCAAAATTGGTCGTCACAAAGTGAAACAACATCAGGGCCAGATCCTCAGCTGAAGTCCATTTGGAGAGGCTCTAATGAAGTAAGAAAAGCCACATAGATTTACCTCAGCTAAGGCTCTGACCCCATTAGATACAACTCGTGGAGTACTTTTACATCTCATTCCGCTGTTCTTACCCATGGGGAAGCCTAAGGAATTCATTTTTCTCTGTCTTTTGGTATCATTATATTCACTTTATGAAGGTATAAATCACAACCATCCTCTCTCAGGCTATTTTATACACACTGTGCCTTGGTGTAACCGAGAACCCAAGGTACGAGGCCAGAGGGAAACATGAAGTCAAGGTCCAGTGCCAAGAAGAGCTTAGAGTTCACACCTGGCACTGGAATCAAAAGGAAAGTATACTGTAAGTTCTTTGGTCCTCTTTAGAGTTGTCCACGCTAGTGATTTTTTCAATGGAGGCATGTGATGTTTTTCTTAAAGCCCGAAATCCTACTTGTATGACAGACTCAGCTTTCACCTAAAAAATGGAAATAAAATTCCAGCTCTTATGGCTGTAGAGAAAACCCTTAAATGTGACCCCCAAACAGCTCACACCAGAAGGCAAGGAAAAGTAATGTGTGTACAAATGCATGTGCAAGGTCATGTGTGGGTGTCCACATGCATGTTTACACATATGTAACTAATTCAAACAAACATGATAACAAACAAACTAAATTCATACTGTTCTTGGCTGCATGCCTCCAAATGCTGGAATGACCAGGGGTGGCAATACTGCAGGGTCAGGAGTGAACTGTACTGTCTTTCCATAGGCCAGTATGCTTTGCTGTCCTGGAAAGGGGAGAGGACCACTGCAAGCAGAGTGCATTCAACACTGGCATATCTAGGGCAGAGCAGCTGAGATAACTGCCCCAGGAACTGATTTGGCAGTGGGAAAGCTACAAAGAAAACAGCTCTCACTGGGAAACTGCTCCAATCTAGACAGCAGCAGAGCAGCAACTGGAAGTCATGGCTTCCCCTGTGCCCAAGGTACCCATTTCAACTTTAGTTTTAGACTTTGGCTGTTTGCTGCTCATGGAAATCAGAACTATGGCCTCTGAATGAACCAGACATATTGTTCCTGTTTCTCTAAGCGTTATTTGCTATGTACATCCTGCAGTTGGCATAGATAGTGAATGGGGTGAGTAAGTAGAAACCCTGTATCCACTCTGAACTTCTACCTTGGCCTCTTTTTCTCCTGTACATCAAACTCCACAAAAGAGAATGGCTCATAACCCAGACCTTAGTGACAAAAATCTGTTTGCCTAGTGTTCCACCAGGGTTCATATTTTCTATGGCTCATTCTTAGTTATTAGTTTTCCCACAGTTTAAAAACCATGACTCACAAGTTGGATTTTGTACAGGAGGCTGAGAAATAGGTGGGAAAGGGCATGAATCACTTCAGGCACCATTACCTATCAGAGTGATAGACTAATGGTCCAGAAGCATGAAGAGCTAGCCTTTCAGCAGATTCAAAATAGCAGAGACAGAAAAATTTATTGCTGCTTGGAAGTTACTCTGGCTCTGGTCGCCCTCCAGGAAAGGATTAACCATGGCAATAGAAAATAGGGCTCTGAAAGTAGCTGCAGTAATTAATGTGAGATAAAGAATGATTAGTACAGCTGAGCAAACCTGAGGCCCTGTACCCTCTTGATTCTAGAGTCCTGGAAGAACATTACCTAGTCACGTTATTCTTCAGAAGCACCATTTCCAGGAAGTGGTACTGCTTGGGAGGCATGTCAGTCAACAATGGCACATTCTTCAATGTTGTTCCTACATCTGCCTCTTTTAATGTTCTGGTCATTTATTAATTGATCAGTTTATGCAAAGGATTATATGACATGGTTGACCAGGTATGATAACAGAGGTGGGACTGAAAGGGGTCTTACATGCCAGTGGAGATGAATCAGCCATGGGAGGAAGACAAAGGCCCATGCATCTCCTGCATGGTCTATATCAAGGGTTTTCAGCCTTTTTTAGTAAGTGTACCCCTGGCAGCCAGACACAGAGTTGGGGGGGGGGGCGGGAGGGTGGCACACTCCCAGATGTGGAGTAGGGGGTGGGGGGCGCACACACCCAGATGCAGAGCGGCAGCAGCACAGGATGGTGGGTAGAGGTGGCTGCCACCACGTGCAAGCTCCACCTACCAACTCTGCGTCCACCTGTGAGGCCTGCAGAAGGGTGCAGCTGCCCTCGCCATGCCCCAACCCTACTCCTGGGAGGCAGCAGTGTGGGGTGGTGGTGCTCCATGCCCATGCATACCCCCTAGGGCCTTCCCAAGTACCCCTGGGCATACGTGTACCCCCAGTTGACAACCCCTGGTCATTATGATGATGACATGAGGGATTTTTAATTTTGTTATCTCTTCCTTAAAATTAGTTGGTTTAACATGGTTGTGTTCTAATTAAAGCACAGAAACATCTTTAACAGTTATATTACCATCACCATTTAAATATTACAGATCTTTAACACAATAGAAGCTAGGGGATAGGGTTGACTGTCATCTGCTGCCCAGAACCCCAGTTTACAATATAGATGATGGCCTTTAGTCTCTGCAGCTATACCTTGCACTGCACATCCTTATACTGTACCAACAGCTATTCCTCACACACTGCTACTCTGCGACTGCATCCAGCTGAAGGTCTTAGATCTGCAAAATGTTCTATATGGAAACCCACAGAAATCAATGGGGAGCCAGCCATGCAAAACAACTTACAGAACTGGGGCCTCAGTCCTTTAATTGAAGTGGTAGAAGCTCATGTTTCTTTCAAGTATCAAATTCAAATTATGCTGTCATCCCAAATCAGAAAAAATACAATAACATTTAAATGACTTATATATAGATTATACTTCACAGACCATGTGCTAGTAACAAGAGAGAGCTACACATTTCTAAAACTAAGCTTTCTCTTCATCAAGAGATATTTATTGCAGTGCTGAAACTTCAGCTAGTACTCAAGCCAAGAGCAAACAGTCTGACTTATTTCACAGTCTCCTGCATCTTCCATGCAGATCACTACAGATTAGGGTTGTGTGAAACAGGCTGTATTTGATTCGGATTTGGATTCAGCCCGAACTGGGGACAGTGATTCTATTTGTTGATTCAGATCACTGTCCCATTTCGATTCGGCCAAATCTGAATCTGAAGATTTGATGCTGATTTGGAGAATCAGTGATTTGGCCATAGACATAGCTTTAAATGTTTTTTCTACATACCTCAAGGTACCAGGCATGACTTGTGGAGGCTGCAATAGTGGAGTGAATGGAGGGTCCCACAGGAATGTGGGGGGGGGGGGGGCCTGCATGCTGTGGAATCAGAAAAAATATATGCCTTAAACTTTGATTATTTTAGTTATAAGATGACATAACCGCTTTGTGTAGAATTGCTGGCTCGGTACAGTAGAACAGATAAGGGCAAGTGTTTGTTCTTTGTAACTCTTCTGCAAATGCTTCGCTCACCGCGGCCTTGAAGGTAAAAAAAAAAAAAAGTATGTACAAAGTAGATTTCCAGGTGCAAGAAGGAGGTTTGTGAACTAACCCTATCTCCCCCATAATTCCCATCCTGATAACAGCAAAGAAATAATGAAGTAATATTATAGCCGCTTTTCATGCTAATTTCACTATATGATCACGTGAGTTGTAAGCGACTGTTAAAAAGTATATAAGCCTCCTGATTTTGCTCTTGGGGGGGGACCCCTTCCAAGTGCTTGGGAAATCCATGTCACTTTGGAACTCCCCCTACAGCTGTAGTTTCTTTTGAATAAAAGCTTCTGCTGACCTGACCCAAAAGTACTCTGTGTGTGTTTCCACGACAATTCCTGGTGCCGTGACTCGGATCCAGAACACAGGCTGAGGAAGGAGGACCGCAGGCTACCCCCCCCCCGAACCCTGAGGCGCCAAACTTGAGAGGTAAGAGACCTAATTCAAAATCTCTATTGGGGTTTCGGAGGAGGACTGCCTGTAGGCTCCCAACTTGGCTGTGGTAACTGGATCTGAACCTTGTTAAAACAGGTCAGTCTGAACCTTACTGCCGGCTAAAATTTTCTGTCTGGTAAAGGATCCCATTTTGTGTCTGGTAACGTACGTTTTAGGGAGAAACTGTTTGAGGCACCTTCATCCAACAGCACATCGGGCTTGTAGTTAATTAACTAAGGCGGTGTGGGGTAGGAGGTCTGGCTGACTGAATAAATGTGCATGTGTGTGTGTATTTAGAAATATGAGCCACTGACCAGGACTGAGACTACGGTTGGGTTCAGCCGCCCCAATTCTGCCTGACAGGGCAGTTTTGAAAGCAAGGGGACCCAACTGGAACCTCGTGACCCAGTGGACAGGGCGTCTGAGTGATTTTGTCTTTTCCAAACCCCTCGTCCCAGTAGCTTCTGCCGAAAGCAGGAGTGAAAGGATCCCTCTAGTGTTTCCCTCCCCATTTTTATTTTATGAGCCGGTGTCGGGTCAGAAGCCTTTTGTCTGGGCAGTGAAAAACTGCGGGGCAAGGCACTGAGCGGCCCGGACATCCTAAATAAGCCTCTCCTACGTCTCCCTGTGTGACTGAAAATGGGAACAAGTCAGTCTAAACAGGTTCCTGTCCCCCCTAAGGGGACTCCGGCGTACTTTATGTACACACACTATTCTCCCGAGACTTGCAAGTACCTGGATAAGTGGAACTGGTATACTAGGGATGATCCTGTGAAACATTTTCCACAGGAAGGAACATTTGATCAGGATAAAATAGTGCACTTGAGAGGGGCGTTAGAGTCCCGTGGATCCAAAACACCACAAAACCAGTGGGACGCGTTCTTTTATTGGTATGATGAAATGTCCAAAAGGCGGACAGAATCTCAAACTAGGAGCCTAAAAGACTCTCAAGAAAAATTAAAACAGCAGTTAAAAGCTGTTCGGGAGAAATTGGCTGCTCCCCCAAATTACACGCTGGCCACCGCTCCAATGTATCCAGCATTGCCCGGGGCGCCCCCACCACCGGAGCCAGCAGAGGATATCCTTGACCTTTGTTCGAACCCCGCTCTCCTGGGACTCCCACATCAGCAACAACCGGTTCAACATCAGGCTGCAGCCCAGGCTAGTGACCCATTAGCTGAAGCTCCTTCAGTAAATCCATCCACGGAGCTTAATAGTCCAGACTCATCCACCATATCTGCCACTCAATCATCACCAGTGTGGCAATTTACTCCTGGGTCACAACCCACCACAGGTGTATTTAGAAGAATGGGAATAGGCATGGAAAGATCTCCCATCAATCTGAGATCCCGAACTGCACAAGTTTACCCCCTAAGACAAATGCCAGGCATTGGCACCGATGGACAAAATATAGTAACTGTGCATGCACCCTGGACTCCAGGTGATCTCTACAATTTAACTCAAAAGTTCCCAAAAATCAGGGAAGACCCAGAAAAATTTCAGGAAGAATTGCAGACTGTTATAAATTGTTATAATCCAACATGGGCTGACATTAATCAGCTCATGCGATCCATTTTGCCCAAGGAGACTATGCTACGTCTGTACACTGCCTGTACTTGGCCAGATCAAAACCCAGGGATTGGCCAAGACTTTATTGACAAGAGAAATGCTTTGGTTCAGGCAGTTCTCACAATTTGCCCAAAAAAGGCAGACTGGACCAAAATAAATACCTGTAAACAAAACAAAAATGAACACCCCAGTGACTATTTAGAACGCCTCAAACAGGCATTTGAAAGATACTCAGGAATGGATAACCCAGTCGGAAATGCTAAACAAGCAATAGTGGCAGCATTCGTCCAGGGACTTAACCCTAAAATTGCTGAGAAAATTCAAACAGTAATTATTGGCTGGGAAACTAAAGATTTGACCAAAGTCCTTGCTGCGGCTAACCATTTTCATAACAAATTGGAACAGTCTAAAGACAGTGCCGAGTTTAAGTTAATGGCCTTACAGATTTCTCAGTTGCAGGGTCCAGGTAGAGGAAGGGGACGAGGACGGGGAAGGGGAGGCCTGGGTAGATTCAGGGGAAGAGATAGATCCTTGAGCCCACAAAACCCAGGCTATGGGAACCAATGTCATTATTGCAAGCAAGAAGGACATTGGAAATCAGAATGCCCCAACTGCCCCGGCCAAGGACCCAGACCCCAGCCCCCACCTCCACTTCCTGTCAATTTTCCCAGTGTTAAATAGGGCAGCCTGAGGGACAGTGACATCATTGCTCCTTTGCTTGCTACTGACCAATCTGGTCCGTTTGTTGAATGCCTTATTTCTGGTAAACCTGTCTCCTGTCTTGTCGACACCGGAGCGTCCCGCTCCACGCTAAAGGCTGCTGAGTTTCCTTTTCTACCTTATTCTCCTGAAACTGTAAATGCTGTCGGTATAGGCGGACAACCTATCCCACATCCCGTCTCTGAACCTGTCTCCATCTCTATTGGCCCTTTGTCTGAAAATCATGCCTTTCTTCTTAGCCCCTGTGCACCTGTCAACCTTCTTGGTAAGGACTTGCTGTGTAAACTGGGATGCGTGATTTATTGTAGCCCAGATGGTGTTTACCTTGAGGTACCGGAACATAGGGAAACCGAGCTTGTGGCTTTGCTAACCCAGGAGTACTCTGATTCTGACACTTCCTTCTTGCAAGAGGAACTGTTGGCACGAGTACCTCCACAGCTGTGGTCCACCCATGTGAATGAAGTGGGGCACATGCTGAGTGCTGAACCAGTGCGTATCATCCTGAACCCTGCCAAGCCACTTCCTCGTGTCCCACAGTACCCCATCTCAAAGGAAGCTGAGGAAGGGATCAAGCCTGTCGTTTCCTCACTCCTTGAGCAAGGGATTATTGTCCCAATACGCTCCCCTTGCAACACACCTATCCTACCTGTCAAAAAACCTGGTAAAGATACGTATCGCTTTGTGCAAGATCTTCGAGCTGTAAATGCCGCTGTGTTACCCGCTTTCCCCGTGGTCCCTAACCCTGCCACTATTCTTTCCTGTATCCCTTCAGATGCTACATATTTCACAGTAGTGGATCTTTGTTCTGCTTTTTTCTCTATCCCTGTTCATAAGGATAGCCAGTATCTGTTTGCATTTACTTATCAGGGATTTCAATATACCTGGACAAGACTCCCTCAGGGATATACAGAGTCCCCAACCCTGTTTTCCCAGATCCTAAAAAAAGATTTGGATCCTATCATGTTCAAAGGGGGGTCCACCCTTGTTCAGTACGTTGATGATCTATTGTTAGCCTCACCCACTTTAGAGGCCTGTGAGCAAAATACTTTGACACTCCTCACAGCTTTAGCTCAGAAAGGCCACAAGGCCTCAAAATCTAAATTGCAGCTCTGCAAGTCTAAGGTACATTATTTAGGGCATGATATCTCAGCAGGAGAACGACACCTTTCCCCTAGTAGAGTTGAAGCTATCCTCAACATTCCCAAACCTATGACTAGAAAACAGATGAGGGGATTCTTAGGTGCAACGGGTTATTGTAGACAGTGGATCCTGGGTTATGCTGCTTTCGCAAAACCCTTGCAAGCATTCACTCATGATACCACCCCGGAACCCCTCCCTTGGACTCCTGAAGCCGAACAAGCATTTGTGGTCCTTAAACAAGCCCTCACTCTTGCTCCTGCTCTTGGACTTCCTAATTATAAGAAACCCTTTACCTTGTTTTGTCATGAACGGGAAGGAATCGCTTTAGGAGTACTCACTCAGCTGCATGGTGAAAAGCATCGCCCAATTGCATATTACAGCTCTGCCCTTGATCCCGTAGCTGCGGGACTTCCTCCTTGCCTCCGTTCAGTTGCAGCTGCTGCCTTGTTGGTTGAAAAGGCAGATTCTCTAGTTTTGGGACACTCTTTAACCGTTGCAGTTCCACATGCTGTGATGGCCCTTCTGCTCAAGGGCAAAACTCAGCACATTTCCAATTCCCGTCTTACTAAATATGAGAAACTTCTACTGTCAGCTGCAAATGTAACCTTAAATCGCTGTTCAATTCTGAATCCTGCGTCACTTCTGCCTATTGCCTCTGATGGTGAGCCTCATGATTGCCTGTCTATCACAACTCAATTGTTAACCCCTCGAACTGACCTCAAGGACATTCCTATCCCGAACTCTGACCTTGTTTTGTTTGTTGATGGTTCCTGTCTTAGAAATGATGCAGGCAAATTAGTTGCGGGATATGCAGTATGCACTCAGTATGCTGTTTTGGAAGCCTATTCTTTACCCCAAGCTCGTTCTGCTCAAGTTGCTGAACTCATTGCTTTAACACGTGCTTGCATTCTTGCAAAAAATCAAACCACAACCATTTATACTGACTCTAAGTATGCTTTTGGTGTTGTTCATGATTTTGGACAAATCTGGAAACAAAGAGGGTTCCTCACTTCATCAGGGACCCAAATCAGTCATGGTTGTTATGTAAAAGCGCTCTTAGAAGCTGTTCAATTGCCTCTTGCTATTGCTATTGTTAAATGTAAAGCTCATGAGAAACCGTTTGATGATGTCACACGAGGAAATGATCTGGCAGACCGTTCTGCCAGAAATGCGGCCCTTTCTGGCCCACAGGCTCCTAACTCTGTTTTTGTTTGTTTTTCAGCAGACCAGTCTCCTTTGGCTAGCCTTTCAAGTCTGGCCCTTCTTCAAAATCAGGCCCCAAAAAAGGAAATAAATGACTGGCTGCGTGCAGGATGTTCACTGCACCCCGACTCTCTCTGGCGCTCCCCGGACAGCCGCCTGGTGGCGCCTAGAGAGCTTTTGCCACATCTTGCTCGTTTAACCCACTCTGTGGCCCATACGAGCAAAGGAGGAATGATTGCTACAGTACAAAGAAATTGGTTTGCCCCAAATTTTCCTTCCATGGCACAACAGTACTGTAGCTCCTGTCCCATCTGCTTAGCTCACAACATTGGGCAACGGGTAAAAACGACACCCGCAGCCCATCCCCCTCCATGGGGACCGTTTGTAAATCTGCAAATTGATTTTGTGCAGCTACCTAAGTGCTGTTCTTATGAATACATTCTTGTTATTATTGATGTGTTCTCTGGATGGGTGGAAGCCTACCCATGCGTACGTGCTGATTCCATCACTGTAGCAAAGAAATTGCTCAAAGAATTCATCCCTAGATTTGGATTGCCTCTCACAATAGATAGTGACCGTGGCACCCATTTCACAGGACAGATAGTAAAAAACATCTGCCAAGCACTCAACATACAGCAACACCTACACTGTAGTTATCATCCACAGTCAAGTGGTGCTGTAGAACGTAAAAACTCTGATTTAAAAACGCGCATTTCGAAGATTTGTGCTGAAACAGGCCTCAAATGGCCTGATGCACTGCCCATTGCTCTTATGCACATTAGAAACACTGTTAACAGAAAACATGGCCTAACCCCTTATGAAATACTCATGGCACGACCCATGAGGATGCCAGCTACACCACCTGTTGCCCCTCACCAAACAGACCTACAATTAACTGATGAAACTGTACTAAATTATTGCAAGGCATTAATGAAGTATGCCAGGTCTGTTCATTCACAGGTCCAAGAAGCCTTACCTCAACCACCGGATGTTCCCTGTCACAACCTCGAACCAGGGGATTGGATCTACGTAAAGGTCTATCAACGGAAAAACGCACTTCAACCCAGATGGAAAGGACCTTTCCAGGTACTTCTAACCACTAATTCTGCTGTTCGTTGCCAAGGTCACCAAACGTGGACTCACGCCTCGCACTGCAAGAAGGTATCACCTCCATTGGACCCCGAAGCAGCTGTATTCCAACCAAGGTTGGGATCTTTCCCTGAGGCCAAGGACAAAGACCCTCAGGACCTCACTCAGGCAAGTGAGGAGCATCAGGGTGCAAGTGCTAGTAACCTCTCCCCTGCACCCAACACCTCAGCCCAGCCGGATTCATCAGTTGAAGAACGAAGATATCATCTTCGGCCTCGAAGAAAGTGAATGCTCCCATTCGGAAGATCACCACCTCGATCAAGACCAAGAGCCGACATTATCAGTCCTTTAGGTAACTTGAGCCCAGAGGACGAAGAAAGACTTTGGCTGCCATCCTGGGTTTGGCTGGTAGTGTTCTTTTTCTTACTGGTGCTGGTTATGTTTGTTGTTAAGATTCTTTGTCCCTCCTGTACCTAAAAATGGCACTGATATCCTTATATATCACGCTTGGGTATCTCAGTATCACCCAAGGGGGGTGGGAGAAAAATTTGTATTTGCAGTTCTCCCATGCGGTGGCTCAAGCTGGAAATAAAAGTGACTGCTGGATATGCTCTCACAGCCCAGCACACCTACACCAAGGAATCCCAATGATCGGAGTACCAATATCCCTCCAGCAATGGGGAACAATAAACGGCGGCTTCGTTAGACACTACTCGTTAGCTGCCCATCGGTCCGCTCCTAAAGAATGGAGGGCCGCCCCTGCTGACTGGATAATCTCCCCAAGAGTAGAGGCGCCTTTCTGTTACATATCCAACAACACCAGAGCTTATAATAAAGCCACACCTGTAGGACACTACCCTCATTGCCTAACTACTCTAGATTATAGCCCTAGTAGCACCAGTGGAATCCTGTTGGGTAACGTACCCTCTCTCAATTGTACAGGATTCATGGTCTACAACTTTTCTAAGGAACCTCATGTTGCTCTCATTGCAAACAGATCAGAATTTTACATTCACTCCAATTTTACTTCTTGTAATATATCTCGGTCCAGCAGAATAACAGCTGAACGTGGACCGTCCTATACGATGCATATCAATCGAAAGTGCCGGATAGGGCACAACAACTGTCGAGATTTGAGTACCCTTTCTGCCCCAGGCCTTTACTGGCTCTGCGGAAACAGGGCTCATAAAATCTTGCCCTGGAATTGGGTGGGGGCATGCACTCTTGGACGTGTTATCCCTGGTTTCGAAATGCATAGTGCAATATATCTGGAACAAGTAAAAAATTTCAACCATCACATGAAAAGGGCAGTTAACCCCTTAGCTACCAGAAACACAGGGTTCCATCGATTTGTGAGAACCTTCATACCGTGGCTTGGAGTAAGAGAATTGGAACTAGCCATAATTAACATTTCAGCCACAATGGAAGCTATGGGAAATGCCACTGCGGATGCAATTCAGGCTCTGCAAAAAGAGATCTCCCAGATCTCACAAGTAACTATACAACACCGCATAGCCCTAGATTACCTATTGGTATCCCAGGGAGGAGTATGTGCCTTAGTAAACTCCACCTGTTGTGTCTATGTCAATCAGGACATGCGAATCGAAACTGACATTCGCAAAATCTGAAATCAGTTAAGGGTCCTACATCAAGTGGCCTCAGAAAATACTGACTGGGGTCTAGAAGAAATGTGGTCTTGGCTAACCTCCTGGCTCCCAGATTTCGGGGCCCTTGGCAAGAAAATCCTGTATGGAATATTGTTTGTCTTGATAGTTCTGATAATGTTCTATGTCTTAATGCAACTGATCCTCTGCTGCGTGAAAGCCAGCAGGGGAAGCTTTAGCAAGGCAAGAAAACCCACAGCAGAGTCTAGAATAATGGTGTTACAAAAGTGTGAGCAGATTGAAAGAAAACATGAAAGGCTGCATGATGAAATAGAGGGGCTCATGAGAATGGAAATTTAAGGCTAAAGTGAGACTAAATAGTCTCAAAGGGGGGGGCTGTGGAATCAGAAAAAATATATGCCTTAAACTTTGATTATTTTAGTTATAAGATGACATAACCGCTTTGTGTAGAATTGCTGGCTCGGTACAGTAGAACAGATAAGGGCAAGTGTTTGTTCTTTGTAACTCTTCTGCAAATGCTTCGCTCACCGCGGCCTTGAAGGTAAAAAAAAAAGTATGTACAAAGTAGATTTCCAGGTGCAAGAAGGAGGTTTGTGAACTAACCCTATCTCCCCCATAATTCCCATCCTGATAACAGCAAAGAAATAATGAAGTAATATTATAGCCGCTTTTCATGCTAATTTCACTATATGATCACGTGAGTTGTAAGCGACTGTTAAAAAGTATATAAGCCTCCTGATTTTGCTCTTGGGGGGGGGGGACCCCTTCCAAGTGCTTGGGAAATCCATGTCACTTTGGAACTCCCCCTACAGCTGTAGTTTCTTTTGAATAAAAGCTTCTGCTGACCTGACCCAAAAGTACTCTGTGTGTGTTTCCACGACAATGCTCAGTGGCAAACCCAGTGTAAGTACAACCCAGGAGGCACCAGTCGCAGGGGACGGAGGAGGGGTTCCCCATGCGCTCCCTGGTGGACATGAAAGTGGACCGGAAGTGCTTCTGGTCCACTTCCAGATCCACTGCCAAGTGCGCTGGGGACCTCCCCATGCTCCCATGGGATGCGCCATCTGCCCCAGCATCTTAGCATTCATGAGCCGCCTGCTACCTTGGGGTATGTAGAAAAAGCATTCAAAGCTGAGTATGTCCGAATAATCAAATCTTTCCAAACATCTCCGAATCGATTTGGAGTGTTCCAATTCAATTCAGAGAGATTAAAGGGTCTCCTGATTTGATTCAGATTCAGAGATTCGGCCACTGAATCGGGCCGAATCTCTGCCAAATCAAATCAGCGACTGAAGCATTGCACAGCCCTACTACAGATGATATGTGTTTTGGTGGTTGTAGCCAGGCAGTTCTGTCATACATTTCCACATGTTTTTTGCTAAAAGTAAAAATCTGCTATAAACTCATTACACTAACTTAAAACTATTGGTTAATAGGTCTTTCTTATCAAAGTTTATTTGGTCCTTGAGGAAACCTAACGTTGTTGTTATCTTTGTGCTTTGTTTTCTTCTGGGGGTGCTGTTACTAGTACGAGAGTTTGTTATCTGCCTTAACCTCAGAGTAAATTCCTGGTGTAGAATTGCTTCTTCAGAATAAGGCACTAATGTCTGTTTTGAGATGGGGATGTGTATCCCAGGGAAGCAAACCATCTGCGACTACCGCTTGGTAGAGGGGTAACCTATGTTGCATATGTAAAGCATAATATTTGCTCACCTCTTTCATTTTCAGAGTAGACGCACCTGGCAGCTCAGAGTTTGATGGAAGAAGACAATATGTTATATCTAACCGTGAGTATTCAAAACACTTCTTCTGTACTCCTGTTCACAATGAAAGCCATTACTTCATACAGCAGAAGAGGACCCTTCAGCCATCCTCTGAAAACCTGAAAGGAGATGAAAAAATCTAATTCCACAAAAGGCAAGCACTTATTTCAACACCAAGTGGTGTCATTTTCAACGTTTTCTCCAAATATGTCCCGTGTAAGGCAGTTCCCATGGCCCTCTGTTAATCTCACTGGTATCCTCCTTTTAGAGAATCACCCTACACTGAATCAGCAATCTGGCACCTGCCCCATGTATTGCACAATCAAGAAAACAAACGGCCTAGATTAAATCAAAATGGTGCCTAGAAGGGCTGTGCAAAATTTCAACAGGTATGTAACATGGGGCATTCTCAGGGCCAGTCTGCCATTGGCCCGCCCACCTGTTCTGGGCCAACCACCTGCCTCCTCGTCTGCCACGCCTTGTTGTTTCTTAATTGGTTCTTATTAAGGCAAGAGGCTGCCCATTCTTGCCCCGATGCAAGGGGGTGCTATCTGCAGCTCCGTTACTTCCCTACACTGTAGCCCATGCCTTGCAGATGGTATCCAGGTGATATAATTACTCCTGGCCTGAGACCGGAGCAAACTAATTCCAAAGTTGGAGTGCACACACACTCATACCACTTTCCTTCTCACAGGAGGCCTCCTCCACTCCACCCCTCTCTCACCAGGGCCTCTGGCATACTGCCCATTACTGGGCCACACTCCACCACCCTGCTCCTCCTTGAGCAATCCCCCTGAGCCATCAGGCTTCATTACTCAGATGCTGGCCTCGCCACACAGTCCCTTCAGTTCCTGCGGGTTCCCCTACCCTGCGTGGTCCTGCCTTGTGCCAAACCCTGGGCTAATTCTGACCCCATGCCCCTCACCAGGCAACTCCACACACACACACGGCTCCCAGCCCTCTGGTTTCCCCCCTCACTGGAGCTCCACACCAGCACCCTCACTGGGGCCACCCCCCCCACTGGGGCTCCACACCCACCCCCTCACTGGGGCCACCCCTTCACTAGGGCTCCACACCTGCCCCTTCACTGGGGCTCCTCATCTCCACCACCTCACTGGGGCTACAGGACTTCCCTCCTCAGTGGTTCTCAGGTGGCTATAGCTATGCCTAGCCCCTTATGGGTCTTACACACTCCCTGGGCTCAGATGGCTATAGCCATGCCTGGCTCCCTTGTACGCACAGTGATGTGGGGGCTAGGGGTTAAGATGTCCTGACCCACCTTTCACTGGGGTGGTAACTGGCCAGGTATTTCCTGGGGGCTCCTGCACCCCTGGGAGTCCCACCAGGCCAGCCACTCCTAGCAGGGTGCAGTTTTAGATCATGCCCAATACAAACCATCCCTATACACTCTTGCCCTTACCTCCAAGATGTTTCATACAGACTTGCAGCCAGACAATGTTTCCATCTACCCTGCCAGCAGCAAACTGCTCTGTTTATATATACTGCCAGAGATCTAAAATGGCTGCCGCAATCAAGCACCTGCTGGCTGCTTGGCTCAGCCCTTAAAGTGGCAGGCACCAACAGTGCCCTGCCACAGGGTGTTTCATTTCAAGGCTGTTTCAATGTGTTTCGAGCTCAAAACAGTGAAATTGAAACAAAATGAAAGGCTTTGAAACAGCTTCAAAATAAAATGAGGGCAATCAAACCATTTTAAATGTTTCAAAACATTTTGAGTTTTGAAGCCAGGCTTGCTTGCAGTTAAACAGAAACTAAGGAAAAGGGGTGGGGAATGACTGCTCTGATATGAACTGTGTAGCTGGTCAGTGACTGTGATCCTTCCCTGAAGTCCCTTCCAATCCCAGTGCTCTGGAGGATGAACAGAAAAACAGCGTAAAAAGCATTGTTTGAACTGAGCTTTCTCTGTGCCTAGAGGTCAGCTTACTGAGCTGTATCTTCCAGAAGCTCAGCAATATCAGAAAGGCTATCACTTCCTACTTGCTAGCCTGTTTCTAGCAAGTGGAATCCAGTACCTTTTGCTTTCTTAATACCCTTTATTATTATATACATTCCTTTCAATTTATTCCTCCCCTAAACTTCTCTTTTTGTTTTTGTTAGTCTATTTTGATTCTTTTCTCCAAAAAAATAGATCTGTGCTTTTTCTCATAGTTGCATTCCATTCACTGTGCAGGGAAGCACAACATATATTGCAAATTATAATATACAATTTATACAGGAACACATACATACATTCATATATTTTATTTATTACATAAATACATACATACATTACATAAATATATACATATAATTATCTACATATATTACATAAATACATATTACGTTACCGAAGAGCACACACATTTTCCAGCACACCAAACACACTATGAAGTGTGCTGGGAAGGCAGCTGGCAACCCTTCATGGAGGGTTGGGAGAGGGGGTAGAGGGAGAGCTGTAAGTCCTCCTGCTCCCAAACTGAGATACAGTCTCTTTCCTACAACTAGCAGGCATGAGGCTTCTGGTTCTACTAGCAGCAAGGAGAGGAAAGCAGTGCCACTGCTTGAGACTGCATCCCTTCCAATAACACCAGGTATAACCTCACCGCCACCACCACCATGACAACAAGCAGCACCAGCATGACAGTCTCCTCCACCCCCATTTTACTTCCCAGCCTCAGCCTTCCAGTGCCAGAGGAAGAGCTGGAACTGGATCTGAGTGCCATAGCAAATTCTAGGGAAGGAGGGGAAATAATCTCAGTTTGTGCTCCACACCCCTCAAGTTTCCCATAGAGCCAGGTCTCCTTCCCCAAAAGGTACTTCAGAGGAGGCTGAGGTAAAGTGGGGTCCATTAGGACCGTGACTGAGATGAAGCTCGAGGGCAGCCTCCCTATCTGTTGTCTTTTCCAACAAGACATGGCAGCAGGTGAGAAGAGAAGGCACCCGCAGGGTGCAGCTGGCAAAGTCACAGGGCCCTAGGGGTATCACGGCCACCTCTAGGGACCCTACTCTGTGACAAAGTGAAGTTTCCCAGAAACCCCTGCACCTATCTCCTTGAAACTTGGCAGGCTTCATGGCCTCAGCAAGGGCTACCATGCCTGCTGTTTTCACATCACTCTGCACGTCATGAGTTTTGCTTGTCAGCATCTTGAGGTGCAGTTTCCCAGAATTCCCTGCACCTATCTCCTTGAAACTTGACAGGCTTTGTGGCCTTATCCAGGCCTACTATACCTACTGTTTACATTTGAATCAGGAAATAAATGACAAATTTATAGGCATTTTTGTGATTCCCCATTATAACCTATGTGCAAAACATTGAAGTGTGTTGAAATAGCGTCAAAACAGTGAAACAGTTTTGATGAAACGGAACAGAAAAGTGCTTTGAAATAGAAAAATGAAACACTGTCCCTTTGAAATGGCAAAATGGAAGTCAAAATGAAACAGTGCTGTTTCGCACAGCCCTAGTGCCTAATCCTCATTAGTCAGGTGTTGGCAGGACTTTATTAATGGCAGTAATTAGGACTAAAGTTTGGTGATGGCAGTGTAAAATTCTACCAATTAAATATTCATTGGTATTGACTCCTCCAACTTCATGATACAAACTGTCTCGTTAACTACATTTGAGCCAGCATCCCAGGTCAGCTCTGCTAGCATCACCAAAGGTGAAAGGCTGGAAATGTTACCATTTTTTCATAAATCAGCAGGATTAGACTAAGACAAACAATCTCCACTTGACTCTCTCAGAACCCACCTCAATCCTCCAGTGCAGCAAGGCAATTAGAATTTATTCAGTGAGCATTACCTTACTCTCTTCACTATCATGACCATGGACAACAACAGAAAGAAAGACAGATTGAGGAGAAAAGGCAATCTCCTTGTAAGAGATGCATTAAGTAGTACTATATTGCATTCCATTATTGCCCCAGTAAATAGATAAAGTAGAGTTAGTAAGTTAGTCTTGCAGGGGCTACTGTATCTAGCTGTTGAACGCAAGATGGACAATCTAGTTTACATGCACCAACATTTTCAGTCAAGTTTGGGTTACTCAGTTTTGGGGTGCTCTAATGGGAGAGAAGTAGGACTCAATTTTCAGAGCTGCGTCTAAATCTATCATTGGACTCGCTCCTACACTTATCACAGTGTAGGGCCAATATATGTAAAAGTAATGAAAGGCCTCCTGTAGGTTGCACCCTACTGTCAGTAGCTAGGAAAAGCAATGAACTAGAAGTATATAGCAGCACAATCCAGTAACCACCAGGATCCTACTCTGAGTGGGGAAGCTAACTTTGACTATATGCATTTTTGGGCAACCCAGGATTCCCAGGGAAGACAGTGTTCTCAGTTGTCTCTAAGATTTCTTTCTCAAAAGAGTGAATCCATTGACTTCAGCTGGAGTGGGGAGTACTGATCACATCCAAAAATCAGGAGTCAGATTCTTAGTTGGCAGTAATTAGTGTGTCTGCACTGAAGTCAATGAACCAATGCCAAATTACACCAACTGGCTTCGGAACCTCAGCTGTTAGGGACTAAAATTGTAACATGGGGCCAGCTCAGGGGCAGGTCTTAGCATCGGCCTGCCACATGTTTGTTGAATAAATAATTGGTATAAAATGCGGGAGGCTGCCCGTTTTATGCCCAGATGCCAAGGGCATTATACACAGCTCCATGCCATCCCTACACCATGTCCCATGCCTCACAGATGGCATCCACTATGTGGCTTTGGCCCCACACCGGGCCCCAAAGTGTAGTGTTTGGACCCCAACTAGATTCCTCCTAATCAGGTGGACTCAATCCCTACTATCACACAGGACTGTCAGCTCCCTAGACCTCTTTCCATCTTGGGTGTGGCTCTCCTCTGGGACCTTTGGCCACACAGGCCCTGGCTCACCTCCAGGCCAGTCAGAACTTCAGGTCCCCTGGCTCTGGGCATCCCTCATGGTGGGCACTCTAGCCATCTTGACCATCCTGGTCCTGGCCCCAGCCTGGCAACTAGCCTGGCATTTCCTGGGGACCACCCCACCATGGTCAGACCCACCAGACCATCCTACCTCAGCAGGGTATAGTTTTGAGTCATGCCTCAGGACCAGGAGCCTCCTGCAATCCCCACAGCTCCTGCCCTTACCTCAACGTTGTTATGAACCACAGCTCTAGTCAGGCTTTGTTCTCTCCATGGCTGCAGCCAGCAAATTGCTGGCTCTCCTGAGGGCCTGAGCTAAAATGGAGGCTGCTCAGCCCCCTCCTCCTATTGCAGTGTGTCGCAGGGCACCCCGGTGCCTGCTCCTAGAGAGGAGAAACTGCCAGGGAGAGAGCCCTGGCAGAGCCAATTGAGCACAGCTGTGGGTTGCCGGAGCAACTAAGCGGAGCCAGCTGCCTGTAGGGGGCAGGGCCTGGCCCTTATGAAGCCCAGGGCTGAAGCCAGGCTAGCAGTTCTCTGCCAGCAGCCAGAGAGGCAGGAGCTCATGGGGCTAACAGCAAGTACCGCTCGAGTGGAGTTAAGCCATGTTGTTAAGTTATAGCCAGGCAGCTTTGGGTTGTGTTTTGAGTTACAGCCAGGAGGCTTGTGTTGTGTTCGGTTAATGTTTGTATTACACCCGGAGGCTTGGGTGAGGCTGTAGGGGTTGGAGGAGGCCTCATATAGGGACCCCACAGAGTGTGGGGAGCCCTAGCGCAGGAGGGCGCATTGCCCTCATAAGAGGGCGCAGTGCCCTCATAGGGACCCCAGAGAGTGTGGGGTGCCCCAGCGCCAGTGAGGGCATGGTCTAGCACCCGGAGGGCGCATCATTCTTACAGCGCCAGTGAAGGCGCAGCTTGCACGCCAGTGCGGGAGCAACTGGTGGCGAGGAGCGCGGCCAGTGGGTCGCGGGCGCAACCAGTAGGTTGCAGACGGGGGACATAGACCCCGGATCGCATGCGGGGTACATAGACCCCAGCCCCAGAGCGAGGGGCAATTTCATTGAGAAGCCCAGGGTGGGCACGGTGAGCCCCAAAGACGGGGAGCACCACGTTGTATTATTGAGAAGCCCCATGGGGGCACGGCGAGCCCCAAAGAGGGGGAGCACCACGTTGTATTATTGAGAAGCCCCGTGGGGGCACGGCGAGCCCCAAAGAGGGGGAGCGCCATATTAGGGAGCCCAGGATGGGTGCAGCAGATGCCAGCAAGGGCATCACGTGCGGGGAGCATAGACCCCAGCCCCAGGGAGGGGCGATTACTGAGGAGCCCCAGAGCAGGGTGATACTGAGGAGCCCGAGACGGGCATAGCGAGCCCGGCCGCAGGCTAGTGCGGCAACACCCCTCAGACCGAGGCAGGGCGCTGCGGTTGCACCCGAGAAGACAGGGAGTAGCAGCGCGGTGAGCCCGTATCAGAGAGGGTACCCGTGTGGTTGGCCGGAAGGGCTGAGGCCCGCTAGAGAGTTCCTGAGCAGGACCACACCGTCAGGGAAGGCCCAGAGTGGGCTAGATGAGAGTCCCAGTGAGAGGCTGGGTACTAGAGAAAGCCCAGAGTGGGCTAGATCATAGAGGAGGCCCGGGAAGCAGGCGTGCAGACATACCAATGTCTATTACATCTGCGAGGCTTGGGGCGTGGTATTAGGGGCTGGTAGGAGCCACGCATAGCCCATAAGGTTAGGGTGTCTGAAGAATACCCACCGTATCGGGAGACCCCCCCCCAGGGGTCCCGGAACACACAGGGACAGAGGTCCTGAGTAGCCGTGCCCAGGGAGTCATAGGTAGCCTCCCTATTACATTTTCCAACAACACATGGCGGGCGAGAATTAGAGGGTGCCTTGGGCCGGCCTTGACACGGAGCGAGGGACCTCGAGGAGATCATGGCCCTCCGAGAGGACCCCGCCGTGACACTGGTGCATTGGTCGGGAACGGCCGTGCACAGGGAAAGAACCCGTGTCCCTCACAAGGGAAACCGAACCTTAGGGCTATTTTACAGATAGACAAGGCAGCGAGATTGAGGGGCTTGAGAGGCAAGCCCAGGTCAGAGGAGAGACTGCTTGTTGAAAGGTATAGCAAGAAAGACATTGGGTTAGGTCTAGAGAAAAAAAAAAAGGCTTATCTATGGCAGGAATAGTAGCTCTAGAAGACAGGTGGCAAGAAGCCTTCACCTGACAGTTGCGGGTGGATGAGGCAGAGGAAAAAGCTGCCCGTCTAGAGCTGGATTTAGAGATAATGAGGGCACAGAAGGAACAAGCCAAGGCAAAGGTGGCCACCTTAGAGTTGCGGGTACAACCCGGGAAGAAAGATGGCGGTTCCAAAGAAATAAGGCGCCTGATGGCATCAGGAGCAGAAAAGACTCGAGCATTAGAATGGCTCGTGGCAGAGGAGGCCAAAAAGAGCAGGCAGCGAGAGGAGCAGCTGCGAGAGATGCAGGAGGAGTTGGCTGAATGGAGGAGGAAGTCCCCAGAGCCTGATAGGAACCAAACAGGAGAACAAAAGGAGGTAATGCAAAAGCTTGAAATATCTAAAAGCCTTATAGCAACCCTCCAGAAAGAAGTCCACAGCCAGGTGGAACAGACAGAAAGCCTGGAGGAGAGCCGGGGGCTCTGGCGAGAGAGGTGCGACCAGGCAGAACGCATAGCTGAAGAGCTTAGAAAGAAGCTGGCAGAGGATCATACACGGGTAGAAGAAACCAGGAAGGTGATAATAAGAGAGATGGAGAGAGTGAAAGAATATACGGCCAGTCAGGAGGCTTTAGAAGCAAAGAAGCAGTCCCTTGAGGCTGAGATGAAAGTCAAAATAGAGGAGCATATAAAGTTGCAGGCCCAGTGTCAAAGGCGAGAGAAAGAGTTAGAGACCAAGGTGAGAGAGACTGAAGAGTTGCGGGCCCAGTTGGAAAAAGGGGCAGTGGAAAAGGACCTCTGTGAAGAACAGATACAGGCCCTTAAAACCCACCTGGAGGACAAAACGGTAGAGCACATGAAGCTGCAGTCTCAGCTGCAGACCACAGAAGCGGAAAACGACTGCCTGGAAGACCAGGCACAGCACCTTAAAGCCCTTCTAGAAGAGAGTGCAGCTAAAGAGGCAGCAACTGACACTGAGAGGGAGCAGCTACGGCAGCAGATGCAAACCTTGAGATGGCAGGTACAGGCCTTAGAGGAACAGATTAAAACGTTCCAGGAACAGAGACAGTCCCTGCTAATGGAGGTGGGAGCCTGCAGGGGGAAGAGATCCAGTCCCTAAAGACTCTGTTAAAAGAAAGCACAGCCAGGGAACTGGCATTGCAAGAGAGGGTGGTACAACAGCCCGTACAGACCGCTCAGATACCTTGCGGAAGACTAGCCATAATAAGCAGTCAGTTGGAGGGACATGCCTCCAGGGTCAAGGCAGGATATGAGGAGCACCTCCAGGAGCTTAAAGGCCTGAAAGAGGTGTTAGTAGATGCAGAGAAAATGCTAAAAGCGGTGCAGCCCATGCTCCAGAAAGAGGAAAAGAGTCAGGAGCCACCTAGAATGGAAAGTTTACAGATCCTTAGAGAAGGAAAGGAACTTAAGCAGCAAGAAAAGAATGCAAAGGGGGAGGTACTCTTAGGGGTGAACCACATGAGGTTGAAAGAACAGATCACCACTGCAGTTATGGAGGGTCTCAATCAGAGATGGAGTCAGTGGGTGGTCCAATACACTACTGAGATGAGTGACCTCCGGGAAAAGCTGGGAAAAGTTGCTAGTGGGGGTGATGCTGCAAGATTGGCAGCCCTAAAACAAAAGCAAAAGAAGAAACTAGACCAGGGGCCGGAGACAGCTCAGATTCAGGTGTATAGCAGACAAGGGGCAGCTGCTATAGGGGAGAAGGCGATAGAATCTCCTGGTGAGAAAAGAGTCCAGAGGCCTGAAGAGGACCAGAGAAACCGAAACCCCAAGGAAGCTAAGGGGGGAGGAGAGGTGCATCCCAAGCTCTACCCTAGAGCGGAGCTACCCAGCTCTGTGAAGCAAAAGGGACCGCGTCAAACCCAGACGGCAGGTCCAACTAAAAAGGTAGAAGGTCCAGCTATGACTAAAGCAACTCAGTGGGAGATAAGACAAAGGAGAGAAAGACGACCTTATGTTTATATTAATAATCTCCCACGGCAAGTCAGGTGGAGGACCCTAAGGAAAATAGTTGAGACCAGAGTCAGAGGGGTAGCAAGGGTGAAAATATATACAGGGCCCGGTGGAAGACCGACTGGCCAGGGGAAAATAGAGTTTTGGAGGATGGAAGATGTCCGGCAGGCACTTAAGGTGCAGTGGGAGCTTTGGGGAAAGCTCCAGGATTGGCAGGAAGCCAAGGAAAGGAGGGAGGTATGGAATAGAACATGGAAAAGAGAAGACCTGGGACACAGACGGAGGAAGAGGGGCGAGACACCCCATGTAGCAGGAAACAGCTCTCCCAGCAAGAGAGAAGGGGCTTTGGCTCCACAGGGTAAAGGCGGTGAAAGAGAACGAGAGAGAGGCCTGAGTAGCACCCTACCAGGGAGAAGCTAGTGTGGGGGGACTACCTTTGGCAGGGTAACTCCCGGAAAATCCCACGCGGTGCACCCTGGGGAAAAGGCGAGCAGGGGGCGCCTTAAAACCTCTGCCACTTGTGTAGAAAATGCCGGGTGCGGGAAGAGAGGCCGAGAAGAGCCGCCGAGTCAAACTGAATGTAACAAGAATGAAGATCTTCCTCGGTGAGTTCGATCTTAAGGGGGGAGGTGTGTCGCAGAGCACCCCGGTGCCTGCTCCTAGAGAGGAGAAACTGCCAGGGAGAGAGCCCTGGCAGGGCCAATTGAGCACAGCTGCGGGTTGCCGGAGCAACTAAGCGGAGCCAGCTGCCTGTAGGGGGCAGGGCCTGGCCCTTATGAAGCCCAGGGCTGAAGCCAGGCTAGCAGTTCTCTGCCAGCAGCCAGAGAGGCAGGAGCTCATGGGGCTAACAGCAAGTACCGCTCGAGTGGAGTTAAGCCATGATGTTAAGTTATAGCCAGGCAGCTTTGGGTTGTGTTTTGAGTTACAGCCAGGAGGCTTGTGTTGTGTTCGGTTAATGTTTGTATTACACCCGGAGGCTTGGGTGAGGCTGTAGGGGTTGGAGGAGGCCTCATATAGGGACCCCACAGAGTGTGGGGAGCCCTAGCGCAGGAGGGCGCATTGCCCTCATAAGAGGGCGCAGTGCCCTCATAGGGACCCCAGAGAGTGTGGGGTGCCCCAGCGCCAGTGAGGGCATGGTCTAGCACCCGGAGGGCGCATCATTCTTACAGCGCCAGTGAAGGCGCAGCTTGCACGCCAGTGCGGGAGCAACTGGCGGCGAGGAGCGCGGCCAGTGGGTCGCGGGCGCAACCAGTAGGTTGCAGACGGGGGACATAGACCCCGGATCGCATGCAGGGTACATAGACCCCAGCCCCAGAGCGAGGGGCAATTTCATTGAGAAGCCCAGGGTGGGCACGGTGAGCCCCAAAGACGGGGAACGCCACGTTGTATTATTGAGAAGCCCCATGGGGGCATGGCGAGCCCCAAAGAGGGGGAGCACCATGTTGTATTATTGAGAAGCCCCGTGGGGGCACGGTGAGCCCCAAAGAGGGGGAGCACCATATTAGGGAGCCCAGGACGGGCGCAGCAGATGCCAGCAAGGGCGTCACGTGCGGGGAGCATAGACCCCAGCCCCAGGGAGGGGCGAATACTGAGGAGCCCCAAAGCAGGGTGATACTGAGGAGCCCGAGACGGGCATAGCGAGCCTGGCCGCAGGCTAGTGCGGCAACACCCCTCAGACCGAGGCAGGGCGCTGCGGTTGCACCCGAGAAGACAGGGAGTAGCAGTGCGGTGAGCCCGTATCAGAGAGGGTACCCGTGCGGTTGGCCGGAAGGGCCGAGGCCCGCTAGAGAGTTCCTGAGCAGGACCACACCGTCAGGGAAGGCCCAGAGTGGGCTAGATGAGAGTCCCAGTGAGAGGCTGGGTACTAGAGAAAGCCCAGCGTGGACTAGATCATAGAGGAGGCCCGGGAAGCAGGCGTGCAGACATACCAATGTCTATTACATCTGCGAGGCTTGGGGCGTGGTACTAGGGGCTGGTAGGAGCCACGCATAGCCCATAAGGCTAGGGTGTCTGAGGAACACCCACCGTATTGGGAGACCCCCCCCCCAGGGGTCCCAGAACACACGGGGACAGAGGTCCCGAGTAGCCGTGCCCAGGGAGTCATAGGCAGTCTCCCTATTACATTTTCCAATAAGACGTGGCAGGCGAGAATTAGAGGGTGCCTTGGGCCGGCCTTGACACGGAGCGAGGGACCTCGAGGAGATCACAGCCCTCCGAGAGGACCCTGCCGTGACACAGTGACCTCCTGCAGTCATGTCACCACCTCATCAGGGGCCCACATCTGCCAGCTGCCCTGCTACCTACTCTCAGCCCTTAAAGTGGCAGGCACCAAAGGTGCTTTGCCACATGTAGAGAAGCACCTAATGATATTTTTCTAATGCACCCAGCTAGCCAGTTCTCTGGGACTGATTCACCTTTGTTCTTCACCTGTGCAGTAACTTACATCAGTGTAAAATGCATGTAAAATACCAAATCAGACTGGTAGGCAGTTCACTCACTCTTCACTACAATTATTGAAAATAACAAGGTGTTAGGCAAAAGCGAGTCAGCTTTTTCCCCAGCCATGCAACTGGGATAGATCTTGTTTACATCATAGGCTTAAAACATGTGCAAAGCTGTAGGAGATCCTCAGGCTGCAAGGTAAGATGGAAATGCAAAGTATTATACAATCTCCTGGGGTTTATGTAGCTATCAGCATTAGAATGATACTTCATGAAGCAAAACTGCACAGACTGACTGTTCTTTCGTTCTCTGAGCTTCTACTCAGAAATGTGTACCAAAGCCAGACTACTAGGGAAACAACACAAAACTCATAATACCTTTTCTTTCATTTAATTTTTCCTCCTTATTTGCACAGATGTCAAAATCCAGATTGAAAACATATGGACACTAGCCAGCTCAGGAAGTGATGTGACAGATCACAAGATGGCCATTTTAGAGCTGCTGCTGTCTTGCTCTGACATATTTGAAGCATCAGCTACAGAAATGCATGCTAGGAAAGAAACTCTTAGAGGTCTCCCTTGCTCTCAAAAGATTAGTAAAAAGTAGAAAAGTACTAATGTGAGTTGGCTTGGCCCCAGGGGCTGATCTCTTTCTGCAAATCATGTCTTATATCACACTTAATATTTAAGTGCTCCTGAGGGCGTTGGAAGCCTTAAGACAAAGCAATCATTATTCCCCATTTTGTTTCCCATTACATAAAGGTCTATCTGCTGCATTCTTTATTATAGCTTCTCTTTTCCATCCTTGCAATGTCTAAATTACACTATCCTGCACCACCTTTTTTTATCTCCTCCAAAGTTAGTCTGAAATTGTGCTATGGTGCTGGGCTTGAAGAAAAGACTGCAAATGTAGGGGGAATCTACACGGCTGAGAGGGAAATAAGGGGCATCTTCCTCAAGGAATGCTCCATTCCTGGCATTGGATATTCAGAACACTGGTATTAAAGCTCACAAAACACCTCTGCAGTGGGATTGTCATAACAAGAATGATGGAATTTATGTTCTGCTTCCTCTGCAGCTTGAATTCCCTCACTGTTAACTGCCATAAGAATTTGCCAGGTGAGTTTTTGAATATCAACTCTATTCTTCTTGATCCTTTACCCTCCCCTTCTGGTGATGCTGGAGCTGCTATAAAAAGAAGAGTGGTCATTCCCTCCAGGGGGCAAAAAAGAAGTTTGAAGCCAGCTGTAATAGTACATGGCTGTCACTCCCCTTATAAAAAAGAATCTAAACTTGTTGAATTCCTGGTTTGCTCTAGCATTAAGATGCTCCCATTTCCAATGGGAAAGAGGAACTGAGAACATTTGAGAACATCTACCACTGCCTGAACAATATCTATTAATCACACACAGTGGACAACTCTGGAAGATTTTATCCAAATCTATCCAAATTTGTCCTATCTGACCAAGTTGTAAGTTTCTACAAAATCCATTTATACAAGGTCTGGAGAGCCATCCTTGATCCCTGGCAGCTACTAGTTCTGATCTAACTGTGAGGAGCCATGGCAATGGTGAAGTTGGATTTTCCCCATAAATGGTGCATCTGCTGTGGAGAGAGAGATGGGTTCAAGAAATGTGTTTTTCCTGTACTTTCATGGACTATGGAGGGTGGTTCTGTCTGTCCTGGGCATGTGTCAGCTCAGAATTGCTACTTGGGCAGGCTGGGCAAAAAGACTACAAGGAAGTAGATGGGATGGGACAGTGAAGGCTTGTTTATACTACTGACTGACTACTAAGGAGTGCCTTGCTGGAACACACTATGCTACTCCATGCATGTTGCTGCCTAAACAGGCATCATCATGGCACTGCCTGGTGCAGTAAGTCACCACTATAAATATAGCTGAGGTTGGATGGGAACCTACTTTTCTTTTATTTGGTATCAAGAAGGTGACTCCTGCCTGATTGACTGGTGAGACTAGCTGTCATAGCCCACATTTTATATTTACAATCAACACCTCCAGACTTTCTCCCACTCTGTCCCTTGCTTTTGGGAGCAGCATCCCCTAAACATCTACAAAGCCATTTCTCTGAAACCACCAATATCGTGTCGATCAACAGCATCTCCTTGTGCTCCCCCATCTGTCCATGCCCATATTTTCTAAGCTCTTTTAGGCAGGAACAGTCTTATTGTCTTGTGCTTGTACAGCCTCAAGGAACATCAGATCCTGTTCCAAGATGGAGAATCCTAGGCCCTACAATAATGTTAATAAATAACACAATAACCACTTGTTCAGCAAGTCCTATCTATTCTATGCACTGATTGAGGCAGGGGTCTTGTGGAGAAAAAAAACTATGTGATTACATCATTAAAGACTGTCATAACACATGGGCATAAAGTCCTTAAATTGAAGCCTCATAGACAACCTTAATTCTGGTGTTTCTTAATTTTTGCATGCTCAACTCGATCCTTTTAGTGTGTGCATGCATGAGAGATGTATATAAATATGGCCAAGCTCTGTCATAATGGAAAACTTAGGCAACTCCATTAAAGTTAATGGGGTTACATTGTATGAGCACATGGAGATTTTGGCTCTTAAAAGCTGAGCAGCAGATGCAACCATTTAAAAAGAAAATGACTTACCGCTTGGCAAATTTCAAGTGAAAAGCACAGGCTGTTTTGGTTGGTGTGTGGGTATGGACAGTCCTCTTTTGAGAACTACTGAGGACAGGGGTTGGCAACCCCCAGCACGCATGCCAGAGCATTGACTGCAAATGCATTTTGCTTGGCACATGCACCTCCGGGCAAACTGTGGGGAAGGACCCAGGATGGTGCTGCCACAAGAATCAAGCCCCTTGTGGCTCCCCTGCTGTCTGCCCTGACACGCCAGCATCTTACAAATCAAGGTTGGGGTGTTTTTGGCACTCTGCCCAAAAATGTTGCCAACTCCTGACCTAGGACTACGGATTTATGTAGAATTTAAGATGAGAGAGAACACCCTGAAGACACAAGGAACTAACTATGAGTCAGGGATGCTAATCAGGCAGGGACCATCAGCAGGCAGGACAGTCTGAGCCAAGTACCACAGCAGCCACATCTGCAGCAAGTCCCATTTAATGAACTCTGCCCCAGCTTAGGAGTAGCAAGACTTCTGATTGGCTGCTGGGAGCATCACCTTCATTTAGCACCAGCTGGGGTCCTAGGTTTTCAGGCCAGTCAACAGTTCTTCTATGCCAAGCCTTCTAGGTTGTTTATAGACATGCTTGTAACAGGAAACCCTAGTCCTGTCACTAGAAACCAGAACCTTCAGGGCACAGCCTGCTGGCAAAGCAGGAGTTAAAAACTGAGCCCTGCAGCCTGGTCAGCTGATGGAGTGGACTCCTGAGAACTTTCAGAGAAGCTGTGGCAACTCTACACAGAGAGGCAGAGGCCCTGGAGCAATAAGCAGGCAGATTGCCTTCTTTATATTTATTTTTATTCTGTTTATGTTCTATTTCAGTGGTTCTCAACCTTTGGTACTTTACATCCCCCCTGCCGATTGACGCGGCAAAAGTGAAACCAGAAGTCCCACCATGGCACTTCCGATTTCACCACTGTAAGCTGAGTCCCACTTTTTCCACCATGGCCTGGGGCAAAGCAGCCTGCATGGGGCCTCCCTCCCTATCCCCCAGCACACTGACACTGGGGAGTGAAAGCCCCGGTGAACCAGACACAGCAGGAGGGGCACTGGAAGGGGAACTTCCACCCAGAGCTGGCAAAGACCAAAACGCAGCACCCTCATACCCCCTGCCTGTGTCTCATGTACCTCCAGGGGTATGCATACCATGGGTTGAGAAACACTGTTCTATTTTACTTGAGTGGTTTGTGGTTGAGGCTGTAGGCGAGGTGGAGACCTCATTAGCATCCATGGGACACAGCTGTAGGGCTGGAGAACCCTGTGCCATAGTGGGCACAACTATACAGGGCATAGGGCAAAGAGCCCAGACTGGAGTGAGGAACTAGTGACCCAATGTCAGGTCCTACCTAGTGGGCCTAGGCTGGGAGGCCTAGCTAGAGAACAAGGAGCAAAGCCTTTGAAGGCTGAAGCCCCAACAACCCCAATGCCACAAGGGTGCAGTGTTAAGGGACTGGGGAGCCTGGTACCCTAACGTAAAAGGGCCAGGAGTCCCGAGTGGATTATAGAGCTAGGGCCTTGAAGTCGGGTCCTAGCCAGTGGGCCCAAGCTGACAGGCCCAGCTAGAATGAAGGAGGGTGGAGGCCAAAGAGGCTGAAGCCCCAACAAAAGGGACTTCATACATACAATACCTGTGAGGCATGGGAGCACAATAAAGGAAGGTCAGAGCATGCCAATAGCCCTTAAGGCACAGGCTCCTCTCCACCAAGTGTTCATGAGCCCAGACCACACCTGGAAAGCCCTGTGGCAGCCTCCCCTTCAAGAACCAAAGAAACACCAAGACATGGCAGGTGAGGGAAAGGGAGTCTGTTCCCAGGAGAAAAGTAAAATATAAACAGACTCAGGTGACCCCCTGCCCGGCACATCTAAAGGGGGCACCCTGTTACAGTGCTCCAGGAAGCAGGGTGGGGAGAGCACTTTAATTAGCACAGCTCCAAGAGCAGAACTAATTAAAGCAACTGGAGCATCATGTGCATCAGTGTCCCTGGTAATGGTAGTGGGGCACTTTGAACTATAGCTCAAACAATAAGCCTGACATCCATCCGTGGAAAGATCCTGGAGAAAATCATCAAGGGATCCAGCAGCAACAAGCTAATGGAAGGCAACCTTCTGAATGCCAGCCATCATGGTTTTGTCACTGGAAGGTCTTGCCTGACCAACCTCATCACCTTCTATGATCAGGTAAGACATTGTCTCGATAAGGGAGATAAGCTTGTTGTTATATACTTGGATTTCAATAAAGCTTTTGACTTGGTCTCTGTTACGGAGCTACTTAGATAGCCCCAAGAGTCTTTGCTCCTCCAGCCCCGCCCTCAGTCTCTGGGTAGAAGCTGTTACCCATTTTTTTTTCCTTTTGGCCTCAGTCAGTCTCTGACTGGCCTATTGTTTTCTCTTTCTATAGAGATATATACATATATTTTGTTTATATCACCATAGGACCTCAGCCTGCCGGCTGACGTCAGTGATGAGTCCCAACCAGAGGTCCACACACCCACGTCCTCTCCTGCCACGACTTGGTGTTTATGGGAGTAGAATTCTATACCTGGGTGTGTAATTCCAGTCAGTCGTCGTCCATTGTCCTGTGTTTGTGAGGGCTCCACCATCCTCTACACCCTCACCCATTCCACTGGGTATTGAATCGTCTTTTCGTCACTGGTCCAGCCAGCATGTTCTCACCCTGGGCCTCTGTCTTTATATTACAAAAAAAAAACCCAAGCACTCCTGGCCTGGATTATTGTTCACCCGGCTTTTAACAAATGAAAGAAAAAGAATACTCGGTGAAGTCACTTTCTCCTTCACCTTGTTCCAGTCATTATGGTACCTCTTCATGAGCCTCCTATTGGGGTCATTATGGTACCCTCACTCCATCGGGTCTACCCTTGATAATTTGTCCTTACCCTCCTTTTAGGGTCTTTATGGTATCTTGTCTCTGAAGTGCCCTTCTCTTAGGGTCTTTACAGTATTTTCTTCAGCCCTGCTCTTCAGGCTGCCAGCAAGATCGCAGTAAGTTTCTGGTGCTGCTACTTCACCAATCCTTTCTCTAGGCTTCCTCTGGGGAGCTCCCTCTCTACAGGGGCCTCCTGCCGGTTCTCCAGGCAGCTGTCAGGCTTTCCTGCAGCTTTGCTCGGCCCAGCTCAGCTCCTTCTGGTCCTGCACTCTCCCCTCCTGCTTGCTCTGGGCTCCTGTTTATACTGGGGGTTGAATTCCCAGCCCCTCCCCTCCCCTCCAAAAACACCAGGGTAAGGAGGATTGCTGCCAGTCTCTTTGGGACTTTGGGGCTGGGGCTGGGGCCATTGATTCTATCTTTGGCAGGTGTTCCTTTGCCCCCTGTGGCTCTCTCTCTTCCTCACAGTCTCCCATGATGTCATGGTTAAGCTGGGGAACTGTGACCTCAACCCTCTCATGGTCCAATGGCTAGAGAACTGGCTCTGGGATCAGACCCAATGAGTACTAGTTGATGGGAGCGAATCAACATGGTGCATGGTGACCAGTGGAGTCCCTCAGGGCTCAGTTCCCAGGCTGGTACTTTTCAACATCTTCATTAATGATCTGGATTTGGGCATCATATGCAGACTGGTAAAGCTCACAGACAATACTGAACTACGGGGGAAGGCAGCCACACTAGAAGACAGGCTGGGGATACGGGCTGACCTGGACACCCTCGCAATGTGTGAGGACCAAAACTTGATGGAACTTAACATAGAGAAGTGCAGGGTGCTCCACCTTTGGAGAAACAACCAGCATCATACTTATAGGCTCAGAAGTGCTATGCTCGCTAACACCACGACTGAGACTTGGGGGGGTCTTGATTGACCACAAGATGAACATGAGCCACCAATGCGCTGTCGTGGCCAGCAAAGCTAACCAAACTCTGACATGCATCCATCAATGCATCTCTAGCAAATGGGATGTCATCCTCCTGCTTTACTCGGCCTTGGTGAGGCTGCAACTGGAGTACTATGTCCAGCTTTGGGCCCTCCAGTTCAGGAGGGACATGGATAAGTTTGAGAGAATCCAGAGGAGAGCCGCCCATATGATCGAAGGTCAAAAGAGAAAACCTTATAAGGAGAGGCTGAGGGACATGGGACTCTTCGGCCTGGAGAAGCTCAGGCTCAGGGGGGACTTGGTGGCAGCCTATAAGTACATAGGGGGAGTGCATCAGGAACTGGGAGAATAGTTGTTCACCAGAGCTCCCCAGGAAATAACAAGGTCGAATGGCCACAAACTCCTAGAAGGCCAATTTAGATTGAACATAAGGAAAAACAGTCTGAGTGTCCAGGGTCTGGAACAGACTATCCCCCTCCACCTCCCCGCTCCTCCTCCTCCCCTCCCCCCGAGGTAGTGCAAGTACCTACTCTGAGTTCTTTCAAATGTGTTTATATGTTTATCTTGCTGGGATCATTTGATCCCCAAGGACTTCCTGCCTATAGCAGGGGAGCTGGACTCAATGATCTTGCGAGGTACCTTCTAGCCCCTAATGTCTATGAACCATTTTTTCAGTGCAGAGACACTGATACAGATGACACTGGAATCTGCTGGAGCTCAGTAATTACCATGTCCCAGTAAACACAATTAATGGAGTCTGCTCCAACATACTGTAATTACAGCACATCAGAGCAGCCTCCCAGCACGTGTATAGCAGCCCCTGGTTCCTGACCATGGTTTTTGGCTTTGTTCTAGACTTCAGCTTTGGATTTCCCTGCAGTTCTGTTTCCTGGCTCCTGACCCTGATTTGTCTCTGCTTTTGGACTTTACCCTGTGAATTGCTCCCTGGATTTGTAGTTGGTATCTAACCTTCCCACCTCCCCCACCAGATCCTGACCCTGGACTGTATTGTGGATTCTGCTTCTAGATCTCCTTCTAGCTTTGCTATATGGCTACAGCCCCTTGTCCCAGCCCCAGGCCCTGCTATCCCTTGGTGGCCTAACCATTAGACAAGACCATCTATACCCCAGTTCCTTATACTATGCTTAATTGTGAGTGAATGCATGTCAGCCAATGGGAAAAAGAGATCTAGCTGTGTTTGTAGCAGTGCAGCTTACTATTTTAGGTAGTGGAGGTGGAAGCTTTCCAATCAGCTATAGTTTGATCAATGCAGAGGTTATGGATATACGACTCAAACTGGCCCATCTCAAGAACACAGCAGTTTCCTCTGCATGAGATTTTTACAGGTAGAAGGTGGAATTTCCCAGGCCAAGCCCCAAACTAAAGGGAAAGAGACTGAGTATAAGGGAGATTGTGAAGCTGCTGACCACCACATGCAGAAAGGAACCTGGAAAAAGAACAGCAAGGATGAAGGATGGTTTGTCTAGCCCAAAATGCTAACAAGGCCCTGGACTCCCAGCTGAAATGAGATCAGACTATATGGGGACTGTATTATTTTGCAGAGATCGGTGACATGAGACTTTTATTCTTAAATCAGTGCCTGTAGCTAAGAAATTCCTTTGTTCTTTGCTTTCAAGCTGCATTGTACCTGAAAGGATCAGTTGACAAGCTCAGTGCAACTAGAACAACATGAAGCGCTGAAGGAACATGCACAAAAAATGGCTACTCTGGCTTATTCTTATTCTTGTGTCTGACTTCAGAAAGTTGACTCCGCCAACAATTTAAGAGTAGATCCATCAGTATTACTGCAATGTTTCAGACTGTTCACTCCCTCTGGTGGACCATATAGAGGGCAATCAGTTAGTATATGTTGGGCTGTCTGATCTCTTCTGCCACATGGGCATGATGGTGAGTTTGTAAGGCCCACTTTATGTTTGATTTTATTGAAGGCTCCATAAACCAATCACAGTTGATTCAAGTTTACCCATGCCTTCCATGGGAGTTTATGACCAGGAGGGTGTGAAGACAGTAGTTGTATTTAGTTGTGTAATGGGGTGTAGTTGTTATTCCATTGTCCTTCCCACCTTCTCTGAGGCCATGATGACAGTATAGTATTCCTGCTTTCTCTGTGATGGTTCTGGTGGTTACTAGTAGGGGTTTTCTGCTTCTTAGACATTTCTGCATTAGGTATTTTTTAATCATATCATGTAGTGGATGGTCTTCCTGTTGGGCCTTGGTTGCCAAGTCAAGCAATATTCTAGACCTCTTGATGTTAGGAGGCGGACTCCCTGCGAAGATGAACGTTTTCATGTTCCGTGTATACCAGATGGCCATTTGTTGTTCATAGTGCAGAATTCAGGGTACTGTCCACTTTATGGGTGTGGGCGCCATTTGCCCACACAGAGAAGTAGTATTCCACTAGTGCATAAACCATGGCTAGTGTAGTTGTTCTCAAGGTAAAAAAATCAGCTTCTCATGTTGTACCAGCTACTTTCTTAATGGCTGCTGCCCTTGAGGTTACCTTGTGTACTACTTCAAATGATCTATAGGGTTAAGGTATCTGGGCTGTGGAACCACCCACCATTCTCAGCATACACTCATGCCATGCTTGCTGGTTATTCTCTTGGACCAAGAGCCTTATCTTTTCTTCCACTAAAACATTTTTTTAAAGAACATCAGGTTTCTTCCTGCTTTTACTGTCAGGATCCTCAAGGAAAGAGGTGTACCATAGGACTATACTTTTGCATGGTGCCCTGCAAATTTTAGGGGCCATCTTGGTTACCTTATGAAGAGAGGTATTAGCAGTAGAAGTTGATCTAACTTTCAAACAGTGCTAAGAGTCATCCACACAGCACTCTACATTGAGCTTGAAAGGATATGCAGTAGCAAAGAAATGCACTTGGTTAATACACTGACCCATTCATGCCTCTTCCCACACCCATGTCCACCCTTGTGTCTGCCACTTGAAAGCCCTGATTGATACTCCTCACACTGACTTCATTATTGCAGTTACAGGTTCCTTTTGGAAAGGCAAAAAAAAAAAAGAAAGAGGAAAGGAAAACAAAATAATGACAATAGGTTTTCATTAAAAATAAAGAAGGGAAATGTCCCAGTGGGTATAATCAGTAATGTAGCACTTGTTACCTTGATCTTCTTAATAAACAACAAGCAGCTCATATGGAAATATATCTGTGAATAAATCCTTTGCAATGTTTTTATCACATTACCAATACATGTAACTACAAAAAAAAAAATGCACTGGTTTTATTGACTGTCCAAGTGGTAACCCTTGTAAGTTGTGTAGATCATCATAAAGAAGATAAGAAGTTACTGTCAGCTCTGATCTTCTGTTCATCATTACAGTTTTGTTTCAGGACTATTTCCCACCCCCTTTGTCATCCTGTCCCCCCCCCCCACCCCCCACTGCCTCCCCAATGAGATGCATGGATGATTCCTGGTCTTATATTTCCTTCCTGCAACCTCCTCATGTATATTATTTAAAATAGAAACAAGAATTGCACCAGTGTCACTGGTAAGTGTTGCAGGGCTTGGGACCTGCTTGACTAGCACCCTGCCCCCCAGCAACAGCAGGGTAGGACCCCAAATTATCATGTTGGGGGTCCCACATTCTGGTTGCTGTTCCCACTCACCTACCTCAAATTGATGTTCTTCTTGGGAGACAGTTCCTGGCAGGTGGCCTGTGAGATCCCACACCTTGGTTTCTTCATGGGGCTCCAACCTCCTCTTTACCCCACTCTTACCACATCCATGGCCAAGACAGACATTGATATCCTGAGGTCTTACTTACAGATGATAACTTCTCATCTGTAAAGTCCTGCCACTGAGGGGTGAAGACCTCCTGGCCATTGGCTCCTTGTAAGCCATCCTTTATCTGTGCACTGTGGCCTCTACAACTGGACTCACCTCAATCTTGAGGTAACAGGAAACTCAGAAGTAAACATCAACAGAATCAATCAGGATCCACTAGTGGGCCCCTGGGTCTTGCCTTCTAGGCCCACAGGCCCCTGGCTACGTGCCTCTTGCCTCCCCCTTTAAGCTGTGCCTGACAGGCTCAGCAGCTCCCCACTGCACCCCTTACAGCCATCATGTGGGGCCCTCCTATGGGTGCTCACCCTTCCCATCTTGGCCCCATCCGACCTGAGGCTGGGTCTGTCTGGGTCACTCCTGGTGACATTCCAGCCACTTACCTTGGCAGCCCTGCTCAGCTCCCCGCCTTGCGCAGTAGGCTGCCACAGTCCCATGGCCTCCCGCTGCCAATTGCTCCACTGCCTGGCTGGGTCCTGGGCTTCTGACCCTCCTCAGGGGCTGGCTCTCTGCTGGCGTGGTGGTTCTGTGGCACACAGCCTGCTCCCCGCATCCTTGGTGCCTTGCACCTCTCTTTTACCATGCTCAGAGGCATTCCCAGGTCTTCCTCCCAAGGTTCCTCTGGGGTGTGCTTATCCTCTGGGGTGGGCCTCTTCTTCACTGCACTAGGTGGGCGCTTCTTGGTCCTCCTCTCGGGATTTCTGTGGGGCATGCCGCTGCCCCTTCTTTGCCACACTCAGCAGCATCTTCTACTCTTCTTTCTGGGGTTTCACCAGGATGTGTCACTGCCTCAGCATGCAGCTCCTCCTGCCCAGCGATGTCCCACAGCATTCCCTCAATGCCTGGCTCTCTCTCCTCCACACCACCTCTAGCTGCTCTCCTGGCCACCTTTTCATGGGCCCGCTCCTCTCTCAGACCCTGCCTCCTCTCCCCATTGATTTGCAGACTTAGGCTGCTCTGAAAATGGTGCACCTGAGCCTGCCATCCCAGCATCCACCTGTAGCTACCACTCAGTAGGCCTCCTGCAGTGAGTGATCAGGAGAGTCAGGTGGGGACTGTCTCTTCCCCTTTCACAATCAGCATTGTGTTTCTCCAATGCTGATTCTAGACATCAACCCTATTCTTGATATAAAGAGGAGCATCACCAATGACTTGTCTGGGATCAAGGTTGGTCTACAGGAATCCACTCAGAGGAAAAAGTGCCATAATGTAGTTTTTCCATGGCTGATTTCTTCCCCTTCAACCCGTGTTCTCTCACCTGTTGCTTTCCAGATTTGGCCGAGAGAGAGAAAATGTTAATTCTAAGCCATTGTTACTACCCAAGGAGAATCGCAACAATAAAAAGAACAAGACACCACCTTATTCTCCTTTAAACCAGATCTTGAGTTTTGGTATTCCTAGCCAGATCCATGTTACATAAAACTCACCCACTCGTTGGCAAACTGCTTAGCTGAGCGCAAGGACCAATAGCCTTTTCTATGATTTCACTGTAGATATTAATGAGTTTTGATAAGCCTGAGCCTGAATGTATGTAGATGAGTCCCACTCCATGCTGAGCCAGCATAGTGTTCTTGAGAAAAATGTAATTAAGTTAGACTTGCGAACTATAATGAGTTTCTATTACACCCTGCTGATAGTAGCAGCAACATCTGAAAATTGTTTTTCACTGTCTATAACCAAGCAACCTCTCCTTTATTAGACACAGGGACAGAGCTAATAACTCAGGAGACCACTGCAGTTCCAAACAAAGTTACTTTGCTAAGATGAGGGAAGGAGGTGGTTTAAGGAGATTCAAGAGGCTGCTGCTGTAAAATAATGTAGGCTAAGAATGGATTATTACTCCAGTAAGATGTGTTGTTACATATCTTAGAAGACAAATAATGGACTAGAAAGGCATTTCCCTCTGTCACTCATGCAGAACCTGAGTGGTGTTACTATCAGCCTGTATGCTATGAATAGGGGATCTCAGAAAAGATCTTTCTGGACACAGCAATTGCCAAGTCGGTACTCTATTCCTAATGACTCTCATTTGTGAATGTATTTTTTGGAGGAAAAGCATCAAACCTCAGCAATGGACCTAACTGGCAATACAGTGCCATAGAGGGAAAAAAATTTCTGGCAAAAGGTAGTAATTAGTTTATGGCCTGATGCATGAGAATGAAAAGCTCTTGTAAATTTTATCCTAGACAGTTCAATGGCATAATGCTAGATGGGTCATTGCTAACTTTCTTTTTAAAAACCTTTTTCAACTCTTTGCTTCCATAACTTCCTGCAGCAGTGTGTTTAAGATTCAAAAAAGCAATAGTTCATCTTCCTTCTTCTAAATGTGCTGGGCTCTAATTTCATGGAGGATTCCCTTCTGCTATAGGTTGCTATGAACCATTCATTGGTATCATCACTATCAAAACTGACTCCATCCTCTTGTTGGCAGTCTTCATGAAGGACTCATTTTTTTCTTGTTACTATGCAAAACAGGTGTTAGTGGCTGCTCTCAGGTAAGTCTTAGATCAAAAGACAAACACAGACTTCCTTAAAGCCAATGTGCCAAGTATTGCTTCATGCTCAGAAACTAGGAACCAAGGCCCTTTATATGTAAAAACACATGAAAGCATGAGGTGAACTACTTACATGGACAGAGGCATTTTCCTAATTGCAGGGCCTGGGATTTCAGCTGGAGGTGCTGTGTGTTGGAGGCAGAAGCCAGAAGATGCAAATATTACAGAGAAAGCAGTGGGGCAGTGTTTTGGGTGCAGAATTTGCTGGAGCAGCTGACTCACTGATTTCTGAGGAAGAAAACTGCCTACTGTTAATCACTTATGTATTCTGGGAAGCAAGATTGTGTGTACATTTTTTGGTAAATAAAAAGTCTACATTAAAATATAGCTGATTCATATCACTGTTTTCTCATCCTAACAAAAATAACCCTGCCAGACTCCAAACTTCAGCTAACCACTCAGGCTGAAGAGGCAGCAATATCTTTACTGAAACAAATTATGTGTCTGGCAAACATTCCCAGTAGAAATAAAACACCCTATACAAAATCTGATCGCATAAATGCATAATCTGTTAGAGATCAAATATCTGGAGCCTGATCTACCTTCTACAAAAAGTGTGCGCAAACAGAACTGTAAAGTGAATTCCATAGTAAGATGTGCATTTTTTGGCACATGCAATCTACGTCTGAGAATTGGAAGTCTGGGACTCGATACATCAGCAAAGTATAACCCTTAATAGACAACTGGTTAACTCTTCCTTTAAATCCTTAGACTTGAAACCCTATGCTAAATTACTCAACTCAGTATTGGACTATCAACTTCAACAAGAGTATGTAGGATAAGAAACCCTCTACCATGGAAAATAAAGCTTCAAAAACTTGGACCAGTACTGAAATCAATTAATTTATGGTAATTTGCATGACCCAAGAATCTGAGCCCTGGAGCAGATATCGAGATTCATAATCAAGGAAATACCTCCCCACTGTTACCTACTATATATGGTGCTAGTTTGGACATCCCTTTTGTTTTTCAGAGTTGCTATTAATAGTTTCCACGCACTGCCACATCTCAGATTCAAGAGATCATTTCCAGCTGCTTCCCATATAATTTCTCCTGACAATGCTCATTTGCAATGTATCAATCTAGCTTTAAGATGTTTGTGACACTAATTATGTTGCAAGCTAGGTCCAGTATCAGGGATGCATTTAGCAGGAACCATTGCAGGATAAGCTACTGTGTAACTACTGTTCAGAACAATCGGTATTTTGCCCCTAGTGTTGCTTTATGTATACTTTATGTTCAGCCACTAGTTTAATTTTGCTTGATGGAAGGTCTGCTCAACTAGGCCCTGACTTCTGTTTTTGAGGTTTTGGCATCACCTGACAATGCTCATTTGCACTGTATCAATCTAGCTTTAGGATGTCTGCAATAGTAATAGTAACCCTATTCTCCTTGCTTCCTCTGGCCATGTAGGTATATCTACACTGTAGTGGTCGACACCTATCCAGAGGTACCTGAGCAAGCTTTAACTAGCTAGCTTGACTAATACTCTCCAGAATAGAAAAGAGGAAAGGACAAATGCAGAAAAAAAATGTGGTGGTTGCTGTCTTAAAGATGGCAGGTTTATATCATGTCCCCAGCATTAGGGCTGTGCGAAACAGCACTGTTCTGCTTCAACTTCTGTTTCAACATTTCAATGGAACAGTGTTTCGTTTCCAGTTTTGTTTCATTTCGAAAGTATTGTTCCATTTTGTTTCATCGAAACTGTTTCGCTGTTTCAATGCTGTTTTCAACGTTTTGACCATAAGCGATTCCACGCCCAGCACTAGGAAGATCAGTGCTGCCGATGGCCCCAGCTGGCAGCACCAGCCTCCTGTAATCCGGCAGGCAGATTAGGGACCCACACTCTAGGAGGAGTCCGGCTTCACCCCCACATCCCTCCCAGGGGTGCAGGCAAGCCCCAGATCTGCCTGCTGAATGACAGGAGGCTGGTGCTGCCAGCTGGAGCCAGTGGCAGCACTGATCTTTCCGGCACGGGCTGCACCCAGCACCATCCCCAGCTGGCAGCACCAGCCTCCTGTGATCTGGCAGGCAGATTGGGGGCTCCCTGCAAGCCCAGAAGGAGCCAGTAGAGCCCTGCAGCCAGGCTGCAGGGGCCCCAGTTGGCCTGCCAGATCACAGGAGGCTGCTCCTGCCACCTGGAATGGCACTGGGTGCAGCCCACACCCAGTGCTGGGAAGAGTGGTGCTGCTGCTGGCCCCAGCCTGCAGCACCAGCCTCCTGTCATCTGACAGGCAGATTGGGGGCTTGCCCACACCCCCAGGAGGGCTGCAGGGGCTGTGCCAGACAGCTCTCAGGGCCATGGGCCCCCGATCTGCCTGCCGGATGACAGGAGGCTGGTTCTGCCGCCTAGAGCCAATGGCAAGGCCCAGGGCAAATCAGTTCATGCAGGTCCCTGCATGAGCTGATTTGCTCCGGGCCCTGCACCCTCCTTGGGTCAGCTCTGGTATGAGTCCAAGGCAAATCAGCTCGTGTGGGGGCCCATGTGGGATCGGGGCAGGGGCGGGTCCCCACATGACTGATTTGCCCCAAGCACCACACCCTCCTTGGGTCAGCTCTGGCCCGGGGCAAAACAGCTTATGCAGGAACCCTCCTCTGCCCCAGGATCGCACCAGAGCCAACCCCAGGATTGTACCAGAGCCACCCCTCGGATCACATCAGAGCCAACCCAAGGAGGGTGCAGCACCGAAGCCAAGTAATCCTGGCTTTGAAACTTGAAACATTTTGAAACCTTCAAAATGTTTCAAGTGCCCTTGTTTCATTTTGAAGCTGTTTTGAAGGTTTTTGTTTCATTTCAATTTTACTGTTTCAAGCTCAAAACGCATCAAAACAGTTTCAAAATGAAACACCAGGCAAAATTTCACACAGTCCTACCGAGCATGTCTTCAAGCATGGCCTACCTGCCCAGACCTTCTCCCAGGTTTCAAACCCAGAAATGCATTGCTACAGGAACAGTTGCTTTCAATATCTCAGTCTCCAGCGTGCTTGGGAGTGGCCACTGAGACAACCCTGAAACAGCTTCTCTGGAACATTTCCAGATTTATCACATGAAGGTCAAAGTAGGTGGGAAGAACTAGCTTGGGAGCATAGGACACAATGGGAACTTAGTGTGACATAGCCTGAAAAGAAACAGGATGAGATGGTTGAACAGATCTGGGCCACAGGACTCCTCCATGGTGGTAGCCTAATATCTATCTCCTTCCATCTCAGAGCTCTGGTACAGATTTGGGGAAAAGGGAACCCCAGCAGCTATGTTCTAAAATAGCCCTCTAAAATAGCTGGCAGCACGTGTGGGGTTAAAGCTGGGCAGTGGGGCAGCCCCAGGATGGATGTAGCCAGTTCCATGTGCTCCATCCCACTCCCATGCCAGTCCACAGTATAAAAAAGGTTAGGAACCACTGCCTTAAAGGAACCATAAGAAAACACTCTCCTATTGAAATGTCCAACAAAGTTCCCTCTGAGTCTTGGTGCTCTTATCACATAAATAAAAAAAGAAATAAACTCTACCCTGGGAGAACCTCAAGCCACTGCACACTGCAGTGACTGTGACTGTGCTTGCAGTCCTGATGCCAATTCATAGGAACTCACCATCAGTTCTTGAAACTGAATAGCCTTCCACTAGGAGGAAATTCCCCAGTGCTGTTGGAACAACACTGAAGCTTTACCCATGGTAGGCACAGTAGGAATGATACTACGGAAAAACACTCCAGGCAGTTTTACTTGATCACACAGTGATTAAAAACCCATCAGCAGTGACTTGAAGCCCTGTCTACACTATTGTTCCCACCATTGCTGTCCTGGGAGATTTCCCAAAGACACCAATTCTGTCTAGGTCCATTACAACAGCCCACTAGGTATTTCTTCTCAAGGAGCTGCTTGTTTCTTGAAACTGAAGCAGTGGTTCTTTTCTCACCAATAAAAGACAAATACACACAGATTAAAAACTGTCATTTATATGTCTGGAAAATGGCCTAATTGCAGCATAGTCTGGCTGCCTTTTGCAGAGATGCTGGGGAAAGATTGGCTAGAAACAGATGAAACCAGACATCAGCCTCATCAAGCAGATGGAGAATAGCATAATTATGAAAATAATAACAATGATCCACCCAGACACAATGACAAACCCTGTAGAAATTACTTACTTTTAGAGTTGTTAGGGACAATTTTATTTTAGTACTTTGCCAGCAAGAGAACACAGAAACCTCTGTTCCTGCAAAAATCTGTGGGTAGTCAGTAAGAGGCAAAGCTTGTACTTGCATGTCTTGATTAAAGTGGCTTAGCCTGATCCCCTGATGGATGGAATTAACCTCTTTTCAGGTGCTCATCCGGGCATGTGGTCTGACAGCAGTCCTCTTCAAGATGACCAAAAAATGACTGATTTTGCTCCTGCTGTAGTTAAAAGTACAGATGACTTAACTGCAGCAAGACTGTGCCTAGATTGAACAGAAAGAAGACATATCAGACTGCCAACAGGAGAAATTAAATTTTCCCACATGAGCCAGCTCTGGAGTGATTAAAAAAATCCTCACTAAGGATTATTTTCAGGTAGTGGGTTGGTAAAATGTATAATTCTGAATAAAAAGAAAACAGACAATTCAGTGACATTTATGTCTGCATGCATACCTAGACACACACATATGTGCAAGTCACGGCAGGATCTGGTTAGGAAGCTAGTGACTTTCTTCAAGAAAACAATCTTGCATAGGAACTGAAACAGGATTCTGAAGGGGGATTGTCATGCTACCAGGAACTTACATTTTTCATACTTAACCCCAAATCTTTTTATCTCTGTGAAGTTTTTCAGCACGTTCCCTGCCATATTTGCTATTTGTCAGAGATTGCAGGCCTAATTTCACCCTGGTTTACCTCTACTAGTCAATGGAATTATGCAGATGTGAATTTGACATTGGGTTGACATAGGGCTTCCCCCTGCTCCAATCCCAACATGTCACCTCCCATGATGTTTGCGCAACTCTTATTCAGCTCATTCGTGAAGATGAATCGAGGCAGGCTTTCATCGCATAGTACTCTTTTTTTTCTCTGAAGAACCCTTGCCTCATTCAGAACACAGGTTATACAGTCTTCAGAGAACCAGAGAGCTGTTTAATATATTTTTTATCCTTGTACAAAGAGGCACTCTGCCTTGCTAATTGCACATCATGCATTGCACCTTCATTTCCTTGTAGTCTTTTGTGGAGTGATCATTACCTTTCTGCCTCACAAATACTAATCACTATCTCCACAACTTCCTTGAGATACAAGACAGAATTATTAGATGGGGAGACTTAGGTAAAGCACAGAGCAAAACAGTGGCAGAACCAGTGTAAGATCCCAGGACCTCTACATGCCCACTGCTATACTAACGCCTCCAGATCATGCTCCACTGCTCCCTGAGATGCTGAGGATTTAGAGCTCCCATTGCTTTCAATTGCAGTTGTGAACACTCACTACTTCTGCAAATCAAACACCAGTGTGCATTTTGATTTCACAGTATTACTGAGGACCATGGGGTGAATAACCACCTGCCAGCAGTTTGCCCAGGATCACATAGAAACTATGTTGGAAAGAACATCGAATTCTACATGCCATTTTCTTCTCTGAATTTCAAGTCTCTCTGTGTCTTCCTGAGGTGGCCTCCTTTCCAACTGCACACCTTTTGATTCCTAATAGAAATGAAGTAATCCCACTAATAGCCTCATTTACCATGCAGTCCTGATTCATTCTCTAAGCACTGTCTGCTCCATGCACTGAATGAGTCAGGATCCCCGTGGGGAAATAAATAGCATACAATGTTGAAATTAAAGCAGGGGCAGGCAATTATTTCAGGCGGAAGGCCACTTACCAAGTTTGGGCAAGCTGTCAAGGGCCGCATGGGTAGCCCCACCCCTTGACAGATGCCCCACCCCCTGACTGCCATCTTGTGACCAGAAGTCCATCCCCCTAACCCCTGACCTTTACCACCAAAAGTCCCTCCCCTCGCTCCCTGATGTAGTCCTTTCAAAAAGGGGTTTTGCCATCTCAGAAGTAGAAAAATACCAAATTATATTCTAAAAGAAAATATCTACAACATTCATTAATTTGATTTCAAAAAATATTTTTGTCCTGATTTACACGTGTTTGTATAATGTACATAGAGGTGATTGCACAATAGCTTAAAATGAAATCTTACTCTTGTATGTTGTGACAGATGGTTATAGGTGTGCGGGGGGCTATGAGTGTGTGGGTATGTGGAGTGTGAGGAAGGGTGTGGAAAGGTGTGGGGATGTGCATGTGGGGTGAAGAAGCATGCATGTGTGTGTGTGTGAATATGTGTGGTGTGGTTGGGTATGGGGTTTATGGAGAGAAGTATGTGGGGGGAGGGTGGCTAGGGTGGGTGAGGGGACGTGGGTGAGGGGTCTGTATGTATGGCAGTGCAAGGGGGATGAGTGCATGTGTATGGTGGGGTGTGCATGTGGGACTCACCCTACAAACACACACACACACACACACACACACACACACACACCCTGTGCCCCTGCCTACACACACACCCTCTACCTCTACCTACACACACACACACACTCTTCCCCTGCCTACACACATACATACCCTCTGCCTACACACACCCTCTGCCCCTGCCTACACACACCCTCTGCCCTTGCCTACACACACACCCTCCTGCTCCTGACCCCAGGGTACCGGCCCAGCCCATGGTCCCCAGTCTGGTGATGTAGCCTGGGGCTACATGGCACTGGAGCAGCATGAGGGCAGAAAGGCAGGGAAATGACTGGGGGTGGGTCGGGGCTGGGCTGCTTGGTTCTGCTGGCTCCCCCTAAGTCCTACTGACCCTGGTTCCTGCCATCTTTGACAGGCAACCAGGAGCAAATAAATATTAATTTCCAAAATTTTTAGGAGTCCTGTGAGGTGGATAGAATGGCCTTGTGGGCCAGATCCAGCCTGCAGGCTCTGTTTTGCCCACCCCTGAATTAAAGACTATCATAATGCATCCATGCAAGGGGGCCAAATTAAGGTTCTCTCTACAGCTCAAATTTTGACACTGCTTAATGTTCAACTGTTTGACTTGGCAACCTCACAAACACTCTTGTGAAACAGATGGGGCAACACCCTTCCACACATCTACCAAATCCCCTCATGGCCCAACGGTGCACTAATCCCCCATACTTTGGTGTTTCCAGTAGCCAGACATAGCTTCTCATATGGTTCAGAGCTGTGGCATGTCAGCCTTTAGCTGAGACTCCTCATTTCCCCACATAGCCCTTCAAAGTTGTACCAAAAAAAAGCATTAAAAAATGAGGTCACCCAACAAGCCTTCAGCAAGACCCTACCCTTCTGCTAAATCTCATGGGACAAAGAAAAGGCATTTCTTTAGCTTGAGGACTTTCTCCCTGCTGAATTTCAACAAGTCTGCAGCAAGCCCTTGCAGCTGTCAGAACTTCCCAAGAAATGATTGCAAGAATCTTTCATAATGGAAAATGTCAGGCTACCTACATGTACATATTGCTTTGATATCTTCTACAACTTATTATTTGTACTGGTGTAGCATCCCATTAGCATCATGGTCACGTGCAAATAGAAAGTCAACGCTCCCTTTACAAAGGAGGATATAGCATTGCTTCCATTTTAGTTGTGGAAATTGAGGTACAAATTGATAACATACTGCAAAGCTTTTCTCCACTGGGTTCCTATTCTGATGCGGCTAAACACAGAGTCTGACAGTAATTAGGCCACCGGCTCACTTCAGGACTGTCTGAATAGTTGTCTTAATCCAGTTCCTACTGCACGTAAACAAGCACCACATCTGGTACTTAATGGTTCCCGAAGAAAGCACAGGGACTGAACAGAACAGAGAGAAATGTCCCAGCTCCTCAACTGGTCTGGTGCAGATTGCAATGCAGCTCCAAAAATTTCTAGCAGCTGAGAACGGTGTAATTTGAGCTTCTTTTCTGCATTCATTGTAAGATGAAGCACTACAGCACACACACGGGTTTTGTTTAGTAGAGGGATTTTTTTTGCCAGGTTTTTTCATCATCAACCAGTTAGGAGTTACAATTGCAAAGAAGTCTAAAGAGTCAAGGGAGTGGTGACCACTGCCATTTTAGGCATTTTATGAATTCACTCCAATAAATGAGTGTTAGATAAAAGAGAAAACTTGTGCAGCCTTGTTTTCACTATGTTTCCAACTGTTTTTTATCATAAATGAGGCTGCACCAATGCCAGCAATGATAAGAAACTCCGGCAAAAACATCATAGTATAGATATGCTGTGGTGCTTCGAGAAAGCTTGATGCTCCGTTTACCTGTTCTGTGAATAAACAGAGAACCACAGTCACCCATAACTGTCAATCAATTACCGTTCCTAAGGACTAAATTCACTCAAAATACAATTTAAAAAGAAATATTCATTTTTGTCAGATTTTTTTTATCTGGGTTGTTGTGTTTTGCTCAATTTTATTTAAAGCAGAAAAGTATTAATTACATGCTTTCAAGATCTTCGGAGAAAAATTCAATATTATCTTTTACTGCAAATAAGAAATGAACCAAGGCTCCATTCCAAATCCAGCAGCAGCCCTGACTTTGACGTGCCGAGGAAAATAATAACTTTCATCACATACTAATTGTCTTGTTAACATGGATTATGCAGCCAGCCAAATAAATGTCACTCACACTTTTATGAGGAAGAGCATAAATCTAAAAATCAGAAGTGCATAATATTTTTTAATCTTTCCTTTTCTCTCCATTCTTCATTCACAGCCTAAAAATATTTACATTTTTAATTCAAGCAAACAAAACAACATTCTGCTGGAGAATGTTGCTTCTCCCAGTGGGTCCCATGCTCAAGGTGATCTGATTTTTAATGCAATGGGCCTGGTTCTCATTTATATTTACCATTCTGGCAATGCCAAGTAGCGTTAAAGTGGATGGGAGCACAATTTACGTTCACTTTAGGATCCCTACACAGTGGTGAAGTGGTATAGGGTGCATCTACATAAGACACGTTAATGAGCATTAGCCTAATTTAACTTAATGTGCATTACAGGCATGCATCTACACATGCATGTCCTTAACGTACATTAAAAATGGTGACATTAGGCTAATTGTGCCTAAATTTGACACCTGTGAATGCAGGTATCAAATGTAGGCAGACAAGGTTCCTTGGGTAAATTTGATATCTTTTATTAGACCAACCCAAATGGTTGGAGAATAGTTATTGAGCAAGCTTTCGGGTTCAAAACCTCTTCATCAGGCTAAGGACGCTGCAGCAGTTGCTGCGTGCTCTTCCTGGATGGAATGAAAAGTAAAGAAGCCAGGGGCTGGGCTGGGGAGTCAGTTGCCAGGCAGACTATAATGTATCAAAAATCCAATGTCTGTGTTTAGTCCCTGATCTCTAGTATCCAGCAGGTTGATGAAATGGAGCTCATAGGCTCGTCTCTGGGAAGTGTTGTGTAAGTTTCCCTTGAGGATCAGGACTGAGAGATTGGAGAGAGAGTGGCCCTCCTGTGAGAAATGCTCCCCCACCGGTAATTGGGTATTTCTGTCTTTGATGGATTTCCGGTGTGCATTCATTCTGGTGCGCAGTTGTTGTCTGGTCTCTCCTACATATCTTCCATCAGGGCATTTGGTGCATTGGATGAGGTATACTACATTCCTGGAGGTGCAGCTGTAAGATCCTGGGATGCTGATGGCTCTGTTGTGGGGTGTAGTAATAGTGGGGGTGGTGGAGATGTGGGGGCAGGTTTTGCATTTCTTGTCATGGCACGGTCTGGATCCTTTTGGTGTGTTCTGGGGCTGAGGAAGTTTGCTTCTTGTGATGAGGTTGGCGAGGTTCGGTGCTTGTCTGAAGGCTAGGATGGGTGGCTCTGGGAAGATTTTTTTAAGAATAAGGTCTTTTTCTAATATGGGTTGCAATTTTTTGAGGATTTTCCGTATAGGTTCAAGGGATGGGTGATAGGTCATAACCAGCGGTGTGCGATTTGTGGGTGTTTTTCTTCTGTACTGCAGCAGTTCTTCACGTGGTATCCAGGTGGCTCTTTCAAACGTGCGATCTACCTCTCTGGAGGAGTGTCCTTGCTGGGTGAAAGCCTTTTTAAGATTGGTGAGGTGGCGATCCTGGGTTTGCACACCGCTGGTTATGACCTATCACCCATCCCTTGAACCTACACGGAAAATCCTCAAAAAATTGCAACCCATATTAGAAAAAGACCCTATTCTTAAAAAAATCTTCCCAGAGCCACCCATCCTAGCCTTCAGACAAGCACCGAACCTCGCCAACCTCATCACAAGAAGCAAACTTCCTCAGCCCCAGAACACACCAAAAGGATCCAGACCGTGCCATGACAAGAAATGCAAAACCTGCCCCCACATCTCCACCACCCCCACAATTACTACACCCCACAACAGAGCCATCAGCATCCCTGGATCTTACAGCTGCACCTCCAGGAATGTAGTATACCTCATCCAATGCACCAAATGCCCTGATGGAAAATACGTAGGAGAGACCAAACAACAACTGCGCACCAGAATGAATGCACACCGGAAATCCATCAAAGACAGAAACACCCAATTACCGGTGGGGGCACATTTCTCACAGGAGGGCCACTCTCTCTCCAATCTCTCAGTCCTGATCCTCAAGGGAAATTTACACAACACATCCCAGAGACGAGCCTATGAGCTCCATTTCATCAACCTGCTGGATACTAGAGATCAGGGACTAAACACAGACATTGGATTTTTGATACATTACAATCTGCCTGGCAACTGACTCCCCAGCCCAGCCCCTGGCTTCTTTACTTTTCATTCCATCCAGGAAGAGCACGCAGCAACTGCTGCAGCGTCCTTAGCCTGACGAAGGGTTTTTGAACCCGAAAGCTTGCTTAATAACTATTCTCCAACCATTTGGGTTGGTCTAATAAAAGATATCAAATTCACCCAAGGAACCTTGTCTGCCTATGTCCTTAGACCAACACGGCTACAATGTAGGTACTGTCACAGGGCACTAAAGCGCCTGCTCCTTTAAGAAAAGAAACCTGCTTAGGGAGAGGGCCCCAAGAATCAGACAGAAACCCCACAGGTGCAGGTTACTAGGGCAGCAGGCTAACAAGGGAATTAGCCTGCACCTGCACCCACTCATCTGACTGGAAGAAGGCAGGGCCCTGGGCACATATAAACCCCAGGGCTGAGACCAGCAGGAGTTAGTTCTCTGGCAGCAGCCAGGGGAAGGAGCCTCCAGGAAAGAATTGCCCAGAGATGCTGTGGCTGCCCAATATGCTGCCTATAGGGCTAATAGCGCTCCAGGAGCTCACCAGGTACCCTTACAAAGGAGAACATAGCATTGCTTCTATTTGAGTTAGGGAAATTGAGGCAGAGCACCCAGCCAACCAATAGGAGAGCTGGGAATAGAATCCAAGTCTTCCAAATCATATACCAGGGAGATACTCATTAAGTCAGTGCTTATAATGCATAAAGCAGTTGCTGGAAACTGGGATGCATGTAAGTGAAGAAATACAATGATAGCAGTTTCTGTGTTGTATGCTCTGCTAGGGAGCGGGTAGAGAGACTGAAAATATACTCCACAGGCCAAATGAGCACACTGGGCTCCCTAGCTGCTGCCATGCACTCACTCACTGCTACGTACCAGTATTTTTAAGGAAAGATGTTTTTTCTCCTTTCTGCCTTTCAAAGACAAGGTGTGCATCCTTATTCTGGGGCATGTTATATGTAAGAATATATGGTACACAAGGTAGCTAAAATATAGTTAATCCTCCCTTTGCCCACTCCCACATCTCCCTGTGATGTGACCACATGGAAAATGGTGGAGGCAGTCTACACAGAAGGAAGAATGTATGTGTAGCTGGATACAGCTCACTCAAGACTGCAAAAAAGTGGTCATTTTGTACAAATCGAAAAAAAGAGTAGGATTTCTGGGTGGTAGTTTCTCCTGTACTTGATCAGGCAGGAAGTCAAAAATATTATGTGAGATGCAATCTGACTTCTCCACTGGCACCAAGGCAGATATACTGGGCACATCTACATATGTATTAGTTCTCTGTGATTACTGTGCATCACATTTAATATCCATAATAAGTACTAACTCAGTGTGTAGTAACTGGCACTACTGCGGAAAAGTACCAGCGCATGTATTTTTACTGACGCTAATTTTTACTGACGTAATTTTACTGACTACGTCTACTGCACATTAGCGTATTAGCACAGCTTTTGCCGTGATGCACTAATGCACAGTACTGCTTATTTAATGTATCATGTAGACATGCCCATTGGGCAAAAACATTAGACCACCACAGTAGGAAGCTGAGGAGATGGTGTGTTACCCAGTAAAAAGTCCTAAACCAGTATGCTCTCAGTATGGGGCAGATTCAGATGTGGGAGGTTCTAAGTGGAAAAGAGTTAAAAGTACAGAAAGTTCTTCAGCAACTGAGAAAGAAGAAATCTTTCGGATTTAGGGTGGCATAAAAGTATTCACTTAGGTCAGAGAAAACGCTGCCATCCCTTTCCAATGTGAGATTCTGGTTGTTAAAAATACTGAGACAGCCACTTGTCCCAGTGTGGGACATAAGCAACTCCATCGGTTGAGATATTGAGGCTAAGGGACTAGAAATTATGAAGAAAGCTTTCTTCCACTGCCAGAGATCATTCTAGGAATTAATATTGTACAGCTCTCAAGTTTTACTGAACTTAAAAAAGGAAACCTCAATCTGTTGTAGAAGCACTTACTGATACCGTATGGTCACTCAGCTCAGCAGTGGAACTATCAGAGCTGTGAAGTCCGTTCTACACAGCAATTTGAGCAAAAGCTTATGGGAAGACACAATTAAAATAAGCACTGTAGTTTCAATTAACTGTTCTCCCCAGCAGCATAGGCTCAGAAAGTACTCTTAATAGATCTCTTCCACTGCAGTGCACAAACTCTATTGCAATCGCTTCACCAATTATTGGAAGTTAGTAGAGTGAGGCGGCTCTCTCACAACACTTTCAGGATCTGTCTTTTATTAGCCAGCTATTTCATGTCTAAGCAGGGGATAGCATACAACTATTTTTCAGGTATCTCTACTTAGGCCTCTCTTTGCAGACTTCACATGGATGGAGCTCGCTCTGCTTATGGTGTGATGGTTTTTTGTCCAGTGCTACATGTCAACTTCTGTATCAAAGTGTAGCAAAACCCCCAGTTTTTCTATTTTTAAATTTATTTTAAAATGCATTCCCTCACCTTTCCCCAACCATTTCTGACTTTTTCTCTCCCTCTCTATTCCCTATAGATAAGTGAGCTCAGACTTGGGATAAGCTTTAAACATTTTTATTTTGGTAGCAAGATTTTGGTTTTGGATATCCACCGTTTTATATTGTATTGTTGTTAGGTTTGTATTGATTCTTACTGTTGTATATTGTATTATTATTATTTTCATATTGATTTTTATTGTTTCATATGGATATTATACAGTTTAGGCCTGTGTTTGTAAGTGAAGCAAAGCCATGTCAAGTTTCCATTTTATATGTCAAGCCTTCATCTTCTGTCCTCTGCCCGGGCCATGTTGCAACAACATAATTCATTGTACCCCTCCCATGTAAATTAGTTCCCGGATGAATGAGTATGATTGGGAATGATTGAAATACAATGGTAGCAGGCCTCTACGAATGGCCTGTAATGACTGGGCCACCACCTCGCATTGATTCATCCAGGAACCATGGACCTCACCCAGGAACAGAGACAAGACCAGCATTTGAAAGACAGAAGAACCTGCAGAACCAGCAGCTCTCACCACTACAGACACCCAAAACTGCACATCCCTGCATGGAGCACACATGCTCAGTACGCCAGGGGCTGACCCTTGCCTGGGCATGCTTCCTGTCACTAGGGTCACACAAGGTGTGACAACCAGCTGGTCCTGATGACCTCCACCCCAGAGTGCTGACAGAATTAGCAGAGGTCATTGCGCTACCCCTGGCACGGCTTTACGAGCACTCGTGGTGCTCTGGTGCAGTGCTAGAGGACTGGAAAAGGGCCAATGTGGTTCCCATTTGCAAAAAAGGGAGGAAGGAGGACCCAGGGAACTATAAGCCAGTTAGTCTTACCTCAGTCCTGGGTAAGATTTTTGAGAGAATTATCCTGGCTTATGGCCACGAGGGGCCAGCAGGGGAAGTTATGCTTAGGGACAACCAACATAGGTTCATTAGAGGCAGGTCCTGTCAGACCAATCTGGTGGCCTTCTATGACCAGGTCACAAAATCCTTAGATGCAGGGGTAGCAGTGGACGTAGTCTTTCTGGACTTCAGGAAGGCCTTCGACACTGTCTCTCACCCCATTCTCATTAAAAAACTAGGGGACTGTGGCATCAACACCTACATAGTCAAATGGGTCACTAACTGGCTGGCGGGCCGTACCCAGAGAGTGATGGTGGATGGGTCATTTTTGACCTAGAGGGATGTGGGCAGTGGGGTCCCTCAGGGCTCAGTCCTCGGACCCGCACTGTTCAATATCTTCCTCAGTGACTTGGACAAGGGGGTAAAAAGCACCCTGTTCAAATTTGCTGATGACACTAAGATGTGGGGGGATGTGGGCATGCTAGAAGGGAGGAATAGACTGCAATTGGACCTAGACAGGTTACAGGGGTGGGCGGATGAGAACAGGTTGCGTTTCAACACTGACAAGTACAAGGTGCTGCACCTGGGGAGGAAAAACCAGCAGCATACCTACAGGCTGGGGAACTCCCTTCTTGTCAGTGCAGAGGCAGAAAAGGATCTTGGAATCATTATTGATGCCAAAATGAACATGGGCCGGCAGTGTGGAGACGTGGTCAGGAAGGCCAACCACACCTTGTCATGCATCCAGAGATGCATCTTGAGCAGGTCCAAGGAGGTGATCCTCCCCTTCTACGCGGCACTGGTCAGGCCGCAGTTGGAGTACTGCATCCAGTTCTGGGTGCCGCACTTCAGGAGAGATGTGGACAACATTGAGAGGGTTCAGAGGAGGGCCACCCATATGACAGGGGGCAGCAGGGCAGGTCCTACAAGGAGAGGCTAAGGGACCTGTTCAGCCTCCACAAGAGAAGGCTAAGGGGGGATCTAGTGGCCATTTACAAACTAGTCAGAGAGGACCAGCAGGTATTGGGGGAGTCCTTGTTCCCCCGAGCACTACCCAGAGTGACTAGAAATAATGTTCACAAGCTGGCAGAGGGTAGATTCAGACTAGACATCAGGAGGCGCTACTTCACAGTCAGGGTGGCTAGGATCTGGAACCAACTTCCATGTAAAGTGGTGCTGGCTCCTACCCTGGGGGTCTTTAAGAGGAGGTTAGATGAACACCTTGCTGGGTCGTTAAACCTCAGTACTTTTTCCTGCCATGGCAGGGGGTCGGACTTGGTGATCTGCTCAGGTCCCTTCCGACCCTAGCAACTATGAAACTATGAAGGTCTGCCCCTATAAAAAGGGCCAGTGAAGACAGACCCAGTGGACCAGCACCATGCCACACCACCTGTCCACCCAGAGGCCCTGCCGGTGACCCCCCTCTGGACAACACCTACTGGACAAGGACCCCTTTCCAGCCTGGGTAGGTAGATATTAACTGCACACCTCCTCCTACAATTTGGACTCTCTCTCTCTCTCTCCTCCTGGACTTCAGCCCCTGCACCAAGCCTCTCTAATCCCTGTTGCCATTTTGTGTGGGTGGGTGAGTGCAAGGGAACCAATAAGACATTTTGGCACCATCTCCCCTGTTCAATAAAACCACTGTCATTTGCAACCCTGAGTTGGGTCATGTTTTTTTAAATCCCAGTCCCTTCCTTATCTTAAATTCCAGCCTCATTCTCTCTCTCTTAGCTTTAGCCCCCCACCCCTCTCCACTACTTTCCTGATCTCCTCTCAATTCCTACTGCCTTTTCCCTGTGACTTTCTGCTGTCTTTCTCTGCTTTTCCGCTGCCTCTGACACCTTTCAGTCTCTCCTCCTGCTTTTCCTGTGATTTTCTGCTGTCCATCTCTCTGTTTTCAGGCTTCCCCTGCACCTTTTGTAGTCATGCCCCCACCTGCAGCTTCCCAGCTCCTCATGGCTGTCCTGCAATTTTCTCCAGCAGCTGGAGCCTTTCTCCAGCTCCCAGCACCTACTGCTGCTCCCTGTAACTTCTCTAGCTGCCCCGGAGCCATCCTCTGGCTCCCCACACCCAGAGCCCCTCTTTAACACACACACTTTCCCTTAGTCCCACTTTCCCTCTCCAGCACCTACCTTTCCAGGTCCCCCATAGCTCTGGCTCCAGTCCCAGCCTCTGAGCCGCCATCCTTCCCTGTTCTACAGGCTTTGGGCATTGTCTTTTAATCAGTTAAGATCAATTAACCTAAAGTTACCCTGAGCCTCAGTTCTTCAGCCCAGGCCCCTGTAGTCTACCAGTTCTAATCCCGGTCCTGGTAACTTTAACTCCCCACACTTCTACTTCCTTACCTTAACCTTTCCCCAAGTATCCCAAGTATACCAAGCACATACATACATACACATCACAACACGCAACTTAGGAACTCACCTGTGTGTATGTGTAGGTGGGTAGTATGTGTGTAAATTAGTGAATACACATATATATAGATATCATTTTGTGTGTGTGTGGTATATGAATTAGTAATCCATGTATGTGTATTGGATGTGCAGGTCTTGGTAACTGGTAACTGATTCTGTCTAAAGTTGGTGTGTGTAGCGTGTATGGGCTTAAACTGGTGATAGGTGTTCATGAACCTAAACTAGTTATTTTGAACATGTGTGTATCTGAGTTGCTAGTGCGTGTGTGTGTGTGTGTGTGTGTGTGTGGCATTGTGTACATGATATACGAATTAGCGATCTGTGTCTCACTTTTGGGGTATACACTGTATGTGCTTGAATTGGTGATAGGTATGCATGTGCCTAGGCTGGTTTGAATGTGTATGTGCCTGAGCTGGTAGTGTGCATGTGTATGCACCTAACTGATTTGTGTGTTTGTATATGTGCAATTGTGTCACACCCTCATGTCTAACAGCGCAATATTGAGATCCTGAGAGTTGGCCTGATCCCCCAGGGCAACAAAAGGAATGGCTAGACCATGCTAGGTTGTTCTCAATTAGATCACAGGAGTGTACAATTGTTCAACAGCCTCAGGGGGTGGCTGGGGACAAGACTGAGAATAAACCCTGCTAGATTTTCTTTCTGAACCAGAAAAACATCCTGATGGTGTCTGGCTTTCATTCATAGTCTACAAAATACTTCCCTAAGAAGCTGTTTTTTTCTAATTCCACTGCAAGTTCCTTGCAAATGAGCTCATGCTAGAGTAGACAATATAAGATGATTTATATAGTCAAGTGCATAGGTCAGAAACCTGCTGATCTAGGTATTTGTGAGACATGTTAATTGTAGTGTCTACACTTTTGACGGGTAGAAGCTTTGCAAGAAATTCTGGCCTTGGTGGGAAAGAATGCAGGGAGCTGCTAGTCAATCAGAGGTTCTTAACTCATAAGGATCAGAATACAAACAATCATGCTATTGCTTATAGGTTAACAGAGGGTAACAAGGCCTGAACAACTTGCAAAGCGTCAAAGAAGCTTCTTGATCATTGAAGACTTTCAGTTAAGTTTCATCTATCTGAAAAATACATTGGTAGTTCAACCAAAAGTTCCAGGCTTGATGCAGAAAACATTTGGAGAACCATATTATGCAGACCAATCTAGTTTCTATCCTTAAAATCTATGATTCTAGGCAATAAACTCTATCAGCACTATAATGGTTATCCCTGGAGCAAGCTCTTTTCCTCTGAAGAGGTTTCAACAAGCTTTTCCCCAAGAAACAAACCAAGTTTTTAGCAGAAATGGTTTCAAATCAGTGCAAATTTCTCCTAAAATAATTTGTCAAACATCTTACCAGTTTTCATCAAAATTTAAAAAAAAAGAAATAGCCAGCTCAAGTTTCGCAACACACTCCTAGCCACCATGGACGTTACCAGCCTATACACCAACATCCCACACCAGGATGGCATCCATGCCTGCCTTACATATGTACAGGAACAAGATTACAACCCAGAATACAGACCCAAAGATATCACTGAGCTTATACACTTCACCCTCACACACAACAATTTCACTTTTAATAATCAACACTTCCTCCAGACAATGGGAAAAGCTATGGGCACTAAAATGGCCCCACAGTATGCCAACCTTTTTATGAGCCACCTGGAAGAAGACTTCCTCAAGAACTGCACCATCAAACCCTTTCTGTACTTACGATATATCGATGACATCTTCATCATTTGGAGTGAGAACCAGGAATCTCTAATTGAGTTCCACCAGAAATTCAACAGTCACCATCCCTCCATCCGACTTTCTTTAGAATACTCCAGCACCAACATCTCCTTTTTAGACACAATGATCAGTATCCAGAAGGGTAAAATACAGACCACAGTATACAAGAAACCCACAGACCAACACACATATCTGCACAAAACCAGCAATCACCCGAAACACACCAAAAAATCTGTGATATACAGCCCTCAGATACCACCATATCTGTACTGAAGAGAACACCCGGGATCGCCACCTCACCAATCTTAAAAAGGCTTTCACCCAGCAAGGACACTCCTCCAGAGAGGTAGATCGCACGTTTGAAAGAGCCACCTGGATACCACGTGAAGAACTGCTGCAGTACAGAAGAAAAACACCCACAAATTGCACACCGCTGGTTATGACCTATCACCCATCCCTTGAACCTATACGGAAAATCCTCAAAAAATTGCAACCCATATTAGAAAAAGACCCTATTCTTAAAAAAATCTTCCCAGAGCCACCCATCCTAGCCTTCAGACAAGCACCGAACCTCGCCAACCTCATCACAAGAAGCAAACTTCCTCAGCCCCAGAACACACCAAAAGGATCCAGACCGTGCCATGACAAGAAATGCAAAACCTGCCCCCACATCTCCACCACCCCCACTATTACTACACCCCACAACAGAGCCATCAGCATCCCTGGATCTTACAGCTGCACCTCCAGGAATGTAGTATACCTCATCCAATGCACCAAATACCCTGATGGAAGATATGTAGGAGAGACCAGACAACATCTGCGCACCAGAATGAACGGACACCGGAAATCCATCAAAGACAGAAACACCCAATTACCGGTGGGGGCACATTTCTCACAGGAGGGCCACTCTCTCTCCAATCTCTCAGTCCTGATCCTCAAGGGAAATTTACACAACACATCCCAGAGACGAGCCTATGAGCTCCATTTCATCAACCTGCTGGATACTAGAGATCAGGGACTAAACACAGACATTGGATTTTTGATACATTATAGTCTGCTTGGCAACTGACTCCCCAGCCCAGCCCCTGGCTTCTTTACTTTTCATTCCATCCAGGAAGAGCACACACCAACTGCTGCAGCGTCCTTAGCCTGACAAAGGGTTTTTGAACCCGAAAGCTTGCTTAATAACTATTCTCCAACCATTTGGGTTGGTCTAATAAAAGATATCAAATTCACCCAAGGAACCTTGTCTGCCTATGTCCTTAGACCAACACGGCTACAACCTAAACCCCTGCAACATAAGAAACAATGCTTTATCAACAGCTTCTTCATGTCCTTGTATCTCCATCTTTACAGCTACAAGGAATAGTGCCTTGTCATTAAGGCAAAGGGCTGGTAACCAAGAGAACTGAGCACTTTGCCAGATTCTGCCACAGACTTTCTGGCTTTTAGTTTCTCCATACCCAAAACTTTAATGATAGTGTAGCTCTATGTATTCAGTCTGACACCCCCTAGTGCTGTCACCCATCTGCATTAATGACTTGCATCATAAATCCATCTCAGTACAATTCACATTATAAAATGAGCAGGAGAGCATTATTAGTTCCTCATACACCAGACTGGGCTTCTTCCCATACTTCAGGGATAAGCTGCTTTAGCTCATCTTTATACTAGAGTGGCCTGGAGCCCCAACTCTGCACCACATTCTAGAAATCGAATTGAGGCTTTTCTGATCCTATGACAATGCCACACTATTCCCAGGGAAGATTTAAGACTATGGTCTAAAGAGACACATTTATAGGCAAAAACTAAGGGGGGGGGAAGAGATGGTCTGCCGACCCAAGTGATGCCTTTGATCCCCTCAGATTATTTTACAATTTGCCCAGGAGAAAGGGTTATAGGAAGCAAGTGAAAATAGGGCTTTACATGACTCTGACACTTTCATCTTAATTTCAGCTGTCCAAGAAAAGTTGGGGAGATGGTACAGGTTTGTCACTTAGAATGAAGGACCCTGTTGTTCTGAAGCACCCAAATCCAGTAAAATCTTAAAGCCCATCCCTGTAAGGCAGTGATTCGCAACCAGGGGGATGAGGCAATCTGGGATGCCTTGAGATCCTTGCAAGGGTGCCATTCAATATCAGCATAGGTAGGTGTAGAAACAAGATTTGCAAGATAAAGCCAGAGATTTCAAATAGGAATCCATAATGTTAAAAATATTCTTTCCTATGGTTTTTCTGAGTTTTTCCAACCACAGAATTACTCCATTATTTTTCCATAGTCATAAAATGAGTGAAAACTAGGAGCTGGCATTTTCCAAGGGATATCTTGAGTGTAATGAGGGTGCCTCAAGTCTAAAATGGTTGAGGACCACAGCTCTAAGGTGTCCAGATTGTTGATGCATAGGTCGGACCACTTCATATTACTCTCTCTTAAATCAATGGGAAATTTCTTCATGCTGCCAGGAATTCACCCTTTTTTCTAGCAACCCCCATTTCTGAACAGTTATTTTAACTCTCTGCACCTGAGATCATTTTCACGCAAGCTCTGTACCCTTCCCTCCCACTGATACTTTTTCTTTGTTCACTTTCTGTGTGTGAATGTGTGCGTCCATCCCCCTCTCTGCTCTTGTTGCCTCTATCCTTTTTTTAATCAGACTTAGTAATGGGTGTTCTCCACCTCTTGCTCTGGGTCTATCTCTCATTTTTCTCCAAAGGGTTTGAATTATTGGACTATACAGAGACAAAAGTCCTATTTTTTTTCTTATTTGAAAGAAATAATTTCACCTAGATGGTTGCAGCGAACATACTGCAATAAGAAGCTTTTCTGGAAGGGTAAATTACTTAGCAGTGGTACCAACTGGGAGCAATGCTGGTTTATCACATCAGATGTAATCTTTCAGCACCAGGGGGGAAAAATGCTTTTAGAAAAATACTTTTTGTCATTGGCTGCTATGATGGTGCATCCAATTACACTGCTTTCATTTCAGATCCAGGGGATGCAGCTAGAAGGAGAGATCAACAGCCTCAATGAACATTTGCAGCATGGACTCAGCTGGAGTTACAGCAGGAATACAAGACAGAGTATGCCCTCTTCAGTGAAGCAGAAGACATAACATGGCCCATTTCTCATGAACTGCTTCTGGGCTTCTTGGAAAGACCTTGAGGCTTATTGCATTGTGGGGAGACTAGGCAATGCAGGTCTTAGGGAGGCACAGGGGTCTTGTACTTACATTCAGAAAATTAGTTCACACACAGCATGTCATCCATAGTGCCCCCCTCCCAGACAGGAACTGCCATGCTGGGGCAAATCAATGAGCCTTTTAGCTTATGTCTTCCTGAGATCTGGTTGGAAGTGGAATGTTCTAGTCCCCTCCCAGGAAATGTCAGGCTTTGGAGAGAAAAAAATTGGCAAGTGAAATATTTCAGCCAAAAAAAAAAAAAAAGCTACTGTATTTTCTCAGTACAATACATACCTTTTCCCCAAAAAAACAGCTGCTGGAAATTGGAGTGTGCATTATATGCGAGACACATGGTAAGAGCAGTTTCAGTTGCTTACCAAACAAAAGCAAAAGTAAAGCCTGTGAGCACAACAATGAGCAGGCATGGCTCCTTCATTGCTGCTACTCACTCACTGCAAGAAAGATCATTTCTTCTTTGGTGCATAGCTAATTCATGTTGCATGAAAAAATGTTGCATTTGGTGCATAGCAGAAATAAGGTGCATAGCTAATTCATGTTGTATGTGAGAAAATACAATACCCTATTTTGTTTCTGAAACGGTGCCACAATTTGTTGTAAGAGCTGTAGTTTGGGTACTTCATGTTCCTTGTCTTCTTTATAGGCTGAGTTTTCTGGCTGGATTGCATTTCCCATGCTGCCCACTGTTGGTGAGAGGAAGCTGTGCACCATGGCAGTCACATAGCCATAGGGCATTATGGAAGATGTAGCCCAACTGCGGACCTCAACTTCCAGAGGAAAATGGGAGAATGAAGCACCCAGTTAGAACTCCCACAGAGGAGCAGCATATCAGAACTGAAAAGTTCTACTTCTCAAAAAAAAAAAAAATCCATAAAAACGGATACTTCTCAGTAAATGAAATTAAAAAAAGCTTAATTATAAGCACAATATTCCAACATAAATATTTTTTCTCCAGCACTGGCTAGTACCAAGTATTTCCCAGGAAAGCACATAAAGCTTCCATATTGCTTAATGTGATCTTCATCCTGAAGCCAGCAAGTGGCTGGTGATCACCTCATATTCTGCAGCAAGTGGAGTGAGAGTTCCTTGTTATTTGGATTAGTGTTTTTATTCCTAAAGACATCGATTTTCAAAGGGAATCAATTAATTGGATGCATACTGAATGACAAATACCAATTGAAAGCATGAAAATCAGACCCAAAATATTTAGGTTTTGAATCTTCCTAAGGAATTTGTCTCTATATTATCCAGTAACCATAAATTCTATAGGTTAAAGATGTGTGACATTAAAGGGGAGGGGGGGGAAGCTCTTTATGCCAAATATAAGAGAGGGTCTCCTGAAGGTAGAAGATACCACACACAGGGTAGAGCAGGCTCATGGCTCAGAACAAGTTGAGTATTCTTTCCAGTATTGATGAACTGTATCATGGACTATACCTCCTTTTCTCCACAGGTCCCACTCAATTACTCTCCTACCTCATGTATCTACAGGCATCTTTTCCTCCTATTACTTCTAATGATGCTTACCCTTTTCCAGATTTTATGTTGGTGTGTGAGCATTTGTGAAGCTGTGTACATCCCATCTTCAACTTGTGTTTCTACATATACACAACTGGTGCTCAGACAAATAGTGATGAAGGCCTGACCTTGCACACCCTGTGGAATTTTCTGCTGGTGTTACCTCACCAAAACAGCTGTACCATTTCAGCTTCCCCATGCACCTGTACTGCAGTGTGATTTTCATGGAAGTCCTATGTTTTCTACTGGGGCAGGTGCACTGTTGTAGATAAACTGGGTGCACCCCCCCCCCCATACACACACACAATGTAAATGAGGTCTACAGCTATTAGTGACTGTTCTGGGTGGGAGTAAAACAGCCACTGATTGGTAGGAAAATGTCCTTTTAGCCAAAACTTAGCACTTGATAAGATTATTTCTGATGCGGCCCCAGCTACAGTGGAATTTGATTTCCCTAAGTCTCACTTGATCATTTCACTCTGCAGATCAAAACTCATTTTGCAAAAGCCGGTTCCCCTTTGGTGGCGCTAAGCTTGTGCCTTTGAGCAGGCCTTTGATGTGGGTCAAACTGACTGGAAAGGGCAACTTTCAGCATTCCAAAAAGCAGGAGGGAATTCTGGGCCCTTTTATAGAGTCATAAGCAAAGAATGTAGCCAAAGATGGGAGCTTCATTTCAACCTATAACTTCCAGCTGTTCCAGTATAGCACCAAAATCCTCAGCAGAACCCATGCTAGCCGAGGATGGAGATTCAGGTCCTGTGTATGAGCCTCATTTTGTAAGCTCCTGCTTCTGTAAATAGATAATAGGATCATTTAAACTGTAGCTAGCTGCATAATATTTATTTCATTCTTTTCTGTCAATTATCACGATACATTTGCAAAAACACTTTTCAATATTCAGTCTGCTTTACAGGTGACTGAATAATATGTACCAAATGCATAATTTGCAATATTTTCCTGTCAGTCAGCAACTAATTTATTCAGGGATAAATTTTCCTTCCAGTGGACCAGCTTTAATTTAGATCCAGTGATGGAGAACAGCATTACCCTTATTGACCCTTCTATCAGAATTCCATTTGTTGGTGAGGGAAGATATCCTGATCTTTTGTGAATACTAAAGCTGCTTTTATTTCAAAAGTACAGGAATAATGGGTGGGGAAAACAAACAATTATATTGTTCTGAAGGGGAGGAAGGTTTGAACTGATCCCCTGTGCACTTAGAAAAGGTTCAAGCCCAGATGTGAACCCTGACACTGGGGTCCTTCTCACAACGTAAGCTGTGCACACTTGATGGCCACCATTCTCTCTCAGATTTCATAGCAAGAACAAGGTCCCACTCCATGGGTGGCTGTGATGCCCCTGGAGCCCTCTAAGCTCTGGTCAACTTTGCTCTCTGTTGGGCCTGAACCCCTTCCACTTTCCTGCCATGCTTTGATGTATTTATTTTTTTGAAAGAGGGAGGCTGCCCCAGAGCTTCCCAAGCCTGATGATCTTCATAGATTCATAGATGTTAGGGTCGGAAGAGACCTCAATAGATCATCGAGTCCAACCCCCTGCATAAGCAGGAAAGAGTGCTGGGTCTAGATGACCCCAGCTAGATACTCATCTAACCTCCTCTTGAAGACCCCCAGGGTAGGGGAGAGCACCACCTCCCTTGGGAGCCCGTTCCAGACCTTGGCCACTCAAACTGTGAAGAAGTTCTTCCTAATGTCCAATCTAAATCTGCTCTCTGCTAGCTTGTGGCCATTGTTTCTTGTAACCCCCGGGGGCGCCTTGGTGAATAAATACTCACCAATTCCCTTCTGTGCCCCCGTGATGAACTTAAAGGCAGCCACAAGGTCGCCTCTCAACCTTCTCTTGCAGAGGCTGAAAAGGTCCAGTTTCTCTAGTCTCTCCTCATAGGGCTTGGTCTGCAGGCCCTTGACCATACGAGTTGCCCTTCTCTGGACCCTCTCCAGGTTATCCGCATCCTTCTTGAAGTGTGGCGCCCAGAATTGCACACAGTACTCCAACTGCGGTCTGACCAGCGCCCTATAGAGGGGAAGTATCACCTCCCTGGACCTATTCGTCATGCATCTGCTGATGCACGATCAAGTGCCATTGGCTTTTCTGATGGCTTCATCACACTGCCAGCTCATGTTCATCTTGGAGTCCACTAGGACTCCAAGATCCCTTTCCACCTCTGTGCCACCCAGCAGGTCATTCCCTAGGCTGTAGGTGTGCTGGACATTTTTCCTCCCTAGGTGCAGCACTTTGCATTTCTCCTTGTTGAACTGCATCCTGTTGTTTTCTGCCCACTTGTCCAACCTATCCAGGTCTGCCTGCAGCTGTTCCCTGCCCTCCGGCTTGTCCACTTCTCCCCATAGCTTTGTGTCATCTGCAAACTTGGACAGAGTACATTTGACTCCCTCGTCCAAGTCACTGATGAAGACATTAAAGAGTATCGGTCTAAGGACCGAGCCCTGCGGGACCCCACTGCCCACACCCTTCCAGGTCGAGACCGACCCATCCACCACGACTCTTTGGGTGCGACCCTCCAGCCAATTCACCACCCACTGGACTGTGTAGTCATCCACATCACAGCCTCTTAACTTGTTCACCAGTATGGGGTGGGATACCGTATCGAAGGCCTTCCTGAAGTCTAAGTATACGACATCCACCCCTCCTCCTGTGTCCAGGCGTTTCGTAACCTGGTCATAGAAGGAGACTAGACTGGTCAGGCACGATCTGCCTGCCACAAACCCGTGCTGGTTTCCCCTCAGCATAATTTGCCCTGCCGGGCTCTCACAAATGTGAGCCTTGATAATTTTTTCAAAGACTGTACCAAGGATGGAGGTGAGACTGACTGGCCTATAGTTGCCCGGGTCCTCCTTCCTCCCCTTCTTGAAAATGGGGACCACGTTAGCCCTTTTCCAGTCCTCTGGGACTTGGCCCGTGCGCCACGAGGGTTCGAATATTCCCGCCAGTGGCTGTGCAGTGATGTCGGCCAGTGCCTTCAGCACCCTCGGATGGAGCTCATCCGGGCCTGCCGACTTAAAGGCATCCAGTTCTTCCAAGTGACTCTGCACCACCTCAGGATCTACGTATGGAAGTCTGGCGCCTTGCTGCTGCCTCTCTACAACCCCAGTGAGAGACTTGTCATGCCCCTCACTTAGGAACACTGAGGCAAAGAACTCGTTGAGGAGTTCAGCCTTGTCCCCCCTGTCTGTCACCAATTGTTTCTGCCCATTTAGCAGGGGTCCTATTCCTCCCTGGGCCTTCCTTTTACTCCCAATATATCTAAAAAACAATTTCTTGTTGTCTTTTACTTGGGTTGCCATCCTCAGCTCCATGGTAGCTTTGGCCCGCCTAACTGCCTCCCTACAAGCACGAGCAGAGGAGGTATATTCATCTTTAGTGATCTCACCCTGTTTCCACTTTTTATGTGCTCCCCTTTTGGCCCTTAGGCTGCCCTGGATTTCTCTGGTCAGCAATCTCATACTCCTGAGTTCAAGTATCTCAGCCCTTAAGGCAAAGAGCAAATTACATGGGCTTCATCTTCCCCAATACCCACACCGATGCCTTGCAGATGTCATACACACCAAATGAATCACAACCACTAGGGCTGTGCAAAACAGCAGCATTCCACTTCAACTTCCATTTCAACGGAACAGTGTTTCATTTTGAAAGCACTGTTCCGTTCTGTTCTTTCAAAATGGTTTCACTGATTCGACGTTTCACCCATAGGCTATAATGGGGAAGCATGAAACAACCTATAATTTTGTCATTTCTTGCCTGATTCTGATGAAACTTGCACGGATAGTAACCCCTTCTGAGGACATGAAACCTGCCAAGTTTTAAGAAGATAGGTTTCTAGGAAACTGCACCTCAAGCTGCTGACAAGCAGGATCTGGGGAGCAGGAGCAGTGTCCTGTGATCCAGCAGGCAGATCGGGGCCCGTGCCTCCAGGAGGAGTCTGGCAGGGCCCCCACAGCCCTTCTAGGGGTATGGGCAGGCCCCCAATCTGCCTGCCAGATGACAGGAGGCTGCTTCTGCTGCCTGGGACCCAGCGCTGATGAACTGAGCCTGGCTGGGGGAGGCACCTCCCACCACCAGACTCCATGCCTAGTGCTGGGAAACGGAGCCCGGCTGGGGGAGGCGCTTCCCCCAGCCAGACTCAGTTCCCCGCACTGGGAATGGAGCCTGGGGGCAGGAAGTGCTTCCCCCAGCTGCACTGAGTTCCCCAGCACTGGGAACAGAGCCCGGCTGTGGGAGGAGCTTCCCACCACCTGGCTCAGCTCCCAGTGGCTCACAGCCCTGGGGAAACAGCCTGGTGGCAGGGGGCAGAGCGCAGCACCATCTCTGCCCACCTTCTGCCACCGGGCTGAGCTCCATGGGGCTGGCAGAGCCGACTGGAGCACAGCCCAGTGGCAAGAGGCAGGCAGAGCTGGTGCTGTGCTCTGATTGGCTCCACCAACCCCATGGAGCACAGCCCGGCAGCTGGAGGAGGGGAGAGTCAGGGTTGCACTGCCTGCTGGGCTGAACTACATGGGCTGTGGAGCCACTTAGAGCACAGCACTGGCTTTCCCCTGCCTCCTACCACATCGGTGGTTACTTCAAAATTCAACTGGCCTCATTTCATTTTGAGGCTGTTTCGAAACCCTGTGTTTCATTTCGATTTTGCTGTTTCAAGTTCAAAATGAGTCAAAACGAAACAGCCAGCAAAGCTTTGCACAGCTCTAATAACCACCCCTACAGGCTATGGGCTCCTGGTTCTGTTCATCCTTACACCAGCCCCTGAGCTACAGATGCTCAAGCCACCTTAGTCTCCAGCTGTGGTTGTCCTGGCCTTCAGTCCTTCTCCTTAGACCCTGGCACTGCTCCTAGGCCAGCCAAGACCCACGGGCTCTGGAGATCCAGCAGTCTCTACATGGCACTCCTTGGCCTTCAACCTCTGCTAAGCCATGGCCCAGCTCCTAGGCCAGTGAGACCTACGGGCATCCTGGCCCTACCTCCTGCCCAAGCCCTCCAGCCCTCTATTTTCTATCTGGGCCCTCTAGCCCCTGCTCTCTCTGGGCCAGCTGGGAGCTCCTTACCTCCTTTTAGTCCCTTCCACAAACCAGTCTTTCTTAACCCAGCTCAGATGTTAACCAGGAGCTCTGCTGCAGCCCTGCTCCCCAGAAGCTCCTCTCTCCAGGCTCCCAGGGCTAGATTGCTGGCCCAGCTCCAGCTCTGGGCTTATATCCTGATAGCCCAGGCCCTATAGATCATGTAACTCCTAATTTCCCCCTAGCACACCTGCAGGCTGCTTCTCAGGCAGCCAGTCTTCCTTTTGGCAGCACCAAGCCTCCTGGTACAGTATGCCATCACATTGGTAGTGCTTGCTGCTTGTGTGAGATTTCCTGCTGCTTTAAAACCACAATAATACCTAGGATACCCACAGTAGTTTTCATTCCTAGATCTCAAAGTACTATACCAAGCTGGTTAAGCTTACCTGTGCCATTTTGAAGATAAGGAAACTGAGTCACAGTAAAGGAGAAGGAGAAAATGGGCTTAAATTTGGTTACCCAGCTTGGGATCCTAACCATCTTAAGTTGGGTACCCATACCACAAATTAAAAGTCACTCTTAAAAATGTGGCTACATGCCAAAGGCAAGGCCATGTACCTAGTGAATGTCAAGGTCAAAATCAGAACCCAGATCTCCTGACTTCCAGCCCAGCACAATCATCTCTATCCACTGGACTATTCAGATTTCTGTTCCCCCACTATTAAAAACATAGAGCTCCACACTCTAAAGGGCAGACTCTAACCTAAGCTGTTGGCTACCACCTTTCCTATTTGTGTAGCTACAAACTGCCTCCACCATTTTTAAGACTTCTGTTCTCTATACACTGTGCTTCTTCCTTGGCGATACAAATCTGCAAACACAGAAAGCTTTCAAGAATGGGAGTAAATTATTTACTCTTGGTTCCCAACCAGCAGTGTTTTCATTTAATTTCCCAGGTCCTTACTATAATCACCCTCTATACAATTTCAATCAAATTATATCCAACAATCTACCCATCCCAAAGCTTGATGATGGTAAAAAAAAATTCATGTGTGTTCTCAAATGCAGTAAATAATTGCAAATTACAGCAGGCATCAGCTATCTGACCCATGCTGCTCTTCATTAATAACCCTCCGATCCAGAAATGACTTGCTGTATGAATTTATCTCCAGGAGAAGCTCCCTGGCATAGGTAAAGCTGTCACACAAATTCTCATATCAAGTTAAATTGTGAAGGAAAGAATTTTCCATTTTTAACTGTATCAGAGAAAAAGTAGGCTTGTGAGACCAGGAAAAGTGCTTGGTAGCTATATCTTATCATCATCAGTCACAAGTTTTCTATTCTCTGATTCTTTAAAAATATTGTTCTAATGGTTGTTTGCAGGCAATGTTGGAAGCATGGGCTAGTGGATAGGGGTCTGAGGTTATGGGTCATCAACCCAGCTCAGTCACTGATTTTCCATATGGCCTTCAGGTCCTGGCTTCCCCAATGTGTGCACCTGTGCTTCCTCTGCCATCCTCTGTCTCCAGCCACATCTTCACTGTAAAATAAGGTTTTCACATTGGGAATGAGCAACTCAAGACTACAACACTGTAAAATCCTCCAAAATAGAGGTAGTTTTTACTTCAGTGTAGGCAGCTGAAGTCAATCCCAGCTGGGGTTATATGGCTAACCTCAACTACTCGAAGGTAAAAACTATGGCTGCTGACAGATTGGAGGGGGGGGGGGGGTGCTTTACCAGATGAGGAAGTGCGTTAATTCAACCCAGCTCCCCAGATAGATAAAAGCTCTGCTGAAGTGCCTGATCTAATAGCTGGTTCAATAATCAGCTATTAGATAGAAGCACCAAAAACCCCATGCTGAAGCACTTGATCCCAACAGACATTGGGCGAACCATATCAAACTAACGTGATGCCTCTTCCGAGCATGTGCTGTGCTTGGCATGGGGATGCACCAAGCTTAAAGTAAAAGCTGTTTTGTTTTGGTTTTTTCACATCTGGAAACAGCCGATGTTTTCTTTGTTTCCATAAAGACTTCACAGCAACAGCACAATCTCTAGTTTTCCACCTTGATGTAAGCACACCTTTTTTTTTGCAATGAAGGCATCATATTTTTTGTCAATTTAATCTGTAAAATTCCTTTGGGCAAGGTCTGTATCTCACTACAGCAACAAGTGTAATAGAGCTCCAATCGCATTTAATACAATTGATAGGGATTTATTTCATTTGGGCAGAGGTTGACCAGCTAATCGGAGATAAATGTTCCCCTGGAGAGCAGGGTATTACCAAGCATGTTTCATATCTAAACATAGCTAAATTATTATAATTGCTAATATTAAAGACCTCAATGCACCAAGGTACTTAAATACATCCCCAAGGTCACGTACTCCTATGGAAGCCAAGTACCTTGTTGAACTGACGTCTAATAGCTCAGGAAGTGCGATTTTGCTTCATTTAGACCTATACATAAAGGTTTAGCTGGCATACCTAGCCCAGTTAGGGGTGATATAACTGTGCTAATAAAAACCCTAGCATAATCCTGCCAAAAATCCTTTGACTGGGATAACTCATTTTACTCAAGAAACCAGCATAAGCTACCTTGGCAAAAGACCTTTTCTACCAGCTGCATCCTTATCAGGATAGTTTGCTAGAATAGTAATACAACAAACCCTTTAAACTGCATAAGTAAGGCTTTGTTCTATCCATTCATCTTAACTGGGTTATTCTTGGGGTAAGGTAACACCTAGCATAAGATCCAATCTATGCTCAGGATACTGGTCTTGGTCTAGTTCTGTTGATTAGGTAGTGCAAGTTTTTACCAATATAATTATACCAGCATAACTAAAATGTGAACAAAGCTACGGGACTAGCTAAACTCACATAAAGCATATTTACATCAACATAATAGCGTCTACACAAGTGCCAGACCACTTTGGTGATATCAGTACTGTATGGTTATGGCTAAAGCAGTTCACCTTTCTAATGGATACAAGGTGTAAGCCTGCCAGACTGGCTCTTAGGGCTGGTATCACACCTTTCATTCCAAGAGACCCACAGCCTTGTACAAACACTGTGCATGGGAGTCATTTCACCCATCACTGAAGTGCAAATGGATTGTAAGCTCTGCAGTGACTCTGCCACATTCCTGTTTTCCAAGCATCCCAAACTATTCAGGATTTGTACAGTTTATTCTGCTTTGGGGTAGGGAGATGGACTACATGACTTTTCAAGATCCCATTTGTCCTTTTTTCCATGATTCTCAAAGGAAGAGCTGTGGTGAAGATGTGACTAAACAAATGGCAAAATGTGAACTCAAAACTGCCTGGGTACTGCCAGTTCAGATCAATCCATTACCTGGCCTAAATGACAGAAACTGCACTCTCTGACAAGACAGGAACCTGCAACGCCTGTAACCTCCCCTACTTAAAGGAATGAATTAAATCCCTTGCCTCCTCAGCAGCCCCAGGTCTTTTACAGTTGTACCACATCTGGATCTTTGACTCCAACACAGCTTCCCCTTCCCCCTCTGCAGCCTGACACTGAAGAGAAGTAGAACTGGCTCTGCAATATTGCTGCAACCCTGCTGCTAGCAATGGGGCATTAAGCTGTGTACGAGTAATGAGAAAACTGGGAGTAGAAAGAAAGGAAAGAGATTATTAGACAATAAATTATCAACGCACCAAAAACTGCTCTGTACATATTTTCCCCTTCCCCTTATAGCTCCTCTAAGGTCCTGGGAAAGTGACAATTACACAATTCAAAGAGGTTAAGTTTATTAAAAAAAAAATTAATTATTTAAAGAAAATGTGGTTGAGATAAAGCACCTGATTATAGGGAGGTCACAAAATAAAATATTTAGTACTAGCAGAGAAGGCAATACATCCTCTTCAGTGCACAAAACTGGGAATGAAACTGCACAGGCAGCGGGGTCTCAGCAGAAGCTCACCGCAGTGACCATTCCAGAGAGAGAAAGCAAGGAGAATGAAGCCAGCTGGCATCCCCAGTCCCTATGCCAGAGTTTTCTAAAGGGCTCTGATGTACCCTGAAGATAGACAGATGACAATGAGGGTATGTGCTAGGGCTACAAACTTCCTACAGGAGATCCTAATCAATCTTTTGCCTTGCAGCACCCAGGCAGTTTGGGCTTTCTCCTGAACCAAAACCGCATGCAACCGGAGTATGCAGTAGGCTATCTAAAGAGAATTATTAAGTCCTCCCCAATATTTGTTTCTTTGAAACCAAACCAAGCTTATTAAGCTCAAAGTAAGAAGTCATATACAACAGCTCATGGCATGTCACCCCTGACGATACCAACCCCAGCTTGGAGGAGGTGGATCTCACATCCACTGTAGCCTCAGGGCGTTAAGATGCACACCTCACCATGCTGCTACCAAGTTCACCAGTTTGTGAACTGGCACTCCAGGTAAGGCCCTTTCATGAGACATATTAGATCTATGCTATACACCAGAGACCCCCAAATTATGCAGCAGGAGCCTCTACACGTTCTCTGCAGTGCTATCTAATCCATGCAGCAGTCCTTTGTGTTTTCATAGTTATTTTTTTCCCCTTCTCCCAATTTTAAGTAACTGCAGACTGTTCCTGATAATGAATAACACAGGAGTTGATGGGGGGAGGGAGGGGAAAATTAGCTTGTCAGTTGTGACAAGATCATTGCACAAAACAATGACAGTTAGGGCTACCAGGGAAGTGGGGCTAACTTTTCTTCTAGAAGTCTGGTTTGTGCAAAATATGCATGCAAAGGGACGTGTGTCCATACTTTCTCGTGCACAGGGGTGTATTCCAGCTAGTGCCGGTGCTTTTATTCATACAAGCACATATTCCACAATATAAAACTATCTAAAGTCCCAAGGTACATACTCTGGTTGCTATCTTATGCTGAAGTGCATCTTACTATTACCCCTGTTAACTGGATTAAAACTAGCTTGCCCACACAGCTTCATTTTGCTGTGTAGACATAACCTAAAAATGCAGTTGAATATTCCATGGATAGCTCAAGCACACCAGTCCTGACTCGCCAAATGGATGCCAAAAAGATGAGGCTCAAGGAACGTAAGAAAAATATCATTTATCTAACTCATAGGTACCATGACAGAGTTGGTGCTCAGCAGTGGCCATAACATCCCATGGTAGCCACTTGATCTCTGTCCCCACTCCAGCTCCCAAGCATACCCACCATTTGTACCCCACCTGCCATGCCTTGGTGTTATTTATAAACTAGTCAATTGCCCATCAAGAATGGCGGGGAGACGGTGGAGAGGGCGCTGGGACAGAGTGCCACCACTTAATGCCCTATGCTGCCGCTGTTCTGCCTCAAGCAGGGAGCGGGGTGGGGAAGCTGAGGCCAACCCTACTGCCCTCGGCTCCCCCACCCTCTGTCCAGTCCTCGGTGGGGCTTCAGAATCAGGGCGGTGCTCCCCCATGCTTGGACCATTCTGTTTCCATCAGCCAATCAGAGTGCGAATAAAGCCTTATGGACAGACAAACAGACTTAGGCATTTATAATATTAGAATGAGTGGGAGGCTGCCCCCAGGGCTTTAGAGTGTGCCAATTCTAACTCTACCTTGCCCCTAGGACATTATGCTACAGCCCTCCTGCCTCTATTAGTGCCTCAGGACACCAGGTGCCTTTGTGACCTCTTCCACCCCTGTAGCCATACCCATGCCTCACAAATGTCACTTTCAGTCGTCCCCAGGGCCCTCTAGCCCATCCATTAAACACTCCAATCAGCCTGCTGGGCCCCTGGCCAGGGCAAGGCTCTTTTTTCCCTGGGCCCCTGGCCCTTGTACTCCAGTTGGCCTGACATGCCTCTGGCCCTGGCAAAGCTTGCTCCTTTCCCAGACCCTTGTAGCTTAAGCGTATTATGGCCCACTGCCAGAACATTAGTCCTCCAGCCTGTGACATCTTTTAACATGGGAAAGCCGGTGCACAAGTGACAGCTACATGAGTTTGGCAGGACCCAATGGCAGGGATGTCCAAAACAACCAGAGACTTCCATCCCACTGTAGCCCTCATCTGCCTTCACAGCCATAGAGAATGAGCATGTCTTCAAGTACACCTGTTCCACCAATGGGGTCTTCAGGATTCTGGACCATGCTTAGTCTGGGACCTCACCTGAGATCTGTTCACCAGGGGAAACCCTATAACAGCTGCAGAACACCAGACAACTTCAGTCAACTCCATCGATTGTGCAACCTTATGGAAGGTGCTGGCTAGGTTTGGTTGTCCACTGACATTCAGTGTCCTTAAGCTACTCCATGACAGGATGACCGCCACAGTCTTTTGCAACAGATCAGAGACTTACCCATTTACCATCCATACTGGTGTCAAGCAAAGCTGCGTCATTGCCCCAACCCTTTTTTCCATCTATCTTGCTGAGATTTTGATTTCTCATCCATAACCACCTTCCTACACAGAATTGCAGAAAAACAAAAGTTACCAGAACTAGCATCACAGACCTTCAGTATGCTGATGACTGTGTTATCCTCGTGTACACTGAGACGGATCTGCAGTCTGCCCTTGACCTTTTATCAGATGCTTATCACAGCCTAGGACCCTCCCTTAACATTAGGAAGATGAAGGTGCTCAACCAGCCTGCCCCAGCACAAGCTTCTCCCTTCCCCCAACAAGTTACCATTGGTAGAGAACCCCTGGAAAACATCAAGCATTTCCCATACCTTGACAGTCATGTCTCCTAGACAGTCACTCTTGGTGTAGAAATTGAACATAGGATCCTCTGTCCCAGCGTATTCTTCAGAAAGCTGCTTCACAGCATCTTTGCTGACTAAGATTTGCAGATGGAGACTAGATCCCGGTCTACAATGCAGTGGGTATCCCCTTGCTCCTCTAAGGGTGTGAGACATGGGCAACATATTGAAGCCATCTTAAGCACCAGGAATGGATCTGTGAGCACTGCTTCAGGAAGATCCTCTGCATTAGATGGAGAAGATCACTGCACCAATGCCAGCATCCTTTCTGCAACTAACACAACCAGTATTGAGGCAAAGATCATGAAACATCATCTCCACTGGAGTAGCCACTGTGTATGGATAGCAGATGCTCATCTCCTGAAGCAAGTCCTCTTCCCTCAATTTAGTCATGATAAGAGGGCCCATGAAGGACAGAGGAAGTGTTACAAGGATACACTGAAAGCATACCTTTAAAAGGGTGGCATGAACCCTACAAATTGGGAAGAGCTGGCTGGTAACAGGTCTCAATGGCACTACACCATACATCAAGCCACATCCCACTTCAACCAGAACCATCTGGCTAAGGAAGCTGAGAAATAGCAGAGGAGAAAGGAAAGCACACAACATCCTAGCCAACAGTTGTGAACCCCCTCTCCTCCCAAGGCATCACTTGTCATATCTGTGGGAAAATTCACAGAGCATAGAGATTGGACTCCTCAACCACCCTTAACACTCACCAGTAATTCCCCCTCTCCCCCCAACAGATATCCTCATATTGAAAAAGAGATGGCTGAGAGGGTACTTGTTAGCAGCTTACCGCTATATCAGAGAAATACACATCAAGGCCTTGGCAAACAACTGTTCACCAAAGCAGCCTTGGGCAAAACCAAGAGTAATGGCCTGGAAGACCATTTCAGGCTTAACACTAAAAAAAAATTCTTCGCAGTCAGGTCATTCAAACTTCAATCATCTACCCTGGAAATCTTCAAGAGGAGACTGGATGGTCACCTTGCTGGGATCACCTGACCCCAGTTGTCTTTCCTGCCTAGTGCAGTGGGGCTGGACCCGATGATCTTATGAGGTCCCTTTCTGCCCCTAACAATCTCTGAATCTATGATACCCAATGAGTCCTCCAGCCTTGACCTAACTCCCCACCAGCCTTCCAGGGTCCCGAACCCCAGGCTGAGCTGCTTTGGCTCAGTCCAGACCTCAGGTCAGGCTATTGTAGCCTAATCCCATCCCTCAGTCCTTGACCCCCAGCTAGGCTATCTGACAGTAGCCTCAGCTCTCCCAACTTCAGCCTAACTCATTACACCAGCCTCCACCCCCTGGATCCCTAACTCCTGGCTAGACTACTTCTGCTGGCCTTGGATCTTCCAGCCTTGGTCTGCAACAGCTCACAGCCTTCTGGGTCCCTGACCCCAGACTAGGCTTCGTGACACTGAGTACCCTGTCAGGCACTCTTACATGGCCTTCACGCCTCACCTGCAGCCACAATCTGGTCCTTTGATTCTTAAACAGAACATAAACACAAGCTCAATGGCTTGATAACAAAACTCCCCATGCTGGGTCCTTACTTCCCTGAAAGTTATCAGTCCACCTTAGCTCTTTCCTTGCAGCTTTCTGGGACAGGTAGGATGCCAATCAGCATATCTCCCACACCCAGCTTGCTCAGGAGCTCCTTTCCCTGCAGCTTGCAAGGCCAAGCTGACTACCTGGTCTCTGGCAATGGCCTATGCATCTCCAAAGCCCCACTCCTTCCTGTCCAGCCACCCACAGGGGTTTCCATTTTGGCCTGACGATGACCAGCCTGCTTTCTTTTGCTGTAACTAAACCCAGCTGTCTGCAGCTTCTATCTCTGGGCTGCCTACATGTCTGCCCCTTCACTGCTTACTGTGGAGCAACTAGCTCCAGGACAGTCTCTCCCCAAGTGGTAGCTTCTATCTTGCCTGTTTGCATCCCAGCAGCTAGCTGTTGCTCAACTATTAGTCCCACACAGCAAGCTTAGCCTGCTGTAGTATCCCTTAAAATAACAGGAGCCTCTGGTTCTCTGTTATAGTGTCCCTTCCAGCCAGAGCTCAAATCCAAAATGAATACAGCACCAAAAAATGAGGCAGATAATTGGAACAAAGTTAAAGAAACCAGAGAAAGGGAATAAACAGGAAGTAAAACCTTGAACAATGCCCCTATACTATAATCCAGTGCCTTGAATCATTCCATTGGATGATGAACAATATTCTGCATCCGCAATGAAGAAAGTTGCTACTACATAAAGGAACACAGTTGCGAGGTTCTGTGTGTGAGACATCATAAAATTAGCAAGGTCCCAAGAACCCCAGTGTGTTCCCCTACACCTTCCATGTTACTCTAGTGTTCTGCACTGCAGTGACTAATACCCAAACTGCCAACAAAGGGTAATAAGGCAATGGTCAGACTGATATAGATGACAATGGAGTCCAGACCTAGGAGTACTTGCTGTCACGATGTCTAAGCAGGTTTTCATGACAAAGTGGTAAATACCCCCACCCAAAAGCAGCCCTGTCAACACTAGTGGTGTAGCACTAATTCTGACTGCTATTACTGTGATCCTGATTGCTTTTACAGACACCACTGGATAGAGCCTTAGTGGTAGATTCTATTCTCTAAGCTAGGAGAAGCCTCCCTTCTTTTCTAGCATCAACTACATTACAGTAACCCGGTTGCCTCTTTCTGCCAATCTTTCTCTCTCCAACACTTCCCTCTACCATTGGCTTCTTACCAGTTTCTCCCCAGTCTATCTGATTCAGGCTTTTCCTTTCAGTTATATATATATATATATATATATATATATATATATATATATATGGCAAATTAAATTCCTTTTGCTTATAACCTGACAAACATGATTAATAACTGTTTATCTATATTTTAAAAGTGTGAAAAGAGTTACTTATGTTTTTAAAGGGAAGAACTTGTAATAAAGTGTATATGACATGCAAAGAGTGAGCCAACTAAGTTTCTCTTTAATCACTTTTTTCAGACTCTTAATAAGAGAGAGGTTACTGGTCCTCCTTTAACCAGTCTGGACTTTTCAAAAGCTTTGGTCAAAGTCCCTCACAAAAGGCGATTAACTAAACTAAATGGTAAGGGAATAGGTGACTACTGTCAAGGAAAAGAAATCATATGAAAGGAAAAACACAGTGGGTTGAGCTAATGCTTCAATGATGGACATGGCAAAGGTAAGCAGCATACTATTCACAAGTCTTTCCCTGGAAGCAAGACAACACTTGCAGTGGTGGAGGATGGTACTGTGACTGAAGGATTGCACTGAAAGGCACAGAAATGTTCAGTTCCTGAATTCTTGCCTCAGGGTTACAAATTGCATGGAGGTTTGTGAGTGTTTCCAATACTATGGTAGGAATCAGTGCCATAGATTACCAATTACTCTGCAACTATCAGGTACAGGGCTTTCTGTACCCTCCTCTGAAAAATCATCCAATCCTAGCCATTATTGGAGCCAGGGTGCCAGACTGGATGGAGCTAATTTCTGGGGTCCTATGTTAAAAATTCCAAATTTCCAAAAAAATATTCTTTTTAAAAAGATATTTTTGACATTTTTTTCATTCATCTTCACCTTTCAAATTCTTCATTGAGTGTATGTCATTCAGAGTGTTTGTCCACCAGCTCAGACTATCTCTTTGTGAGAATTATCATTTGAATTTTATGGGAAACTTCACGGAAGTTGGTGAAAAAAAAATAGGCTAGACTCCTGTGGATTTCATGAACCACAAGTAAGATAGTTGGAAGTCCTCCCTCCTGCCAATTTCTCATAAGGAAATCCTTCCAAATACAGCTCATGTTGCTATTGTGCCTGCCAATTGATGGAGAGGCACCAAAACAAGCAAGCAATTAGACAGAACTATTTAGTAGCCAGCCTCACTGTGCATTATGCACATTATCATGGCCTGGTATTAAAGACAAGACCCACCTGGGACCCTCACAGATAGCAGCCCTTCCACGCAGATGGAAAGGGAATCCATCTGGTTGAGTCAGCTGGAGCTTTGTTAAACATTCTCAAATGGAATTCATTGTTTTCATATCTTACAGTGCAAGCATTTCCAACTGCATAGCTAGCGACTCCCCTGTGGATTAATGGAGACTAATATGCAACCCTTTGAAATTCCTATTCAAATCATATATCTAGAGGTTAGTGCCCAGCACACTAACCAACTATGCCATCAAGCCATCTGCATTAAATTTATTAATAACCATTTTCAAGTATTCCTCTAATACACTGAAACTCCTCTTTAAATACGGAAGGACATTGTGCTTTGAAGCAACAAAAAAAACCCCACCATTATGTGGGATTGTTAACTGCACTGCAGGTCAGAAAGAACAACACCTAGGAGCAACATACAAGCGTTGACTAATTATTGCTGCCAAACACCCAAGTGAGCCAAGCATGTGAATATCCATTTTATAGATGGGGGGCACTTGAAACACAGACAGGTTAAGTGACTTGCCTAAAGACAGAAAAAGTCACTATCAGAGTTATGACTAAGAACTCAGGAGAGGTCCTATCTCTCAGCCCAAGGACATTTTTACCTCCTACTGGAAGTTACCATTCTCTTCAAACACACTAATTAATTTGTGCACACAATACCCATGTGGGGAAAGGATGTCCCATCTGCATTTCAGCGAAAAGAAACTGAGGTGCAGAGTATCTGACTCACCCACATTCATAAAAGAAACCTAGAGCACAGTGGGAACTGAACTTAGCACTCTTAGCACCTCAACTGTACTGCCTTCACCATAGGATCATCCTCCAGTTTTGGCTTACAGATCAGGTAAGGAAGTGTCTGGATGCAAATCATCTAGTGGTTAAAACCAAGAACACGAAAGATGCAGTAAGAGAAATAAACCAGAGGTGTTAGCAATTCCTTCAGTATCTCCTGATGAAACGAGCAGTCTGAAGACAGCGTCTCAGTTACAAAGATAATTCAATGGAAAATATAATAACAGTGTTCAAAATAAAAATAAGAATTATTCTATGTGGTATCCCAGGGAAATAAGACAGGAGGCGCCGGAACAGCCTCCTGTGGCGAGACCCGAGGCAGGGGCAACCCTCCCAAAAAAAGAAAGAAAGAGCCCTGAGAAGAGGGCATACTTACCTCCAGTAGGGAAGGGAGAGCTGTGCCAAGAAGAGCTGCTGACGCAGTTTATCAGCCGTTTTTATTGCAGACAGATGATGTCATAAAAAACCACCACCCGGCAGATTTAAAAGCCGGCGGCAGAAGAATGGTGGGGGAGACGGCAGGGACACTGGAGAGTGAAGTTGCTCCCCAGCTGACATCCCCAGAAGGCATACAGCCCTGGTAGGGGCAGTACCCAGACCCTTTAAGGGGGTCTTATCCAGGTTGGAGAAGGGGGATGACGTCGAGGGACCAGAGAGGACTGCAGACATCAAACCCTTGAGTGGGGTGGGCAGAAACCCACACCTAGATTCTTTCATTATTTTCCTTTCCTTTTACTTTGAATTTTGAAAGACCAGAGTCGTGACCAAAGAAAGACCCTCCACAGGTCCAGGGTCATGAAGGAAGACTGGGGCCAGATTGGCAGGGACCTGAAGGAAAGTCGGGTGTAAAGGCAGGGAACAATTGTATGCCTCTTGGCCATCTGAGATAGGTGAATTGGGGAACAGGCCAACGACCCACCATCCAGCGATCCCAATGGTGATGCATGGCTGGGGTGCAGGGGAGGTGGAGCCCCAAGAACATTTCCGGCAGGTAGTACCTGAAGCAGCGAGAAACCCTGGGAAGGAGCATCTCCACGGAAAAAAGAGAAGACCAGGTTGTGGCAGGTGAGTGTCAGGGCTTCCCTCAGGGTGAAGCATGATCTAACAGCTAAGATCTGGGGACATGCCTCTCCCAAGAGAGTTGAGTGAACACTCAAAGGCCGCCCGAGAATTCCTCTATGAGGTCAGACAGGGGCATGTGGCATCTCCAGTTCAGCCCCTGGTCACCAGCCACTACCTGGTCACAGGTAAACATGCCCCAAGGTATAAGTTCTGTGAGACACTGTAATGGAAAGCCTCCAAAATATATCAGCCAGGAGCTGAAGCTGGAATACCAACATTATAAATACCATAAATACCATCTCCTTCTTTTCAGAGGAGGAAAAAAATTAGTTGGGTATATAAGGTAAAACGGTTAAAGGGAAACAACTTAGTAAGAAGTACTACATTATCCACATATACAGAGCAAAACTTGAGCCTAAGTGTAGGATTTTCAGAAACAGTCAGTGTCAGCCTGACTTTACTCTGTGGGTAAAAATCCCATTTAAACAGGAGAGGAGTTGGGTCACTTCTGAGGCCTTCAGAGAATCTCAGCACAAGAATCCAAGAGAGACTACTGAGTGTGTAACTCATTCTCTAACAGCCATTGAGTCACAGCACAGCAGACAGATAGACAGTAAGACTACACACAATTAAGGGCACCTACATACAACACAGAACCATAACATCTCCCTTGCTATATTTACAGTCACATTACACTCCATCAAGGTTGGAGAGGAAACAAAATTGGTAAATGTTAAAAGTAGCATAAGTAGCAATACCTTTAATCCAGGTTGCCCAACACTGTTACAAGATCCTGTTTTCACTTGCTTATATCTTTGCCATACTTTAATGGTTCCAACTAAAATGTTCAATGACAGATGTCTGTCCCATTGAAAAAATTCTTATAACCATTTTACTGAGAAGATCTAATTGCATGTATAACCTTAAGTCTGAAGATTCCTGATTTGTGGATGCTTAACTTGGCAACTTTCATGTTCTTTAAATGTAGGGTTTTTAATGCAGTCATTTTCTATTGATTATGTGTACCTTCCAGCTAGACAATATGTTGTCATCTCATAAAATGACTGGCCCACCGAGGACAACTTCTGCAATTGGCCCTACCTGTTCCTCTAGCTAAGTGGTTCTCAACCTTTTTAGATGGAAGACGCCCCTCAAGAGACTCAAAGCACCCCTCAGAAAATGCCATCTCTTAGTGGTGACTCACTTTTTGACTACAGAAAAATAATAGAGCCATTCTTCTTTCACAAAGATGTCAGAAAGACTTCAACAGGTCAGAACATGTTTAACATTATGGGGTGCCTATAAACATGGTCTTGGGTGGGGAGGGGAGTATTTTAATTAGAGCTGCTCTAATTAAAACACCTGCAGCACCTCATATATTCAGCATCCCATGTTTCAAAATGGGGCTGGGGGCGCTTTAACTAAAATTCACTTGACAAGCTTTAGTTAAAGTGCCCTCACCACCATTTTAAAACATGGGACACAGAATACACAAGACAGTGCAGCATGCTGGAGCGTTCTGATTAAAATGATCTAGGAAACTTGATTAATCGAATCTGCTCCAACGCATTCTAATCAGAATGCATCAGAGCACATGTCAAAGTGCCCATGGATTCTTATTGGCTATCTTGTGAATCATGTTTTTACACTTCACAGTGCAGAGCCCTCAAATAGTCTCAAGGCATCCCAGGGCTGAGAATCACTGCTCTAGGTCAAGGGTGTCAAACATCTGGCCCACAAAGATGGGTCATCTAGCTTCTCATTATGGTAAGAGCTGGGCCGTCTGAAAGGGAACATGTTCTCTCCTGGAGGACAAGTTCTGTCCAGGACCTGTGTGTGAGCAGAACTAGAGAAGACTTCTCAGTAATTCAAAATAGCTGACAGGCCATATTCCTTGCCAGTCGTCCTCCCCTCCCTCCCTCCCTCCCTCCCCACCCCCGCCACCTCTTTTTCTCTGTGATAAAAATCCCCTGGCTCCTGGCATGAAATATGACCCCCCAACTGATCTGATTTTGACATCCCTACTTTAACTCAAGTAATAACAGTGATCCTTTGGAACTGCAAATCCCATGTTCAGCCTCCATACACAATACCCAGTGGGACTGTTAAAAGGAAGCTGAACCAAAACTAAACTGCAGCCCCAGGCAGCCCTGAACCTTGGGAATATCCAGATACTTTGAGTTCATCCTTTTAGTAAGCTTCCAGTATATGTACTATGTTTTTAACAACTGAAGGTCATAGACAGACATGCATTTGAATTCTAAGGCACTTTAAATTCAGTATTGTGCAGATGTGTAGCTGCCCCTTTCTCCCCCAGAGAGCATCAAAATGGCAACAAAGGCATGCATCAGCACCGCTTTTCAGTCAAGGGAAACAGCTGAGAACCTGGAGCACAAGACACCCTGCATATCTCTGGAGATTCCTGAGAACAGCTGATCATTCAGAAGAGGGCTCATTGGCCGTCTTCCTGTCCTACCACAACTCTCATGGGAGAGGCAGAGCATTGCGGGATGCCTGAGGACCACTGGAGCATACAGACATGTTGTGAAGGATTTCCAAGGGACAGTGCTTCAAAGATGTTTCTCATTGTTCGCGGATCGTTTTTGCAGTGATCCGACCATTTCTGAAGCATTTCTTCAGCCATGCATAGCTTTGCTGTTTGGACCTTCCATGGCTGGGCCAACTGTACTTGTACTGACAAAGGCTCACAGAGTTTTAAAGATCTGGCACCAGTGGCTTTAGCATGTATTGGTGCTGGAGCACTTCTCCCTTACCCCCTCATCCAGGCATCAGACACCACAGCACCAATGCAAGGTTCCAAGAACCAGTCTCAGCTGGGAAGTAACAAAGATCTTCATTTTTAAAAGCATTGTTAAAAGTCACTCATGTCTAGAAGGTTTTGAAAAAGTATTTTCACTTAATGATCAGATTTAATCTCTTTAAGTTTTGTTGAAGTCACTTTTGCAGGGCCATAGGCTAAAATCAATTTTAAAAGGGTTGCAAAGCTGTTCAGTTGTGGTTAGATAAATTATTATTCCATAACTGTGAGTCTTAATCTAATTGGAGATTGTATCTAGGATTTTCTCCAACAATTTATTTTTACTTGCAAATACTTGCAAGGGAATGACGTTGTAATGGAGGGGGAGTCACTCCACATCCTCCCTTTCTTCCTACTAGATGCCTATATGCTAATGTCGCATTTCAGCTGGTATTAACACAATGTTGCCAGGACATCAGTGAATGGCAGTAAAGAACTAGCATTTCTTTCTTTGTACTGGGGTGGACCACTCCAAAATATTAGGTTCTGTGTCTTGTTTGAACCTACCCTTCCTCTCCTCGTGTGGAGCCACATGTTGGTCATCTTCTCTATAACAATACTTACCACTTGGTTACTCTACTCCAGCCAGCAATGTGGAATCCCAAGAAATAAATACTGCCATTGACACAACTTCAGAAGCTGCCACCTTACAAGGAGCTTCCACTATAGTCTATTTATACAGTGAAGCCCAGGGGAACTATGCCCAGACACTAAAGCCCCTCTTCCATGTATCTCAGCATTAGTAACCCAATGCTCTACCACCCCAGTGCAGGGCTATGTGGCCAGCATTATCTTTGGGTAAATATATCCAATATGACATGTCATTTGCTTTGAACTGCAGCTCTTGGTGTCTCCTAGCCCTATGCTCCCTGGCAATCACTTGGCTGGCTCCCCCTAGCGGATGCAGGGAGCTGCTGCAGGGGCAGGAGCAGACTGCTGCCATGAGCAGCAAATTTTCTCCCGCATCTCTGCATGTGTAGACATCTGCCCAGGGTGAGTTTACTTTAGAGTAAATTACTGTAGAGTAAACCCACCCTGGAGCACTTGCATGTGTAGATGTGCACAAAAGCAATCTACTGATATCTGTGCCAAGCTGCCTTTGTAAAATGAGTTGTTGGTTTTGTTTCAGGTCAGAGTAAGTAGGGATCCACATTGCAAAAAAACAAACATCTCCATAACCAGAACCATTATTGTAAGTGATAGCTAAGGGACCAGAAACAGATGACCCGGAAAAGGCCCTGATAGTTCAACCACCTGCTTCAGCCCTTGAGTTTCGACCTCAACACCAACTTGAAAGAACTAAGCCAAAGAATTGTAGGAAAATGTCCACAGCTACTCAGATAACGTTTTCAGCTCCAGAACCATCAACATTAAACTCACTAAAAAAGAAAAATCAACAGAGTTTAATCCATACTGCTTGCCAGCTTTGCTGAGAACCAGTAGGATCCTCACCTTGTTGCAGGTTAGCACTTCATTATCATTGGTGATGTGGAAGCCAGGCATTAGGCTTAAGGTTCATTTTAAATGAGGTGAACTCTGCAGCAAAAAAAAAAACCTTTTCATTTGGGAAACTTCTTACTTTCCTAGTATCTTCACTGGAGAGATAATTGCTCTACACCATGCTGTCAAATAGGCCAAGAACATATTTACCTGAGGGAGGTTTAGCATAGCACAGCTTGTACTAGCTCAGCAAAGTCTGGTTTCCTTTTTTGGAGCATGTTTCCATATAGTGGTTGCAGAAAGGAATTGAGATGCCTGGTGAGCAGCCATCCCTCATCTACTCTTTTAACTGCTTTGTATGACTCTGGAGAAGTCATTTGGTCTAACAGTTTCAACAGGAACCCACACCCCAATTTAAACATGTAAGAAAATAGGTTATTCTGCAAGTTGCTTAGCAGCTGTAACTCTCAGTTAAATGGGAGTTGAGGATGATCTATGTCATTGTAAAGCTAGCCCTTTTTATTTAGTTGTCTGAAATAAAGCATATAGGTTTAAAAATTCTGGCTTCCCTTCTTTGGACTAAATATTTGAAAAGTGGGGGTCATTTGATATGCAAGAAGAGTGTATAGACAGGCAGTTGCATTCATGTCTGTAATTTCCACATAATGTAGAAATATGGATGCATACATAGAAAAATGCACCGCTGTTTTCTACATGAAAGGCAGCCTCCTCTTTCTGAGAGTATGGTCTTGAGTACCCCACTGTCACTATAAGAAGATGAAGAAAACAACACTAACAAGCTTGCTGAGGTACCATAGATAAGTCATTTCATATGTCTGTGAGGCAATTTTTCCATCTATAAATAAAGAACAGAGCATTATTATTCAATCATGTTGAGCTGCAATTTTTTATTTACATGGAATGTATTTCTTGTCCCGCTTAGTAACTGAGACAACAAGAGTAATCATGTTTTTTACACACACACACACACACACACACACACACACACTTGTGGCTCCTGGGTTCTCCACCTGCTTTACCAAAATGTTAGTTCAGGATCTGCTTGCAAACCATCTGGGCCTAACAATGCTCATAACCTCAAGCTGCTAATTATTGTTTTTCAATTGCTTTTTCTAATTTTTCCTTCTGGCCCCTTTGAAAGACAGAGCCAAGAGCCCTGCACCACTGGGTTTCTCCTCAGTACCAAAACGCCATGGGGAGGGAAAGGAAATCAGATTGCAGGAGGAAGTCAGTGGTGGTAGTTGTTGGAAAGGAACAGCTAATTTGCACCTTGCTGGCAAGTAATTAGAAATTCAACTATGCTCATTTATTCGAACCATGCTACACAACAGCAAAATCACCTAAAACCCTTTTGTCTCTCTCTGTTTGCTGGCCTCTCTTTAATGAAAATCTTTCTTCAGTTATTTGCTGTTTCTCTGCTAGGAGAGGATGTCCTATTCCCTGTATTTTCTGCTGTCATGGTGCTGCCAAACTGTGTAATAAGGAAAAATGAAGCAGCAATTCATCTTTTTCTCAAAGGCCTCTATCCTTCCTCCACTCTCTCTACTGAATTGAAATCTTTGGGGGTTGTCCGGTCACTTTGTGCATTAGGAAATGAATTGCACTGCTGACAAAATGATGTTCCACAACTCTAAAAAGAGTTTAATATCCAGAAGCGAAGGACTGGTGTTGTGAAAGATTATCGGCAATCCCTCACAGTTGAGGATGACTTCCAAGACTGCCTTATCTGTGGGTCCAGAGATGGCTGACAAGGCCAGTCCAGAATCAGCAGGTTCTATTGCAAGTCAGGCATCATGAGCAGCTCTGGATTATTGATTTGGTCTGCGACACACTGTTTCTGCTGCTCCTGCTTTTCTGGGTCCTGTTGTCATTGTGAGGTTTCAAAGTACTGAGATCCTTGCACCAGATTCTTCCTCCATTTGGGGCAGTACTGGGCAATAGTCTCTCATGAGTTGATTTCAATGTTATGTTTTATTAAGTTGGCCTTGAGGACATCCTTGAAGTACTTTCTCTGCCCTTCTCTTGAATGTACACCTTGACTGAGCTGGAAAAATAAAATTTGCTTCAGGAATCTGGAGTCAGACATCTGGATGATGTGGCCAGCCCAGAGCAGTTGATGCCAGATGATCAACACCTCAATGCTTGCAGTGTTTGCTTGTGAGAAGACAGTAACATTGGTGCATCTGTCTTCCCACTGGATTCAAAGGAGCTTTTGCAGGCAGCATTGATGGTACCCCTCCAGCAATTTGAGGTGTATCCTGTACACTGCCCACATCTCAGCTCTATACAGTAAGGTAGGAATCATGACTGTTTGATAAACTATGAGCTTGGTTTCAAATCTGATGTTGCGATCTTCGAACGCCTGTTTCTTCAGATAGCCAAAGGCTGCACTTGAACACTTGAGACTATGTTAGATATTTTCATCAATGTCAGCCTTCAGTGAGAAACGGCTTCTGTGGTATGGGAAATACTCAATGTTCTGGAAGACCTTAGTCTTCTGAATGTTACGCATCAGTCCCATTTTCTTGTATGCTTTTGCCTGAAGATCTGCTTCTGAGTGAGTACACACTACAGCATCCTCAGTGCACTAGAGCTCGATGATTCAGGTCAGGGTAGTCTTGTTTTTGGCTCAGAGTCAGCTGAGATTAAACAGCTACCATCCATTTGGTAGCTTAGCTCCACTCCAGCTGGAAGCTTGTTGGTGGTCAGAGGTAGCATCACAGTAAGGAATATTAAGAATGTTAGAGTGATGATGCAGCCTTGCTTAACTCCAGTCTTAACTGCAAAGAGATCTGTGATAGATCTGTTACTGAGAACCATTACTCACATAACGTCATGGAGCCAGCAGAAATGGTGACAGATTTTGGTGGGCATCTGTACCTCAGAAGGACCTTCCACAGCACTTCTCAATTGATAGAGTTGAAGGCTTTCATGAGGTCAAAGAAGGCCATATAGAGAGGTTTATGTTGTTCCCAGAATCTTTTCTGCAGTTGGCAAGCAGTGAAGATCATGTTGGTTGTGCCTCTTGATGTCCTAAGCCCACACTGAGATTCCAGGAGGAGCTCTACAGAAAGTGGAAGGGGACAGTTCAGGTAGGGTTACCATACATCTGGGTTTTCCCAGACGTGTCCTCTTTTTTGGGCCTCCCATTTCCATCTGGGTGTTTTTTTTAAATATCAACAAATGTCCAGGATTTTGCTCTGCTTAGCATCGAAGTTTTTCCCAGCACTTCCCAATTTGCTCCAGCAAGTTACTGCTTGGGGTGGGAGAAAAGTGGGAAGGTGATTGGAGGCAGGGGTATCAAGTGCATCTGCTTGTGGCCCTGGCAGCTGCAGGCAGGTAAGTCTATAGAGGGCAGGGGTTGTAGAGCCAGGGCTGGGGATTGGGGGGTGCATATGTGTGTGTGCAACTATGTGTGTGAGAGGGGATGGGAATGGGGGGGGCAGGTGGCTGCTGGCGCTGGCGCTGCAGCAAGGCAGGGGAGGTGGGGCAGGTACCTGCCCCTCCAGTAGGGGAAGATTGTGGGGGAGCTCTTCCGGGGCAGCAGGGAGCTGCATGCGCAGTAGGGATGTCGGGGACAGGGGGCTGCAGGTCAGGAGTGAGGGGCACCAGCATGGTCTGGGGGGCAAAGTGCTCTGTGTCAGAAGTGAAGGGCAGCAGCAGGGCTGTGGGAGCTGTAGCTGGGGAGTGAGGGGCAGGGGCAGGGCACAGGCATAGCACTGCCCTCCCCACAATCATCCCCCCCACCTCTCCCCCACAGGTGTCCTCTTTTTTGAAACTGGAAATATAGTAACCCTAGTTCATTAGATTTCTCACAGTGATCTTTCAGGATTGTGTTGTGAAAGAAAAGTGATACAAAACAATACAAGTGATACAAAACAAGTAATACAAAACAACAGTTCAATATAGCTAAAAATTGCTAGAGTTCAGCCACAAGTTATGGGCTTGAAGTGGTGATTATTGGGTAAGGTTACTTGGCCAGTTTTCAGCAGAAGGCCCCAATCCTAAAACCCAATTTTTAAAAACATGAGACCTTCTTTTATTTATTTTTTCTTTATTTTTGTTGGGGTTTTTTGTTTGTTTTTATTTGTTTGTTTTCTTCTTTTCATTTTACCCTTTAGTAAAATGACTTCCTTCATTTCACCGCCCATCCCTCATCCCCATTTCCCTTCCACCTTCCATTTCATTACCCATCCCTATCCCATTAACTCTCCACCTCCCAGCTTCATGTTCCTACCCACCAACCCACCTTTCCAACAAACCCCCACTTAGAGCAGGGATAGAAGTCTGTCCTGCCTCACCTGAACTACTTTAGCAGACTGGCCCTCCAAATTAGGGACTTTGTACAGAGAAAACATTTGCAGTAGCAACTCTGGTAGCAACTCACAACTAAAGCTCTTAGTTCAGCCCGTGGTCAGCACCCCTCTAGTGGTAAATCAGAGCTGTGCAGGTCTGGGACAGTCGAAGAACATTTTTAGCCATCAGATGTGACTGCTCCAAACACAAACTTGCACTAACACCAATCAATATTTGAGTTTGAGAACGTTTACCTGTGGGGCTTGATTTTAAAACTACTTCAACCTGATCAGCAATTTCTTTACCAGCAATTAAATACAAGCAAATTCAAATCCTTAGCTATCTTATTATCTGACTTCCCTCCCCAAACTGCAGGCACTACGATACCTAACTAGTATAAGAGTAGCAGAGTAATGACCCTGGACTTCAGAAAACCAGACTTTGACTTGCTCAGAAAACTAATGGCTAGGATCCCTGGGAAGCCAGTCTGAGGAGGAGAGGAGTCCAGGAGAGCTGACTATACTTTAAGGAAGCCTTACTGAAAGTGTAGGAACAAATCATCCTGATGTGCAGGAAGACTAGCAATTATAGCAGAAGACCAGTTTCATAGATTTATAGATCGTTAGAAGTTGGAAGGTACCTTGCAGATTATCGGGTCCAACCCCCACCCCACCCCACCCCGCTCTAGGCAGGAAGACTCCTGGGGTTAGATGACCCTGGCGAGATGACTGTCCAGTCTCTTCTTGAAAACCTCCAGGGTAGGTGACTGCACCTCCTCTGGAGGGCGTTTTTTCCACAGTCTGGACACCCTGACTCTGAAGGAGTTTTTCCTGGTATTAAGCCTGAAGCGGTTTTCCAGGAGTTTGTACCCATTGGTCCTGGTCTTCCCAGGGGGTGCCATAGTAAACAGTTGATCACTGAGCTCCTGGTGCACTCCTCTGATAAAGTGGTAAGCTGCTATCAAGTCCTCTCTCAACCTTCTCTTCTTTAGGCTAAAGAGGCCCAAGTCCCTCAGCCTCTCCTCATATGGCTTGCCTTGCAAGTCCCTGATCATATGGGTGGCTCTTTTCTGGACCGTCTCAAGTTTTTCCATGTCCTTATTAAAGTACAGCACCCAGAACTGGATGCAGTACTCCAACTGTGGTCTCACCAGTGCTGAGTACAGCAGGAGTATCACTTCCTTAGTTTTACACGAGATGCATCAGTTGATGCATGCCAGTGTGTTATTTTCCCCATTGACCACCGCCGTGCACTGACAGCTCATATTCATGCAATGGTCAATCATTACCCCTAGTTCCCTTTTGGCCATGGTGCAAGTCAAGCTGTCACCACCAAGCCTGTATGTATGTTGAGGGTTATTTGCCCCCAGATGGAGCACCTTACACTTGGAAGTGTTAAGCTTCATCTGGTTCCGGTCTGCCCAACTCTTAAGCCTTTCCAGGTCTGCCTGCATCTGCAACCCATTTTCTTCCACGACCACTGTGGCAGAGCACAGGGTGTCTCTGCCACTTTAAGGGCCTGGAGCTGGCAACCTCCAGGTGCCTGATTAAGGCAGCCATTTTGAGGCTTAGGCTGCTTATATAAACAAGGCAGTTTGGCTGCAGGAGGGTAGGCAGCAACATTGCCTGGCTGTAGGGTTGCTGTCAACAACCCCAGAGGTAAGGGGGAGCTGCAAGGGGTTGGCAGGAGGCTCCTGGTCCTGGGCATGACCTGAAACTGCACCCTGCCGGGAGTGGGTGGCCTGGTGGGGCTCTCGGTGGCGCGGGAGCCCCCAGGAAATTCCAGGCCAGTTACTACCTCGGTGAAAGGTGGGTCAAGGTGCCTTAACCCCTAGCTCCCACCACCACCGGGTGGGTTACCCATGTGTTTGTTGGGGGGCTCAGATGGGCCAGTGTTGTGAGGGGCCCAGAGAGGGTGGACCCCGAGAGTAGAAGTGATGTGAGCGTGGTGCTGCGGTTGCCCCCGAGAGGACAGGGAGTAGTGGCACGGTGAGGCCCAGTGACAGGGTGAGCGGCTAGAGAGACCCAGCCCAAAGGGGAGAGTACCCTCGACTGGGGCCAGGACTACGGTAGTCAAAAGGGCCGGGGGCCCACCGCGAGGGACGCCCAAGAGCCAGGGGCCTGGGGTCCCGACTGGCCTTGAGGTGGGTCAGGGCCAGGTAACCGAAGGTTCCGGGGGAACCACACCCAAGAAGGGAACATAGCTTCGGGGGGGCAAGGTAGCCCGGATGACGGCGGAGTGGCCGCCTGATAGGAAGGATCATAGTGGGGTCCTGTTAGGACAATTCTGGGGCCCAGTATGGGGCCGGTGATAGTGTTGACACCGAGATGCCATCTGCGAGGCTTGGGCTGCGGTATTAGGGGAGGTCGGAGCCGCAGAGCTCCCCCTGGCATCGGGGCACTACAATGAGCAGCCTCCCGCTTAATTGACATCGATATATGAATCAATTATCATCAAAGGTGTGGCGGGCGAGATAAGCGGGCAGTTGCCCAGAGACAGGTGGGCGGGCCACGAAGAGCTCGGCCCTGAGTAGGCCTGCTGTCACTGTGACCGGGGGGGGGCCACCTGGGGCCGAACTGTGCCCCGCCCGCCTGTCACCGTGTGCTCTGCCACACACCTCCCCTCCTTAACTCATCACCGCCCCCTCGCTGGGGCTCACTCATCACTGCCCCCTCGCTGGGGCCTCCCATGTTCTCGAGCCTCCGGTCTTTTAGGCCCCACCCACTGCTATCCTCTCAACTGGGCTCACCGTCCTGCTATCCCCTTTCCCGAAGCTATCTTCCCCTCTCGGGTGTGGTTCCCCCGGAACCTTTGGCCACTTGCCCTGGCCCCCCTCCAGGCCAGTTGGGACCCCAGGCCCCCGGCTCTTGAGTGTCCCTCGCGGTGGGCCCCTGGCCCTTTTGACCCTTGTGGTCCTGGCCCCAGTATGGGCCAGTCGAGAGTACTCTCCCCTTCGGGCTGACCACCACAGGACCCTGCCCCCTCAAGGCCTATTGTTGTGCTGGCCTTCTACTGGGCTCGATGTATGGCCCCTCTCGGGCTCCTCGTCGCTGGCCCCCTTCACACTGGGGCCTCTCACTCTACCGCCCCCTCACACCGGGGCTGCGCAACCCACTGGTTGCAAGTGGCAGGCACACACAGTGCACTGCCACACACCTCCCCCCTTAATGGGGCTTGGGGTCTATGCACCCCACACGCAACCCTCTGGTTGCAAGTGGCAGGCACACACAGTGCACTGCCACAACCACACTGCCCCATAACTTGGTATTGTCTTTGAACTTGGTCAGTGAGCTTTTCACTTGCCCATCCAAATCATTGATAAATATGTTGAAAAGCACTGGTCAAAGCACGGACCCCTAAGGGACACCACTGGCCACTTTGTGTCAGGACAACACAGATCCATTCATGAGAACTCTGTCCTACCCTTTAGCCAGTTTCCCACCCACTGAACCATCAAGCAGCTTATCAGGGAAATCTTCAGTAAACTAAATCATTAAAAGGAAGCTTATAAGAAGTGGAAACTTAGACAAACAACTAGGGAGTAGTATAAGAGCATTGTTCGGGTATGCAGGGATGAAATCAGGAAAGCCAAAGCACAATTGGAAGTGTGGCTACCAAGGGACATGAAGGGTAATGAGAAGGGTTTCTACAACTACGTCAGTAACAAGAGCAGGATCAAAAAATGTGTGGGTCCCTTACTGAATGGGGGAGGCAACCTAGTGACAGAGGATGCAGAAAAGGCAGAAGTGCTCAATGCCTTTTTCACGTCATCTTCACAGGCAAGGCCTGTTCCCAGACTACTGCACCTAGCAGCATAGTTTGGAAAGAAGGTGAACAGCCAATTCTGGTAAAAGAACAGGTTAGGAACTATTTAGAAAAGCTGGACATGTACAAGTCCATGGGGCCAGGCAGGATGCACCCAAGGGTGCTGAGGGAGTTGCCTGATGTGATTACAGAGCCACTGGCCATCATCTTTGAAACCTCATTGCAATTGGGAGAAGTCCCAGATGATTGGAAATGGGCAAACAGTGCCCATATTTAAGAAAGGGAAAAAGGAGGATCCAGGGAACTGTAGCCTCACCTAAGTCCCTGGAAAAATCATCAAGCGGGTCTTCAAGGAATCCATTTCTAAGCACTTGGAGGAGAAAGTGATTAGGAACAGTCAGCCTGGATTCACCAAGGACAAGTCATGCCTGACAAACCTGGTAGCCTTCTATGATGAGATGACTGGTTTTGTGGATGTGGGAAGACCAGCGAATGCGGTATACCTTGACTTTAGCAAGGCTTTTGATACAGTCTCCCACAACATTCTCGCACACAAGCTAAGGAAATATGGGTTGAATGAATGGACTGTAAGGTGGATAGAAAACTGGCTGGATCATCAGGTTCAGAGGGTAGTAATCCATGGCTTGATGTCAAGTTGGTAGATGGTGGAGTGCCCCAGGGGTCAGTCCTGGGGCCGGTTTTATTCAATATCTTCATCAGTAATCTGGAAAATGGCATAAAGTGCATCCTCAGCAAGTTTTGGAAGCATAGGTTGTAGCCATGTTGATCTAAGGACATAGGCAGGCAAGGTTCTTTGGATAAATCCAGTATCTTTTAAAAGACCAACTAAAATATTTGGAAAAAAATTTCTTTGCAGGCTTTTGGATAAAAACAGTATTTGTAGGCTGAGAACTTGCAAAGAAGAATATTTCCAACTGCTTCAGTTGGTCTAATAAAAGATATTGGATTTACCCAAAGAACTTTGTCTCCCTCAGCAAGTGTGCAGTTGACACCAAGTTGGGGGGAGTAGTAAATACAGTGGAGAGGCCTAGACAAACTGGAGGATTGGACCAAAAAAAATCTCATGAGGTTCAATAAGGGCAAGTGCAAAGTCCTGTACTTAGGAGAGAACAATGCCATGTACCAATACAGGATGGGGCAGCAGCTCTGCAGAAAAAGAGCTGGGGGTTACAGTGAACAATAAGCTGAATATGTGCCAACAATGTGCCTTTGTTGCCAAGAAGGCTAACAACATACTGGGCTGCATTGGTAGGAGTATTGTCAGCAGATCAAGGGAAGTGATTATTCCCCCCTATTCAGCCCTGGTGAGGCCACATCTGGAGTACTGTGTTCAGTTTTGGGTCCCCCACTACAGAAAGGATTTGGACAAATTGAAAAGTCCAGCAGAGAGCAATGAAAATGGTGAGGAAGCCCATGACTTACGAGAAGAAGCTGAGGGAAGTGATCTTATATAGTCTAGAGAAGAGAAGGCTGAGAGGGGATTTAATAGCAGCCTTCAACTACCTGAAGGGTGGTTCCAAAGAGGATGGACTGTTCTCAGTGGTGGCAGATGACAGAACAAGGAGCAATGGTCTCAAGTTGCAGCAGGGAAAGTTTAGGTTAGATATTAGGAAAAACTTTCTCACTAGGAGGGTAGTAAAACACTGGAACAAGTTGTCCAGAGAGGTGGTGAAAGCTCCATTGTTGGAGGTTTTTAACACTTGGCTAGACAAAGCCTTGGCTGGGATGATCTACTTAGAGATGGTCCTGCTTTGAGCAGGAGGTTAGATTAAATGATTTTATGATTCTATAACTGTATTTAAGGTTCACTATGTCCAAAATGGCAACACCAAAATCAGAGACTGCTTCTTAGAAGCACATACGTGGGCTACTTCAATAGACTGGCCCTCCAAATTAGGGACTTTGAACTGTGAAAACAGTTGAAGTTCAACATAGCAGGAAACAGTAAAATGCATATGAACTGCAGTGAAATTTCAGGTTGCCTCTGACTAATCACTGCAGTTCTGCTTTACATGGGGAGTCATGTTAATTGTTACAAAATGAGAAAGGGCTTGATGCAAGATTTCTTTGCGTTGATGGGAGACTCAGTGTGTTCATGCCCTTCTGAAGATGAAGGGTTGTATCTATCTATATGGATATGTTACTCTCCATTTTCTCACTGTTTAGGCCCTTACAACAAGCAGATATCAGGATGAAAAAAATGTGACAGATTTCAATTTCATCTCATTTAATTTGCTTGAGCAGGCTAATTTAATTGAAATATTTGCCTAGTACTATGAGTTCTGCCTTTCTTATTCTCTTCTTTTGCTGAAATCTGCTCCCTAGTCCTGTTCCCTAAGCTTAAATTTGCACAGATGTTTCCAAATTTGTATTTGTTAGAGACTAATTACCCTGACTCCCCCATGGATCATTCCAGAGAGATTGGATATTCAATATTCACAGCCGTAATGCATATATACACACATAGTATGATTATCTAAAACAGGTTAGGTAATTAGGTATGTGAAAAAGGATAACTTGTTTGAAGTTACAGAAAGATTAAAAATGAAATCTGCGTGTTTTGTTCATTTAAATGTTCCAAATCGTAAGAATCTGAAAGGTTGGTCTGATTAGTAAAGTTATAAGAGCAATACTAGAATTCAGCTTAGCCTCCAAGAACTGAAACAACTCCAAGGTTAGATGGTATTTTAAAAGTCCACAGAATAAAAAGCTGTTAATGGATTTCAGACTTTATCTTTCCCCTGTGTTATACTTTTCATTTTGGAAATGAAAAAGGAAGCAAAAGCAGTGGCAGCAGAAATGTAACTCGAAATGAGGTCAAACTTTTATGTAGGCAAAAGAGAGAGGATGTTTCAGTCCTAGTCGGCATCTAGTCCTCTTTCCCACCACCATAAATTACAGGAGCTCTTTTTGCAAATTCAAAGGCATCATGCTCTAAATCAGATCCTTGACTCTGAAATGTAGTTGTACATCACCACATGCCTTGGAAAACCAGCTCCCACACCTAGTGTCTTAGGGCAGCTTTACATAAGCAGTAAGGCTGCTCTGACATGCTGTAATTACAGTGCATTGGAGCAGACTCCATTAATCAAGTCTGCTGGAGTGTGGAGGTGCTCCAGCACCTTCGAACATCTCATGTATCAGTGTCCCTGCACTTCAGAATGGTGGTGGGGGCGCTCTCTCTGAAGCTTGTTCAATGAGCTTTGGATAAAGCGTCCCCACTGCCATGTTGAAGCGCAGGGACACTGTTACACGAGACTCTCCAGGCACTTTAACTAGAGCTGTGCTCTTGAAGCTGCTCTAATTTAAGTGCTGTTCCCCCACCCCTGGAGCACATGCATAAACACCCTTGGTGCCCACAGTCTGCTATTACAAGACAATGCAAAACTTGCTCAACATGGCTACTGGCTGAGTTTGCCACTAAAAGGTTTGCACTCAGTTCCAGTAAGGAACAACAGTATCCCAAACATTCAATGTATAGAGTTTTCCTCAGTCCTCCAATCATTTACATTCATGGGGATCTATATGAATGGGAGTAATGCCATGGAGATGGCTGGCACTTCTCACGTGAGTCAAGTTCACCTGTAGAGATGTTTGCAGGGCCCTAAGGCCCTGATCCCCAAAAAAATCTGGGCATATAACTCCCAGCAAGATTTGGGCCTCAGTAAATAAAGGCATTCTCAGTGGGATGACAACCTGACCTTAGATGGTCACTGAAGATCCTATAACACTTTATCTTGTGCATTAGGCAGAACTGAGTACAGTCAACTAGTTTTTATCTAAATTCCCTTCTAATCTTGATGGAGGCACTGGAAAATATAAAATACAGGGGAAACCCACCCTGAAATGCTTCATTATTCTTCTGAAACCTTTTATAATACAGCAACAATTCCACTTACATTCAGAGCTGACCTCCACCTCGGCTCCTTGCTTTTTTGTTTCACTTGGAGAAAATGTCTTACCACCTGTCTCAATCTGCTATGAAATGCTGCTATGGGCAATCTCCTAGTCCCACCTTCCATGCTATAAGCAGCTGCCTTGCAGTGGCGAGAGCAGATTCCCAAATTCTGCCCTCTACATATACGCAGCCTCCCACAGGACCTAGGAGGAACTCACATCATCGGTCAGCTGATGACCCGTAACTGCCAGCATCAAGCCCCCACAACCCTTTCCTCAACCCTGGTAGATGAATTGTGAAACACTTACTCCAGATTTGCCACGTCCCCAAACATCCTTGTCACCCCATGCCTTGAGTGTATCCCTCAACTATTTACATGGTGAGCTATTTGGGAGATGAACTGCCATCTACTCTGTTTGTGTCATGACTAGTAGCACAATATTAAACTGGTTGAAGTTGCTAGGCACTGCTGCAATATATATTGATATTAGTGGTAAGTAGGGCAAAGGTGCGTGCAAATGGGGTCGGGGGAAGGAAAGAAAAATTGTTTTAAAAATATGCATGAAAATTAGAGGAAAATGTTTTGCTCCACTCCAGGTCAAGCCAGTAAAATCAGAATTCTGTATTTCTGAAGCTCTGCTTCTGAGTACAAGCTAGAAGCTGGAAATTATGCCTAATTATGTTCATGATTACTTTGTTTACAGAAGCAACCAACCTGCAAGCTTCAAGGGTGTCCCATGGAGACCTACAGGCATTATTGGCTAGACACAAACTTTCTGCAACCTGTACAACTTAAACACAGGAGCTCGTTTACCTGCTTGCTGTCAACTTTAGCTGCTACCCACTAGACAAGTGCTCATGCACGCACTCATCACTTTTACCTCTTTTCTCCATGCAATTCCCAGAATTCTTCACTATGTGCTGAGCCTTAAAGGCACAAAACACCTGCATTCTTTCTAATTCCTAACAGCAAGCAGCTCTAGCTACGCAACAGTGGGATGTCAGAATTTATACCAAACAGAAATAAGCATGCCTGAGGTCTCAATCCCAATCATCAGGTCACAGAAGCTCTATCTCTATATTGATGACTTTTTAAAATAAGCGCCCAGCAAGGGAAAGAAATGAATAATGTGACACAAATAAACTCCTCTTCCTTATACCTGCAATGGATTCATTAGTGATTGGGATCCTGTTCAGAGCTTACTGAAAAATAGATTAACCATTCCATGAAAAATGAGATCATGATTTTTTTTTTTTCATTTTGAAATGAATAAAAAGCTAAAATAATTTGGGGGGGGGTTCCCCCATTAAATTGAATTCCCATTATAAGAATTTTAGATCTGCTGAAATGTTTCATTTCCATTTCAACCTTTAAACTCCCATTTTATATAAAATATATATTGAAACAAAGTTGTTTCAAAGCAGAAAAAATTAAACTTTCCATTTCAGAGGGAGAGATGGACAGTTTTCATTTTGCTCTAAATTAAGTGTTATCAAAATTGATATTTCACCCCTCAAAAACTTTGTCAAAAAGATTCTTCTGGTGAAAAACCACTTCAATAAAAATTTCCTACCAGTTCAAATCCTTTCATATATCATGAGCTGCACACGACTGAGCAAGGACAGTACTGATATGGAGACCTTTGGTGTGCATAGGGCTACAAAAATGAGGTTAGAGTGTAAGTAGATGGTGCTCTTCCTTTTCAACCAGTACATCATCCAGGGTCAGCCTTACAGGTGGGCAAAGTGGGTGACCACCCAGGGAACTGTGGTCAAGGGGGGCACCCCACACACACACACACACACTATACGTACATGTGTGAGCAGCCCGCACTCACAGCAGTGCTCTCTCCCTGCCCCACCACAGCTGATCCCCACCCCAGGCAGGAGAGGTGCCCAACCAAGCCTATCCCCCCCACCTCCAGCTGCTGCTCAGGAGGAGCTGGGTCAGGTATATGTAGACCAGGTGGCACCTACTCCAGTCCTCCTGCCTTGGTCCTGCATAGCAACAGTGGTGCCTGCCCTGGCACACTATGCTGCTCCACCTCCCCACCAGACTGCACCCCACACCTCTGCCCACCTGCTTAATACTACTACATACTGAAACTCAACAAAAGGGCCCCAAAAGACAAGTCTGCCCAGGGCACCGTTTTCCCCTAAGGCCAGCCTTGACAGCATTGTTGCAACAGCATGGTACTAGTAAGCAGTTGTGGTTGTGTCCAGTGTTCACCAATATCCCTTTAAACGAATCACATTTTGAATCCGCAAATCCCCCAGCATCTGGAGATGTCACTCCCAGTCCTAAATTTCCATCCTAGTGTTGCTGTGCATTGCTGAACAGTTGCCATGTTTCTCTCCAGAGGCTGCTGCATCTCAGTGCTAGATAACATGCCTTCTGTACTAAAATATATAACCTGCTTGGGATCGTTCACGTTGAATGGTGCCTTATGAATGAGAGATCTTTCCTTGTTATATATAACACTGCATTAACTCCTTAAGTGTATACAGCCTTCTGTACAGCTAAGACTGATTTATTATGGTTTCTGCAGGATCTTGGCTGCTAGGGGGAAGGAAGGAACCTGAAAGTCAGCACAGAGCTCTATCCCCCCATACTCACACCAACATGACTACCTTCCCTTCTCCATGCTTGAATCCCTCACTTCATTGACTTGACTAACTGACTAATTAGCTCCACAATAAAGTGTCACTGTCTATACGCTCATCAATATTAGGATGTAAACTAATTAACTCCACCATAAGATAGTACTGTCTCTGGCAGAGTAATACATTAAAACAAAATGCACATGTAGACAGTGACAGGGGCTGTCTGGGCCACAATGGTGCTAACGTGCAGGTGCTGCCTGCTGCACGGCTCCATACTTTAGCACTCTTGTGCCGCAGCCAGCTCCTCCATCGCCTGACATGGCCACCCAAAGCCCGGGGCTGACCTCCCATGCTTGCTGCCAGCCCAGGGCTGCTATGGCCTAGCTCAAACTGCTGCTGTCCTAGGCGCACATGTAGAGACTGCATGTAGACAGTGCACCCAGGAGCAGCTGACTCTGGCTCAAACTCCTCTGGAATTTATTGCATTGCATTAATTTCACATGTAGACGCACCCACTGAATGCAAACTGTTTTGAAGAACATGCTATCTGGATAAAAATTCCCATCAGGAAACACTTAAATTAAAAAATATATATCATTAAAGAATGTTATAGGATTTTCGTTTTCCATATTATTATTTTGCAATATTTCATGGTAAGTCAGCCATCTTAATATTTCAACTAGCATACTGTCAAGCTGTGGCATGTCACTGGCTGTAGTGCATACCTCGTACTAAACCTGGCTTGTCCTAAAATCATTTTAAAATAATAAAAATAAAATTATATAAGATTCACAACTACATTTATGAATTCTTGAGATAAAAAAGCATAATTCCAATGCAAAATGTCCTGAAACTTTTTTCAGAACTGTTTTTATCAGAAATGTTTAAAGTATTTGCTTTATTTTTTGATAACAAATTAATTTTGAAAATATTTCCCATGAACCACAAATTCTAAATTTTCAATATCCCTGTAGAAAAAATGGCCTAGACAGGCCTTAAAGATGTCATCCAGGTCATCTGTTGCAACAATTTGCTAGAGATCAGACCTTCCCTATCTAAACCATTCCAGGCAAAGGTTTGAGCCCAAAATGAACCCAAGGGCTTGTTTCTCACCATTGTGGGACATCCACAACGCACAGGGAAAACAATGGCAGGTATTGGTGTTCAGGAGGTGCAGAAATCAGACCTGAGTGACTTGCCAAAATCTGAGTAAGATTGTTTTGACAAGGCAGGGAATTATATGGAAGTCTTCCAATCCTCTACTTTGCTGCCTTCCTTTACTCTGATATCCACCACATCATTTAACAATTCTATAAACCAACGGTACCATTTTATCCAGTTACTGTGTGCTACACTGGACATCCTCCCCCCCAAAGAAGTGACTAGGATTATTTTAAGTTTTAAAAAAATGCAAATAAAGACAGACAGGATAAAAGAGTTAACAAATGATAGAAAGAGACCAGCATTTTTCTGTTCTCTCTCTCTTGTAACATATGAACAATGCCCAATTAAATTTTTAAAAACTTATAAAAAGGGAAAACTCTTTTAACCAATATGTGATTAAACTGTGGAGATCACTAAGACAAAGGTCTCAGCATGATTCAAAAAGGGACTTCACATTTCTATAGATAGCAAAAATATTCGGTTATATCATCGTAAGGCTGAGGGACCTGGAACTCTTCAGCCTGAAGAAGAGAAGGCTGAGAGGGGACTTGGTAGCAGCTTACCACTAGATCAGGGGAATACATCAAAGGCTTGGTGAACAAGTGTTCACTAGGGCACACTTGGGGAAAACCAGAAGTAATGGTCACAAACTCCTGGAAGACCATTTCAGGCTCAACATTAGGAAAAACTTCTTCATACCAGCGTCTCCAAACTGTGGAATAAGCTCCCTCCAGAGGTGGTGCAATCACCCACCCTGAAAATCTTCAAGAGGAGACTGGACGGTCACCTCGCTGGGGTCACTTGACCCCAGTTGTCTTTCCTGCTTGGTGCAGGGGGGGGCTGAACCTGATGATCTTCCAAGGTCCCTTCCAGCCTACGTTCTATGAATCTATGCATCACCATTTTTGAAGAGGTATTGAAATTCATTCTTTAGGGTTCTAAGTCAGCTTCTTTCCAGATTTGGGTAAAAGCCAGTATTGGGGGAAAATTATCCTGCATCTGACCGGTAAGGGGTTCTTAACATTTTCTTCTAAAACATCTGGTGTTTGTGTAGATGAACTAGACAGGCCTCAAAGGTCTGACTGAGTGTGGCAATTCCTCTATTCTTTAAGGACCTATGCACAGAACAGGGAATGAGGAATTCCAGTTACTTCTATACAAAGGAGCCTAAGAAACATGATAGACAAATGATAACTCACCTTGAGTCTTTCAGGCAAGTCCTTTGAGTTCTGTACCTGAATTTCTCCAACAACAAGTTTGGGATTCTATTAATTAATAGTATTTAATTGCATAAAATGTATATTATTCTATAATAATATAGAATAATTAAAAGTATCCTTTAAGTGCCCCAGCATGCTCCGTGATGCCAAAAGCACCTATACCAAGATAGCCTCTGTAACTATTTATCTTTCAAGTTAGTTTCTTTTATAAAAGTCACCCATCCTCTTGGTATCTGAACATCTGCTGACAAGTGCCTCTGAGGAGTTTCCAGTTCACTCTGCCTTGGAGAGATGTGTGATTATTATTGCCATTTTACTTTTGTATGGAAGTTCTCTGCTTATTTATTATTAATTGCTCTTGAAAATGCTATCTCTGACCAGGCAGGTTAACAATGGGTTCTGTAGACTGAATGTGATGTGAACCATTTTGATATTTAAGAGATGCTAATAAAAGCGGGGAGAAAATAAAAGATCTATACAACACCCACAACAATCTGAGTTCAGCTGAAAATAAAAGAAATACATTGACCTTTTCCCAAGAAAGCTTTGTGCCCCATAATGAGGACTCCAGCAGCAGTGGCTCTGTGTGACAGTGGCAATTATAGACCACTTTTGCGTGATTTGTCTAAAATATTCCCCACATATTCTACCATTAAAGAGGTAGAAAACAAGCTGAGGAAATGTCAACAGCATGGATCAAAAGAAACATTTCAGAGGGGGAATTACGCTAAGAGGAAAACCTTGATTATTCATGCAAGGCGTCACCTGACGGAAGGTATCATATGCTATGGGGATGGGGTGATGTGAGAACTCGAATATAAAATAACAAAATGGAGCCAGAAACCATAGCACAACTGGCCCACTTACACAGTGGGTACATCTACACATGCATCAATGCTCTTTAGTTAATGCACATTAAATCTAATATCTATAGGCATTTGTACACATGCATGCACCGCAGCACTGTGTGCTTTTAAAAGCACCCAGTGCTATGGTGCATGCATTTGTATAAATGGCAAAATGTGCATCAGCACTGAGAAAATGGTGATGGCACACTTTTGAACTAAAACATATCGAAGGTGTTTTAGTTCAAAAGCACACCGCTACCATTTTCTGCACGCTGACATGCATTTCACCGTTTATACAAATGTATGTGACGCAGCATCAAGCGCATCAACTCACATGCTCTGCAGACTCAATTAATTGAGTCTGCTCCAACAGGCTGGATTTCCAGCACATTTGATCAGACAAAGGTACGTGTATAAATGCACTCTGGGCCCATCTACACGTGTATTAGTATGCACAGTTTTTAAGTGACACATAATGCACTTTAGCCTATTTTAATGTTCATTAACTACATAGCACATTTTTTAGTGACATTGTAACATGCATTAAAATAGACTAATGTGCGTTAAAGCATACATGTAGTGATGGCTTGTATATATAGTGGTGGCATATGTGTATGTATGTGTGTATATATATGTGTGTGTGTGTGTGTATATATATATATGTGTGTGTGTGTATGTGTATACACACGCACATACATACATACACACACACACACACACATGCATTAAAAAGGTTCAGTGTGGGCAGCAAGGGTTAATTGATTTCTAAAAGCCTGCATCTCATACACAGTTTTCTGATCCTTCAGAAGCAGACAGGCTGCCTGACAGAGCAAGGCCAATGGATACACACACAGCCTGGGAAACTGGGGCATGTACCACGCTGTTCCATAACATGAGATAAGGTGGCACCAGCTCACAGGGCCCCAGGACAGGGGGCCGGAATTTTCCAGTTTTGGGGACACAGACCAAATTAGGAGGGTATCGGTAAAAGCCCCAAATTAGAATGTAGGTTTGTGGACAGTGTGACGAACACAGAGAGACCAATCAGTGATACCTGCAGTAAAGTGTCATCAGGAGTCATCAGGAGGGGCGAAGAATACAAAAGCAGAGACTTGAGAGTAACAAAGGGTCCTTCCCCATCCTCCTTCTCCTTCCCCACCCAAGTCCTCCTCCCCATCCCCACCCCCTGGAGGGGTCCCGGAAGCCACCATAGACAGAGGGCACACCACCAGCCCATCTCATCCACCCCACTGGAGGCAGGGGTGGGCTTTCAGTCCCCCCACCAGAACAAGGCATCTGGGTCCTAAATCCAGAGCCAACAGTAGATATGTCTAGTGTGGAACTCTTAGGAGCAAGGATAGTCCCTTTCTCTGCACCTGCAGAAGCAAAATGGACATGAGCTATAAAAAAAGACCTTGGGAGGAATGTTCATTCATCTGATAAAAACTGAACCCTGGAGAGACACCCTGCATAGCAGCACAAAGAAATGGTAGAGGACAACCTGGTGGTAGGTGAATCTGGAAAGACAGTGTTGCATGGTGGCTGGAATTTTTGTGCCCCTCACAGCAAAAGTCAGTGCCTGGGACTAGTGCCTGATCACCTCACCTTTGTTAGAGTATTGTTCATAAGGGCCCATATAGCTGATTCCAGAGAGTTAGCTGGGACAGCTTCATGAGAGCTATTCAACCACATTGAAAGTTGGGAGAGCATAATGTTTTATTCTGTTTTGACATACTCATCTGTTCTTTAATGCAGCATTTAAGCTTAGGGGCAGACTCCCTACAAAAGGGGCTTGGGACTGATGTAGCCAGCCAAGAACAGGGCTGAGGCTTGGGGATAGGGAAAAGAGCCACATTTTTCCTTCGGATTTGGTGGTAGAAAGTCAAAAATTAACTGCATGATTTAAAACCTTCTAGAGTGTGCAAGAGTGAAATGGAATCCTTCTTCAGTGAGCTCTGTACTATCAATACTATCACTGCCTGAAGACCTTGCCACAGCAAAGAGGCTCATTTACAAATGCTTGCACTTGCTTATGTCCAAATCCCACTGCTAGTTACACTGCACATTTTGATTTGCATTCTGCTTAGTTTCCTTTCGATGAGTGCTCCACAGAGCAAAGACTGGGGTAGAACTGATAGCAGAGCCTAGCTTCTGCAGTAGCACTGGTGACTCAGTTCTATAGATATTCAGATTCCAAGGTTTAAACCAGTCACTGGTGTCAGGGCAGGAATAAATTTCTCCTCTTGGATTATATCACACATTTGGCCAGATGCTTTAGGAGGTGAACTCTCAAATAGACCCTGAATCAGCACATCTGGGCCAGAGCTAAAATCAGGATAGAAAACTAAATGCAACTTTATTTTGATGACCTAATCTGCCAGGGCTTCCAAACAATCTCATACAGCTTCATGACAACCAGCAATGTGCCAGCACTATATGACACTGTGACTTCTCTCATCCTCAACAAACCAGTCATCAGTAAAAGAAAATCCTGGACATGATTGTGTAGCCAGCTAAGCTTTACCTACAGCAGGGGTTGGCAAAGTTTTTGGGCAGAGTGCCAAAAACACCCCGACTCTGACACATGCCTGGAATTGACAGGCCAGGGGCAGACTGTGGGAGAGCCATGAGGGGCCCAATACTCGTTGCTGGAGGCAGATGCATGCATACCTCTGGGCAGACAGCAGGAGAAGGACTGGGGTATTCTGCCCTGGCCCTTTCCCTGCCCTGTACGCATGTGCAGTCACTGCTAGCATGAAGCCAGCGCTCTGGAGCCCAGTGCAGCTGCTTGCAGCCTGCCATTCCCCTGCTACAGCTGCCCAGAGCCTGGGCTAGCTGTGGCAGGCAGCTAGGAGGCTGCAAACAGCTGCACCGGGCTCCGGAGTCCCACCTGGGCTCCATGGAAGCAGCAGGTTCATGTGTGCCTCCAGGCAGATGGTGAGGGAGGGGCCTGGGACAGCACAACCCCAGTCCCTCCCCTGCCATCTGCCCAGAGATGCACATGCAGCTACCACTACCACAGAATCCAGCCAAGGGCTCTGGAACCTGGTGCAGCTGTTTGCAGCCTCCCAGCTGCCTGCCACAGCTGGCCCAGGCTCTGGGCAGCTGTAGCAGGCAGCCAGCAGGCTGCAAACAGCTTCACCAAGCTCTGGAGCACCAGCACCAGATCCATGGCAGCGGCAGCTGCATGCACACCTCTAAGCAGGTGACAGAAGAGAGGCCAATATTGCACTGCCCAGGCCTCTCCCCTGCCATCTGCCCACAGGTACATATACAGCCACTGCCAACACAGAGCCCATGCTGGTGCTCCAGAGCTTGGTGCAGCTGTTTACAGCCTCCTGACTGCAGCTAGCCTAGGTTCTGAGCAGCTGCTGCCAGCCATGGACCCTGAGCTGCTTCCAGCAGCACTTGCAGCCACCCAGTCACTTGCTGCAAGCAGCCTGGGCTCCATGGCCAGTGGCAGCTGCCCAAAGCCTGTGCCAGCTGTGGTCTGCCAAGCAAAATTGCCTCCTGTGCCATGCTCTGGCACATGAACCAGGGGTTGCCATGCCCTGACCACCAGGACAGCTGCTACCAATACAGATTTGGGAAGGCTGTACCCATTGGACAAGGAACGATGGTCTCAAGTTGCAGCAAGAGAAGTTTAGGTTGGATATGATTCTATTCATAAAGGGATGGCACAACAGTGGGGAAGACAAGCAGACTTCAAGGCAAGCCTATCTTATTTTAATCAAACTTCTATCTTAACACTGCAAAAAATGTACAGCTATGTACATTGTTAGACACATTGCAAGACAAATATATTGATGTAAATCTAAGGTAAGTTAATGAACTACCACTGAGCTGGTCTGGACCAATGTATCTGGGCATAAAATTTAACTCAAAGGATATGGCATAGGCAGGTGAAAGTCCGGAGTAAGGGCCTGAGATTCCACTACTTTTCATTTAGCACGTCTACATGAGACATTTATTGTGGAGCTGCCAATTTAGCTCTGCAGTAAAATCTCTGCATCTACACTTGCAGCCATATTAAGTTGCAGTAAACTAATAAATGTCACTGTAGGTTATTAAAAATAAAAATACAAGTACTATCCTTCTGCAGAGGTTTTTACTCCATAGCACCGCATGTGTAGATGCTGATGGGGCTGGTTGGAGCACGAGGGTGCTTCAGTTTGGGGGCTGCTTGCTGTCTAGCCCTGCACTGAAGCACCCTCAGGCCTCCGCCAGTCCCTCCACAGTATGCTGAGCCAGGGGAAGCAGCCCTGGGCTGGCAGGCTGATCCCCCAGATCCCCTGCCAGCCAGGGCAGTTCCAGCCCAGCTCAACATGCTGCAGTCCTGGGTGCATGTGTAAACGTGGCATCCAGGAGCAATAAACTCTGGTATGATATGTGCTGGAGTGCATTGCTTCACATTAATTGCACCTGTAAATGCACTCGTGTGTTACCATTTACATTTCTAATCCATATAGGCTCTTATCACCCCAGGGTCTGAGCACCTCCCAGTTAAGTGTTAAATTACATGACTACTATTTCTCATATGTGGTTTGCTCTCTCTCATTCTCTTCTCTGCAAACAGCAGGGTTGATTCTGTTCTCAGTTAAACTAGCATGTATCTGGAGTAGCTGACTTCACTGCACATCCTCCAGGTTTAAATCAGCATAAATAAAATAAGAATCTGGCCTACTGCATGCAAAGCAAATGTAAAATACTGCCTCAAGGGCAACTAAGTCCAGAATTTTGATTAGCAGCATTTCACCCTACTTAGTACAGGTGTAAATGACTCCATAAGGAGCAAGGCAGCAGAGAATCATGCCCAGAGAGGGCAATTTTGAACTGTTTAAGTTTATCTCCATTCATCCATTGCTTACTGACTTCCTCTTATATTATTGCCTAGAGTGGCTGCTAGGATGAATTTAGACTCCTGTTGGCTGTATTGCACATTCATAATTAAAATATATGGGACACTCTATCAGATATATTTAAACTAGTACAAGCTTGCCACATTTTTATGATATTTCAAAATTGATGGCCCAGCCCATGTTTTAAATACAACAAAAACCTGAGATATAGTTAACACCTCACACACTTTGTCATAACATCTATTTTTAATTATCAGCAATACTGGCCAAGTTTGTAATATTTTAAGTAGATTTTACATGTTGTCACAAGTAGTTAAATTATTGATGCATGGCACATTTTATTAAGCATAGCATTTCAAGAGGAACAGCATTCCAGGGGAAATGGTCCCACTAAGACAGCCTGGGACAGGGATTAAACTGCTATGGGAAAAGCAGAAACCTTCAGAAAAGATTCCTGCCCTTGAGGAGAGACCAGGTGGGAGAGTCAAAGATTCTTGCTCTTTTCGGGTAGAAAGGATGACTGAAAACTTATGCCTCCATTTTGGTGTGGAACTGGAATTTCATGCCTTCCTGTAGGGGGGCAGATGGACCATTCTGTATCCCTGTTTGGACCAAAGGGAGAAGCTTGGGACAAATGAAGTTTCCTTCTGTGCTTGAGACTATTTAAACTGCTCTAATTTTTGTCCTTCACCTCAGTGTGGCTGTGACTAAAAAGGAAGGGCAGATTGAAGCCTATTTAAGACCACAGGAAAGTAAGGCTGGACAGGATCTCACAAGGTAATTTAGTTCAGCCCCTGTTCAAGGCATGATCATTAGGGTTGTGTGAAACAGTCCCTATTCGATTCAGATTCAGATTTGGCCCAAATCAGGGACAGTGATTCGATCCATTGATTTGGATCACTGTCCCTGGTTCAATTCAGCGGAATCCAAATCTGAAGATTTGATGCTGATTCAGAGAATTAGAGATTTGGACATAGGCACAACTTTAAAAGTTTTTTCTATGTACCTTGAAGTAGGAGGCACGGCTTATCATCGCCGCAATGCTGGGGTGCATGGAGTGTCCCACAGGACTGCATGGGGGCCCTCCACGTGTTCAGCAGCAAACCCAAAAGTGGACCAGAAATACTTCTGGTCCACTTCCTGGTCTGCCAGGGAGTGCGCAGGGGGACCCCCCCGCACCCTTCCGGGGTCAGCGATCAGACACAGGGGGACCCTGGGTGACCTCCCCCAGACCCAGGAAGAACCAGTCACCAAGCCAGGGGGAGCACAGAGAGGGGGGCCCTGTGCACTCCCTGGCGAACATGGAAGTGGACCGGAAGTGTTTCTGGTCCACTTCCAGTTCTGCTGCCAAGAGAGCTGGAGAACTTCTGTAGGACACTCCATATGCCCCAGCATCTCATCATTCATGAGCCCCTGCTACCTAGAGGTATATAGAAAAAACATTTAAAGCTATCTCTATGTCTGAATCACTGAATCTTTCTGAATTTGTCCGAGTAGATTTGGAGGGTTCCAATTTCATAGATTTCATAGACATTAGGGCTAGAAGGGACCTTGAAGATCATCAAGTCCAGCCCCCAGCCCCAGGGGCAGGAAGTCAGCTAGGGTCAAAGGATCCCAGCAAGATACACATCCACACGCTTCTTGAATGAGTCCAGAGTAGGTGCCTGCACCACTTCTGGAGGGAGTCTATTCCGGGCCTTGGGGGCTCAGACAGTAAAGAAGTTTTTCCTTATGTCCAGCCTAAAACGGTCATGGAGGAGTTTATGACTGTTGGTCCTTGTTATCCCTTGGGGCACTCTGGTGAACAGACATTCCCCCAGATCCTGATGCACACCCCTTAAGTACTTATAGGCAGCCACCAGGCCGCCCCTGAGCCTGTGCTTTTCCAGGCTGAAGAGTCCCATGGCTCTCAGCCTCTCATCATAAGACCTATTCTCTTGCCCCCTGATCATGCACATGGCTCTCCTCTGGACTCTCTCAAGCTTCTCAACATCTTTCTTGAATTGTGGAGCCCAGAACTGGATGCAGTACTCCAGCTGTGGCCTCACCAAGGCTGAGTACAGTGGGAGGATGACATCCTGAGATTTACTTGAGAATTATCTATGGATGCAAGCCAGAATTTTATTTTTTTTACCAGCTGAGACATCACATTGGTGGCTCATGTTCATCTTGTGGTCAACCATGACCCACAAGTTTCTTTCAGCCATGGTGCTAGTGAGCGTAGCACTGCCAAGCCTATAAGCATGCTGCGGGGGGGGGTTTCCTGAGGTGGAGTACCTTGCATTTTTCGGTATTGAACATCACCAGGTTTATATCCTCCCACTTACTAAGCTTATCCAAGTCAGCCTGGATCACTAGCCTATCCTCAGGTGTGGACACTATGCCCCAAAGTTTAGTGTCATCAGCGAACTTGGCCAGTACACTTCTGACAACAATGTCTACATCGTTAATAAAGATGTTAAAGAAAACTGGTCCAAGGACAGAGCCTTGGGGGACACCACTGGTTACAGAGCACCATAGTGATTTGTTTCCATCAACTACTACTCTCTGGGTCCAACCTCAGAGCCAATTCCCCAGCCATCAGTCTGTGGTGTAGCCAAGGCCACAGTTGGCCAATTTTTCCATGAGGAGATCATGGGACACCAGATCAAAGGCTTTTTTTAAGTCCAGATATATGATGTCAATCTCTTCTCTCTTGTCCAGGTGATATATCACCTGGTCATAGAGGGAGATGAGATTGGTCAGGCAAGACCTACCCGTGACAAACCCGTGCTGGCTGTCCCTCAGGATGTTGCCATCAGCCAGCTTATCCAGAAGGGTATCTTTGATAATTTTCTCCAGAATCTTACCAGGGATTGAGGTCAAGCTGATTGGTCTGTAATTCCCAGGATCTACTTTCCTCCCTTCCTTGAAGATGGGTACCACATTGACCTTCTTCCAGTCTTCAGGTACTTCACCTGAGCACCACGAGTTTTCAAATATTTTTGCCAATGGTTAGGCTATGACACCTGCCAGATCCTTGAGCATTTTAGGGTGTAATCTTTCAGGACCAGCTGACTTGAAGATTTCCAGCCTCTCAAGGTGTTTCTTTACAAGGTCTACACCAATGCTGGGTATAAGTACACCCTCAACCTGGCTGTCCCACATCATGCTAGGAAGGGTGGTCCCTTTGGGCTGATAAAAGTTAACACAAAGTACCCATTAAGCAGGTTGGCTTTTTCTTGAGTGTCAGTTATCAGTTGTCCCATTTGGTTCAGCAGAGGTCCAATGTTACCCTTGCTTTTTTTCTGACTCCCTACATATCTGAAAAAGGACTTTTTATTATCCTTGATATGTGAAGCCAGATGGAGTTCAGTTGCAGACTTGGCTTTCCTGGTCTGCTCCCTGCAGGCATGGACCAGTGCTGAGTACTCCTCCTTGGTGGTTATTCCAACCTTCCATCCTTTATAATTCTCTCTTTTTAGGCATAGGAGGTCCTCGAGTTCCCTGCTGAGCCAAGGGGGTTGCTGTGCCCTTTTGCTACCCTTCCTCCAAGATGGGATGGATATCCCTTGTGCTGTCAGGATCACTCCCTTGAGGAGCAACCACTCCTCTTGGACTCCTCTGCCTGTCGAGTCATGGCTCCTTAGGGCCTTGACAGCAAGCCTCCTGAACTTGTCAAAGTCAGCTTTCCTAAAGTTGACGACTTCTGCATTGCTGTCTCACTTGCCAGCTTTGCGATGGATAGTAAAGGTGATCAGCTCATGGTCACTATCACCCAGCTTTCCATTGATTCTTAGGTCACTGACTATATCATCCCCTTTGGCCAGTACCAGATCCAGCAATGCTTTACCTGGCCCATAGATTTCTTGAGTCAGGTAGAGCTCATCCACGCACGTGAGGCAACTTTGCAACTAATCAGATTTGGCTGAGTGCTCTTCCCATAAGATGTCCGGGTAGTTAAAGTCTCCCGTGACAACCATGCACCGAGAGCGTGCAGCCTCAGCCAGTTCCCTGGTGAATTCCTGGTCTAGCTCTTGTTTCTGGTTAGGAGGTCTGTAGTAGACTCCTACCTTGATGTCCCCTGTGCCATGTTCCCCAGATATTTTAACCCAGAGGAACTCCAGTCATCCTCCCTGGGTGCCAACGTCAATTTAATTTGGATAAAGGCTCATCTGATTTGATTTAGATTTGGAGATTCAGCCACTGAATCAGGCCAAATCTCCACTGAATCAAATCAGGGACCGAAGCTTCACACAGCCGTAATGATCATAACTGACTAAAACCAGCCCAACCAAGTGTCTGCCCAAACTGCTCTTGAAATTGTCCTCAAACTGGGTGTAACATGGCAATTCAAGCTCTGGAGCCTCCCAAATCTGAATGTAACTAAATGTGAGGGAAAGACATGGGAATCTTTCACTTCTTGTGTTCTGTAGGAGGGTGGATGGGTTTTAAAGAAGGCAGAAGCTTAACAGGTAGCTGGTTTCCCTTTGCTTTCTTTGACATCAGAACCAAAAAGGCATTCTCATTTAGGGAGTAATTCCAATGCTTTCCCCTCTTCCCTTTCTACAGGACTCCTTAGCCTTAGGAGAACTGATATGACTTGACTACAATTCTGTATTTGTACAACACCAGCCAAATGGACTTGAGGTACTATACCAATATTAAATCATAATGATTCTAGAGTCCCACACAAAAGGCCTGCTCCCTTTATTGCATCTCAGAACAAAGTTCCACAGAAACTCACTCATGCCACCTAGGATGCAAGGTGGAGACAATGCCCATATCATGAGGACTGACATGTCATTGACCCTAAAGAGGAAGAACTGAAAGGACTGCTACAGTCCACAACAGTAGATCTATATCTTGTATGAAGAAGTCCTTCCACTACTTCTCCCTCACATGGGGCATGCATAATGTGAAATTAATACAAATAAATAAACTCTGGAGCTGCTCCCACCCAGCTAAATGTGCTGCAGAGGGGCTGGCTAGGGCACAAGAGTGCTTCACTGTAGGGATAGCCATCAGACAGCCCTCATATGGAAGCACCCTCGTGCCCCAGCCAGCCCTGTCAGCATCTACATGTGCTGTGCTGTGCAGTAAATAATGCTGCCACAGGATAGGAATTGTATTTACAAGTACTAAACTATGGCAGAGTTAATTAGTTTCCTGCAGCCTAATAGAACTGCACATGCAGACACTGAGACTTTACTGCAGAGCTAATTAGTCAGCTCTGCAGTAAATGTCTCATGTAGATGTGCCCAGGATAGACTGTTTTAAAGCAAAGTAATTTACATCAGCAAGCAGGATACATTGATTTAAACAGTTAATTTTATTCTCGGTAACAACTGTACTTTAAGTAATTTCCTAAAGAAAGGTTGTCTCATTTAGGTCTGTGTGAAGCTTCGGTTCATGATTCAATTCAGAGAAGATACGGCCTGATTCTGAGGCCAAATCTCTGAATCCAAATTGAATCACTAGAAGCTTAAAACTTTCTGAATCAATTCAAAGTCTTTGAATCGATTTGGAAAAGATCCAGACAAGATTCAGTGATTCATCAGGGGGCTTTCTGAGGAAACAGAAACTTAGAAAAGGGAGGGGGAGCAGGGAGGGACAGGGAGCAGGCAAGGAATGACTGACATTTCTAGCCAGTCACTGTGATTTCTCCCTGAGTGCCCTTCCAATCACAGTGTCTGGGGGAAGAGACATAGAAACAGCATAAAAGCTTCTGTCTGCAGGATTTCTGTGCCTTTTGTGAGCTGTTCTGAGTGAGCAACAGCATCAGAAAGGTACTGAACTGCCTGGCTTGCTTCCTAGTCAGTCAGTCGCCTGCTCCTTTTTGTTCTTAGAAAGGATTGGATAGGATATAGCTTAGCTTATTTTAGCTTAGCTTAGAATCTCTTTATTTAATACTTATCCAGTTTCTTTCAATTTATATTTTTTCTCTCTTTTTTTTTTTTTTTACAATACTTTTAAAAAAGAAAGCTCAGTCTTTTCCCTGGCAGTGTGATCCACACACACTCACATACACTTAGAAGAACAAAAATCAGATATTCAAAGAAGAGATTGTATAGTTATTGCATTAGTTATTAATATTATTATAGTTGGTTTTAATAGTTTGCATACAGACTAGAGACAACACAGAAGTCAGCTATAGATTCAGATTCAGATTAACACATACAACACAGAACTCAGAGTCCTAGAAGAAGGAGATATATTTCATAGATTTCATAGACATTAGGGCTGGAAGGGACCTCGGAAGATCATCGAGTCCAGCCCCCCGCCCAAAGGGCAGGACGTCAGCTGGGGTCATAGGATCCCAGCAAGATAAGCATCCAGTTTCATCTTGAAGGTGTTCAATGAAGGCACTTGAACAACCTCCGGCGGCAGGCTGTTCCAGACCTTGGGGGCTCGGACAGTAAAGAAATTCTTCCTTATGTCCAGCCTGAAACGATCTTGTAGTAGTTTGTGACCATTCGTATTTTAGGTACACATTACAACACAGAAGAACAAGAAGTACAGTAGTAGTCACACATCCACATTAATAGCACATCACAGAAGAAGACACCGTATATAGTTATTAATAATCAAAGCAGAGTCCAGTGCACACACCCACCACAGAGGATACATCCACAGATGCGTCACAAGCAGGTTCAAGGAGGTGATCCTCACCCTCTATATGACATCGGTCAGGCCGCACTTGGAGTACTACATCCAGTTCTGGGCGCCCCACTTCAGGAGAGATGTGGACAACATCGAGAGGGTCCAGAAGAGGGCCACTCGCATGATCAGGGGGCAGCAGGGCAGGCCCTATGAGGAGAAGCTACGAGACCTGAACCTGTTCAGACTCCACAAGAGAAGGCTGAGAGGGGATCTGGTGGCCATCTGTAAACTGGCCAAGGGGGACCAGCAGGCAATGGGAGAGTCCTTGTTCCCATGAGCACTACTGGGAGTAACAAGGAATAACAAGGAGTAGGGGTAGGGAAAGAGCTAGAGCTGCAAGTTCCCCACCTCCAAACATAGACGCATCCTCTTCCCAAGCAGTCATGAGGCCTCTGCTGCCAGTGGAAGCAAGGAGGTGGGAGCAGTACCTGTACCTCGTGTCCTTACACCTGCAGCACCTCCTCTAACTCCAGAAATAGGCACCAGCAACAGAATGACAGTCTCCTCCAACCCAATGTCATCTCCCAGCATAAGCCTCCCACTGCCAGAGGAGGAGCTGGAGCTGGAACCAGGGGACCTGAGTGCCCTGGCTCAAGCAATTCTGGGTACCAAGAAGGAATCAGAGTTTGTGCTCCACAACCCTCAAAGTTCCCCTAGACCCAGGGCTCCTCCTCCAGAAAGCATCACCTCACAGGAGGTTGCGGTTGAGGTTGTGGAGGCCCAAGCAAGTGGCTCATCTGGGGCAGCTCCTCCTGCTGTTGTGCCTCATCCTGCTGAGAAGGGGGATAAGGCAGCATCCGCACCCTCAGCCCAGAAGCAAGTGAGTAGTGTAGTGTGGGACAATTTTGAACTGGCAGATGATCCCAGGTTTGCTATCTGCCAGCACTGCTGAAGGCAGATCAGCCGGGGCAAGGAGGTGAAACACTTCACCACCATGGTGATGCTGCTGCATCTCAGGAGGCAGCACCCCCTTGCCCTTCTTCCTATTCAACCTGCCACCAGTGTGAGCGTGCCCAAAGGGAAGTCCCTCACTCACTCCAAAGCCCCCTTCCCCACAAAGCAGAGGCAGGCCACCCTGGAACAGTGGGAGGAAACCTGCAGACAGAGGGGGGCGCATTCCCAAGGCAAGCGAAATCACCCAGACCATTGCAGAGATACTTGCTCTGGATGGCCAGCCCTTCTCCCTAGTTGAGTGGCCAAGGTTCAGGCAGCTCATGGCACTTGTGGCCCCATCATACCAAGTGCCCGCATGTACCACCTTTAGCAGGACGGTGGTGCCCTCTCTGTATGAGGTATGCATGGAGTACTTGAGGGAGGAGCTTCACAAGGCAGGGTCACAGGTAGCCTTACATTTCACCTCCAACATCTGGAGCAGCCGGGGTGGCAATCACACCTACCTCTCCTTCAGAGGGCACTGCTGCAATCAGTCAGGCCACTGGTGGGATCTCCTCCAAGCTGAGGTGCTGGATGAGTCCCACACGGCAAGGGAGATCATGGTGGCCATGAACCATACAGAGCAGGGGTGGCTCACTGGGCAAGCCAAGCTCACCCACAGGTTCATGGTCACCGACAGTGGGGTCAATATGGTCAAGGCTGTCTGTGATGCCAACTTTTTTGGCATCCACTGTGTGGCCCACAGGCTTCACTTCATAGTCAGGGATGCCTTGGAGGGGGACAGGGCTGCTGGTGATGGCGCTGCCACCACTACTGCTACAAGCCAGCTGATTTCAAAATGCAGCAAGGTGGTGGACTACTTCCACCATGGCATCAAGGGGGGCAAGACGCTGTGAAGAAACAGGCAGAGCTGAGCATAAATCATGCAGGACATGGAGACGCATTGGAACTACATATACCTGATGCTCAAAAGGCTGGTGGAGCAACAGAAGGCCATCCATGACATGGCCTTCCTTAGGGAGATTGGGATCAGTGGCCCCCTGATCAGAGCTGAGTGGGGTACCATCTCTCAGATCTTCATGGTCCTCAAGCCCTTTCACAAGGCTACCGAGACCCTTAGCACTGGTGATGCTCTCCTTAGCCAGGTGATCCCCATAGTGAGTGAACTTGAGAACCAAATGGAGAAATTCCAGGGGATCAATGTTCCTGGGGCAGGCCTCTGTAACCAGACATGCAGGCACTGGTGAGGCAGATGAAAGAGGACATCAGGAGACAGCTGGATCCCTTGCAGTCCAGTACAGTCCACATGCTGGTGGGCATGTGTGACCCAAGGGTGAAGGGGAGCATGTCCACTGGCAGCACCAAAATCCTTGATCACTGGATGCAGGTGCTGGTCAACAAAGTCAGGGAAGCCAAAGAGCAGAGGCAAGGGAATGTGCAAGAGAGGGATTCATTTTACCGTGCCAGCTCTCCCAACACCCGCACCAGCACCAGCCAGTCTCCTCCATGCCAGCCACTGCCAATGTGGGCTAAGGGCATGGCTCCAATGCTGGGGTCCAAATGCACCAGACCCCACCCTCGGGCAGGTAGCGCCAAGGCTTCAGTGGCTACCTATCTTGCCAAGAATGTGGAGCCACTGGACTGCAACCCTTTGGCCTCCTGGGCAAGCTGGAGCCAGATGTGGCAGAATCTGGCCACAGTTGCTCAGCAACACTTGTCCTGTCCACCAACCAGTGTTCCAAGCAAGAGGGTGTTCAGCTGGGGATGTTGTGACACCCCATCGCACCTGCTTGGATCCTGGCTTAGTGGAGCAGCTGGTGTTCTTGAAAGTGAACCTCCCGTTGCTGGGGTTCCCCAAGCTCCACCTGTAGATGGAGTGACTGCCACCCTCCTCACTCCATCTGCACTGATTTCCTTTTTTCATTTTTTTTTTAAACCAGTTACTGTCCCGCTCTCAGCTGAAGGGGGCACTCACTGCATCACCAGCCAGCAGGGGAAGAACATGTCCCTGCTGAGCTCACTCCCTTGCCAGGATGAACTTGGAGGCATGGGATGGGGTTATGGGGAAGAAGGAGACCCCAGGTCCTGGGCATGACCACTAAAACTGCACCCAGCCAGGGTGCAACCCCACACCAGTGCCCTCAGTGCAGCCCCACACACAGGAGACACATCGCTAGGGCAAGGCAGAATTCGCAGAGGCAAGCAGCTTCTCTGCATGGCTCCAGTGCTCCTTACCATGCTGGGTCATGATCGCCGGACTGAGAAGGATGTGGGGGAAGGAAGCAAGGCAGCAGGGCACAGAGAAGTCACGTGGAGAAGCTGCTCATCACTGCAAGCTCTGCCCTGCTTCCCTCCCCCTGGGCCTCCACAGCCTGGTGGGCATGACCCAGCACAGGAAGGACACCGGAGCCACAAGGAAAAGCCACACACCGCTGTGAGCTCCACACTGCCCTGGGTACATGCCTCCTGCATGCAGGGCTGCAGTGAGGGCAGTGGCGTGAGGTTGTGCCCCTCAAAGCAGCGGCACACACAGGAGGTGCATCATCAGGGCAGTGGGGAGCTCACAGCTTCCCCACGTAACTTCACTCTTCCCTGCTGCACCGCGTTGTGCCTGCCGGGCTGCAGAGGCCCTGTGGGAGGGAAGCAGGGCGGGAGCCCATGCCCACAGCCTGCACCTGCCCCAGGCACAGATCTGGTGGTGTGGGCCCCCACTATTGCCCTCAGGAGCGTGTACAGAGTAGGGGAGCCAGCACCACCCTGCAGCACGGAGCAGAGGCAGGGGGCTGTGGACCTGAGTCCGTAGCCCTGGCGGCTGGGGGCCTTCTCCTGCAGGGCTGGGGGAGCAGGGGCTGTGGGTGGGGGGGAGTGAGAGGTACGAGCAGGGCTGGGGGGACTGTGGGGAGTCTTTAATTTTACTCGTGGATTTTTGTTTTTTATGACATAATTTGCAATTTTTTATCAGACAATTTGCAATTTTATATAAGGGAAAACCAGGATCCCTGCTCATCACTCAAGTTGGCATTCCTTCTTCCTAATGATTGGGGATGCACTGCATCTATATGCGTTTATTTAAGCAATTAAACAACTTCACTTATATTTATATTTTACATATTTATTATGTGAGAGAATAGGGAATGGCATGCTTCCCATCTACTGCATGATTATTTTTTGTGATTTCTGTCAAAGTGCATTTAGATGGAAATTAAAATTGAATTAAAATGCACAAAACCAGCACTTAAGAATGGTTTTTATTAAATAAAAAACTATGCTAAAATATGCTAGATGGATAGGAAAATAAAGTAAATTTATCAAAACATGTTTTACATTCAAAATAAAGGCTTTATTAAATATAGGAAGTATGATATGCAGTTAATAAATTAAACTGTTTCTGGTCACCATGTCCTTCAAACTTTTAAAAGCAGTAGATCTCATCCTCTCACGCCACATTTTTATTCATAGACTTAAAGAGGAAAACATGTTGTCCTCCCTTTTCAACTTCTAATCTCTCAGCTTCAACTGAACTAGTTGTTAAACAGACCTGGTAAAATAAACTGAAATGAAAAAAAGTATTCTTCTTGAAAGTACGTAAGAGGCAACTGTTGTCAGAAGCTAAGTTAATGTTTCAGCTACAGCGTATTACTGTACATGCCTAGTTAATGATTTCTACCTATTTCAATGCTTTGATTTCCAAATTCCTGAAATGTTTTTATTTAATGTAAATGATTTTATTAAACTACTCTAATCTTAGACCATAATATAAACCTAAGAATAGAGCCAAGTGTTACATGTATATTTATAGAAGCTTGTTTTAAAAATATTTAAGTCAGATTACTTAGAATTAAATAAAATACATTCAATTTTTAATGCTTGGGGTTTTCTCTTGGGAGTTCTCCATTCAGTTGCAGAACTGACCAGAATCTTCTAAACCTCTGAAACCAGGCTGCTATGGCATTAGGTAACAAATGCTTCTATTTGCCCTATACTGAATGTCCCTGTAGTTTGGGGGTTTTTTTTAAAATACCTATGACAATAAAGATACTTAGCACTGATTAAGTCTAGTTGTTGTCTTCCAGATCTTTGAAAATGAACATAATAGAATAATGTGTAACCACTTTACACACTGTGAGCCACACAGGTAACTCTGACTCAGGAGGGACACTGCTGGGTATTTTGGGTCAGGTGTGCTGTCACACCCCACCACCTTTTACTCTGCAGAGGGGCAGCTAAGGATCCACCAACCAGGACACTGGCCTCCTCGAGCAACTGGCCTGAGGCTTGCCCCCAGACTACAGGCTTCTCCCCAGACCTATAACGGAAAATGCAAATCAATAACAAGAAATAAAAAAGGTTGCACTTATTCTGGTCTCTATGGTCCATCCTCCATGTTGCAGTCCTGGTGCCCCAGTTGCCCTGGCCTGAGTACAGGCTGGCAACAGAGCCTTAGCTGGGGGAGGGAAAGCCTGCCCAGGGACCACACCATCTGCATGCATCCCTGGTAGCAGCCACCTGTCCCTCAGCCCAGAGAGACCTCCTTGCAGCCATTCCTGGCTGCCCTTAACCCCCTTTCTTGCAGGGAAAGACCCATCTGTCCTGCCTGGACAGCTGGGCTTCCAATTGCCCACAGCTGGGGGCACTCCCCCAGCCTGAGCTGCCTAGCATGGCTGTGCCCGCCATGCAAGCTTCCAGCTGGCCAGTGCAGCCACAGCACAGCTGCATCTGTATCAGAGCAGGGAGTTGAAACTGTCCCGGGTTGGAGGTGACTCTGGCATGCTCCTCCCCGTAGTAATAGGGCCCAGCCCCATTACATACCACCCCCTTTAGTTCTTGACTCACCTGTCCACAGGGCCAGTGGCTTTTCTTCATCGCTCTTCCATGAGAAGAAATCCACGCTGTGATGCCGTCATCCTGGGCATTATTCTACCAAAAAATCAAAACTCTGTAGCCCCAAACTCCACCGTAAAAACCAGGGGTTGTCTAACTTGGCCCTTTTTGGTGTGTGGTCTGTCATTACTGTAAATATCCACCCCGTTAAATAGTAGTGGAAGCTGTCAATGGCCCATTTCAGAGTCAAGCATTCCTTTTCTATGGTGGCATACCCCTGCTCCCAGGGTTGCAGCTTTCTGCTAATATATGCCACCGGGTGTTCCCTATCATCCCCAGCTGAGAAAGCACCACCCTCAGGGTTATATCCAATGTGTCCATCTGCACCAGGAAGGTTTTTGAAAAATCCAGGGTATACATCATGGGCTGTGTACCTAGCACATCCTTGACCCACCAGAAGGTTCTCTTAGCTTCCACTGTCCAGACTATCCAATTCAGGGCCAAGTCTTTGATTAGCTTGGGCAATGGGGCTGTTATATCTGAAAACTGGGGTACTAGGCAGCAATAATAGTTAGCTAGCCCCAGAAAGGACTACATTTATCTTTTAATTTGTGGCAGGTTCTAATTCCATAGCGCTTACACCTTATCTATCACCAGTTGTATTTTTCTCCCCCCTAGTTGGAAATCTACATACTGGGTGTCCTTTTCCCCACCACACTGTCTTTGGGTTAGCAATTAGGCCTGTGGCTCATAATTCTTCTAACATTGCCATCGAATATAGCAGGTGTTCTTCCCAGGTCCCAGAATACACCACCATGTTGTTGATATATGCAGCGGCATATCCTCCGTGTTGTGCCAACACTTTATCCATCAGGTGCTGGAACATCATTGCCACTCCATGAAGGCCGAATGACATCGAGACAAACTCATAAAGCTCCCCACAGGGTGGTGAATGTGGTCTTCTCCTGGGAGCTCTCTTCCAGGGGTATTTACAAATACCCTTTGGCCATGTCTATAGTGGAGATAAACCATACTCCCCTGTCCTTTCCAGCAGGTCCTCCATCTGGGGCATGGAGTAGGCATCAAAGTGGGCATGCTGTTGACCTTCCTAAAATCAATGCAAAACCACATGGTCCCATGCTTTTTTGGGACCATGACAATGGGGTTTTGCCAAGTGCTCCTGGACTCCCGCACCACTCCATCCGCCAGCATCTGGGTGATTCCCTATGCACAGCCTCATAGTTTCATAGTTTCATAGTTGGTATGGTTGGAAGGGACCCGAGCAGATCATCAAGTCCAACACCCTGCCATAGCAGGAAAAAGTACTGGGGTCAAATGACCCCAGCAAGGTGTTCTTCTAACCTCCTCTTAAAGACCCCCAGAGTAGGAGCCAGCACCACTTCTCTCGGAAGTTGGTTCCAGATCCTAGCCACACTGACTGTGAAGGAGCACCTCCTGATGTCTAGTCTAAATCTACCCTCTGCCAGCTTGTGACCGTTATTTCTTCTCACTCCTGGGAGTGCTCAGGGGAACAGGGACTCCCCAATGCCTGCTGGTCCCCTTTAGCTAGTTTGTAACAGGCCACTAGATCCCCCCTCAGCCTTCTCTTGTGGAGGCTAAACAGGTTCAGGTCCCTTAGCCTCTCCTTGTAGGGCCTGCTCTGCTGCCCCCTGATCATGTGGGTGGCCCTCCTCTGGACCCTCTCCATGCCTTCCTGAAGTCCAGAAAGACTGTCCACTGCTACCCCTGTGTCTAAGGATTTTGTGACCTGGTCATAGAAGGCCACCAGATTGGTCTGGCAGGACCTGCCTCTAATGGTTGCCCCTAAGCATAATCTCCCCAGCTGGCCCCTCATGGACATGTGCCAGGATAATTCTCTCAAAAAGCTTACCCAGGATCGAGGTAAGACTAACTGGCCTATAGTTTCCTGGGTCCTCCTTCCTCCCTTTTTTGCAAATGGGAACCACATTGGCCCTTTTCCAGTCCTCTGGCACCACACCAGAGCACCATGAGTGCTTGTAAAGCTATGCCAGGGGTCCTGCAATGACCTCTGCTAATTCCCTCAGCGCTCTGGGGTGGAAGTGATCAGGACCAGCTGATTTAAATACACCCAGTCCCTCCAGAAGTTCCCTGACTAGATCCTCACTGATCCTAGGCCTGGGTGCGCCTCCCCTGGGGCCCAAGGGGTTCCCAGCGGACAGGCTGATCTGGTCCCTGCTCAGGAAAATGGAGGCAAAGAAATTGTTAAATAGGTTAGCCTTGTCGTCTGGTGCGACAACCAGATTTCCTAGTGTGTCTTACAGAGGCCCCACATTACCAGGTACCTTCTTTTTGCCCCCTATGTATTTAAAAAAGGACTTCTTGTTGTCCTTGATCCAGGTAGCTAGTCCCAGTTCCATCTCTGCCTTGGCCTTCCTGACCGACCCCCTGCAGTCCCGAGCAACTGAGGTATAGTCCTCCCTGGTGATGGCCCCTCCCTTTCATTGGGTGTACGCCTCCCTTTTAGCTAGGAGACGTTCCCGTATGCTTTTGCTGAGCCTTTGGAGCTTTTGCGCCCCCTTGCCCCCTTTGATTCTTGTCGGCATTACCTCCCTTTGGGCTTGGTAGATCATCTCCTTAAGGTACAACCACTCTTCTTGGACACCCAACTCCCCTCCCCTCCGAGACCTCAGTACCTCTCCAACTATTCTTCTTACCTCATTGAAATCTGCCCTCCTGAAGTCCAGGGCTGCTGCCTTGCTGCAGGCTTTTGCCATCTTGCGCTGGATGGTGAATTCCAGCCGGCGATGATTGCTGTCGCCCAGGTGGTCGAGCACCTGCAGCCTCCTCACAAGGTCATCGCCTATAGCCAGCACCAGATCCAACAAGGCATCTCCCCTGGTGGGGCTGTGCACCTCCTGGGTTAGATGGAGGTCCTGTATCTCGGCTAGGAACCTACGTGAGCAGTCAGACCTGGCTGACTGCTGTTCCCAGCAGATGTCTGGAAAGTTCAGGTTCCCCATGATGACCACGCCTTTGACCTAACTACCTCAGTGAGCTGACTGAAGAATTCCCAGTCTAGCTCTTCCCCTTGGTTGGGTGGTCTGTAGTAGAACCCCACCGTTAAGTCCCTTTCCCCTCAACTCCCTTGTATTCTAACCCAGGGCACTTCAATGTGCCCCTCATCTGACCTTGTGCTGCTAGATGAGGATGCGTATTCCTCCTTGATGTAGAATGCCACACCCCCACCTCTCCTCCCTGTCCTGTCCTTCCTGTACAGCCTATAGCCCTTGATATTCACTGCCTAGTCATGCGTTGGGTCCCACCACATTTCTGTGAGCCCCACTATGTCCGGGTTGGTGTCAGCTAGCAGGAGGGTAAGTTCCTCCTCCTTGTTCCCCATACTACAAGCATTTGTGTAGAGGCATTTGAGGCCTCCCTCTCAATGAATCTCCCTCTCAGAGCTTCTGGGGATTCATCACCAATCCTCCAGTATGATCTGTCCTGGTGGTCCTCTACCCACTGCATTTTCCCATGCTCTGAGAACACAGTCCTAAATTCCTTCACCAGCCAAGTCGCTTGCTGCTGCTGCACCAATGTCAGACCTGTCCTCATCTGGATAGGCCCTCCAAAATCCTACCCAGGAATTTCCAGACCAAACTCTTTCAACTCTGGGTTGGCAGTGACAAACAGGGCTTCCCCATCTACCCACTTCTTTAAGAGGCTGACATGGTATATCTGCTGAGTTTTATGTCTTCCCTGTTGCCACACATCATAGTCCACCAGGTTTGCTTGCCATATCACCTTGTACAGTCCTTGTCACCTGGCCATAAGCTTGGAGGTGTCATCAGGGAGCAACACAATCACCCGATCACCTTCTCTGAACTGCCTCTCAGACATTCACTGGTTATATCTGGCAGCTTGCCTACCTTGGCCCATTTGTAGGTTTTCCCATGCCAATGCTCTCGCAGTTTTTAGCCTCTCTCTCATTTCTAGCACATGTACCACTGGACTCCATGCTGACCCTACCTGTTGTTCCCAACCTTCCCTGATCAAATCTAAAATCTCTCAGAGGTGGTAGCCATACAATAGCTCAAATTGTGGGAACATAGTGGCACTTAAAGGTACTTTTCAGTAGGCAAAAATTAACAGTCCCGGTAGGTTTTCCCACCACTGCACATCTCGCCCAGCAATCTTCTTGAGTATACTTTTGAGGGTCCAGTTGAGCTGCTCAAACTGTTCAACCAGTCCATCTGTTTGAGGATGGTACATAGACGTTCAAAGGTGCTCAATCTTCAATATAATGCAGACTTTCTTGAACACCTGGGTCCTAAAATTGCTACCCTTATCTGTCAATATCTCTATTGGCAGCCCTACATGAGTGAAGATCTTCAGCAGTGCTTCCACTACTTTTCCTGCACTCACAGTTTTCAAGGTTACTGCCTGTGGATATTGGGTGGTATAGTCCATTAGGGCCAAAATATATTGGAACCCTATGTTACATCAGGGCAAAGGCCCCACAATATACACTGCCACCCACTGAAAAGGCTCTTCCATGAACAGCATGGCAACCAGCTGAGCCCTTGCCAGGTGCCCTTGGCGTGCTAGCTAGCACTCGGGGAAGTATTAACAGAACTGTCCTACCTCCTACTGCATCCCCAGGCAAGAACTCTCTGGTTTTATCCTCCTCTAGGTGGCCTCCTGTGGAGAACTCATGGGAGACTCTTAGCAGGGCCCTCCGGTACTTTTTTGGCACCAGGAGTTGGGTGACCTTATTTTCCAGCCCCCACCCATGGTTTATTCAGTACAATACTGCCACTCTTTACCTCATATCAGGGCACCATCCATACCAGGTCGGGTTGCACAACTTCTTCCTCTATCCAGGCAATGCCTCCTTCATATATCCACCAGAAGCAGTCCTCCCAGGACTGCTCCACCACAAACTGCTCCATCTCTAGCTCCCACTGCCAATCCACATTGGTCTCCCCCATGCAGGCCAATCCTCCAGATCTCATGCTTGGCTGGGATTCACCTAAGAGTCCCTCTACCTTGGGCCCCAGCCAAGATATCTTTTGCTGCACAAGCTACCAAACAACTGCAGGCAGTTGAGGCCAATCCCTGCCCAACAATACCAGGTAAGCCAAGTGCCCAGCTAGGCATGCCAACACTTGGTGAGTATGTCTCTCAATCGTCAACTGCACACAGGTTCTCTCATAGGTCTGGAGCTTGCCATGGAGGTAGAGCAGCTCCAGATGGTCTACCTGTCAGCAGTCCACTTCCCACACCAATTCCTGCTGCACCACCATCCACATGGAGCCACTGTCTACCAAGGCAGTCACTTGTTGGCCTTCAAGCCAGGCCTTGATGGTGATGCAGGATCCATCTGCTGCGTGCCCTGTTTTCCCTGGACATGGTCTGTTACAAAATCTTCACTCCACCTCCTCTGTGGGAATGGGTTCATGTCTGCAGGATGGTTCCTTTCCCCAACCCTCCTCCTAGGCTCCTCCTGCACTTCCCAGAGGGCAAATACAGGTGTAGTGTCTGGGTCATCCACACCAGAAGTAGAAGCCACCTGACCCCATCTGTAGTGGTTGTGGCACAGCCTTGCCCTGAGGGGAAGGAACTCCAATCTTCTTGGATCCCAGGTGCATTGCCTCCCACTCTAGTACGTGTTCGCACCCTACTGCCAGAAAATCCTTCCCCAGTTTCAGAGCCACCAACTGATTTAGGTTGGTGCTGCTGCACCCATGACTTGACACCCCCTTCCAAGTCCCAAACAAATTTTTCTAGGACTATGATCCCCGTCACCTCCTTCGAGCCCCTGTCTTGAAGCTGCAACAACTGATGTGCCTCATCCTAGAGTAAATGAACTAACTGCTGAGGGCTTAATGCCCCAAGGGCTTTCTTTGACAAAACCTTTGGTGGTGCAGTTCCTCAGCCACCTCCAACTGTGGGAAGATAGTTGCCTTCACCCAGTCATAATTGGTGGCATCAGTCAGCGGTATCCTCCCATAAGCCCTCTGGGCTTCCCCCATAAACAGTAGCCCTAGCCAGGGTACCCAAGTGGCTTGGGACCACTGAGGCTGTGCAGTCAAAGGCCTCCAGAAAAAGTTCTGGATCACCATCCTTGGTCATCTGGAGCATCGCTGCAGGTCCCAGGCTGACCACTGAGGCTCCTGCACTTCACTCCAAGACCTTTGCCATGGCTCTCCTACTCGCCTTGACCAACACCCTTCAGCTGCTCAGTGGCCTGTACCTGTAGTTGTGCCAGGCCATCTATGTGGGCCCCTTGCTGTTTGGTCTGCTCAGCCATTGCTGCCTGCTACTGCACCAGGAGCTGCAGTACCTGTTCTATGGCACCAGCTAGGACCTAATTCCAGCTGCCCCTCTGTCACACTCTACTTTGGAGGTGTGGGTTCAAGCCCCACTCCTGACACCACTTGTGGGCCACAAAGGTAGCTGCAACTCAAGAGGGGTAGTACTGGGCATGTTGGGTCAGGTGTAGTGCCACACCCCACCCCCTTTTATTCTAGCTGTGGAGATTTGGCCAAGGATCCACTGATCAGGACCCTGACCCCCCAAGCAGCCAGTCTGAGGCTTACCCCCAGACTATGGGCTTCTTTCTGCCCAGGCCCTGTGCTCTCTGCCCTGGCTCTGTAACTGAAAACACAAATCAATAGCGATAAAAAAAAAAGGTTGCACTTACCCTGTACCAGTCATTTCTAGTCTCTGTGGTCCATCCTCCACATTATGGTCCTGGTGCCCCAATTTCCCTGACCTGGGCATAGGCTGGAAACAGAGCCTTGGCCAGGTGAGGAAAAGCATGCCCAGGGACCATGTCATCCACATATGTCCCTGGTAGCAGCCACCTTCCCCTCACCCCAGAGGGACCTCTTTGCAGCCATTCCTGGCCTCTCTTAACCCCCTTTCTTGCAGAGGCAGGCCCTTCCACCTCCCTGAATGGCTGGGCTTTCAATTGCCCCCATCTAGGGGCACTCCCCTAGCCAGGGCTGCTTACCATGGCTGAGCCTGCCATGTGGGCTTCTGACTGGCTGGTGCACCTACAGCACAGCTGCATGTGTTTCAGAGTGGAAGTAGGGGAGGCTGTTCTAGGTTGGAGGCAGCTCAACACGCTCCTCCCTGCAGTAACAAGGCCTGGTCCTGTTACAACATATATAAGAGATTACTTCAACTGCCATGGAAAAAAATGCACTGAAGACTTTAATACACAAGTAAATGTCTTCTCTCAGGCATCTGGAACCCTCTGATTTCAGACACATTCTCTTAGACAGCTGGAATACATCCAGTGTTGGTTCCAGAACCCACTACATGTGAGTGTATTAGAGATGTGAAGGGTAACTGTTTAGAAATCAATATGAATATTTTTTCTGAAGAGAAGATGAACTGGAAAGCAGAGCAAATTGTTTTGGACACAAGGAGTTACTTAAGAAGTCATTAATGCCTTGCTACAGACGGCTTAATAAACTAGAGAGGGCAAAAGTCTGATAACTGTATAAGCCAGCTTGACAGAGTATGTATTGCTGTATATTTGTGTATTTCCTCTTGAAAGTCTCATCTGTCCCACATACCTGCTGAGCCTGGAACTGCTAAATGACAAACAACCTTTACCCACTCGCACCCACACCATGCACTCCCAAGCCTGGCAGTTAGGCAGAGCAAATAGCTCAGAGGATGCTCAATACCATGCACCAGCTTTGTGTCTTTGTCTCTGAACACAGACAGAAAACACTTCAAGTGGGTTCATGCAAGAGAAAATGTGTGAGAGACATGACCCATGTATGTGTGTATTTGCCAAAGGAAAAATATGAGTATGTATGTGCGTTCATCACTGTCAGGAAATACATACCGAAGAGAAAGAAACAGACCACTCACAGCCAGTATCAACATTTTAAAAATAAATGTATATAAATAGAGGACAATATCTCTACAACCACCCCACTGTTGTGCAGTTTTGAAAATCCCATAAGGTGACATGCCAGTTCTAAGTGACAGAGCCCAGGGAGCAATTCTTGCCTACAGAAGTGAAAATTCATTACTGGCAGTAAATCTAGTTTCCCTTCTCCACAGTTTAATTCAGCATTCCTGTCATAAATATTATACCAGTCCCTACATGACTGACAATCTAATTCTTCATGGGTTAAGACCTGTCTATGTTAGAAAAAAATTGTACCATATAATTAACAAATAATAATACCTAGCTCTTACACAGTACTTTTCAGCAATAGATTTTAAAATGCTTTATAAAAACAAGTCAGTTTCTTCATCCTGATCTTAGGGCCTTGTTACACATTAATTTTGGGCAGCTCCTGGAGCTCTTAACCCTTGGATTGTCCACAAATTAATACCTTTAAGTGGCTTAAAGCACTTGTTGTGTGGCTCAAAGTTACACTACTCCATGGTAGGATTATCTCTTGATCCACATAACCCTCCCCTGTTCCATTAAGGTGTGGTCACTCACCACAGATGTGCCACTGAGGATGCTATGGCATGGCTCGCTGATTACACACATGCGGACTGACTGACAGATGTGCCACTCAAGTTGAAGGTGTGACTATAAGCTAGCACTAGCCAATCAACATTCATGTCGCTCACTGTGTAGCTTGTTACAAAGCCCTTTCAGAAATGGAAACAAAGGGTGATGAGATAACTCACCCATGGTCAGTTACCAGGCCAGTGGCAGAGAAAAGAATAAACCCAACTCGCCTCTCCTCTATCCATTAGACGTCAATGCTCCATTGATTCAGGTACAGCATGGTGGATCACTATCATCTGCATGCTGCACTGCTTTGAAGAAGAGTTAATATCAATATGGCCTACTCTGTGTCACTCTGGTAACGGAGTGACACCAATTTATATTTCTCTAATGTGTGTGGGACCCTTGAATGGGAGGAGCACAGATGAAGCTTATGCTTTCAGAATACTGAGGTAGAGCAAGTAGAAGGGAGAGGGGGATGCATGTCCCATATACATCCTTAACTGTGGAATAAAACTAACAGTGTTCATCTTCATCATTCTGGCCAGACGGCAATCAGTGCAAAATGTAGGCCAACCCCACACATGAGGAGCATATATTTTTCACAAGCTTCCCCATATTTGATATTTCTACCCTTCAAATATTTGCAAATGGTTATCACTTTTCCCCTTTACTGTGGTTGTGCCCTGCAATAAAAACAGGTAGAGGAAAGTGGAGTGAAAGCAGCAAAAGATTGAAAAGCTTCAGCTTTCCAAGGAGTGAGGTCTGATTTCAGCAGCACTTCCCAAGAAGCATGATGGAAAATCAATTGCCCAAGGCATTTCAAACTGGACAAAGCAAAAATGAATATACAATAGGAATTATTAAAGCAGCGTTTGGGAATTTGCTGATGAATGGCAACAGTAGGGGAAGACCCATCTAAAAGGTCTTTGTCATCTAAAATTACTTAAATTCTAACAATTAATGGGGAAGATAAATATCTGCTCCCCTCTGCAGACAAAGCGCATACTGACAATTAGCTGCTTGCCCACTTAAAAAAAAAAACAACAACAAAATTGTAAGGGATGAAGAAAAGCTCCCAATAGAATGCAATGGAAATAGAATGGGGAAAAAAACCTCAATTATGGTTGGAAAAAGAACCACAGTTAATTTTTTTTTTATATGGGTTTCATAAAATGAGGCAGGGAAGCATACTAATTACATTTCTAGCCCTTATTGGAAACAGCTGATTCCATCTAACAAGACATGGGTCGAGTTTGGCTCAGCAATAGGCATTTTAGATCCAGTTATAGTTTTGCAGCTGCTAACATTCCCACTGTTCTAATTACCTTCTTCTCTTAAAGGAAATATTTTCATATACTGCATTTTCTGAGAATGGCCATTAAAACATAATGATCCAGTGATCACACGGGACATAGAGTCAGCATTCATATGTTCGTGTGTTCCATGAGCATGCCACCCACCCACTTTATGACTGAAAGCATGTCAATCAATTGTCCCATGCCTCAGTTTACCCATTTGTGAAATGAGATGCAAAATAGTATTGAATGCCATAGCAGATGTATAGTCAGCCAGAATGGGAATTTCTATGAGGATTTTCATAGGGGCATTAGGAAGGTAGCAATATAGCAGCCTCAAAATTATAAATGAAAAAAAAATAAAGCCAAAATAAATTGATGCTTGTTTTTCAAGATGAATTCCTGGTTTTTGCTCTTCCTTCTGGTTGTTGATTTTCACCCACTCCCCTCTGGAATGTGATGCAACAGTTACAGTAATTCCACTTTGGTAGATTTTGCCCCCCTGTTGCTGAAGCTCTCACTGGAAGCACCACTAGCAATTGAGGCTCTATTATGCTGAGTGCAGTATAAATCCATAAGAGAAAAGCTAACAATCGAATGCAAAGCATGATGGTGAGTTTGCATTATGGAAATTGAAGTGAGGACTAGCCAGGCTCGTTTTGTGTAAGGGCTACAGAACTTCCATTGAGTGGACGCAAATGTTAATCCCTTCTAAATTAGTATAATAAACCCCACCATCCCAGGAACTGGCACAGGAAGCCAAAAGAAAGGTTTCCAATTTTATACAGAAAATGCAAGGGATTACGGTCATAAGCTAATGGGCTAGTGAAAAATAAATGATCATAAGTAGATAAACATTAACATTAAAATACATAAATTTCAAAGCTGAGTAACAGATAACAAGCAACAACACTGGTGTATTCACTTAAGAACAGATACCTAATAACACACACTAGTACCAAAATACAGACACTCAAAGAACCTTGTACTCTCCCACACCTCCAGAGGTGTCCCAAACTATCCTCTAGTCCTGAGAGTGCTCAGTTGCTGTCCGCAAATCCGTGCCCTGCTGCTACAGTCCAACAGTCCTAGCTCCATCACTCCTCCAGAGTCTCCAGCCACGTTTCCCCTCTGCTGCTGCATCTGTGCTCCACTGCTGGTTCCCACGTTCTGCTCCTGCTTCCTCTGTCTTTTGTATCCCAGCGACTCTGGGAGTTGTAGTTACATGTAGTTAGCACAGTTTGAAAGGTCACATTCAGTTAGCAGGACTGCTCCCCCACTGTTGCACATGTACATTACAGTGCATTATAGTTAGCTTACACTGGATGCAGCTACATGAGATGTTTACTGTGAAGTAGACTAATTAGCTCAGCAGTAAATGTCTCAGCATCTATAGGTGCAGGGCAATAAAGCTGGAGTAAACTAATAAATTCTGCATCAGGGCAGTACTTGTAACTACAAGTACTATCCTGCTGCAGAGTTTTTTTCCTCTGCAGCAGAACATATATAGATGCTGATCCAGCTAGCTGGAACATGAGGGTGCTTCAGTGTGGGGGCTGCCTACCAGCTAACCCCACAGTGAAACACCCTTGTGCCCCAACCAGTCCCTCCATGGCATGTTGAACCAGAGCAGCCCTCTGCTCTGCAAAGCAGCCTTGGGCTGGCAGACTGACACCCTGGGCTCCCTGCCAGCCAAGGTTGCTCCAACCCAGCTCAACATGCTGTGGTCCTGGGAGCATGTGTTAACACGGTGCCCGGGAGCAATAAACTCCAGTGCAATAAGCACCAGAGTTTATTAGGTCACATTAATATGCATGTGTAGAGCTACTCACTGTCCATTACACTAGACCAAATCCATAATGGTGACCTAAAGGTAAAAGCCCAGTCTCCCATGGTTGCTATTACACTTTCAAGAACCAGGCTGCTTGACAGAATGATACGTTTATTAAATCAGATTCTGACCTTTCTGGGTGTGCAACACAGGTACTCTGACAAACAAAGAGTCTTCTGCACACTACTCTCTGTTGCAAACCCGATTTAAATATCCCATGCCCTATTCTTAAAGTAACACTTCCCATAACCAAATACATTTAATTGAAATGAAACAGTCAAATAAACATAGTTACAGCATCTACATTCTATTCAAAATACCATGATTTACAATGCAGAACTGTTCCAACAATTATTCCAATACCCCTACACTAACACTTATACCCACACATACATATATATACACATGCACACATATACGTATACACTAGGACTGTGTAAAATGTCACTGAGTGTTTCATTTCAAAGCTGTTTTGATGCATTCTGATCTCAAAACAGCAAAATAGAAACAACACAAAAAGCTTTGAAACAGCTTTGACATGAAATGAGGGCACTTGAAACATTTAAAAGGTTTCAAAACATTTCAAGTTTTGAAGCAGCCCAGTGGAGGGAGGCAGGGGACAGCCAGGGCTCTACAGCCCCATGGATCTCAGCCCAGTGGTGGGAGGCAAAGCGCAGCCCTGGCTCTCCCCGCCTCCCACCACCAGGCTGGGCTCTGACCAGGCCTGCCAGCCCCATGGAGCTCAACCCGGCAGCGGGAGGCAGGGAGAGCCAGGGCTGCACTCCGACTGCTTCTGCCAAATTCCTCTCAGGGATGCGGGCCCCTGGATTGGCATGCCAGATGACAGGAGGCTGCCACTGCTGCCTGGGGCCAGTGGCAGCATCAGTCTTCCCTGGCGCTAGGCGCAGGCTGTGCCCAGCACTAGTCCCAAGCGATAGCACCAGCCTCCTGTCGTTAGGCAGATCCAGGGACCCACATCCACAGGAGGAGTCCAGCACAGCCCCACAGCCCTCCTGGGGGTGGAGGCCCCCGGATTTGTGTGCTGGGTGACTGGAGGCTGCCGCTGCCAGCAAGCATCATGAGTTTTGCTTTGAACAGTTTGAGGCGCAGTTTACCAGGAACTTCTGCACCTATTTCCTTGAAACTTGGTAGGCTTCATGCCCTCAGAAGGGGCTACCATACGTACAATATTCATCGAAATCAGGCAAGAAATGACAAAGTTGTAGGCATTTTCATGATTCCCCATTATAGCCTATAGGCAAAACGTTGAAACGCGTCAAAACAGTGAAACAGTTTTGACAAAACGGAACAGAACAGTGCTTTGAAATGAAACGACCCAACAAAACAAACACTGTCCCTTTGAAACAGTAAAATGGACATCGGAACAAAATGGTAGTGTTTCATACAGCCCTAATACACACACACACACAAACACACACATGCACACACACACATATATATATACACACATACACGCATATACACATACACACACACACACACACACACACACATATATATATATATAAAAATTTTCGCAATTGTCATCAGCATAGTTTTAATGCAAAGACTTCAGTGCTGTTATACAAGCCTCTTTCCCATAAGCTATAGCCAGAGGGAAAGTGTGCTTCTTTCTTTTATGTGGGCCAAGACACTTAGGCACAGGCAATATAAACCCATTGCCAGTAGAATACAAAACCATTTGTCAGAACACCAAAGATGTTCAGAATTCATGCTTTCCCTTCCTGGCTCTGGAAGCATATTGTGGCCTAGCAGTTTCAGGTAGCACAGACAAATATAGCACCATCTATTCATAGATTGTTAGGGGCTGGAAGGGACCTTGTAGATCATTGGGTCCAGTCCCCCTGCACTAGACAAGAAAAAGCCAACTCGGGTCAAGTGACCCCAGCGAGATGACTGTCCAGTATCCTTTTGAAGATTTCTAGTGTAGATTACTGCACCACTGCTGGAGGGAGTTTATTCCACAGTAAGGACACCCTGACTGTGAAGGAGTTTTTCCTGAAATTGAGCCTGAAACAGCCTTCCAGGAGTTTGTATCCAATGCTCCTGGTCTTCCCTAGGGGTGCCCTGGTGAACAGCTGTTCACTGAGTTCATGAAGTACTCCCCTGATGTAGCAGTAAGCCACTACCAAGTCTCCTCTCAGCCTTATCTTCCATAGGCTGAAGAGGCTCAAGTTCCTCAGCCTCTCCTCGTGCGGCTTGTCTTGCAAGTCCTTGATCATATGGGTGGCTCTTCTCTGGACCCTCTCAAGTTTTTCCACATCCTTGTTGAAGTGCGGCGCCCAGAACTGAATGCAATACTCCAGCTGTGGTCTCACCAGAACTTCATCTGGTTCCTATCTGCCCAACTCTCCAGGCTGTCCAGGTCCACCTGCATCTGCAACCTATCTTCTGGCATGACCATGCTCCCCCATAACTTGGTGTTGTCCACAAACTTGGCCAATGAGTTTTTCACCCCCACATCCAAATCATTGATAATGATGTTGAAAAGCACCGATCCAAGCACAGATCCCTGAGGGACACCACTGGCCACTTCTCACCAGGACGACACAAATCCATTCATGCGAACTCTCTGGGTCCTGCCATGCAGCCAGTTTTCCACCCACTGAACTGTTGAGCAGTTAAGCCCACTGCGCCTGCCTTGCTTCGAATGCCCACTCGCCTGCCACCTTGGCACAAGCTGTAGAGAATGTCCATTCTCTGGCTTCGTGGGTTGTCCGCAATGGACTTCTGTTGTCCTTCTGGCTTTCCCCAAACTCACCTGCCATGGCTTTGAATGTTAAGTCAATGTGGGGTTCAGCCTCGAAGTTCCCCCCAGGAAGGACCACTCTGCTCACAGGATGTTTGTGGGGCTCCACCTTCCCTACACCCCAACCTTACACCAACCTCTGGTGGGATGCCTGGTCTTGAAATGGTCCCCCTCCAGTATGGATGTGCTTTGCACGCTCTCTAGACACTATCCCTCCTGCTCCTTGGAGAAGGATGTCCGGCCGCCTCAGGTCCTGGATCTGAGCCCCCCTCGAGTGGGTTGGCTCTGTTCCTGGAACCAGCGGGATGCCCCTGTCGGGCAGGGGTAAAGGAAACAAAACAAAGAAAAGAAGAAAAAGGAAAACACAGGAGAAAGCCCAAAAGACCTTCCAGTCCAGCATCCTACAGGCTGGCTCAGCAAGTCCTCCTGTCCATGCTTGGCAGTGCTCCTCCGACGCTGGTCCCACAGGGTCCCCTTATCCTTCCTGCCCCCAGCCCGGTTCCCTGACCTGGTACCTGAGGGCAATCGTGTGGGGTGACTTCTGATCCCTCGGGATCAGCTTCAGCCTCCGCCTCTGTGTCACCGCACTCAATGTGCCATGGTCCGGGGGTTTCACCGCCCTGTGTCCCCAGTAGTTTTAGGGGCACATCACCCCCAAAGCTCCTCCCCTTTCAGGGCTCAATTTTAGTGCCTCAGGTGGGGAGATCCCTTGCAGGCTCTGCTGCTGCTCACTGTCCGGGTGATCCCTGCCTGCGCCGGCTCCGCCTCTTCTGAGTACGGAGAGCCTCCGTCTCCTTGCTTGCTCTCCCTGCCATACTGCTGGCAGCCGCTTTTATCCTTGCCAACTGGTACGTCCCTGTGACATCACCCGCCGGCCTTAATTGTACAAATATGCGGCTTTTCTCCTCAGCGTTCCAGCATTGCTCCTCCTGCAGGTAAGTAAAAGTTCAGTTTTTCCCTCTCCATTTTGGGGTTTTTTCCTGTGCTGATCCCCACGGATGGGGCTTCCTGGTCCCGCTTCTTGTTCTCCCTGGGACACCCACAATCTACCGATTTTTCCACAAGGATATTGTGGGATACTAGATCAAAAGCCTTTTGGAAGTCTAGGTACATAACCATAATCATGTCGACCTTCTCTCCTGTGTCCAGGTGGCGAGACCTGTTCATACAAAGAGGTATGATTGGTAAGGCAAGACCTACCCACGATGAAGCCATGCTGACTGTCATTCAGAATCTTACCCCATGCTCAGGAAATCCCTGAGGACTTAACCAGGGACCTCAGCAGTAACATCCACTTCTACTCCAAGGCTTTGAACCCCAAATGGACCTAGTGGTTGTAATGTTGAGCACTGCAGCACTCTACTTTTAGGTTCCCTACCAAATAGTGAAATCCATAGCCGTGAGTTAGGCATTTAATCTCCCAATAATATCCATAAGGATAGCTAGGTGCCTAAGCATCACAGTCACGGAAGCCAACAGGCAAGGGTACGTCTAGTTTTTGGATCCCAATGTAACCTAAGCTAGAGCTACACTTTCTGGTGAGCACTGCAAACATTTAGGCTTCTCTGGGCACACCCAGAAGCCAGCATTTAGGTGCTGAGGGAAATTTATTAGCAGGAACTTAGGTGACAACAGACTTTACCCACCTCCAGGGTCAGGACAGGCACAGACATAGTCCCAATGGAAAAACTGGAACTAGAACTAATAGTCCCTGCCTGTGTAATGTAATGCATCTTCCACCACACTACAGAGAATTTTATGAATAAAAATATTATTATTGCTCTGTATTCCAATATACGGTTTATAGCTGTGTTCATCACATGGACATGTTTGCCAGGGCTTTTCCATTCAGCCATAGCCCATCAAATGCAAATACAAGAAGAATAGGTAAGTTACAGTTATCTGAGCAAAGTATTATTGTGAGGTGTGATCTGATTAGCAACTGATAGTGGCTTTTCTCAAGGCAAGCTTTTCTTGTGGCAGAAAGCCATAAAACGCAAGGGTCCAATCATCTTCACTAACCACTGATGCAACATGCTAATAACCTCAGCAAAGCTTCTATGGCCTTAGCTCTTTCTTTTTTTTAACTCTTGGAACCCACGCACAGAAAGCATATGAATAATTAATTGCACATTAGAAGGCACAATTTACTCAATACTGCCCATGATCTTGCTTGTTATTTATGGCTAATAAGTGAACAAATAAGAGACAAGAAACTAGCTGAAGTAGTAACCCTTTTCAACAAGCAAAACAAGGCTGACATGTTCAAGGCTTAATTTCCAGACAAAAAGAGTTGGAGGGGTATGTTTTAGCTAAGTACTGTATTTTACAGTGTACAAGTCTACACAGTAAATAAGTCGATCCCATATTTCTGTTGAAAAAAGTTAGGATTTTCATAGATCCAGTGTATAAGTTGACCCCATCACTCACAGCACTGCTCACTGTTGCCATCCTGGGCCCTGATGTTGCTGGTAGTGGGCCACTTGCTGTTGCCGCTCTGCATCCTCGTGCTAGTGCTAGTGGTGGTGGGCAGTGGTACCACAGCTCCCACACTGTCGAACAGTAGCTCCACCCCACTGGCCAAGATCTACCCACGGGGCAGCCAGTGGGCCATGGGTAAGTGACCCCACGCCAGACTCAATGGGCGCAGGGTTTGGGTGCCCAACCTAGCTGCCGGGGTTGCGCAGGGGTTGGGGGGGGAGTCAGGAGCCTGACTTGGCCTCAATCAGTGCTGGGGAAGCCCCTGGATGCCATCACACCACCTCTTCATGGGCTAGGTATGGCAGGACGCCAGCACAGAGTCCAGGTTTGTATTGATACAGTGTATAATCCGAGGTGGAAATTTAAATATTTTGGCTTCAAACTTCAACTTACACACCATGAAATACGGTACTACCTGCCCAGGACCAGGGTTCATGGAGTAGTATGAGCAGCGAGACTGAAGAAGAAAGACTAGGTTTAGCAGAGGCCTCATTTGGTGTGGCATGAAAGGTCACAAATGTAAGCTGGGGTACAAGCTGCTGGCACATAGCATGCACTAGAATGGACACGTACATTTTACAGTTCTCTTTTTGTGCCCTGTCCAGAGGGGCAAAGAATCTATTTTTGCTCACACTGTAGAGGCTCATGCCCTTAACCCTGGATATCCCCAGTGGATCAGATAAGATGGCAGCCATTACACAGGTCTAATAAAGATCTCTTTCCTATAAATCTGCCAGCTTGACACATTTCTTATTGCTGAAGAAACACATGGCTGAGTTTTTACTTTCACAGTCTGTGGAGAAGCTGTAATAGGTGGCTTGAGTCTTTACTGCCTAGCACTCTGCATAATCAATTACATGGGGACCAAATGAGTGTTCAGATTTGATAGAATTTACATTCCCTTTGCATAGGTTTAAATAATGAAGCAGTCAGCAAGCAGAAGCACTAGGAGAAAGTCCATCTCAGTTGATTCCTGGCCCCTCTACACTGAAGAAAGAGGCCCCAACAAAGCTTTGAAGCATTCCCCATACCCATCCACTGGCCCCAAGAAATATCTCATCCCTGGGCCCTCCCAAACCCCTCTACATAGATGCAAAGCTGTGAGAGCTGTCTCTTTGCCATTCCTTACAGGAGCCACAGTCACACAGTGCATGCCAGTAGAGGGGTATGTCTTGGCCCTTGGATATAGTCCAGGGAAAGACCCTTACCATAGAAGGGGTGGGCACCAGCCATTCATAGTACCAGTAGCCCATCTCCCCATTGATTATAGAGGCTACAGGATGTGCGTGGAGATAGATTTCATAGACTTTAGGGCTGGAAGGGAACTTGGAGATCATCGAGTCCAGCTCCCTGCCCCAGGGGCAGGAAGTCATCAAGGATCATAGGATCCCAGCAAGATAAACATCGAAGTGTCTCTTGAAGGTGTTCAAAGTAGGTGTTTGAACCACCTCCGGCAGCAGTCTATTCCAAACCTTGGGGACTCGGACAGTAAAGACGTTCTTCCTTATGTCCAGCCTGAAACGGTCCTGAAGGAGTTTGTGACCATTCGACCTTGTCATCCCTTGGGGTCCTCTAGTGAACAGACATTCCCCCAGATCCTGATGAGCACCCCTGATAAACTTATAGATGGCCACCAGGTCACCCCTGAGCCTGAGCTTTTCCAGGCTGAAGAGTCCCATAGCTCTCAGCCTCCCATCATAAGGTCTGTTTTCCTGACCTCTGATCATGCATGTGGCTCTCCTCTGCACTCTCTCAAGCTTTTCCACATCCTTTTTAAATTGTGGAGCCCAGAACTGGACATAGTACTCCAGCTGTGGCCTCACCAAGGCCGAGTAGAATGGGAGAATAATGTCCTGGGATTTGCCTGAGAAGCATCTATGGATGCAAGCCAGCATTTTGCTCGCTTTACTAGCTGCAGCATCACATTGATAGCTCATGTTCATCCTGTGGTCAATCATGACCCCCAAGTCCCTTTCATGGCAAACTCTTATTGACCCAGGCTAGCCCAGAATGTGACGGACTATTGCAGATCGTGTGGGATGTGCCAGCAGATGGGCAAGAGTGGAGACAAGAGAAAGGCTCCCCTACAGCTCCTACCTATCATTGATCAAGCCTTCCAAAGAGTGGTAATAGACATTGTGGGCCCTCTAAGGTATAAGACTCATAGAGGGAAGAAATATATCCTGACTCTTGTGGATTTCACAACACGGGACCCAGAGGCAGTTGCCCTAGCCTCCACAGAGGCTCTGGTGGTCGCTGATGCACTGACAAAGATTTTTTTTCCAGCTGGCTTTCCCAATTGAGATCCTGACTAACAGGGGTGGGAACTTCCTGGCTGAAGTGATAGAGTGCCTGTGGAAGTGCTGTAGAGTTAAACACCTCAAGACCTCAGCCTATCACCCACAGACGAATGGGCTGGTAGAGAGATTCAGTGAGACCTTGAAGGCTATGCTGAAGGCCTATGTGAACTCTAACCCCAACAACTTGGATGAGAAGCTTCCACATTTGCTCTTTGCCTACAGAGAGGTACCCCCGGAGTCCACCAGGTTCTCACCCTTCAAGATGATATTTGGGAGATGAGTCAGGGGTCACCTCAATCTTGTGAGAGAGGAATGGGAAGGTAAAATCTCCACTTCTAAAACCTCTGTGGTAGAGTACACGCTAAGCTTTTGCCAAAAGCTAGCTGATATGATGAAGGTGGGCAAGACTCCCTGGCCCAGGTCCAGGAGATGCAGTGTCTGGTATGATAAGGAGACTTGCTTGCATACCTTTGAACCAAGGGATAAGGTCATGGTCTTCCTACCCCTAAAGACAGACAAGCTGCAAGCAGCTTGGGAAGGTTCCCATATCATCCTGGACAAGCTAGATGACATGACGTATGTAGTGGCCATATGTGGGTCAGGCAAAAGGCCTAAGGTAGTACATGTAAACATGCTTAAATGCTACTATAACAGAAGTGATGTCATATTTTGGATTTCCTCTGTTGAGGAATCACCTGAGGACCCAGAGGACCTGTTCCTGTGTGCGGACTGGGAAGGAGAGGTAGGAATAGAGGAGTTTCACCTACCATATTGTCTGAACGCGCAGGACAAGCACAGCTCTCAAAAATGTTGAGATGGCGTTCTCAAACAAACCAGGTAAAATGAACCTGGTGGTACACACTATAGGCATGGGCAGCCATCGCCCTATCCATTCAATGCCCTACCCAGTCAATAGAAAGGTGCTGCAAGAGATAAAGCAAGAGGTCAGTGACATGCTAGAGCTGGGTATAAAATGGCTTTCAACAAGCCCCTGGGCCAGCCCTGTGGTACTCATCTGGAAGCAGGATGGGAATGCTATTACCACCCCCAACACTTACCCTATGCCCAAGATGGACTCTCTGCTTGATACTCTGGGCCAAGCCAAGTTTACCTCTATTCTCTATCTATCCAAAGGGTTCTAGCAGATGGTACTGGATCCAGACGTCATAACCAAGTCTGCTTTTACCACACCTTTGGGACTGTTTGAGTTTACTGTGCTACCTTTCAGTATATGCAATTCTCCCACTTCTTTTCAGAGACTGATTAATAATTTGCTACTAGGATAGGAGCAGTTTGCAACAGCCTACGTAGACTATATCGCCATCTACAGTCATGACTTTCAATTGCACCTGATTCATCTAACCACAGTGTTAGATAAGATAAAACAGGCTGGATAACTGTAAAGGCAAAGAAATGCCAGTTGGCATTACCCAAAGTGGCGTATTTGGGACACCGTGTGGGTAGATGTACAATCACTGTGATGTGGGATAAGATTGAAGCCATTAGAGACTGGCCACCTCCACAAACTAAGAAGCAGGTCACAGCCTTTCTTGGTCTGGCTGGATACTACAGAAGGTTTATCCCTGACTTTGGGGCATATGCAACTTCCCTGCATGAGCTGACAACAAAGGACAACCCTGATCAAGTAATCCGGAAGCCAGAATGTCAACAGGCATTTGACACCTTGAAGGCTGCCCTGATCAAACAGCCAATTTTAAGGGCACCGGACTATGATAAGCCCTTCTGCGTAGCCACTGATGCCTTAGACACCAGACTTGGAGCTGTACTTCTGCAGGAGCATGAAGGGACATGACACCCCATGGCTTACTTAAGCCAGAAGTTTATTCCCCACAAACGGAATCTATCATCTATACAGAAGGAGTGTTTGGCTATCGTCTGGGTGCTGTGTAAGCTGAGGCCCTGTCTGTGGGGACAGCAGTTCATCATCCTATCAGACCATGCCCCATTTCAATGGCTGTAGACAGTTCAGAACATCAATGCAAAGCTTCAAAGATGGGTATGGCAGCTTCAGGAGTTCAACTTGACAGTGGAACACATCAAGGGAAGCCAGAATATGGTGACAGCTTCGCTGTCCAGAAAGGACTCTGGGTAACAGAGCAGAAGACTCAGGCCTACCCCCAGAGCACTCTGCCGCTTGGACACCTCAACTTTTCCTGATATTTTGTGTGTTATATAGGTTCATTTTAGGTATAGACAATAACCTTTCCAGACAAAGCACACCAGTGCATACAGCCCTGTCAGGCAATGGGCATGAGAAGAAATCACCTTTTTGGCTCCAGCACTAATTTTCTAAAGGATTCCTTGCTTGCTACCCTAGCAAGAGGGATTTCAGAATACCTTTTTCTTCTAGGCGCTTTTATTTTATTATTATATTCACTGATTCATTCTTTTGAATATTATACTTATATTGGATGGGATTACTATAGAATTTAATTTATATAGGAAGGGAAATACATTTCTATTTCATATAAATTTCTATTTTATATCTAGAGAGACAAGGTTCCTTGGGTGAATTTGATATCTTTTATTAGACCAACCCAAATGGTTGGAGAATAGTTATTAAGCAAGCTTTCAGGTTCAAAAACCCTTCGTCGGGCTAAGGAAGCTGCAGCAGTTGGTGTGTGCTCTTCCTGGATGGAATGAAAAGTAAACAAGCCAGGGGCTGGGCTGGGCTGGGCTGGGCTGGGCTGGGCTGGGGAGTCAGATTTTATATCTATACATTTAAAGCTTTGCAGTATACCATACATCATACATTATAGAATTTATATAGGAAGAAAGATACATTTATATTTGTTTTATATGTTCATTCTTTGCACCACACCTATGCTATTGAATTTATATAGGGAGAAAGATATATTTATATCGGTTTCATAAATTGCCTCACTGCACCACACCTACATTTTTTAATGCATATAGGGAGAAAGACCTATTTTTATTTGTTTGTATACATCATGGGGGCACAGAAGGGAATTGGTGAGGCTTTACTCACCAAGGCGCCCCTGGGGGTTACAAGAAATAATGGCCATAAGCTAGCAGAGAGCAGATTTAGACTAGACATTAGGAAGAACTTCTTCACAGTTAGAGTGGCCAAAGTCTGGAATGGGCTCCCAAGGGAGGTGGTGCTCTCCCCTACCCTGGGGGTCTTCAAGAGGAGGTTAGATAGGCATCTAGCTGGGGTCATCTAAACCCAGCACTCTTTCCTGCCTATGCAGGGGGTCGGACTCAATGATCTATTGAGGTCCCTTCCAACCCTAACATCTATGAATCTATGAATTTCTTCACTGCACCACACCTATGCTATTGAATTTATATATGGAGACAGATTTATGTCTATTGGTTTTCACAGATTTCTTCACTGCACCACACCTATGCTACTGAATTCATATAGGAAGAAAGATATATTTCTATCAGTTTCATACATTTCTTCACTGCACCACACCTACACTATTGAATTTATATGCAGAGACAGGTATATTTCTATTGGTTTTCATATATTTCTTTGCTGCACCACACCTATGCTATTGAATTTATATAGGGAGAAAGATATATTTCTATTTGTTTGTATACATTTCTTCACTGCACCACACCTACATTTCTGAATTTATATAGGAATGCAAATACATTTATATATTTGTAGAAAAGGAAGACATGAAACACACCATGAAGTGTGATGGAAAGGCAGGTGGCCACACTGGCCAGCCTTCAGGAAAGGGTGAAAGAGGGGGTAGAGGGAGAGCTGTAAGTTCCCCTGCCACACCAAACTGAGATGCAGCCTCTTTCCTCCAGCTAAAAGGGATGAGGTTGCTACAAGCAGCAAGGAGAGGGAATCAGTGCCACTCCCACTGCCTGTACCCGGGACTGCATCTCCTCCATGCACAGCAGCCATAATGCCCCCAACCCCCACCATGATGACAACCATAACCAGCAGCACCAGCACCAGCACATCAGCCTACTCCACCCCTATTTCACTTTCCATGCTGAGCCTTCCAGAGCCAGAAGAAGAGCTGGCACTAGATCTGAATCTCAGTACCCTAGCAAGGGAAATTCTGGGCAAGGAGGGGGAATCACCTGAGTTTGTGCTTGACACCCTTCAAGTTTCCCTTTGAGCCAGGTCTCCTTCCCCAGAAGGCACTTTGGAGGAGGTTGATGTACAGGTGGAGGCAAGTGGTTCAGCTGAGTCTGCTCCTCCTCTTGCTGTGCCTCTACCTGATGAGGAGGGGGAAAGTGCAGCAGCATCCACAGATGCATCTGCACCCCAAGCAAGTGGGTAGTGTGGTCTGAGATCATTTTGAGCTGGCAGATGATCCCATATACACTATCTGCCTGCACTGCCAAGCCAAAACCATCTGGGGCAAGGGAACAAAACATATGAGTGCCACAGGGATGCTGATGCATCTCCACAGGCACCACCCCCTTGCCCTTGCTCCTCCTCAGCCTGGCACCAGTGGGAGCATGCCCAAAGAGAAGTCCCCCACTCACTCCAAAGCCCCCGTCCCTCCATGGCAGAGGCAGACCACCCTGGAACAGTGGGGGAAAGCTGGACAGAAATGGGAGGGGTGTTCCAAAGGTGAGCAAGCTCACCCAGAGCATCAGGGAGATGCTTGCTGTCAATGGCCAGCCATTCTCCCTACTTGAGCAGCCAGGGTGCAGGCAGTTCATGGTGCTTGCGGTCCCATCATACCAAGTGCCCGCACATACCACCTTCAGGATGGTGGTGCCATCCCTGTATGAGGCATGCACAGAATACTTGAGGGAGGAGCTGTGCAAGGCAGGTCTGCAGGTGGCCTTACACTTCACCTCAGACATCTGGAGCAGCCAGGGCAGAGATCTTGCCTACCTCTCCCTCACAGGGCACTGGTGTGTCCAGTCAGGCCGCCAGTGGGCTCTCCTTCAAGCCAAGGTTATGGATGAGTCCCACATAGCAACAGAGATAATGGGGGCCATGAACTGCTTGGTGCAGGGGTGGCTCACTGGGAAGGACGAGCTCACCTGCAGGTTCATGGTCACCGACAATGGAGATAATATGGTCAAGGCGGTCCATGATGCCAAATTTGTTGGCATCTTCTGCGTGGCACACAGGTTGCACCTTGTTGTCGGGGATGCCGTGGAGGAGGACAGGGCTGATGGTGATGGTGCTGCCACTACCAGCAAACTAATTTCAAAATGCAGGAAGGTAGCAGGCTACTTCCAAGGAGCATCAAGGGGGGTAAGATGCTGTGGGATAAATAAAAAGAGCTGAACATCCCGCAGCACAAAATCATGCAGGATGTGGAGACTTGGTGGAACTCCACATACCTGATGCTCAAGAGGCTGGTGGAGCAACAGAAGGCCATCCATGAGATGGACTTGCTCAGGGAGATCAGGATCAGTGGCCCCCTGAACAGAGCTGAGTGGGATACCATGTCCCAGATCTTGGTGGTCCTGACGACCTCCTTAGCCAGGTGATCCCCATAGTGAGGGAACATCAGAGCCAAATGGAGAGCTTCCAAGTGATCAGTGTTCCTTGCTGGGGAGGGCCACTGTCACCAGACATGCAGGTTCTGGTGAGGTAGCTGAAGGAGGGCATCAGGAAATGGCTTGATCCCTTGCAGTCTGGCACAGTCCATGTGCTGGCTGCCATGTGTGACCCAAGGGTGAAGGGCACTATATGCAGCAGCCAAATGCTGAATCAGTGGACAGAGGCACTGGTAAAGAAAGTCAGGGAGGCAGAATGGCGGAGGCAGGGGGACATGGAACAGGGGGATCCACTGTCTCATGCTAGCACGCCATCCATGAGCCAGTCTTGTCCTCCACCACAGGCACTGCCAATATGGACTAAGGGCATGGCTTCTATAGTGGGGTCCAGAGCCACCAGACCCCAGATTCTGGCAGGTAGCACTCACACCTTGGTGGCTGCTTATCTTGCCAAGGACATGTAGCCGCTGCTGTGCAACCCCTTGGCCTACTGGGCAAGCTGCAGCCAGATGTGGACGGATCTGACCGCAGTTTTCCAGAAACACCTGTCCTGTCCACTGAACAGTGTTCCAAGCAAGAGGGTGTTCAGCATCTCTGGAGATATAGTGAGACCCCACTGTACCTGCTTGGATGCTGGTTTGGTGGAGCAGCTGGTGTTCCTAAAGATGAACCTCCTGCTGCTGGGGTTCCCCAAGCTCCAGGTACAGACATACTGAACGCCACCCTTCTCACTCCATCCACACCTATTTCCTTTTTTCATTTTTTTTAAAACCAGGTAAAGCCCCACTCTCAGCTGCAGGGGACACTCACTGCATTACCAGCCAGCAGGGGAAGAACATGTCCCCTGCCAGAATGAACTTGGAGGTATGGGCCCCAGGTCCTGGGCATGATCACTAAAACTGCACCCTGCCAGGGTAGGGAGGCCTGGTGGGACTGCTGGCAGCATGGCAGCCCCGTAAATGCCAGAACCAATGATCCCCTGGTGAAAGCCGGGTAGGAGGCACCATAACTTCCAGCTAAAGCACACATACATACACAGTCCTGGCTGGGGAAAGCCAAGACAAGTCACGTCTTTGACAGGCCTGATGCTTACTGGTTGCAGTAGTTGTGAGGCTCCTGGTGAGCTCAGCTTAGCTGCCTGGGATTCCAGCATTTGTGCTGAAAAACCCCTTGTCAGGATGAGGAAGCACCTGCAGTTGGTGTGTCTCCTGGTCCTGGATGGAAGGAATAGTAAAGAAGCCAGAGGCTGGCCTGGCAGGCAGACTGGCAAGAAAGCCAGTCAGTGAAAATAGAAATGGAGGCATCAGGGGGTGAGGGACAGGCTGGGGTGGGGAGGGGGAGAAAAGGGGATGTAGCAGCGCAGACAAAAGTGCATAAGCTGGTGGCATAATGCCCTCAGAATGGGCTACCATTCCTGCATGTTTCATCAAAATCAGGCCAGAAATGACAAGGTTATAGACTGTTTTGACCTTCCTCATTATATCCTATGGGCGAAATGTCGAAACAGGCTTGAAACAGTGCAATTGTTTTGACAAAATGGAAGGGAACGGAACAGCTTCTTTTGAATCAAAACCAAGTTTAAAACGGAACACTGTTCCATTGAAATGTCAAAACGCTGGTCGAAACGGAACGCTTCTGTTTCGCACAGCCCTACTGCCCATAAGGCAAAATGCACCATCTGCACTGCTGCATCTCCTTTGAAATGTCAGTGTTCAGAAGGAATGTTCACTCTACAACAAAAGCTGTTACATTTTTCTGCAGTAAGAATCAGGATGACTCAGCAACAATGGGCTAAAAGGACAAGCACTCTTCCTCATTATTCAATTTGGATTTCTAAGGTGAGTGTGTGTGTTAATGGGTTTTTTTACCTTCTTCCATTTTCCTGCCTGCAGGTGTTGCCTGGTGTTGTCATCATCATTGCCCGCTCTTAACCACACTGAGTTACCATTAAGCTAAAACAACCCAAGCAAACAATAACAGTCATGGATAAGAGATTTGAGGTGCATCTACAAGAGATGCTAATTATGCAGTAGACTAATTCTACTGTGCATTAGTGCAGGTGGCAAAAAACATGCTAATGCGCACTAGAATTCATCTACTGCACATTAGTGTCCCAAAAAAAGCATGTGCCGGCGCTACTGCACAGCAGTGCCAATTACAGCACATTAAGTTAGTACCTGTTATTACAGATACTAAAACTTAATGCGCTGTAATTACGTCACATTAATGAACATTTAAATGTGCCCTTGGAGAAACTTAATTTTATGAGAAACACATGTTGGTAAATCTCATCTAACTTAGGTAATGATGCAGCCCACATAATTTTCACTATGTTTATCCTCAAAGCCTGTGATGTACAGAAGTGCTATTATCTGCAATTTACAACTGAGGAACCCAGACCCAGAAAAAAGAAGGAAGTGATCTCCCACATCCTGGCGATAGTGGCCCTAGCCACTAGGGGTGTGCAAAGCTTTGGTTGCTGATTTGATTTGGAGAAGATTCGGCCTGTTCAGAGGCTGAATCACCGAATCCAAATTGAGTCGAGAGACAAAAAAAGTCTCCGAATCAATTCAGAAAAGATTCAGAAAACAATTAGGAGATTCGGAAGGCAGGGGAACAGAAACTAAGGAGAGGGAGAGGGAGAGGGAAAGGGAACAGGGAGGGAAAGACTGACATCTGTAGCTGGACAGTGACTGTGATCTTTCCCTAAGTCCCATTTCAATCACAGTGCTCTGGGGAAGGGACATCATATAAGCCTCTGTCTGCAGCCTTTCTGTCTCTTTTGTGAGCTGTTTCTGCCTGAGCAACAGTGTCTGAACTACTGGACTGGCTTGGCTTCCTAGTCAGTATCCTACTAGTCCCTCTTCTTGGAAAGAATTGGATACAGCTCTCCCAAAAACCTCATTTGTTCTTGTTAATTTTTCCCCACACTTTTTAAAAAGAAAGCTGTTTTCCCTGGCAATCCATCACTGTGCAGGAAAGCGCACACATTACACACACACACACACACACACAAACATATAGTAAACAGAGTACAGTACATACAGTAGAGAGAAGAAGTATTAATTACAGACACATACAGTAAATGGAGAAGAAGAGATATTAGTTACACACAGAGAGAAACAAGATATTACAGTTGTGCACATAAACACACACACATTTTCCATCACAACAAAAATTAATATGAAGTGTGCTGGAAAGGCAGGTGCCAGGTCTTCTGGCAGGGGAGGGAGAAGGACTAGAGGGGTAGGGGAAGAGCTGCAAGTCCTACCCCACTTCCCCAACCAAAACATAGATGCATCCTCTTTCCTGGCAGCAATGAGTCTTCTGCTGCCAGTGGGAGCAAGGACGTGGGAGCAGTACCTCCACCCCAACTTCATATCCCAGCATGAGCCTCCCAGTGGTAGAGGAGGAGCTGGATCTGGAAGCAGGGGACCTGAGCACTCTAGCAAAAGAAATTATGGGGAATGAGGGGGAATCTGTGTTTGTGCTCCACACTCCTCAAAGTTCCACTAGAGCCAAGTCTCCTTCTCTGGAAGGCACCTCAGAGGAGTTTATGGGGACAGGTGGTTCAGCTTCCCCTGTTGTTGTGCCTCTGCCTGCTGAGAAGCGGGATAAGGCAGGATCCCCACCCTCAACCCAGAAGCGGGGTGGGGATGGGGGGGATCATTTTGAGGTGGCAGATAATCTCAAGTATGCTATCTGCCAGCGCTGCTGAAGGCAGATCAGCCAGGGCAAGGAGGTGAAACACTTCACCACCATGGTGATGCTGCTGCATCTCAGGAGACAGCACCCACTTGCCCTTGCTCCTCCTCAGCCTGGCACCAGTGGGAGCATGCCCAAAGGGAAGTCAACCTCTCACTCCAAAGCCCCTGATCCCACAAAGCAGAGGCAGGACACCCTGGATCAGTGGGGTAAAGACACAGACAAAGGTTGGGGGTGGTGTTGCAAGGGCGAGTAACGTCAACCAGAGAATTGAGGAGATGCTTGCTCTGGACAGCCAGCCCTTCTCTTTAGTTGAATGTCCAGGGTTCAGGCAGATCCTGGTGCTCATGGCCCCATACTACCAAGTGCCCACTTGCACCACCTTTAGCAGGACGGTGGTGCCCTCCTTGTATGAGGCATGCAGGGAGTACTTAAGGGAGGAGCTGCAGAAGGCAGGTCTGCAGGTATCTCTGCACTTTACCTCAGATATCTGGAGCAACAGGTGTGGAGATCATGCCTACCTCTCCCTTACAGGGCACTGGTACAATCAATCAGGCCATTGGTGGGCTCTCCTTCAAGCAGAGGTGATGAGTGTGTCCCACATGGCAATGGAGATCATGGTGGCCATGAACCACATGGTGCAGAAGAAGCTCATTGGGCAGGGTGAGTTCACCCGCAGGTTCATGGTCACCAACAATGGGGCCAATATGGTCAAGGCAGTCCATGATGCCAACTTTGTTGGCATCCACTGTGTGGCACACAAGTTCCACCTCATAGTCAGGGACGGCTTGGAAGGGCATAGGACTACCAGTGATGGTGTCATCACTTATACCCTGCTAATTTCAAAATGCAGTAAGGTGGTGGGCTACTTCCACTGGAGCATCAAGGGGGTGGGAGCAAGATGCTGTGGGAGAAACAGGCAGAGCTGAGCATCCCGCAGCACAAAATCATGCAGAATGTGGACACTTGGTGGAACTCCACATACCTGATGCTTGAAGGGCTGGTGGAGCAACAGAAGGCCATCCATGAGATGGCCTTGCTTGGGGAGATTGGGATCAGCAACCCCCTTAACAGAGCTGAGTGGGATACCATCTCCTAGATCTTGGTGGTCCTCAAGCCCTTCCTCAAGGCCACCAAGACCCTCAGCACTGGCAATGCCCTCCTTATTCAGGTGATCCTCATAGTCAAGGAGCTTGAGAATCAAATGGAGAAGTTCCAGGGGATCAATGTTCCTAGCTAGAGCAAGCCACTTTCACCAGAGGTGCAGGCACTGGTGAAGTGGCTGAAGGAGGGCATCAAGAAACAGTACGGTGCACATGCTGGTGGGGATGTGTGACCCAATGGTGAAGGGGAGAATGTGCAGCACCAAAACTCTCAATCACTAGATGGAGGTGCTGGTGAATGGAGTCAGGGAGGTAGAAAGGCAGAGCCAAGGGGAGATGGAAGAGGGGGATCCACTTTCCTGTGCCAGCACTCCCAGCACCAGCCAGTCTCCTCCACCACAGCTGCTACCAATGTGGGCCAAGGGCATGGCTTCAATGTTGGGGTCCAGAGGCACCAGACCCCAGCCTCGGGCAGGTAGCACTAAGGCCTCAGTGACTACCTATCTCACTGAGGATGTGGAGCCGCTAGACTGTGACCCCTTGCCCTACTGGGCATGCTGCAGCCAGGTGTGGCAGAATCTGGCCACAGTTGCCCGGGAACACCTGTCCTGTCCACTGACCAGTGTTCCAAGTAAGAGGGTGTTCAGCATTGCTGGTGATGTTGTGACACCCCACTGCACCTCCTTGGATCCTGGTTTGGTGGAGCAGCTGGTGTTCCTCAAGGTGAACCTTCCGCTGCTGGGGTTCCCCAAGTTCCACCTGCAGTCAGAGTGTGTGCCACCCTCCTCACTCCATCCACACATATTTCCTTTTTTTTTAAACTTTTTTATGCCCCACTCTCAGACTGGAGGCAGCACTCACTGCATCACCAGCCAGCAGGGCAAGAATATCTCCCTGCTGAGCTCCCATACTAGGACCAACTTGGAGGTATGAGCTGGGGTTATGGGGAAAGAGGAGGCCTCAGGTCCTGGGCATGACCAAAAACTGCACCCTGCCAGGGTCAGGAGGCCTGGTGGGATTGCCAGTGACACAGCAGCCCCAAGAAATGCTAGGACTGCAAACCTCCCCGGTGAAAGGCAGGTAGGAGGCACCTTATAACCTCCAGCCACCACATGCATGCACAGTCCTGGCTAGGGAAAGCCCAGACCTGCAAGATATTTGAAAGGCATGAGGATTTCTGGTTGCAGTGGAGCTGTGAAGCTCCAGGTGAGCTTAGCTGCCTGGGATGACATCTGCAAGGCATGGGCCACAGTGTTAGGGGAGGTATGGAGCTGTGGAATGGATGCATGATACCCCTACACATCAAGGGCCTAAATGGGCAGCCTCCCACCTGGGAAACATCTGAATCAGTTTTCCATCAAGGTGTGGCAGGCGAAACAGGGGTGGAAGGTTGGCCCAGAAACAGGTGGGCGGGTCGAGATCTCACCCACACTGGGAAGACCCACTGCTCTTCCTGTATGGAATGAATAGTAAAGAATCCTGAGACTGACATGCAATGCAGGCAAGAGAACCGGTCATTGAAAATGGAAACGGAGGCATCGGGGTGAGGGACAGGCTGGGGTGGGGGGTGGGCAGGGGGAAGGAGGATGTAGCAGGTAAAAGTGGAGAGGTACCTGGGGAGTCAGATGTCTGGCAGGTTATAGTGTATCATAAATCCAATGTCTATATTAACTTAATGAGTTTCTGTATGTAGGGGATTGATGAAGTGAAGTTCATAGGCTCATCTGTGAAAAGTGGGCCTAAAGGGGAGCCAAAGTTCCCAGAGAGGGGACCACAGCTGGAGGGGGTGAAGGATGCAATCTGTGAGGCATGGCCCACAGTGTAAGGGAGGTACGAAGCTGCGGAATGGATGTCACCCCAAGACACCCAAATCGGCAGTCTCCTGCCTGGAAAACATCCGAACCAGTTTTCCATCAAGGCATGGCAAGAAAAAAGAGGGGTGGGTAGCTGGCCCAGAAACAGGTGGGTGGGTGGAGATCTAACTGGCACCAGGGAGGGCCCCTGCTACAGGCTGCCCTCACTGCTGATTTCATCCCACTGTGCCTCAACACATATACAAAGTCACACACGTCACGAGTTTTGCTTTCAGAAGTTTGAGGTATAGTTTCCCAGAAACCCCTGCACATATCTCTGTGAAACTTGGCAGGCCTCATGCTCTCAGAAGGGGCTACCATCCTGAATGTTTTCATCCAAAGATGCCAATAAATGACAAAGTTATAAGTATTTCAGTGATTTCCCATTGTAGTCTATGGCCAAATCACAAAATCTCTCCCAATTAGTGCCGAACCTTCTAAAGCCGATTCAGCCGAATCAGTTAGTCAACCAGATCTCTGAAATGAATCATTGTCCTCTGAATCAGCCAAAAATGAATCTGAATTGAATATGTCCCTATTCACACAAGCCTACTAGCCACTGGTCCAAGTCTTCTGCCCAATGAGGTACTGAGAACCCACTTGAAAAACCAAAGCTCTGGATTTAACAGTGCTCATAGCTTTTGGTCTGTGCATTTTCCTTGGTTCTGACAGGAGAATAATTCTGGGCTCCTCTCTAATTATTTCATCTGAATTTCATGGGTTAATTCAGAATCAAGAACATTTACCCTCAAATGCAAATCTTTTCTCCCTTTCCCCCTCATTTCAAATCACAGTTTTCCAACTTGGTTAGAAACAGACTGTTTGAAGTTTTAATTTTAAAATAAAATTTCCCTTATAATAAAAAAAGAATTGTTATTTTGATTGATTTAGTGTAGTTTAAGTTCAGAAAAGACTGTGTGGAACTTTAAAGGGATCTACCTAAATAAGGAAAATGGGCAACATATTAGGGGAAGGGGGATGAGGTAGGAGCAGAATGGTGCAAAATGCAGAGAGTATCAGGATGTGAAGTTGAGTAGGAGCCCCTGGGGTGGAGGCAGCACAGTGTAAAACATTGCTACAGCCAAGTAAGACTTTATTCATAGTTGAACACTGCTTCCAAGTGGGGGAGTTTGTTCATTTTAGAACACTCAATTAAAATATAAATGTCCCCAGATTTCTGGGTGGAGGCCCAAGCCAGACTTAGAAAATTGGTGTTAAATCCCTAAATTTGAACCCAGCCCTAATTACTGCCATCCAGGACCTGGATGAAGGTTTAAATGCACATTATATACAATATATGTAAGTATAAACAGGTCAGTACAAACTTCAGTTATTAGTGAAAAATTTGTAGATTGCCAGTAAAAAAAAAATTCTTGGATTGGCAACCCTGCTCCCCATGCTATCTGTACAACAGAGATAATAGCGCTTTCTATCTCTGGGGCTCCTATAACAACAAATACATTAAAAATTGTGAGGTGCTTTAGAAAGTACAGTAATGGGAGCCAATCTAAGTAACACAGACAACTAATAAGGAGATTCTAAAAATGCTGAACTGTGTAGAAGAGAGTGACTTCAAGCTTCATCAATGAAAGCAGAAGCCTGACAACCACCAACTAAGTCTCCGCAGTAACTTTGCACTCATAGTGCCCTAGACTTTAAAATTATTGCCAATAATGTAGTTTAATTACACTATTCCAGAAGAGCTGTTAAGTAGTCAAAAACACAGTTTAAAGCCATTTCACAATTACACACCTACTTTGCACATGTAATTTTAATTAGAAGCAGCTGTGCAGACACATGGCCAGAATGTGCATGAACTGCAGTAAATGCACACACACATTATTTACCCAATTGTGTCTCTATTTTGGGAGTATGTGATTTTCCAGAGCTGGATCCCAATATTTTTTCTTATGTAACAGCATCCCTACTCAAGTGGCTTTGAAATCAGGCCATGAATCTACAGTGCTTTCTCCCACTCAATTTGGGCCAGCTTCTTGGAGGAGACATATGAGTTAACGCCCATTGCACCCCCAGGAGCTGAAAACCTGGACCTGGACCCAGATTCCACTGACCCCTTAATGAGAGCCACGAGGTAAGGGAAACTGGGGCTAGAAAACAGTTGGGCAAGTGTAGGGGTGCATTGAGGGTGCGGGTGTGTGCAAGTGAGCGCATGTGCACGGGTGTGGGTCGTGCCAGGCAGGACGTGCCAGCTAAGTGGTACCTGGGAGGGGAATGCCCCCCACCCCTGGTCCCTACTTAGCTAAGCACCCCAGGGAGTACCATGACTGGAGCTGCACTAACAGAGAGCACAAACAGGTGCGACTCTACTTGGGCATGGCAGTTCGCACGGAAGAGTGTGCAAAGGCACCTGGAGGGCTGGTCTGAGTGAGGAGCCTGAGGCCAGAAGCCCAAAGAGGAGCTGCTGGGATGAGGTAGGGGCATGAACTCACTCCCAACCATGGTGGCAATTTGTCATGCCCACAGGCTTCCCAGCACCACTGAGATCTCCACCCAGACAGAGCCCATGAATTTGGCCCTCACCCAGACACAGCTGCTGGCCCCAAACTGTGGGGGCTGCCAGACACAGCTGCTGGCAGCTGAGCATGAAGGCACCCCCACTTGTCGTGTGTGCTCCCTGATGGAGCCCCTGGAGGGCTGGGTGTGGGAGCTTGAGGAGGAGGAAAATCAGCTGCATGCCATCAAGGCCCATGAAGAGTTCATCAATAGATACTACCAGACCCTTCTCCAGAAGAAGGAAGAAGAGAAAGAGACAGAAATGGTCACCAATGACCCACACGGAGACCCACACAGAGCTACCCAGAAGACAGTCACCTCATGTTCCAGGAAATGCAGGGCCAAGGATGCTCCTCCCTTGGCACTGCACAACACATATGGCTCCCCTCCCCACACATGAGGACACTCCAATGGTGATGCTGGAGGAGGAGGAAGGTAAGCAGCATGCTGCCACCCCCAAGAGGAGGCACAAAGTATTGGTGGTGGGAGACTCCCTCCTGCGGTGCACTGAGGGACCCATCTGTTGTTCAGACCCCCTAGAGCCCATGAGGTCTGCTGCCTCCCTAGGGCCCACATCTGAGATGTCGCAGAGAGGATCCCCAGGCTCGTCCAGCCCTCTGACTACTAACCCATGCTCCTCATCCATGTGGGAACAAATGACATGGCCAGGAGCAATCCAGACTGGGTCATGAGTGACTACAGAGCTCTGGGGGCTAGGCTTAAAGGGTCATGGCTCAAGTCTTTTCCTCTGTGCTCCCTGTTGCAGGCCATGGTCCTAGGAGGGAAGGATGCATCAAGGAAGTGAACTGACAATGGTGCCACCAAGACAGCTTCGGTTTCCTCAACCACAGCACACACTTCAGGGAGAAAGGACTCCTGGGAAGAGATTGCATCCACCTCATATGGAAAGGTAAGTCCCTGTTCTTGGCTAGGATGGCCAATTTTCTAGAGAGGGCTTTAAACTAAGAATGCTGGGGGACAGGGAAACACTGACCGGAGTGTGCCCAGGGACCGGCATACAAGAAAGCACCATAAATAGGGACACTAGGAGAGCCAGTCTTGCGGGAGCTGAGGGAATAGTTCTCCTTCAGCATGAGAGGAAGTCAAGGGCCTCAATAGGAGGAGCTGGGTGCCTGTACACTAATGCCAGGCACGTGGGGAACAAGCAGGAGGAGCTAGCCCTTCTACTCTCCAGTGGGCATTATGACCTAGTAGGGATTACAGAGACCTAGTGGGACTCCTCACACAATTGGAGCACAGCCATAGAGGGCTATGCCCTGCATAGAAGGGACCGAGTAGGGAAGAAAGGTAGAGGTGTAGCTCTCTATGTGAAGGAGCAGCACACCTCCTTGGAAGCTGTCATCAGCTCCAAAGGAGAATGGCTTGAAACCTTCTGAGTCAAACTGCAGGGGGGCATGTCGGTGAGAAAAACCTAACTATAGCTGTATACTACAGCACACCAAACCAGGGGGAAGAACTCAGTCTAGAGCTCACCCAAAAACTGACAGAGCCCGTATGCATGGGACATGGTCATCATGGGTGACTTCAATTATCCAGACATGTATTTGGAGGAACACTTGGCGAAGTCAGCTGCATTCCTTTCTGACCTGCATCAAAGAGCTTTTTCTGACTCAGGAGGTGCAAAGGCCAACCAGAGGAAATGCTCTTCTAGACTGAGTCCTAGCCAAAGAGATGACCTGGTGAGCAACTTAAACATAGAGGGAAGCCTGGGCAACAGAGACATACAGATAACGGAATGTTGGGACATGCCCCAAGGAGGACTATACAACAATGGCATGCACTTGTAGGGAACAGATTAGAAAGGCTAAGACAGTCTGAACTAAAATTAGCAATGGGAATCAAGGACAACAAGAAGTCCTTCTTTAGGTACCTAGGGAATGCCATTGTATACCTTGGCTTCCAAAAAGCCTTTGATCTGGTATCCCATAATGTTCTTGCAACAAAATTGGAGGATCGTAGGCTTAACTGCAAGACAGTTAGGTGGGTATGAAGCTGACTGTGGTATAGGACCCAGAGAGTCCTAATGAATGGATCTGTATTATCTTGGTGAGAAGAGGCCAGTGGTATCCCTCAGTGGTCAGTGCTTGGCCCAGTGCTATTCAACATCTTCACCAATGATTTGGATGTGGGGTTGAAGAGTACATTGGCCAAGTTCATGGACGACACCAAGTTAGGGGGAAGCATGGTCATGCTTGAAGATAGACTGCAGATACAGGTGGGCCTAGACAGGCTGGCAAGTTGGGCAGATCTGAACCAAATGAAGTATAACAACAGAAAATGCAAAATGCTCCACCTGAGGATGAACAATCCCTTGCACACCTACAGGCTTGGCAATGCCAGTCTGACCAGCCCTACAAATGAAAAGGACCTGGGGGTAATAATAGACCACAGTATGAACATGAGCCGGCAGTGTGATGCTGTAGTCAACAGGGCAAATAATACTCTGGCATGCATCAATCAATGCATTTCCAGCAAACCAAGGAAGTGAATCTTCCACTCTACTTGGCTTTGGTGCGACCACAGCTGGAGTACCGTATCCAACTCTGGATGCTGCACTTTAACAAGGATGCGGTAAAGCTTGAAAGAGTCCAGAGAAGGGCCACCTATATGGTCAGATATTTGCACGGCAAGCAATACGAGGAAAGGCTGAGGGACCTGGGACTCTTCAGCCTGAAAAAGAGAAGGCTGAGAGGGGACCTGGTAGCAGCTTACCACTACATCAGGGGCATACATCAAGGGCTCAGCAAACAAGTGTTCACCATGGCACCCTTGGGGAAAACCAGGAGTAATGGTCACAAACTCCTAGAAGACGATTTCAGGCTCAACACTAGGAAAAAATTTCTTCACAGTTAGAGTGTCCAGAATGTGGAATAAACTCCCTCCAGAGGTGGTGCAATCACCCACGCTGGAAATCTTCAAGAGAAGACTGGATGGTCACCTTGCTGGGGTCACCTGATTCCAGTTGTCTTTCCTGCTTGGTTCAGGGGGGCTGGATTCTATGATCTTCCAAGGTCAGCATGAGCCTCACAATCTATGAATCTATGAATCCAGGAATTTGGCTTTCTTGGCACAGCAAACAACACAAAATCCAGACAATTCTTCACCACAGTCAATTTTATTAATCCTTTCAGTGGTCACGTAAGTTGTATGAGCAGCTACAATATACCATCCAGTCCCTTAGAGAGTAACACCATGAATCGTCATCATCATCAATTTTAAGTGGTTATTTTCCTATGCGAGAATTTCACTTAATCCTTTTTGCTTATCTTTGTTAGCTAATTTTCTGGAACCATCAAAGCTACTATATTTGTAGTCATGGACAGCAAAGAAAAGCAAACAACACTGTTTTATTTATTTGTTTTTAATAATGCTTTATAATTGCAAGGACTGGATGGTATTTCACAGAAATTCGTCATTAAGTCTTTTTTTTACTCAGGGGATGGATGGTACACAGTGTTTTAAAAAGCATACAAAGCTCTAAGTCTTGCATTCAAGACTGACACCAAGTCAGCGGCAGCAGTTCTTCAATATGAGGATGACAGTCTTCTAGTAAACAGGAAAGTCATTTGTGAATCCCTAGATGACTGAAGAGATCGATCCAAGATCCATATGTTCTATTGCAGAGGTGGCAATTAGCTCCAGGTGGTAGGAGTAGATCCTTGTTGATGTCAGGTCACAGCTCTTTCCTTTTATCTCTGATCTATCTACCTCCATAGTGAGACAGAGGCAAGTTTTCTCAAAATGATAGATGCTTTGATGTACATCACAGTGCCACTGGGGATGATTCAGTGCTTGAGTCCTCCCAGTACAGATGTTCTTATTGCATTTCTTCAGATTGGCCTTCAAGGTGTCCTTGAATCTTGTCTTTTGCCCACCTCTACAGCAGCAACCATTAGTGAACTGGGAGTATAGGACCTACCTGTTTTGGGAGCCAGTTGTCAGGCATTCTTATGACATGTCCTGTCCAGCTGGTGTCCTATAAACATGGCTTCAGTGTTGGTATTGTTTTCCTGAGCCAGAACACTGGCATTTGTTCTTCTGTGCTTCCAGTTGATAAGAAGGATTTTCTGAGGGCATTGTGGATGGATAATATTCCAAACTTTCAGGTGTTTCTGATATGTCATCTAACTTTCACACCCATACCATAGGATAGGGATGAGAACAGCCTCACAGACTGTTTGCTTTGGGTCCTTATGTCATAATCACTGTAGACATAAATTTCAGAGGCATCTAAAAGCAGCACTGGAAGATTTTATCTAGTGTTCAATATCATTGTGTACATCTACTTTCTAGGAAAGGCAGCTATCCAGGTAGGGGAAATGTTCAACATTCTACAAAGATCTCCTTCTAATTATAATCTGTAAAGGACTAGCTGGTTGGTTTGGGGTAGGTTTGTAAAGTATATATGTTTTAGTGAAGTTGACAGTGAGTCCAGGCATTTCATATGCTTCACAGAAATGGTCAAGAGTGACCTGGAACTTTTTAACTGAGTGAGCACATGAGACAATCATCTGCCTATTGAAGATCAGTAACAGAAGTGTTGGTTTTCTTTGATTTGGAATGTAACCAGTAGAGGTTAAAGAGACTCCTGTCCATGCAATACTGGATGTTGACTCCAGATGAACTCCAAATCAGCGATGAGATGCAGAATAGCTGTGATATAGATGGAAAGGATATGCAATTGCATTAAGACTATTTGCCAACTCCATTTCTAACAGTGAAGAGATTTATTTCCAAGCCATTACTTAGGACCCTTGCTGTCATGTAATTGTGAAGAAGTCAGATAATGGTAACAAACTTTAGCAGGCATCCAAATCTCATCAAGATCTTCCATAGGGCCAAGTACACTGTGGCAAAAAAGCTACCTGTTCACTTGCCTCCATAAGCAAGTAATCTCAGAACAGCTCCTAGTGGAGAAGCATGAAGCAAACAAATAAGAGCTGTCTCCATGTTAGTGCCTTGGACAGGAGGCTCAATACAGAAAGGTGATCAAAGCCATGGAAACTGAACTGAACCATGGCCCCTAAGGTGGTTTCCTTTTGGGCGGAGTCAAGGCCCTGCGCAAGGTAGCAGGAAGCTTGCCTTACCTTATGTATGTTCTGTAGCTCTAAGATAGGAAATGGTATGCAGTGTTGTCTCTTTGGCATGTCTTACCACATTACATTCCCTGCATTAAAAAAATAATAATTAAAAAAAAAAACAGAAAGCTTCTCTCTTGCTGTCAGCTCAGTGGAAGCCCATTATATATAGTCCCTTAAAAACATGTGCAGGGCCACTATGAGCCAATTTATTTAATTTCTTCCCACCTCCCAGCAGATCATTATGAGGAACGTACATTTCTCTAAAGAACAGAATGTATTTCAATGACACTTGCTCCATTACAAAGCATAATACACGCACGTGTACACGCACACACACGTACACATTCCCTTTATCCAGCCCTGCACACACAGCCCAAAGCCATCACTCCAGTCACAATTCAGAGATCAAGGATCAGTCCTAATGGAGACAACATAACAGAAGTTATTTAATATTCCTCTTGGATTTGAAATAATAATATTGTCAACTAAATAAAAGGCAAGCGCTCATTTGTATGTAAAGCAGTTGGTTATATCAGGCCTATTTATGTCTGCTCTGCCTTCCAGCTACAAAGATTTATGACTGAACACCCAAGGGACCTTTATATATCTATCCAAATTCATGCATTTTTTTCCATTAACCTGTGTACTGATGTCTTGTACAACATGGCATGAAACAATGATATACATTTTTTTTTGTTTCTGTTCAGGCATCAAAGGGAGGGAAAAAATGTTTTTCTCTGATAATAGTAATAATTAAAAAAAAAAATCAACCACATCTAAGCTTGTTTGTTAAGATGGATTTTCTTTAGTACAAATCTCTCCCTCATTCTTCCTGCTCTTCTTCACCCAGTTCAGTTCTTCCCCAAGTCTTTCTACCTTCCAGAGATGCTGGGCTCTTGTTCTTCTTTCACTGTCTCCCTGGTGACAGGACATAGAGCAGAAGAAGCAGCAATAAATTACTCAGTCCTCTTTTTTAATTAAATATATTTTTTAAAAGTGAAAGTTTAAGAGAGAGAAAAAGTTTATTCCTGCTGAGCAAGACAAGTCTCATTTTTAACCTCCTGAAAAACTGCTGTTTGACAGAAGAGGTAGAAAGCTGGAGGCTTTGGAATAAAACATAGCTGATGTTATAACTAACGCTAATAATAATAAAAGGATTTTAAATCCACGGGCATGGTAGATATTAATTAATCAGTCCTATAATACCCCTATGATCTAGCAAGTAGCACATTCCTCATTTCAGTGATGGGGAAACTGAGTCAGGAGGGTGCATCTACACAAGACATTAACTATGTAGCAGCCTAATTCTACTGAGCAGTAGCATTCAGGGCAAAAAACACACTAATATGCTACTGCACAGTAGTATTAGGCTACTGCACAGTTAGTGTCACTAAAAAGCTGTGCACTGGTGCTACTGCACAGTAGCACCAGTTACTGCCTATTTATTTAGTACATGGTTATACAAGTACTAATTTTAATGCACAGTAACTATGGCACATTAATAAACATGTAGACGCATGCAGAGTAGGCAGCTTTGTACAAGTGCTTTAAGTGGTATAACTGATGACACAAGATACAGGAAAATGGTGAACTAGGCCTGAAATAGTGGAATTGTTTTAGAAGTCCTAGTACTGTGGAAATTCAACTGGACTTTTGGATAATTCTTGCAGAAATGTTTCAGGGACTTAGGACCCCTCTTCCCATTAAAAATTGGCAGGACATGCATTTTTGCAAAATATTGTCCCATGCTCCAAAGTCCCTTTAAGAGATTTTTAAAATCCTGCCCAAAGTAACTTGATCAAGGAAACAGGGAGAGGCAATATCACAGCCAGAGTGGGTTGTTCTAGGAGCTCAGTCATCTGCTTAGCCCAACTGACTGATGCTTTGGCAACCAAGTCACAAGGTAAGATAGCCCTATAACCTGAACAGGCTTCTAGAAGCCCCATTATAGAATTGAAACAGATTGGTCAAGCACCAGTGCAAGGATGAATTTGGACCTCTGCCTGCCACTGAGGTTAAAGCTCAAAAGACAGCAGGGAGCTAGAAAGATGACTGGCTTATGAAGCCATCAACAATAGACAAAAGTTGTGCCCCTTTTGATCCCTCTTGTTGGACACGGTATGAAAGAGCTTTAGAAGAAGGAGTGACTCAGTGATCAGGATGATCAGCCAGAGCTATAGGAGACCAGAGTTCAATTACTTTCTCTGCCACAGACCCCATACATGATTTTGGGCAAGTCACCCAGTCTCTATACCTCAGTTTCCTTACCAGAAAATTGAGAAATGGCCCTGCCCTGCCACATAAGGCTGTTTTGAAGTGCTACAATATAACAGAGGGGTGGTAGCACATACAGAAAGAAGCCCTTGCCTGTGGGTGATAAAGGAACAAGTTCATGTCTTCTTCCTATGGTTTAGGTTGCTTTCATCTTTTAAAAACTGCCAATATAATGGTGATTATTTATATCCACTGAGCACCTGGGATATCAAATGGGATAGAGGCCCCAGTATTCTGTCTCCTGTACAAACAATTGACAAGAGGGCTTGTGCCCTTGACAACTTCTAAACCAAACAGACAAATGGGGAACAGAGAGAAAAGGCAAGATCACCCAGCAAGCTGGTGGCAGAGCTGGGAAGAGGTCCCAGGCCTCCCAACGCATACCTCTGACACTTGCTATGCTTGCCAATAGGGTTATATCTGTTGTAAGAGTCATACATCCAACATGCCTCTCCTCTCATCTCCATCAGCACTTAAGAGACACAAATCCTTATAAAATGCCCCAGAAGACAACCATTTGAGTGTTTTTTCCCTCTCCCCAAGCCTGTACAGAGACACAATTGGACCCCTAAAGCAAGCAATAAAACAAATGAGGATACTGGGTGGGGAATCTCAAGCATAAATCTGTGGATTTTTCTACATTATATTTTATTCCCTTTCATCCTTGTATTTTTTATGTTTAATAACACGCTGAGGCAGAGTAATCAATCTTGAGTGAAAAGATCAGCCTTTCCTAAAGTAGATTTTGCTATATAATACTTGCTGTCCTGGCAGATTCTCCCTTTCTCTAACAAATTAAGCAAGAGTCCACCTCAATTTTCTCCCAGGAAATTATTCCTTGGGGTGCAATTTTGAAATAGGCCTCAACCAAAACTACTTTTTTGGGGAGCAATGAAAATACCAACATCCACATCTTTGCATCTGCACAAAATTAAAGCCACCAACACTCCCACTGGGCACCTAAGTAGGAGTTAGGTGCCTAAATGCCTTCTTAGGTCTGGCCCCTTGGTTACAGGGACAGAAGTTTGACTTGTAGGTTTAGATTTTCATTAGTCAGAGTGGAAGGTTTTCAGAGGGACAAGTGACTCTTAGGATCCTAAGAAACCAATAGGAATTAGGCACCTAGCTGGCAGTTTTGTGTATATGGAAAATCTTCCCTAGCACCTACAACTGGCATAAGAGTTCCCTAAGCACTCAAGACCCTGCATGCTTCCACTACCTTCATTTCTTGCAAAAGATCAGCCTCTAAAAATGGTACCTACCATTCATTCCAAGAACACCCATTACTTAATGGGATGGATGGACTCCCTCATCAAACACATATACTAACCTCTAACTATGGGTCCATATCCCTTCCCCAGCCACAAATAAACTCAATAGCAGAGTAAAGAACAGAACACAGAAATCTTGCTGACAAGTCCTCTGAATTTGCCACTTAGCAACACTCCTGTCTGTTTGGTCGAGCTGTCCTCTAAGCAGCTGTCTTATCAAGAATCAGCAACAGCAAGGCATGAAGACTGGGAGAGGAACTGGATTATCTGTGTAGTAGGGCTGTGTGAAACAGCACTGTTCCATTTTGACTTGAGTTTCAAGGTTTGGACAGAACAGCATTTTGTTTCAAATTTCATTTTGAGTCAAAACAGCTGGTCCATTTTGCTTCATCGAAACACTGAGGCTGTTTTGACACTTCACCCATTAGCTATAATGGGGAAGCTCGAAACAGCCCCTCTTATCTGGCAGGCAGATCAGGGCCCAACCCCAGGAGGGCTGCCAGGGCTGTGCCAGTCCTCCCAGGACTGAGGGCCCCTGATCTCCCTGCCAGATCAGGGAGGGAAACCAGTGCTGTCACCTGGGACCGGGGAAGAGAACTGAGCCAATTGCCCAGTTCCCCTCCCCAGTGCTAGATCCGGCTGGGGAAAGGAAATCAGCCCAGCTGGGCTGAGTTCCCATCCCCAGCACTACAATTGGGCTGGGCAAAGGAAGTCAGTCCAGCTGGCCTGCGTTCCCCGCCCCAGCATGACCATCAGGCTGGGGAGATGTTTCCCCAGTGCGATGGTCTGACTTGGGCTGGGAACTCAGCCCAGCTGGGCTGAGTTTGTTTTCCCAGCCCGATTGTCAGGCTGAGGCTGGGAACTCAGCCCAGCTGGACTGGCTTCCTTTCCCCAGCCTGATTGTAGCACTGAGGATGGAAACTCAGCCCAGATGGGCTGACTTCCTTTCCCCAACCCGATGGTCATGCTGGGGAGGGGAACTCACGATGGCCGCATTGGGCTACTCGCGATGGTCGCACTGGGGAGGGGAACTCAGCCCAGCTGGGCTGAGTTTGTTTCCCCAGCCTGATCATCAGATTGGGGTTGAGAACTCAGCCCAGCTGAGCTGAGTTGCCTTCCCCAGCCCAATTATAGGGCTGGGGAGGGAAACTGAGTGATCCCTTCTCCAGCCCGATTGCAGCGCTGGGGAGGGGAACAGAGCCAGGACTCAGTTCCCTTCCCCTGCACTGTGATAGGCTTCCTGCACCCCAGCCATGGGAGGTGGGGACAGCCAGGCACCATCCCCTGCCTGGCTGAGCCTGGAGCTGCTGGGAGCTCAGCCCTGGTTCTCCCCTGTCTCCCACCACCTGGCTGCTGACTGCTTCGAAACTCAAAATGTTTTGAAAGTTTCAAAATGTTTCGACTAGCCTCATTTTGTTTCGAGGCTGTTTTGAAGCCCTTCATTTCATTTTGGCTTTGCTATTTCAAGCTTGAAATGAGTCAAAACAGTATTGAAACAAAACAGCCAGCAAAATTTCACACAGCCCTACTGTGTAGTATGGCAGTGACATGACATAAGAACTCTGCCTTTGTACATCTTGGAAAAGCACAAATGAGACTCCATCCCTGGAAGGCTCAGCAAACCATTTAGCAAAGAAAATTAAACTCTAGATTGCCCCTTGATAGATTCCCTTGCTCAGCAACCTGCCATAACTCTCTATTCCCTCACCCCCCGCTCCCCTCCACTTCTCCACCACCACCCATCATGGAATATGATATCTTGTACACTTTAACACTTAGAGACTAAATTAGGTCTCCAGGGGATACTTCATTCTTAAATTTAATTTAAATATTCATTAGATGGCAAACTTCTACCTATACCCATGCTTCTCAGTGGGTGCAGGACAGATTGTTGAAATGACAATCATACATAAGCTATTAATGCCTTGCTGTTGGGTTCCAACAGTATGGTGTCTCCATTTCCCCCACCTGCTCAGCACACTGTAATAGTTCATAGTTGCCAGTACGTATCAAGTGAGAGAGAAGACAGTATAAACTGAACATGAACAAAAACAAAAGTCTGACCTTCCCGAATCTGAAGCCAATGCCATGCGCTGCTAAAGCCGCTCACAATATATTCCCCCCACCTGCCTCCATTCAGCAGTCTAGGTGGATTGTATGTCTCCACTTTATCTCCATGGAAACAAGGGCCTGGGTGCTGCTGCTCATTAGGGTCTGTCCATTATGAGCTGAAGGCATGAATTTGACTGAGAGCATGGTTTTGTATAAGGCTTAGATGCCTCCAGGGTACCTAACAAAGTAGCATGTTAATACAAGGGCGGCCTTAACTTTCTGACACGAGTCCTTCCCATGGTGAGGTGCTGCTGTTGGGCTCAGCATTAGTGCCTGGGAGACTTGAGGGCTATAACAAGGGTTATAACGGTCTACATCGCTCAGATAGGAGTGATTTCTTTGTCCCATTTTCCCAAGAACCCCCCTCAGCCTGGCATTGCATTGAGTAGACAGGAGCTTGGAGTAAGATTCAAAAGTACTGGCTTTCATTTCCATCTTGGGCTGTACCGCTAACCTGGTGCATGGCCTTGGACAAGTCACTCTGATCCCACTCCCTCTGTCTGCCTCATCTATTCAGCCTTTAAAATCTTCAGGGCAGAGACTGTCTCTTGCTCTGCTTGTAGACAGCATAGTTCAATGGAGTCCTAATCTTCTTTGTGATCTACAGGATCTAAAGCAGCTGGAGACTGGCTGCTGACTTCACATAGCAGGCAATTTGTATGTCTCCGCACTGAAGTGAGCAGGCTCTCATGTTATAATACAACTTTTGCTAAGTTGTATTATAACACATACTATCTCTAGTGGGGGCCAACAGAAAACTCAAAGTGATCTTATTGTGTGCTGAAAGCCCTCCCCTACCACTAGATTTAATGGAAACTTCATTGGGCCCTTGATTAGAAACTTGTATTTTTGTCTGTGCTTAGGGAAAGGGATCCATCCTCACCAGAAAAGGGACATTCTTAAGACAGCTGTGTAAAGAAGTTCCAAGGAACCAGCAGCGATTGCAAGGGCAGCACTGCTACAGTGGGTCTGAGCCCCTACATTCCAGATGGGTTTGGGGAAGTGATTGGGCTCCCAAATGGACAGGGTAGTGGTCAAGCCGTGACCCTAACCAGGTGAACCACCAGGAGTCCTGTATATAGCTAGAGGCACTAGCATAACTAGATCCTTGAGCACCTTGAGCAACTGCAGCTTATGGTTCAACATTGGTGGCCAGGTTACAGTATAGCTGCCACTGTACCTCCCTCCAGTCCCCCAAGATCAACCCCCAGGGCTGGTGTCCTGGTGCCCCTCTTCCCCTTTGTTATACTACTGGCTGGAGGGTGGCAATTTGTTTCCAAAACAGTGAACAAGCCAAATTAGCTGCTTTCCCTGCTGCTCTTCATGTACAACTCCACATCTCTCCAAGGTTTGACAAGAAATGCGCTGCTCCTCTTAGTGCAGCTTTCTAGGCTCTCTGAAAACAGTGATTTTCATGACTAAATGGATAGGAGAGAGTTGCAGAACATGATGTCAGTTTGCTAAGTGCTTCATCTCAGAGTTACACATACAATTATTTTCCCTGAAAAAATCAAAGGCAATCCATCAATTACTGTCTTTTTTACCTACCTGCTTTTCTATTATTTTGTACTTTTAAAATATTGTATGTATTAACTACATGGAATTTACAGCACACACATTGATTTTCCATTAATCTTGCTTTAGTTGAGTCTGAAAAGTCATGCCACTTATTTCTGCTTCAAGTCAAGCATGGACAGTTGTTAACAGTACAATCAGAAACTGTAACAGTTGTCAGTGAACAGTGTTTAAGGTCCTGGGCTGCTCAGTGCATTTAGAAGCAAAAATGGCCTCCTATGTTCTATGAAAAACAAACACTGGAAGAAAACATTCAGAGCCACACATTTGAGGCTAACCATGATGCCACTCGTACAAACAAACAGCCACTCAGCCCTACAAGCTTGCAACAGAGTGGACAAAATGGGCAATCATGCAAGCCAGCAGTTGAAACTCAGCTGTCTTTACTCTTAGGCTGTGCAGGAGAGTCTTTGTGTAAATGAGAAATAGACTTACCAGTTTAGGGCATGTAAAAGGTTGTAACATGATGGAGGGCTGAAGCACTGATTCAATCAGAAGACTTCCATCTCTCATAGTGTCTTCCTATGTGACCTTGAGGAATCATTTAGCCTCTTTGTACAACATTTCCCCACTCTGTAACATGGGAACAACATACATCTACCTTTACAAAGCACACTGAGCTCCTCCCCGCAAAAAGCACCCGATTAGTATTCAAATAGCATTAAGTTCCAATTTGCACACACATTTTTCAGGTGAAAGATAAATATACCGTTTAAAAGAAAATTGTGGTAAATATTTAGATGTAAGGAATCACAGTTGGAGCTTTTTACTCCTGAAGACCTAGGCCAAATTTGCTTTTAGTGGCAGAAATTGATCTTATGGCTGCCTCTTGGGAAAATGGTTTTCCACATTCTGGAAGCCCCACATAATTTAGGACTGTTGTACAATGAACAGAAAGCAAAATGGGGAAGGTTTCATCAAGGTGGTGGTGTACATCAGCAAAGATACATGTGGGGAACCGGCTGGAAAGAGCAGAACACTACAACTCAGGAGTGGCGTGGGTTTACAGCTGTGTGTCCTGGAGGATTTGGGGGAGTGCAAGGTGGCGTAGCAAAGAGAACTGCAAGTCAGCAAAACTGTGAACAGTGTTACTAGTTGGAAGCAAAGGTGCATTGGCAAAGCTGACAGGAGCAAGAACTGCAGGCCAGGGCTTAAGTCCATTAGAAGAAGCATGTGTGAGCACTCAGCCCTAGAGTGCTGAGGTCTAGGAAAGTGGCACATGAGTAGAGATGCATGACAGATAAATCAAAGGAAGAGCCAAACACACTACTTACTATTAAACAATGTTTGGGAGGCAAATTATATTTCCTAAAGCACAAACATGCTTCCAATACCCAGATAGGGTGGATTCTGCTGCTCCCCAATTTTGGACAGGCTTTCTGGGGCCCCACAGAAAAGACATAGCAGGGAACAGTGTGTGTGTGTTGCTGGGGGAGGTGTCACTTGAATTCTTCCTTGATGATGTGTTTCATATTTCATGGAGCCTGAATGAGCTTCTGTGCCTAACTGCAGGTGCCAATAATTACCACTCATGCTGATAAGTCCGACAGCAGCAGGTACAATGATTATCCTTCCATGCAGGGAGCTGTGAGCAGAGCTCTATAATGGCACGGCTGGATATTAAACGCTCCTTCGTGCAACCCTATTATTTCACACAGTCATTATGACAAATGGGGGCTGGGGGAAAGTGGGGGGAAGATTGCATCTTTCCCCCCTCCCCCAGAGTACTGAAGATTAATTTAGAGGATATTAATTACATTTGCATATGCCTGAAAAACAGTAGAAGAATGAACAGCCATTGAGACGGAGCACTGACAGCAGCAGGGCTCTACAAGCTAACAGCGGAAAGTTACCAAGTAGGTTTTAGCTTCTTTGCAGGGAGTGGGAGTTAAGCAACAGGAAAAGTTCTGCTGAATGGTGTAAACCAGGCCCCTTCAGATTGTACATGAATATACGGAGGGACAGAGCTGAGGCTCTATTGTGTCTGTGCAAAAAAGCTGTACCCAGGAAGAAAATCTACTCAACCCCTGACAGCAGCCTGCCTGCAAAAGACACTGACAGGGAAAAAGAAAACAGTACCAGAGATGCAAAACTGGAATACACTTAGAAACTGAACTCAGGCATCCTCTTTACAGATATAACATATGATCCCCCCAAACTCTTCATTCAAGGGAGGGAAATGAGACCATACCACACCTTTTGCTTCTGAGGAGCCTATTGTCCCTTACGGCTCATCTGCACTGCTTCTGTGTCACTCCCAGGAATGCTGCCATGAAGCACATCTTACACACTCGCTTCTTCTTGGCACATACCAAATCATGGAGTTGAGGCAACACAACCACCTTCAAGCAGCCCTGGGCATGCTAATAAGAACCTCCAAAACCTCATGCGAGTGGGCCTCTGGATGTATCCTCAAGGCTGCTCCAAAGTGGCTATGTTGCCTCATTTGCAGCAACTGGCACATATTGAGTGGAAGCAAGTGGGCTGGGCGTACTTCACAGTGGCACAGCCTGCGTGTGTAGTGACAATCCGTTTGTGATGCTGGCAGGTCCTTGCACGAGTGGTAGGTTCTTTATATTCAGTGTGAAAGCAATGTGCATTGATTCACCAATGGGAACTGAGGATCCTTGGCTCTCCCAATCATAAACTGGGCCCTGCAGAAATTTGGAAATGTTTGGTCACTGAAGATATTCAAAATGAAGCTGGACAATGCCCTGGGAAATGCCCACTAATCACCAATTCTGGCCAAGGTAGAGAAACCAATTAGAGCACTGGGGAATGAAACTTTTTGGCTGGCATGCCAAAGCTAGGCTCCCCACCCTCCCAGTGGGTCACTCCAATCCCCTTCCCCTGCTCCATTTGTAGCTCTGCTTTCTACTCTGCCTGATCTGCCATGTGCCTTGCAAAGAGGCTGCCTATGCTACTTGTGGCACAGGTGCTGTGGGTTGGCCACTCCTGAACTGGAGCTCTTAACCAATTTTCTCTGTAAGTCACAGATGGGAATCTCTGTGAATGAAACATGCCGTAGTGCCAGCTGGTATATATCAGCAGTTTCACTGGAGTGACGATGTGGCATACTGACCCTGTCAACACATGTTTCATGAAATGTGGGAAACAATACATTCTTTTTAGCTGTTTGCTTAAGAGATGAGCCTCCATCCCAATATCACTCCTGCAGAGTGGTATCTGAAATGAGCTTTCAGTAGTTTGTCTACACCTAAATATATTTTTCTTGATACCTCTCTCTCGTATTTGGCTCCACTGGGTATATCAAATTTTCTACTGAAAACTGAGATGAAGCTTGGCATGAATTCCAACAATAATATGTCAAAAAAATAGAGAGAGATCAAGTCTAGCTCCATTCTAGGGAGTGTTTTTTTTCACATGCAGGTTAAATTATAACTTATCTGACAGCTATAATAAGGAACATAACACTTCTGTATATTAGCAGATTTGCTGTTCATACTTAACTGTTGAGTTGCTGTCAGGTTTGAATAATATTCTTAGCCTTATTCAGCATGCATGGTAAGAGTAAAGGTGCACAAGTTAGGGGTGCACCTATTGTTGGGGGGAAATCACTCTTTTAAACCAAATTATAAAGCAGGCACAAACAACTGCTTCCTCTTGGATCTCTCCCCAGCAAGGCAGGGTGGGTCTTTGCCCTGTCCATATCTATCACCAGTTTTAATTAATAATCGTTAAGAGAATTGCTAAAGGTATATGAATAAAACAGTTTATTAAATCACAACAAACAACCGGTAAGTAAGCAACACATATACACATCCAGTTCCCACAATGACCCTTACCAATACAACAATATCATATTTACTCAAGGATGGGGTAGACTTTATTGAGGGAGAGGGGAAACTCTATTAGGCTCCTGTCCCTGCCTCTGTTCTCCCCAGCGTGGTTTGCTCCTCAGGCACCTGCTCAGTAGGGCTTACCTTCCCCTCACAAACAAGGAGGAGTAACCCACAACCAGGACAAGAGTGAGGGAGAAAAGGAATGGGTGATACTTACAATACTTACAGTAGCGGGCCGCTGCTTTATGTGATACACACACCCAGAAGGAAAGAAACCTGGGGAGCCAACCCTAGCTACCTCCAGTGAAAGTTCACCGCAATGGAGGGAGGAGATTGATGGAGCCTCACAGGTCACTGAAATCTAGCACGGCGTGTCTCCAAGGTGCACTAGCCAAAGAAACCAGTCATTCTATCCAAACTCTTGCTCCAGTCTCTCACCCTAGCAATGCAACCACCAATTCCCTCACCAAACACCTTCCTCCAATCTCTCAGAGCCTCTCCACACCCCAAAAACACACACAGACCTCTCAGTCAAGCTCTCGATCCAGCCACACCACACACCCACAGTCTCTCACACACCCCAACCAGTCAATCAGAGCCCCCTTTTATATGGGTAGTGCACCCCATTCACTCAGGCTCTGCACTCAGCACATGCGTGTGCACACAGCACTCTACTCCAGGGCCTCTGCAGGGAGCTGACATCACTCTGCAGAGGGTGGGTCTTTGCTCTCAACACTTTTATGCATGCAAAGTAGACATACCCAATCACTAAATGCTGGAAGTGACTGCACATACCTATGGGAAATCTACAAGGGTGCTGGCCAATGCCTCAATTCAAAGATTTTAAGGCCAGTCGTCCTTAATCATCCAGTCTGACCTTCTGCACGAAGCTGAGATTTGCATTCGGTGAGGCATTATTGGGCAGCAGAAGTAGCTGTGTCTTTTTAGAGACATCCACTCTAGAGTTAAAGATTTCAAGTGACACACAACATACCACATTCTTTGTTAACATGCTCCAACAGTTAATTACACCCCGGGTTAAAAACAAACAAAAAACATAACCCAATTTCTAGCCTGAAAGTATCTAGCCTTCCCTTACAGTCTTCCTGATCTGCTAGAGACAGAACCATTCATTTGTACACCAAACTACTCAATTTGCACACACAACTGCAGTAATTATGCTAGCAAATGAGGCATGCATTTTGCATTCACTAATTGCTTTCTTCTCTTTGGGAAGATGAAGTTTTCTTAAACAAAAGGATAAAGAAGGACTAGATGGCTTCTTGTGGGAATGTGTTGGTTTTATTTTTAACTTTGAAAATTACGCTATTGCTGGTGAAAACAAAAGATTAATATCACTACCTGCTGAAAGAGATGATGTAGGTAGGTGTTTCCTCATTTCCTTTATGCTAATAGCCCTTCTTCTGAGATACAATATTTTCTTGCTTTTCCAGTCCAAGTTTTCTTGGGAGCCCAGCCTGCCAAACCAGGTGGGGACTTTTATTTGCTTAAGTGCTTGAGTAGGATGGGAAGCCAGTAAGATAATTTTAACTTGCAGTTAAGTTAAGCCAATATTTGAGAGCTGTGGCCAATTCCAACGTTATTTATATATATAAATAAATTCAGAAAATGGAGAGTACAAATTTCTACTGAGTGTTTGAAAGGGATGCACAAATGCTTCTACTCAGATTTAGAAAACTCGGAGACTTCCAGCTAGAGGCTCTTGCTCCTTTCCCTGGGGTGAGATTAATCACCACATTTGGGATCAGGAAGGAATTTTACCCCATAGCGACACTGGCACAGACTGTGGACCTCCTGGACCTCCTGAGCATATTTTAACAAACTACTTCCTGTCCTTGGAGTGGCATTGACAGTGACCTTGTCAATTTACCTGAGGCTAGTTAAAGGCTGTTCTTTTCAGGCATTATGCCCGATAGTTGTGCGTGAGGACTTTTTCCCACAATTTTTAAGAACAGGTTAGACAAAAACTTGCCTAGGATGGTTTAGACAGGGATGATCCTGCCCTGAGAAGGGGGTCAAACTAGCTTATCTCCTGAGATCCCTTCCAGCCCTACTTTTCTACGATTCTTCCCTACTCACTGTTAAAACTTCCCACTTGTCTTCTTTCCTATACGACACAGCTTGGGCTGTGCACTGTAATACTCTAGACTGATTCCCCCACTATAATCCTTATTGTAGAGAGGACTAATGCGGACAACCAGTTTTAGCCAGGAATAATAACACTCAGTACCCTTGAAAACACACAGGCCAGTCTCAGTCATGATGCTATTTACATGCTGGGTGTAATCTGCTCACCCCAACAAGTGTAAATGGCAAAACAGCAAAGCTTGCACAGATATGAGGGGTCTGGCTTGTTGCACAGCCCTTTATGTCACCATTTACACTTGTGCAAAGTTACCATTCTAATCAGGTAGCAGTTTACACTCACTTTGTACAAGGGTTAATGTCTGTATAAAATAGAGAGCAACAAAGAGTCAAGCCTAGTGATTTTGCTTGGTGGAAGGTGAACACTAGGAGAGACAAACCCATTTCCTGAAGTTTATTTCCAATACCAGTTGGAGCCAAATTCAACCACTGGTGTAATCTAGTATAATTTGTGTCCCCTTCCAGTAGCATAATTGGGGGGAAGCAACTAGAACAGAGCCGGGCAAAATGGCCAATCCAGCTGGGAGCCAGACTCCATTTCCCAACAGCCCTTGCCACATGGCTGGGGCTGGTCTCCATGGAGACCACAACCACAGCTGCCTGGGATAGCTCAAAGCTGGGGTTGTCAAGGAGACCAGCCACAGCCACTCTGGCAGCACACATGGCAGAGCAGGGCAGGGGGCTGCTCCGGGGCCACTGAGATCTTGCAATGGGGGCAGCTTGCTCTGGAGCTAGAGCAGAGCCACAATCTGTAGCCTGCATGCTCTGGGCAGGGGCACACAGGCAGGGGATAGGGGCTCTGCCCCACCTCCTTGCAGCGGTGACAGCCTGGTCTGGAGCTGGGGCAGAGCTGCAATCCCCTGCTTGATCTGCTCCAGGGCTGGGATCTTGCAGCAGTGACAGCGTGGTGCGGAGTCATGATCCACTGCCTGTACCCCACTGCCCAGGTCAGGCTGTGGATCACAGCTCTGCCTTGGCTCACCACGTTGTCACCGCCTCAAGATCCTGACCACATAGCAGCTCCCCACCCAGCCTTGTGCCCTCCCAGAGCTACTGTAATTTTCCAAAATGCCTTTAAATTTGAAAGAGCAACAACAAAAATACAATATCAAAAGTTCACAAACGTTACCACCGCTTTCCACTACATTTTTTTGCTGAAACACTTTGACCTAACACAAAATTCCCTTGAAAATTTTGGACTAAGCTTTGTGCAGTGCCTCCTTGCATTTTTTAAAGCTGTTCTTGAACTTATCAAGAAAGTGGTAGAATTAATAAATATGGGCCAACTGGCCATACCAGTATTCACTTAGATTGGTGCTGTACATTGAGATAACTAAGGTTGCTTATGGTTGAAATTTGCTTGGTTAGTGAGAACTAGTATTGCAATTCAGTCCTAAATGGGAACTAATTCTTCACTACCTGCCAGAAGTGCTCCCAAAATGACCTTCACTTTTCTTTTGAGGTTGCAGGCCTCTATCAAGTACCTCTATGGATTGTATTCCCTAATACTTAGCCTACCCTTTATGTCCACCCCAACATAAGCAGTAGCGCAGTTCCAATTGCTCTGGCTTTTCTCCCAAGAGATGCGCCCAAAGCAGATACCAGCAACAAAATGGTTTTAAAAATTGTCCAAAAGTCTGATGGAAATGGGCAAAGTTCAACCAGAGTGCAAAACTCAGAAAACATAAGGCCGAAGAAAGTATAGCTTCACTTTTTGGGTAAGGCTTGAGATTGCTCTGTGCTCACAAAAGGGACCTTGGGACACATTGAAATAACGACAGGTGGTTAGACTATATACAGCAATGTGTCAAGACTACTTAGTTATGTTTCTGATTCTGCTGCTAATTCATCAGTTAACCTCAGTATTTCACTTTCTCTCTGTAAAGGGACACTGAAAGGCTTTCAGAATTAGCGTAAAGTGTTTGGGGAACTTCAAATACTCCAAGGGAAAAGCAGACTTAAACCAGCCCCACAAGAGGGACTGGATTTTTAATAAGTCAGTCCAGCACACAGTTGTTTCATAGACACATGCATTGCTGCTGCAGGTGCTGGTGAGGTATAAACCTCCACAGGTTTGCACAAGGGCTTTGGTCCAGATCCCAAGTCTTCTGATGTCAACACATGTCTTTCCACTGGCTTTAATGGGCTTTAGGAGCCTGCAGGCTGTCTTCCCTGTTCAGGTTCATTTAATAGACTTAAACAGGGATTAGGGCAAGCAAGGAGTTTTTCCTGCAGCATTTGCCTAGCACTAGAGAAGAAGTCACAGTGCACTATGTGCAGCCCATGAACAATTCAGTGTCCCAACCACTGTCCAGCAGCAGAAACAATTGAAATGTGGTTTCCACATAACAGAAAATTTGCACCTTTTAAAAATAGAAACTGGAGAGCTGGGAAGACAGAGGAATTGCCATCTGAGCTTCTTCAGAGGAATAAAGCAAGCCTCTGTTTAGTGCCAAAGGATGGAGAAAAATCATCAACAAAGAGGCAAGCTGAAAACAAGATCTTAGCATGAAAAGTGTTACAGACAACTGAATCCCCTGCTCTTTGAGCAAAGCAGTTGGCAAGTGGAAGCACAGACAAACAGTCTCTGGAGAGAAACTTGAGCTAGTTTCTTTCTGGTCTCCTAGATCCCCTCACCCCCTACTTCTGGTTTGTGGGGGGGTTTTGGAGCTGGTTAGCCAGAGGCAGAGCACAGGAGAAGGATATCATGCTGGAAATGGGACCTGGAGGAACAATAAAGGCTGGAATGATCTTACACTTGTACTCCTGCTATTATATCAGTACTGCTGGGACTTTTAACCTTCTCCTGTAGCTTTATTTACCTGCCTGCTCTATCCCAAGCTCTTCATCTTCCTCAATAACCCTGAGTCCCACTAGGCAAGTGGAAAAAATCTGCAAAGTGAATACCTGCACTTCAGCTAGAATGAATCTGTCCACCCCTGCTTTTAGTGAAGCTGCTGCAGATTCACATGACACAGGAAAAGAGCTTGAAAGCAGAAACACATCCTCAGAGTTTGAAAGAAGAATGAATGTGAATCCACATATCTGAACTTTCTTCTGCTTATACCCAATATCACAGTGCCACTGGAATAATAAAACCTTGTTCTTGCATAGTACCTTTCCTCTACTGATTTCCAAATGCTTCACAAAAGAGGCCTCTATTCCCATTTCATAGATGGGGAAACTAGGGCACAAGGCAATGATGAGACACACACAACATCACCCTACAAACTCGTAGCAGAGACAAGAACAGGACCCAGATCTTCCCCACAGTCCCAGCCCAGCACTCCATTGCTTCCCTGTAGAGAAGGTGAGGCATTACTCTGCTTCAGAACAGAGCCTTAAGCTGCTCTTGTGGCTAGAACAATGAAGGCTTCTCTTCCAGCTTGAGTCAGCAGTAATCCCTCCTTAAGCAAGGCTGTATCCCCCCAGGTTAGTGTGTCTCAGAAGGGCCATTCATACTTAGGGTTCCTAGAAACTGCCATCTTTCCCACAAGCCTAATTCCCAGTTCCTGTTTAAATGCAGCCAGTCACTCTTCAGAGCAGCAGAGCTCTACCACTTGCACACAAGTGATGTATTAAGCTAACTGTACCTTAACCAGACTGAGGGCTAGTACAAAGCTCCTGTTTAGATAGGGCCTAAAACTGCAGCGTAAGCTTTTCAAGGCACCACTATTCCACACAAAGCATCCTGCCCTCTTTTCCACGCTGTAAAGCTAATAAGCCAAGTCCAGGGGCATAAATAAACTACTAAGAATGCACAATGGGTCAGGTGATGCAGACCTGCAAGACTCATCTGTACACCATCTACTCTGTGGCTCTGCACAGAGCCCAAATGTACCACCTTCAACTAGCCTGCAACAGCCACAGTGGACTTTACACCTGCTCCAGGTGTCTGGCCCCACCCCATCTTCAGGCCACACCCCCTTTCCTCCACTATTCTTACAGCAGGTGGGGCAGGTGATCTCAAAGCTCTGTACATCAACTGTATCCAAGTGGAGGCTCATGCTCATTAAGGGTTGGCTGCGCCAATTACGCTCACTCAGGGCTGGCTGACCCAGCAACACAAAGTGGCTACCACATACCAGAGAGCCAGGTTCCATAAATCATCATCAGAACAATAAAAAGACAAAGCCAGAAAAGCTTGGACGAATTAAGTGGCCTCCTATCTGAACACTCTTGCATTTTTTATTATGATATTTATTTAAAGAAAGCAACCCGTTAAGTTAGCAGCATGCAGTGTCTCATTAAATGTGTTGGGCTGGGGGGTGTGCCGAGCTGCTGCTGATGTGCTATCTTCTTGTCACATTATTACATTTCTTCTCTAGCAGCCTGCTGCCCTCCCTCCCATCATCTCCTCCAACTCTCAATCTTACTTTATTTTCACACTCTGTGCATCCTCAGCTCTTTTTCCCTTATTGTATTCCAGCCCTGGTGCCCCCATCAATAGTTGTGCTGTGGCATATATTACAGCCAGCCTCCTGTGTTTAAAACTCTCACAGCAATTGGAAGCAGAAAGTGTAATCTCAGTGCTGAGCCCCTCAAATTAGCTCCTAAATCCTGTGGCAGCCATCTGTCCTGGTGCGGTGCAGTGACAGAGACATATGGGGATTGACCAGCTGACCCCACGCTCTTCAGTGCCTGGTATCTGCAGCAGAAGGCAATATTGGGCAAAGGCTGGAGTCTAAATGCTTGATTGTTCTGGGGCTTCTGTTATATCCCAGAGATCAGAATATACACAACTAAAGTACTCAGCTATAATTCTTGCCTGAAATCTTTATTGAGCGCACAAGCAGCTGCCACCTTTCGTATGCATGGTGCCTGTGCCAGCTATCGGTATGCAGCGTTAATTCCCTCCCCTCCCTCCCCCCCTCCCAACTATTGAACTGGAATTTTTACCACTTGGTCACTGATTGCTTCACTAGCATTATTGCCTATTTAAACAGCAGATTAGCCTATTTCAGCAGGAAACTGCAAAGGTTTTTGATGTTAGTTCTTCCATTTAGAAAGCTAATCTGACTTCCGTTGGGAGCAAAGGATTCCAAGAGAAAATTTCCCCGCAGCCATCCTGCCTTGTGCTGCGTGTGATCTCATTAGAGGCAGGCAGCATCAAGCTGGATGGGATGCAGACCTGGAGGAACAAAGTGGCCCAGCATGAAACAGCATTGATAATTTAGCAGATTGGTGCCAAAACGGCTCGAAAAGATGAGCCTTTTGCCACAGCCTGAGTCTAGCAGAGAAGGCTGGGCAAATTGGTCTGGATTAAGAGACCAGTGTCAACTTTCCTGTTCTTCCACAGACTTCCTGTAGGAAGACCTACAGGCATATCTCTAGTGCATTCAAAGCAGTAATTATGTATTAGGGACCAAGAGCAGTGAAGCAATGATCATAGGGATTTCCACATGGATTATCCACCCATGGTCCCGCATGGTCTTTTGCAACCTGCCCTGAAAGCTGGGCTGCTGCAGTGTCATTGTCACTGGTGCCCAGGCTGGCTTGAGTACGTAATACCTCAGCTGCAGTCAAGATACAGCCTTAGTCTTTCCCCTAACTCTATTCCCCATGTATAAACTGCTTCTCCCAGGGGTGCTGTGAGGACATGCCTGTTAAAGCCTGTGATACTTATAGACACGATGGCAGAAGGGCAAGTAAATACTCTGTCTAGAACAAGGGGGCTCTGTGCTACTAGAAGGGGGCATGATCACAGAGGCATGAAAGACCTTCTTGTAATTAATGTAAAAGCACAAGGACACATCTACACTGCTTCTGTAGTGTGGCTGGGGAGCACTGCTCTCAAGCACACCTCCAGTGAGGGACATGGAACACTTCTGTAGCATCCCAAGGGTGAAAGCCCCACTGCCTTGAATCCTCCTTTACACCAACGTGTCAAACTGGATCCTGCCTCACCTCCAGCAGGGAAGTGAGCAGCAGTGGCATTAACTGCCACAGGTTCCTGAGCTGCAGGGTGTAATGCACTGGTTACCCACCCTTCTGCTGCTGACATGCATCCCCAACAGGTCTCCATACCCTGGAAGTCAGCGGTGGTGCCTTTACCCCCACTTGCACCACCCCAAATACCTGGCCCCTCCAGCAGCTGCAAGGGCTGGATGATACAGCACCACAGGACCTATCTTTACCTCAACGTGCAAAGCAGGCTGAGAACCCTACCACGTCAAAATCCCCCACAGCTTCTCAGCAGAGACAGGATTCACCCTCCCCCTGCAGATATCTAACGCTGGCATTTATCAAAGGAGTTGGATCCCACTGGGACTTGGGTGTGTCACTCCATTCCATCCAGGAAGAGCACACACCAACTGCAGAGACTTCCTCAGCCTGTTGAAGGGTTTTTGAACCCGAAAGCTTGCCAAAAAATGTTTTCCAACTATTTAAGTTGGTCTAATAAAAGATATCAGATTCACCCAAAGACCTTCGTCTGCCACACTCTTTCAGGCTCTTTTGAAACTTTTATACACAACTCAATGGCAGGTGAAATCAGGCCCACAACCTTTCCAGCAGCAACCAATAAAAACAGGGACAGTTGGCAAACCAGGTGCTCCAAGGACCTTGGTGAGAACCTCTGTCATTGTATAACAGTGAGAGCAGTGATTCTGCATGCAGGGCTGGGGAGCGGGAAGCAGAAGGGATTGAGGTGACAAAGCAGTCTGGGGCCTCTGGGCTCAGACACCTTTTATTAAACTGACATTTTCAGATGATTTGTTTGGAAAAGATTAAAAAAGAAAGCGAGAGAAGGGGAAAGAGAATAGAAGCCACATGGGGAAAAAAACATACAGGCCTATTCAAATATGCATATAAAAGCCTCTGTCCTCCAGACACCTTTGCTTCGGCAGGTTTGTCTTCATTCTGATGATCATTTTCACTTTTAACAAGCTCTACTCTTTCGGATTTATTATCTCTTTCAGTTTCCAGGCCCCCTGAAACTCATCCATAATAAGCAGCTATTATATTTCAGGCTTCATATTAGAAATAAAACAATCCAACCCTTCCACCCTATCAAAACAAAACAAAAAAATCCTCCGGGCATTGAACAAAACAGCTTTAATGGCAGGGACTGTTTTCACTGCAGGCCTCTGACCCAGGAAAATTGCTCAGGCACAGCTTGGTGCCGGGAGCCTCTAAGTGAAAGGACAGCAGGGGCATTGCATAGTATGCAGCCCTTTTCAACTAGTACTGACTCCATCTCCCAACAATAACTAGCCTCCTCGCGCTGCCAAACCACGGGAACAGCGGATTCCATCGGCATGGGGGCTGCTCTTCTTTATTTTCTCCCTTATTGGGAAGTGGGTGTGGCTAGTGTAGACCATGGCCCTCCTCCTTCCTCCCCTCCAGCTAGTATAATAATTCTTCAGACACAAGGGGCGGGTTTCTTTAGCCCTATCTCCTTTCACTCACTCTTTGTTGCACAAATACACTTTCTTTTCAAAAGAGAAAAGATGCTAATATTAGCTGTCCTTCATCTTTAAAGAGACCAAACCCCAGCTTGCTTTATAGTTTAGCACCTAAGTCTGACAGAAAAAACCAGCAAGACAAAGTCAAAGTGCATCTTGTTTTAGGTGTAATATCTTTCTATCTTACCTTAGGAGCAGCTTTCCCAGTGGGAAAGGAAGGACTCACACTTTGTAACTTGAGAGAGATCTTCCATCTCCAGAGAGACTGCATCCTCTCCTCTCACTGTACCTGCTGGTACGGTACATTCTCCCTCTCTCTCTCTCAACACAGACTGAAAATATTCACATACTCTTCAGACTATTCATATCCCCACCCTCTTCAGAAAGAAACAGAAATCAATCCTGGTTCAGAACATGCACAGAATGACAGCAATTAATTTCTATTCAGATGGTAACATATCCTTCTCTCTGGCCTCAGCTGACATCCAAAGATACTAAAGCCACCTGTTCTGTTCAATAGAAAGACTAGTCATCTGAAGCAATAAAAGCAGCTAAGCCAGTATCTTGGCATGATACGTTATCTTAGCATGAATATGAATGGACTATAATAAGATTGCATGCCTAATCCACTTTTTTGGTGATAGCTGGGGCACATGAGTTTGAGCCCAGGACGTTTGGTCTTGTACATACTGCCCCTGAAAGGGGTCATTTCACAGCTGTTAAATATGCCACGAGAACAAAGGACCTGAGCCTTCATCAAAGGCTTTTTTCACTTGAGGATCTCAAAGCACTTTTAAAAGCTCTGAGTCATTAACCCTCACTAAATGTGGGGCATATCTACACTGCAGACTTAGCATGCCAGACAGCAGTGCCCCTCAACACACTGTACTACCTCAGGTAGATTCCCTCCTGGACTGGAAGTGGTGTAGCCATATTTGCACAGCACTGCAGGCAGATTAACTGGCCCTGCCATTCAGTAGTACTGATTAACCTGCTTGCAGCCCCACACAAACATGGCTACAGCAGCACAGCAGGTTTGAGGGTGCCACTGCCTTGCATGGCACATTTGAGATGCAGACACTCTTACACAACTTAAGAGATTTGGATGCCTATTTCCCATTTGAACCAACGGGACAGCTTGTATAAATCTCCTAGACAACACTGAAAATACCTATCACATATCACTAGCTCTTGAATGTATCGCAAATAGTGTGCTTGTCACCATCATTATTACTATTCAATAGTCATAACTGTACTAGCGACAAATGGCCCCTACTGAGACTGGAGTCCATGTATATACAGCACCATACACAGTGTACTCACCAAAACCAGACGGAGCCTCTATACTCTATTGTAAAGCTGTTAATAAAACAACAACAACCATTTTAAAGTGAATTCTACAAAAATACCATTCAAAATTGAACCTTAAAAGAGATCGTTATGCTATGTAAATGAGAGAAAAAACCCAACAACAAACAACTCAGGAATGAGATCTCTCATGTTTCAATCCTGCTCCAGGGGATGAGACAGCACAAGGTTTTTATGAATTCTGTGTCCTTCTGGGGGAAAAGAACACTAGAAATGCAGGCTGAAGAAAGGGAGCGCAAAGCAAAAATAAAACGAATGCAAATGCACAATCTGCTCTTCCTGCATGACGCATATGGAACAGAACCGCAATCCCAAATGCACACATGAGGAAGATTTTGCCTACCCCGATGGGGTGGGATGAACGATCAGTGTAACACCCCAGTCCCAGGAGCTGGCATGAACTAATCCTGCTTTTGGCTGCACTAGAAATGCTTAGATTCGGGTGACAGAGTTAGAAAGATAAAAAATCAGAAAAGGACTTCTAAAAAGACAATCTGGGACTGCATAAGCATTTGTCCACATGTGGAGTTATTCAGAAAGAATAGGTTATAATAAATGAAAAAAAAGTGCCCCTTATTCCAAAATAAGAAGTGTCCACACTGTAATTATTTAACTGTGTCTGAATAACTCCATGTATAAAGAAGTTCCAAAAGCAAATGGTCTTAACATCCTAAACTCCTTAAGACTCCACCAATGCCCAACTTGGGAATTTATATCCTTAAATGCCTATATAAACATTTAATGGAGATTCTTGGAGCCCTGTGCTTGAAAATTGCACTCCCTGAGTGAAACCTTAACTGATGCAACTTCCATTCAAGGGATCCCAAGATGATGGCAAACTAACCTACCACCAACTTCCAGAGGAAGAGAGACGGAAAATGAGGAGAAAATAACATTAAAGGCACTATATACTTGCAAGCTTCAAGGAGAGGGAGCCACAGCAGACAAAAGTTCAGGATAAATTACTAATTCAAGGCTGCGGTGAGTTCTGTCTCACAAATTTAAAGGGACAGGTATATAGCGAGTTTGTTAGGAAATATTCTTCTAAAAGGGGCAATGCAACACAGAGATGCCACTCTGTCAAAAAAACAGGAGGGTTTAAAAGCCTTCAGAAGGGCACTGGATCTGGGTGACAGCCTGAGATTTTCACTTGAGCCTCATGCTGATTACTTCAAAGTGAAGAACGTTTAGCGGGGCACAATGAGACCGCTAAGAGATTTAGAAAACAAGAGGTGCAAGGAAAACTTGAAGGGGCTGGGTTTCTTGTGTCTAGAGACATGTTAGTCTTCTATTAGGTAAAGAGCTGTTATAAAGAGGACACTGATCAACTGGTCTCCATGTCCATCACAGGTTAGGACAAGAAATAAGATGAATTTGCATCAAAGGAGATTTAGGCTACACATTATGGATATTACTTTATGGGTAATGAAAAAGTGGAACAGGCTACCTAAGGAGTGGGAACCTGAGGATGTGGTGGAATCCCCTTCAGTGGAGGTAGAGAAATGCCTGCCAGCAATGGCCTAGGGAGCCTCATGCCCATTCTTTGAGGCAGAACAGACTAAGTGACCCACTGAGGTCCCTTCTAGCTCCCATTTTTATGATTTGTATGTGTCCTTTTTGTTTAGCTATGATAGGTAGATCTTAGGTGACTATATCTGGAAACAGATCTAAACTACTTCACGTCCTATCTTAGTCTCCTAAGCCAGGTACAATCATTACACTATTACTGGTATAAGTGATTGAAAACCAGTCTATACCAGTCTGTATCCATAATAAAACAGAAGTTTGGTGCACGGACGGGGTGGGGAGGGCATGATGTCCATGTCCATGCTAAAGAGCAATATAGGTCTTCCATAATCAAGATGAGAGCAGAAGAGGGGCAAATTGAGGTACTGTGGGTCAGAATACAAGGGGTCGGGGTGAAAGGGGCTTTGTAGTGGGGGTCTATTATAGGCCGCCACACCAGAAGGATGAACTAGACCAGGAATTCTCAAGTCAGCTCTCAGAGGCAGTACACTCAAAGGGCATGGTTGTCATGGGTGACCTAAACTACCCTGACATCCACTGTAAGGAGCAATCAGCTAGATCTGATCATTCACATGGGTTCTTAACCTGTATACAGGACCTTCCCCTAACACAGGAGTTATACAGTCCCACTAGGGGAAGTGCCTTACTGGACTTGGTGTTTGCTACAGGGGATGACCTGGTGGGAGATCTGCAGATACAGGGTAACCTAGGGGATAGTGACCACCAATTGTTGGAATTCGCTATCTGGTGAAAGATGAGATAGATAACCAGTAGAGCAGAAGTGTTAGACTTCAGAAAAGCTAACTTCAACTAGCACAGGAGATTAGTAATAGGGCTGTGTGAAGCTTTCGGTGGTGATACGATTTGGAGGAGATTAGGCCCTATTCAGTGGCCAAATCTCTGAATCCGAATCAAATCAGGGGACCAACTTAAAGGTCCAAATCAATTCAAAGCTCTCTGAATCTTTGGAAAAGATTTGGAGAGCTTTCATGATTCAAGCAGTCCCCGGGGGCTGCAGCAGGGAGCTGCAGCTGACTCTGAGCTGGTAAGTGCTAGGGGAGGGGGATGGGGAGCTGGGGGAGGGGGAAGGGAACCATGGGGAGACCCCTGCCAGCCCCCCAAACCCCCCCTGCTCCCCCAGCCCCTCCAACATCCCCTGCTGCTCCCCCAACCCCCCACAGCTGCCCCCACCCGCCCCAGATCCCGGTACTTTAAACAAAAGCCCCAGTGCTCACTGGGTGCTGCTGGGCAGGGGGGCGATCTCTGCTGCCCCCCACTTCCCCATGCTGCATGGGGGACTCTGCACAAGCCCCCCAACCACCCCCCTCACTCCCCCAGCCCCCTCATGGGTGCCCCACCTGGGCCAGCTCTGGACCTTTAAGAAAAAAAACCAAGAAAAGCCCTGGGACTCACCACTCCTGCAGTGGCCTCAGGGGCTCATGCAGAGCCCCCCACATGGCACGGGGCAATAGGGGCAGGATTGCCCCCTGCCGGCAGGAGCAGTGCGTCAGGGTTTTCTCACGTTTTTTTTTTCTTAAAGGCCTGGAGCTGGCCCAGGCAAGACACCCATAGGGGGGACTGGGCATGTGGGGGGGTCAGGGGGCTCGTGCAGAGTCCCCCATGCAGCATGGGGAAGTGGGGGGGCAGTAGGGATCGCCCGCCTGCCTGGCAGCACCCGCTAAGTCAGGGCTTTTTTTTTTACAAGAGCCAGGAGCTGGGGCAGGCCGGGCAGCCATTGCTGGGCTGGGAGAGGAGTGGGGGATGGGCCTGGCCAGGCTGATTCGGAGATTCAGCAGCAGCCAAATCTCCCAATCAGATTCAGCTGTATCGATTCAGAACAGTGATTCAAATCACCAAATTGAATCACTGCCCCCCAAATCGCCCAAATCCAAATCCACTGCGAATACTAGCCACTTTGCACAGGCCTAATTAGTAATAGAGGCACTGAAGAACAGGAGCATTGATGAGATAGGAGCCCAGGAAGGGTGGTTGTTTCTCAAAGGAATGATCCTTCAGGGGATAGAAGGGAACAATCCCATTGCACATAAAGCAGGGCAGAGGGGCCAGGAAACCCTCTTGGCTGAACAGAGAAATACAGGAAAGCCGAGGGGCAAAAAAGAGGCATACAGACTGTGGAGGAAGCAGGTAGCCACCAAGAAGGAGTATACCTACTTGTCTCGCACTTGCAGGGAGTCAGTTAAAAAGGCCAAAGCAGCAATGGAACTCAGGCTGGCATCAAAAATGAAAGACAACAAAAGGTCCTTCTTCAGGTGTATAGGGAACAAAAAGAAGGTGTACGGCAACACAGGACCCCTACAGGACAGATTAGGGGAATTGGTGACAGGTAGGAGTGACAAAGTTGAGCTCTTCAGTGCGTTTTTCGCATCCATGTTCCTGAACACAGATATAAACATATCTCCCAATTGGATTATAGACAAGCACAAGAGTGACACCAGCCCACCAACAGTTAGTTCTGACCTAGTGAAGGGACATTTGGAGGAGCTGAATGTGTTTAAGTCAGCAGACACAGACGATCTTCATCCAAGGGAGCTGAGGGAATTAGCCAATGTCATAGCAGAGCCACTAGCAAAATTGTTTGAGCGCTCACGGCACTCAGGACAGGTCCCAGATGACTGGAAAAGGGCCAATGTGGTCCCTATTTTCAAGAAAGGGAGGAAGGAGGAGCTGGGTAACTATAGACCAGTTAGTCTCACCTCTATCCTTGGGAAAACCTTTGAAAAATTATTAAGGATCACATTTGTGGAAGTCCAGTGGGGAAAGCAATGCTAAAAGGCAATCAGCATGGATTCATAGCAGGTAGATCCTGGCTGACTAACCTTGTTTCTTTTTAAGGCCAGGTCACAAAATGCTTAGATGCAGGACTTGAGGTAGATGTCATTTACTTGGATTTTAAAGAGACCGTTGATACGGTGTCTCATCCTGTTCTTATAAATAAGCTATGCGGCTGTGACAGATGATTACATGGTCAGGTGCATGGTAAATTGGCTTATGGGATGCAACCAGAGAGTGGTGATGGACAGGTCAGTATCGACCTGGAAGGATGTGGACAGTGGGGTCCCCCAAGTTTTGGTCCTTGGACCACTGCTGTTCAATATCTTAATCAGTGGCTTGGATGAGGGCGTGGAGAGCACTCTGTCCAAATCTGCAGATGACACCAAATTATGGGGCAAAGTAAACACACAGGTGGGCAGGAGACAGATTCAGGCAGATTTGGACATGTTGGAAAAGAGGGCAGAACAGGATGCAGTTTAACAAAGATAAGTGCAAAGTGCTGTACCTAGGGGGAAAGAATCACCAACACACTTACAGATTGGGAGATTACCTTCCAAGTAGCACAGCGGCAGAAAGGGATCTCAGAGTCATAGCAGACACCAAGATGAACATGAGTCATCAATATGACAAAGTGATAAGCAATGCTAATTGCACTCTATCATGCATTAGCAAGTGTATCACAAACAGGTCTAAGGAGGTGATACTTTCCCTCTATGCGGCATTGCTAAAGCCACAGCTGGAAAACTGCATCCAGTTTTGGGTACTGCACTTCAAGAAGAATGCGGATAACCTTGAGAGGGTCCAGAGGAGGGCTACTCATATGGTTAGTGGCCTGTGGGTAAGGCCCTACAAGGAGAGACTGAGGGACCTTGATCTTTTCAGCGTCCGCAAGAGAAGGCTGAGAGGTGATCTTTTGGCTGTCTATAAATTCATCGGGGGGGCATCAAGGAATAGGAGATGCTCTGTTTACCAGGGTGCCCCTTGAGGTAACTAGAAACAATAGCCACAAACTGACAGAGAGCAGATTTAGATTGAACATCAGGAAAAACTTCTTTACAGTAAGGGTTATCAGAATCTGGAACGGGCTTCCAAGGGAGGTGGTGCTCTCCCCTACCTTGGAGGTCTTTAAGAGGAGACTGGACAAGCACCTGGCTGGGGCTATCTGACCCAGTGCTCTTTCCTGCCCAGGGCAGAGGGTAGGACTCGACGATCTACCAAGGTCCCTTCGGACCCTAAAAATCTATGAAATCTATGAAATCTATGACTTTAAAGAGGAGGCTGTTTGAAAAAAAAGCAGTGGTAGGTGATCAGCAGAAGGGAGCAGAGGGGAACAAAATCTGTGAAATGGGCTGGATAAAGCAGGTGGGTCACTAGGAGTGGCACTAAGTCACGATGACTAAAAGCCTCAGCCAGATTTTACTGTAAGGACAACGTATCAGCAATAAAACATCATGCAGCATCCAGAGCTGAAATGAAGCCCTTTCTAAAATCTTGCTTGAAAGCCACTGTCCTCCTCCTTTTGTGCTTCCTTTTTGGTGCCGCATGGCAAGAAGCGTGAGAAAGTGTATTAAGCAAAGGAACCAGAAAGAGGAGGAGGGACAATTATGAAAAAGGAAAATGAGTAATTAAAGACTGCTGGATGGACACTTTGCAAAATCCCGACATTGTTATTTAGTGGATACAGATGAAATGAAATCAATCAAACTGAAGGCTGGAATTAAAACACACTTTGATGTCTAAAATTAATTTTTTGCAGCTGTATCAAAAGAGGCACTCTGGGAAGGAGCACAAGTGACAGCCCCATTTGCCACCACCCCATGCTTGCCAGCTCCCCAGAGGTAGCACCACTATCGCAGAACCCAGGCAAGGGGAGGCAAGAGACCAGGTCAGATTTCAGCCTGCCAGTTGTGAAATATTCCAACTTGGCTCAGGGAACATGGTTGAACAATTTCAGATCTCAGCATAATTTTGATGCATCTTTATTATATTTCATCCCTCCATCCCCAGCACTTCACACCATTTTCCTATTTCTTGTAAAAATGCATGAGATTAATTTCCCTTGGATCCCCTCTTTGCATTGCTTTGGAAATTTCTTATTAAGCATTCGGCATTGTGCGAGTATTTTGGTGCCACTCTGCAGCCGACCTCCCTTGGCTTTCCCAGCAGCTGCACTGTCTAGATACCTTTTTCCAAGTCAAGGCACATGCATACATTGGGTGGGTTTTTTATCATAGTTTATGAAACATCTGCTGTCTATAAATTATTTCCTTTGAATGCCATAATCTTTTTAGTTCTGTACTCCAATAAAGAACTTTGAGCAGCACAACTGCAGTGCTATCGTCCTAAATTGGCTTTCACTATAAACTCTACCCTCTAACAAAATGTGCAGCTTTCCCCTTTATATTAAAACTCTTTAGACATCCTTGATCTACAAGAAGCAGCAGATGCAGATACAACCAAACACACAAACACTCATGAACTGATGCATCCCTACTCAGTTCCATGCACAGACACAATATGCACAGACACAGATTTATCAATGCACAGAAAAACAAGCATCTACAAATGCAGATTCGTAGAGATACACACACACACATACGCACAGATATTCACAAATATACAGGCACATAATTAGATAAGCACATCAAGGCATAAGCTCAGAGTTGCACATGCTATGCTGAGATACACACACTATGCACATGCCCCCCAGAAGATATACCCACACAAATATAAAATACAATTGCACACACACAGATTTAAAAAAATACACTCTAGGCCACTCCACAAACATATCCAGCAAATACATGCAAACAAGAACAGAGAAATTCAGCTGCTCACATGAATACATGCACATCCAAAAGGATGGATGTGTTATTAAAATTTCTTCTGTGAAAATTACGAAAATTAATAAAGAGCATTATAAAAACAAAACAAAATGAATAACCCCATTGTATTCCAATATCAAGGCATTCTCATCTCGCTCTTCTTATTATTTATGGTTTGCTTGTTGGTTTAATTTTTTTTGTTTTGCTTTTCAAAGAGGTGGCAAGAAGCCAGATAAGCCTTTTGGGATTTGAGGATTTTCTCATGCTGCTTATCAAAAAGATTTATATAATTGTAAATACCCAGGGAAATCAATACAGTATTATCACCTCCAACAAGTCAGATGCTCCCTCTTGAGTTGCCTGGTTGCAAGTTTGTTGTGCCTCTGCTCAATATTTTGTGCTTTACTTTCTCCAACTGGGAGTGACAGCAATAATGGGCCTATGCATAACTATCTGCAAGGAAGGGAGGATAGAACAACTAATACAATATTGTGAAACCAGTGAGTGCCACTGATCTGACTGTGGGGAAAGGGCTAGCTTTCAACTCCTTGATCTTAGGGCCCTGTAGAATATTTTGTACCCACGCAAAGCTATTGGCTCTATCAATTGCAGGGAGAGCGTTCCACTTAGTATCAACAGATCCAAGTACAGTAAGTTCAGCCTCTCTCCTGGCATGCTTCCTCCCTCCAACATGGTGACCACACTCTACATGATACAGGGCTTAACCAACTTTATGCCACCCAACGGATTCCCTTGGAGTAGAGAAGCAGCTCTCAACCTTTTAAACACTTAAGGAAGGCATCCCTCAAAAATGCTAGTTCTTAGTTTTTGCTTGACTTGTGATGCCCGAATAGAGTGGTTTCTCTCTTGCAAAAAACTCAGGAGCCCAAGAGGTCAGAATGTTTTTGACACTATGGATTTCTATTCAAAACCTCTACGTTTATCTTGCCAATCACAGGTAGGTGTTTGCACACCTAACAGCACTAATATTGCTCAACACCCTTTAAAGGATCTCATAGCACCCTGGTTGAGAATCACTCCACTGGAGGAATCCCAGACTCCCCTTTAGAAGAAACTTTGAATCCCTTTGCACAAAGTAGCAGGAGGTAGGGAGCATGGATTCTTCCCAGTGTCTGCAGATATTCACTCTTGATTCCAAAGGCTGCTCAGTTTGGTGATATTTTTAGTGGTTGTTTAAAAATATTTATGTACTATTCACACTAACATAGGAGGCGTGATCTGTTCTCCACATGCAAAAAATACAGGACACAGACACATGGACAAAACAGTGGTGTGGATGCAAAAGTGAATTATTAAGATACAAGGACAAACTCAATTAATTAAACCCCAATTAGCTTAGAAAATTGCATTTCTCCACTAAACCTAACTTCCCTCAGCCAGGAGCTGTGCTAGTGAATATTCTCTAGAGTCACATTCTTTTTATATTATAAAATTGCTTAGAAGCAATTCAGGCAAGAAGAACACAAAAAATAAAATGAATTAGGAGTCTTTCATCTGGGCCAGGAGAGCAATGACATACAATAGAGAGCCAAACCTTGATGTGCTTGCTCCCAGTGAAACCAGTGAGAGCTTTGCCTGAGCAAAGATTGTCTTATAAAAAAATAACTCCAAAGCAAAAGCCCAGAGAATGAGATCCCTGAAAGTCTATAAATGCATTAGAACTGACAATGATATTTTATAAATAAAACAATTAACTGGGGGTAGGAGGGGAGGAAAAAAGAAAAATTGTCAATTAGGCTAATCCTTGGGTTATTAGCTAACTCCCAGGTAGATATCAGCTAGGGACTCATTAATTTTCTGTGCCCCAGGAGGCTCTATGCTTGAGAGGAGAGACAGTCTCTGGTCTCCAGGTGTGGCTTGCAAACCAAGTGTATCCCAATTATCCCAGTTATCAACCTCCTTCCTTTTCTGGGACCCTGCTTTTTTCTGTGTCTTCATTCACAGGCTAACCAGTCTTTGCTGAAGCTCTTCCTAAACCTGTACCTGTCAAACTGGGAGATAGCAGAGAGAGACAATTTAATACAAACCGGGAAAAGGAGACCACCCACAGAGGTGGTGGCAGTAAGGGGAGAGGGGCGAGGGGATGGTGAGCGGCGACTACCCACAGGCGACACTGGCAGCATCAGCAGCACTTCTTTCAGGGGTGCACCACCAATCTCAGGGGGTGCATGTGCACCCGCGTGCACCCCTTACGCATTGCCCAGAAGTGGTCTGGAAGTACTTCTGGTCCACTTCCGGGTCTGCCACCGAGCGCGCTGAGGGCCCCCCTCTCGGCTCAGCAATCGGCCATGGGGGGACCCTGGGTTCCCCCCCAGACCCAGAAGGCAGCAGTTGCTGAGCCAGAAGGGTGCGGAGGGGCCCCCCTGCGTGGTCCCCCAGTGGACCCAGAAGTAGACTGGAAGTGCTTCTGGTCCCCTTCCGGGTCTGCTACTGAGTGCGCTGGGAAGCCACCTCAGCTCCTATGGGATGCTCCATGTGCCCCACTGTCACAGCATTCACGAGCTGCCTGGTACCTTGAGGTATGTAGAAAAAACATTTAAAGCTGTGTCTATGTCCAAACCACCGAATCTTTCTGAATCCCTCTGAATCAATTCAGAAGATTCCAATTCGATTCAGAGAGATTAAAGGGTCTCCTGATTCAATTCAGATTCAGAGACTTGGCCACCAAATCAAGCCGAATCTCTGACGAATCAAATCAGGGACCAAAGCTTTGCACAGCCCTAGTAAACATGCACATGGCCAGGAATACAGTCCCAGACAGCAGTGGAGGGGAGCTCCCCCAGCTGCCTACAATTAATCTATGGGGGGACAGATTGAGGCCCCCATGGTCAGAGAAGAGTGGGGCAGGTGTTGGGCCTGGGGCTCTGCCCAGCCAGGGTGGTGCACGCAGCCCAGGGCAGGGCGGGGAGGAGGGTGGGGTGTGGCTCCCTGATGCTGTGCACACTTGCAGGGAGAGAGGCATTAGGGGGTATGTGACCCCCAGATTTGTGTGTGGGGTGGAAGTGGATGCAGCCTGCCTGCTGCAGCTCTGCTGCCCTCCTCTTGGGAGCCCTGCTCTGGCCATGCTGCCATGCCAAGGCACCACCTGCACACCCAGCAGCAGCGGGGGCAGTGGCATGGCAGGATATACCTCACTATGGCAACACAGCTGACAGAGGGTTCTTGGAGGGAGGGAAGTAGGATGGGGAGCCCCAAGCCCACAGTGGGCAGCCCACATCCACCCCCGTGCCCTCCCCCCACATGGGCTCCGTTCAGCTCTGTCCCAGCCATGCTGCCATGGGGGGACCATCATCTTAGGCCTCCCCTCCCATGGCAAACATAAAAGATGGTGCATATAGGGCATGTGTAGATGAAACGGGAGTTAATGTCAAGCACCGGAAAATTTTAACTTGGCTTTTTTTTGGTGCAGTGAGTTTGTGTTTGCACAACACAGCGTTTGTGTTTGCATGACACAGCACTGTCAAGTTAAGTCTACTATGTCATTCCCTGCAGATTTCAGTAGGGGGAGTCAAATACCAATCTACCCCCCCCAATGTCTTTCATAATGTATTACAGCAGAAAGCGCATGCAAACCGGCCTCCCCTGTCCCCACCCACAGTCTCTCACTGGGAGTCTTCTCTGGGTACGGTCACCCCAAAAACCTTGACACTTGCACCTACCTACGATTGGTCAGTCAGTCTGGTCTCTCTCCATCAGTACGCGATCCCAAAGACATCATCGCAATCCCCATTCCAAAGATAAGCCGCGTGAATTCTCCCCACCTGTTCCTTTCCCTTCCCATCCCACCATGTTACAAATATATGTGTTTTTTCTTTTATTTACTATATAACTGCTATGATATCACATAATGTTCAGGGTTTAGAGTAGTGGGTGGGTGGGTGTTTGTTTCCGCCCAGTTGAATGGTGATTGCTGTCAATGATATTGGTGGTGGCAACAAGCTGGCGAGCTCTTCTGGCTTTTTTTTTTTTTTGTTCTGGTATTTTTGGACTACATTTTCCAGCATTCCCAAGCTCAATGAGCTCTGTACAGTTTCCAATGAGGGCTCCCATTGGAACCCTCCTGTTCCCTGCCCAGGTTCCACTATCAATCTGTTTGTGTGGTGCAACATACGGCTTTTGGAGGTGCGCAGTGAAATGTTTTATAAATGTTTTTTAAATGCTTTTGAAAATGTGGGTTGCTGTTCAGCTTGGTCCCCAACCCACCCAGCCCTCCAAGAGCTATAGCTAACCTTCTCACCCATGTGGGGTCATTCAGATGTAGGTGATGGTATGTAATGCCCCCCCTCCCCAAACCACTGACAGTCTGGAAGCAGCAAACTCCTACCCCTGTCCACATTTCCTTCCCCTCCCCTGACCGTCCTCCCCTCCACCCCCTGTCCACAACACCATAAGCCCTTGTATACAGACACATATTTAAAGTGTAAATTAATTTATTTTAACATAAGCAAGAGAAAGAACAAAGCACTCCTAGGTGTTGTTGTCAGCAATATATCCTGCCAGACAATCACGCACAATCATGCATCTCAAGCCAGTCCAGAGAGGTGATACTCCCCTCTATGCGACTTTGGTCAGGCCACAGTTGGAGTACTGCATCCAGTACTGGGCACTGCACTTCAAAAGGGATGTGGCCAGCCTGGAGAGGGTTCAGAGGAGGGCCACCTGCTTGGTGAGAGGGCAGCAGGACAGCCCCTACGAGGAGAGACTGAGGGACCTGAACCTGTTCAGCCTCAGCAAGAGGAGGCTGAGGGGGGATATGGTGGCTGCCTACAAACAGCAACAGACACCAAGCTAATTATTTGCTTTAATTTTTTGCAGCTAGCATAGGCAGTGGCAGCTGTGGACCTGTTTCTGACGCGGGTACTTGTAAGTTTTGGGCAATACGAGTGGTGCCCCACTGTTGCGAGGTCTGTTTCCATGCCTGCCGGCATTTTGTGCACTGCATGGTAGGGGTGGGGGGGTGTACTTTCCTCCTCTTGGGGGAAAAGCAACCATTACTTTTTTCTTTGTTTATCAGCCACCGCGACCCATGGCTGCCCAGAACAGCCCCCAGGTCACACTACAGCAGAGTGCTGCAGAGATTGTCACAGCAGGTAGTGACAGTTCCACAAAAGCTCACTCAAGGTTTTGGCAGAGTCCTCACTAGCCAGAGCAGCAGGTGCAGATGCCTGGCAGGACAAACTCCTTGAGTTGCTGCATAAGGATGATGTCATCCTTGAGGAAGTGCAAGACACCGTGCAGAATTTGAAAGATATGTTCAATGAGTCCCATGTTGAATTATAGAGGTCACAGGAAAATTTCAGAGTGTGCAGAACTACCTCTTAAATAAACAGGTACGACACCCGAAAGGGAAAAGTCAGTCTACTTGGCTTGCCTCTGTGCAGGAAAAACCTGGACAGAAAATTACAGCTGAGCCTGCTCCCCCTAACTCAGTGGGGTCACAGGAGGCCCATACAACTGCCAGCAGAACCAGGAGGGTGCCACTGTGTTTCAGGGAGACAGGGTTAGTTCAGGGTCATGGTGGGGTGAAGGCAAAGAAGCACAAGTAACTGCTTATAATAGTTCCAAACAATAAAACCTCATGTTAGGGTGACAGTATTTGGATCTTGAGGAGCATTGGATTTCCAGCTGAATAAAAATGCTATACAAAGGCTATAAAAAGGCTAGCAAGCTGCTAACCACAAGGCAGAATGGCATGTTAAAAGTAACATTGCAAGATGTTTAGGCAAGTATTTTCTTAACAGTATAGTAATGTTGTAAGACATATAGCTCATTATGTATCGTTAGGAGATAAAGCGGATTTTGCTTATGAATGCTTATGCTAAGCCAGCCATTTGCTTATGCTAAGTAGCCATCCTAACTGTGTCAACTATTTTCTGAAAAAAGCAGCAAGTGAGTCTGTGTAAGTCTGTTTGCTGTGAATGAGGTGAAGTCTTAGGAATGTGGAGATAGTACGACTTGGGACTGAAAAACAGACTGGAATGTGAAAGACAACATGTAACTGGTAACAGAATCCAAGATAAACATATGCAAAAAGGTGAATGGTGATTGGTAAAGAAGCCTCCAGAAGCTTCCAGGCTTTGATAGAAGTCTGCCCAAGTGACCAAAGAAGAGGGGTCAGGGTCTTATGCATACGCTCATAAGAAAAAGATTCGTAAATAAGTGAAATGCATAGGTAATTCCATGCTAATGGCGTAAACAGTAAACAGAGGCAGAGCTTAAAATGGGAAGGACTAGAGGTGGAACAAAGGAGGGACAAAGGTGGGGTAAAAGTTAATGAGCATAAGCCAAGGTGTATAAATATGGAAAAAAACTAATGTTCACTGCGGCTTCCTGGTTTGTTGGAGCTATTTCGAAGCTGTCTCCATTTTGAATAAAGCTGTTGATAAGCAATGTGTGCAGGTGTTGCATGACGGCATCGATCTACTGTCTCCCTAGCTGTTGGGCATCACATGGAGTCAAGGTATAACAGTTTCCGGGCTTCCTGTGTCTGCCTCCATATACACCCTTACACTGATTGGTTGGGAAGGTGGATTTCATTCACGGTTAGGGTTCATTTCTCTGTTCGATTTTCCTGCCGCTTGCTGCTTGGTGCTGGAGTGGAAGGGTTGGCAATCTCTCTTGCACAGGTATATAGGGGGACTCCAGAGGTAAACAGGGGGGCTGTCTGGGTGGTTCACAACACACAAGTGCTGGCCTGTAAACCAGCATTTTGCAAGGACAGCATCCATTCTGCAAAGTCACTTTTGAGGCCATATTGCTTCTGATTTCACTTTCCTTAGTTGGGAAAAGGGAAATGGTGTGTCATCCCTCAGCAGCCTGGCTTGCTTTTTGGCAAGCCACCAGCCACTTTACAAAGTCACCCACAGGAGCTCATGCCTTCCTAGTCAGGTCTGCCTATAGTATGTGCTGCGGAGGCTCTTTGGCTCACCCTTAACAACCCTTGCATTTTCCCTGGACAGAAACTTTGCAAATGTGCTTTTTCTGCATTCTTTTCATGCTCTTTTCCAAGCAGATGCCAGGCACTGTCTCCTTTGTTGTGGAACACCAAAGTAAAGCTGTGGGTGGGGGGGCGGCATGGGGATTAAGACTTGCTTTGCTTGCATACAAACCCAGAGGCTTTGCAAACTTTCCCACCTTCTTTTTGTGCTCTTTTCCAGCCTAGCACCAGAGTGTCTAGGCTTTTTCCTCTCACCAAAATGAGGCTGCTGGGGCGTGCGGGGGGGGGGGGGGGGTAGGGGCTTGCCCCACTGAAGGACTATAAATTGAGGGAGCAGAGGTCGGGGTGTGCATTCGCTGTATCGAAGAGGGAAGTTTGAGGCAGATGAGGGATGACACCACAGCAGAGGCAGAGAAGGAGTCATCCCAGACACGAGATTTGCCCCTGGGGGACACAGCAATGTGAATCCAGGGTTTGAGTAAACTGCAGGCTGATCAAATGGGGTGCACTGAAGCTTTGAGTGCTATTTGATGCCCACACCTCTGCGAAGTGCAACCCGAAAGAGAACATGGCGATGTGCTCCATGCCACCTTTAGTAACTGACACCTGAAACTCGTCTGTGCCCTGAGGGTGGCAGGGTCATCCCTAGCAGGGTGCAAATAGAAGCAAACACCCTGGCCACAGCACTTTGCGGGCCCCGCAGAGATGGGCAGGGTGGATGGGGCAACTCCTCAGTGCCACTGCTGTCCTCGCATCCAGACATTTGCCAACTCTCCTCCCCCCTGCCCCGCCGCTGCAGCACATGGGATCAGCTCTGCACAAGGAGGGGGCTCATTTGCCCAAGGCCCTGCACCAGTGGTATGCTGTGGGTCTCCAACACCAGGAGACAAGCCCAGGGTGCTGCTTCCCTCATTCCCACGCATCCCGAACAAGCCACTTTCGGCGGCAGCTTCAGCAGCTGAGGAGGGGGAGGGCAAGTGGCATTGAGTGGTAGCGCCCCAGACACCTGCCAATGGTGCCCGCTTCTGTCCACGCCCAGGGCAGCTGCCCTGCCCACCACCATCAATGTGCCACTGCCCTGCACCCTGATAGGGTCATCTCTGGTTGGGGGGTACACATTGTTTAGTTCAAATTTATTGTAAACGGGGCTGGTGGAATTTTATGAGCATGAAGGAAGGTATGCGAGGTGCACAAGAGGCACCAATACAAATTCTGATACTCTTTCTTTCATCCCTGGTTCCAGTTTTTAGATCCCCTTCCACTGCTAGCCACAGGCTGATCAATCCCTGTTGGTGTGCCAGGAGGCAGAAAGAGAAAAGAAAAAAAAGAAGATGAAGAGGACGACAACACTTGGTGGTGGCAGGGGTGATTGCCCACCTCCTGGTTACTGACCAGAATAATGAGCAAGCTCATCCATAGGTCCCTCTATTCCCATGGCTCAGGCTTCTGGCTTGGGGAAAATTATCTCTTTTCCAAAAAATGCCAAATTCTGAGCCTGACACCGCTCCGTGAGGAGGGCAAGGTTTTCTTCTCACTCTAACTCCTTGGTTGCTGGCCAGGCCACAAATGCAGCTGAGGCTATTTTCAATAGGACACTACACAGTATAATACATATCATTGCGGGGACTCATGTTCATTGAGTGACAGTCCCCTCACTAAGCCTACTATCAAGTGACTGTTGCTGTAAATAAGCTCATAAAGAAATGCGTAATAACTATGTAATGAATGAGTACTAAAGTAAATACGTACATTAAGTACTTAAAAATTATGAATTGCCTTTACACACTAATATTTTAATTAGCATATTTAATATTTCAGTACTGGTAGGGCTTCTCTTCTGTCTACTTGAATTGTTGCACAAGTTCTGCAGATTCATTTCATATTATTCTCGCCCTCCTCCTGGTTGCTGGCCATGTTTGCTAATAAGCATATTATGGAATTGTAATTTGAGAATTGTTGCTGGCCACAAATGCAGAGGCCTTCTTCCAGGTTGCTGGCCAAGTCCTCCAGCAAATTCCCTCCCAGGGTCCATGTAGTTTGCCCATGCCTGCAGGCTCATCACCCCACTCACCCACCTCTGCCTTACACCTCTGCATTACACCTTGTAACTTTCAAATTGTTGCTGGCCACAAATGCAGCTGAGGCTTGAGTTTCTTCTCTGAATTGCAGAGGCTTTCTTCTTGGTTGCTGGCCAAGCCCTTCTGCTTTCTTCACTGGCATTGGGCCAAGCATCAGCTCCAGTATGGTAAGAGTTGTTAAATACATGTCTTCTGACTGGGGGAAATACAGAATACATGTCTTCTGACTGGGGGAAAGCTTCTTACTGGTGAAAACCCTCCCTACCTCCTGCATCAGCATGAGTTGCCCAAGTTCTGCAGGCACATTTCATTAATTTCTGCAGCTGTGCTCGGAAGCTATGACCGCTGCAGTGGCATAGGGCTGGGGGCACAGGTGGGGCCTTCCTTAACACCCACTCTTTGAGTTTCTTCTCTGAATTACAGAGGCTTTCTTCTTGGTTGCTGGACACGCCCCCTTGCAAATTCCTTCCCGAGGTCCGGGTAGTAGGCCCATGCCTGCGGGCTTTTTGCCCTACTCACCCACCTCTGCCTTATACCTCTCCGTTGCACCTTGTAACTTTCAAATTGTTGCGGGCACAGGGTGGCATCCCTGTTAGCATTAACTTGCTCCCATGCTGGCTTTGATTCCTGCTCACACCAGTGAGCAGGTTCACCTGCTTTGACTCTCACTCTCCTCAGTGACCTGCCTGGGAGCAGAGTCAGGCACCTCAGGCAAGCAATAGGTCCAATGACACTGTGTGCATGGGGGATAGGACAACTCACATATTAGACTGAGAGCTATTGTCTCCACACTGCTTCTATCCAATAAGAACTAAAGTACCTGTTAACATAGAACCTTATCTGATTGCAAGGAAGACCATTTCCCCTTCCAAAGCAGACATACCAGAATTAAATTAACTGCCTGCAAATCAATTGGTGATTTCCTCATAGATAACATCTCCCTCCATCTGCAGCAGCACTCTGCATACCCAGCATAGCAGCTGTTTGAGCATGAGGCTTGGTAAGACACTTCTATACGATCAGTGTGCCAATAGATGCAGCCAAATCTACTCACTGGGTGCATCCAGGCACATGCTCAAACAGCAAGTCCAGAAGCAATAAACCCTGGTGTGCTATATGGTGGAGTTTATTGCTGTACCTTAATTGCATGTGTAGATGTGCCCACTAAGGCTGATCCTGTTTCTGTACCACAAAAAATCTCTTCCTGCAGTTTATCATGCCCTGCACAAGAAGGTGGAACAGATAACAAGAAAGCCAGCTTTTTCGTGTGCCCGATTGGCTAATAGAGGATCCCAGACTGCCAAGTAGTCCAGTGAACAAGGGGGTTAAGTCTAAATCAGCTTTGACCTCTCCTGGTGCAGGTGCTCAAGAGAAGAGATATAAATTGGCTGTTTGCAAGACTGAAAAGGAAGAGTGCTTTGAGGACCAGTATTTGCTGATTGCACCCATTACATCTTTCCCCAATTTGGATCCCCTCTTGCACTGCTTTAGAAATATCTTATTAAGCATTTGGCATTCCCCAGTACAAACACTCTTCCTTGACACCATGATACGCATATATCTTATAGGACATATCTTCTTGCATAATTGATGGCAATGTTATGACTTCAGTAGTTTTGCATTATTGTTCCTCGTTTGAATATGTTGGGGGGGGTTTTCCAATGCAGCTGTTGCAAGAATACAAATATCCTGGAAATATTCAGGTGCTTTATGTGTGAGGCCTGACTGCGCTGGGACCTCTTGAATTGATACTCAGTTATGAGACAAAGCAAAATAGGTGTTCCTTTTGGCATTTATTTTCAAGGAATAAAAAGGTCTCGTTGCATCTACTGCACTTTGGATAAAGTTACCCATAATGCTGAGTTCAGAGCTTTTGCAAGAAGCCAAATGGAAGCCACCCTTGCCTAATTACTATATTGTAAACTTGAAGCTGGAAATGGAAACTCATTGCAGCGAACTGCCTGAAAGTTTCATTCACACAGCTGTACAAACATGCTGCTCATTGATTAGTAAGTGGGAAGCAAAAGCCTTTGCTCCTTCTTCACAGTTGGCATCAAGTATTTCTGAGCATGAAAATAACCATGATTGCTGCCATTGTCTGTGGAGTTGATGCAAAGGACTACAACTGGGCTGCAGTAAAGTGGAAGGCAGGATACATTTGCACCTTACAGACTAATCAAAGTCAATAAAAAAACAAACAACAAATTCCAGGGAAAGTAATGGGCTTCTGATGCCATCACTTGTTAACATCAAGGCTTGCTAGAGCCATGAAACCTGCACAGGTGCTATGAAAACTTCTGCAGTGAACAGACCATTGGTTTGCCAACGTGGCCGCATCCACATGAGCATTTGGTTCCCTGGGGACAGTTAACAGTAGTGCACCTTGCACCGCCACTACTTGCCCCCAGAGAATGCCCATGCCACATGCACTTGGGCGCACAACACGTTACCCCAGATAGGGTAGGGAAGGCTGGGGCCAGCACTCTTATGAGTGCTGCAGCAGTGGTGATTCTGCCACTCAGAGCCTGGCTCCAGGTGGCTCAGCTCTGCTTTTGAGTGGCACACGCTGCCCGTGCGTGCACTGCTCCACTTTTTTTCCACAGGTTTTATTGACCCCTGGATATCCAGGGGTCAAAAAAGCCCCACAGGGAAAAAAAAATAATAGCAGTGCATGCATGGGCAGTGCTCCCTTGCAGCATGCAGAACATCTGAATGTGCAGTACCTGGCACTACAGACATGTTTGTGGCACCACATACCACATAGCCACGCTCGTCTGGACACGGCCTGTGTTTCTAGTCTGTAGATTCTCCTGAACAGAACCATGGGGGGACCCCTGCCAGCCCCCCCTACTCCCCCAGCCCCCCCGACCCTAAACCCACACCCGTCCCCCCTGCATCGCCATGGCTGCCCCTGCCTGCCCCAGCTCGGTACTTTAAAAAAAAGGCCCGGTGCTCACCGGGTGCTGCCGGGCAAGGGGAGCGATCCCCACTGCCCCCCACTGCCCTATGCTGCATAGGGGGCTCTTCCACAAGCCCCCCAACCCCCCCTGCTCCCCCAGCCCCCCCCACGGGTGCCCTGCCTGGGCCAGCTCCAGCCCTTTAAGAAAAAACAATTGGCCGCCTGGTTCATTCAGAGATTCGGCAGCAGATTTGGCCAAATCAAATCGGGACAGTGATTCAAACCACCAAATCGAATCACTGTCCCCCGAATCAGCTGAATCCAGATCCGAAGTGAATACTAGCCACTTCGCACAGGCCTAGTGAATAAATAAAATGCAGCATTCCCTACCATAGCATTGATGCCAGCTGTAGTACTTGGGGCCATTGCTGAAATATAATGGTTTGATTTAGAATGAACACGTGCATCTTGCCTAGTTTTACAAACCTCTCCTGAATGCTACGAATTTAAACTGGAAACAAAGCCTGAATCTTTTACTATTTACTTCCTATCTACAGCTGGAAGAAACAGCCCTAAGCTGAGATTTTAAAAAACACACTATTGGGATGTTTCAGTCTATTTTTTCTTCAGTTTACTCTGATCCTACCACTTGTGGCCAAAGCCTTATGAACCTTCCTTCTTTCCAATTTGAAACTTGGTCTGTGGGATTGGAAGACCAATGAACAGCAACACTTAAACTCCTTGTATGTACATACTTACAAGTGTGTTTGCAATTTCAAACCTACAAATTCAGAGCTGGGGAATAGAGGTTGAATGGATGTTTGAAAATGTATTTTATTTTGTTCTGCTGAACTTTAAAAACATAGACCTTTCAAAACTTGCCCCAATAATGCTGTTTTTTCTTTTTTTAATGAATGCCAATAGACTTGCTTTTTATTTGGTACCTTATGCATTTACATATAAATTGCTACATAATGGCTCTGCCCTCCTTCTCTTTAGCATTTGATGTTAATGAGCTGAAAGAAAGGTCATCCGCCTGAGATTAATGATGCTGTGGGGCCGCAGTTAAAATTCTGTCCCAGAGAGAGAAACTTAGTTGAGTCAGTTATTGCTTCCTTCAAAGCTATTCCATCCCTGTCCAGCCTTTCAGCACCGCTCTTGTCCTTCCTAAGCACAGGTAAAGCATCACACTGCCATGTGAGAAGGGTTAGGAATTGTTCAAGGGGCTTGTATAAGGCTCAGTTTTACACTGATGTCTCTCAATATTAGCTTCTTCAGAAGAGCCAGCTGCAGGTTCAGCTACTGCAATGGCTGCATTTATACAACTCCATCTTTCCTCTTCAGAGAACCAGGGTCAAATATTGCCACCTACTTCATATAATGGATAAGAATTTAGCAGGTATTGTGCTCATGCTAGCCATTTGATAGTTTCCTAGAACTGAAGGCCAGAGGAGACTATCAGTACTTTTCCCTTTTTAACTTGGTCTTCCACATGCAGTTGTCCACCTGCCAGAAAGAAAGAAAGGAAACTAAATACAAACCTGTCCACATAACTCTGCTTCTTTCTATACTCTGTGATCAGCTTCCTTAGAACAGAAATCATCCCCAGGGCTGAGGGCTGCCTGATGCAGCACCCAGGTCCTCAAAACAGGCCATTAGCAGAAACCAAAATACTGTATGGGGTCAACCCTTGTATATTGGTCCTCTTTGTGAAGATTTCCCCCAGAACAGCAGTAAGATCCAGAGTGCCATAATATAGACCACAGTCTCCTAGTTAAAGACTCCTCGCTCATGGTAGGGGGCCTCTGAAGTATCTCTGCCACCCACAGAGTTGCCTCAAATATGCTGCTACATGAGGGTAGCTACAATGTGAAGCAAAACAGCACTGACCTATTGGTTGTTGAGATTGCAAAGGATGAGTGAAGGGATCATGGCCTAAAGTTTACTTTTAATTTCATAGCAGCAAGGAAAAGCTGATCTAGTGTACAAAACACAGCTGTGCACAGAAAAAGAGCCTGCTGCAAACAATCAGCTCTGCCCTGCTTGAGGGAGGGAAATCTCCAGCTGCTAAGCTCCTTCTCCAGACAGCATGGACAAGTATCAGGGGGAGGTAGTAGGAGAAAGAAGTAGGGTGCTGAGGACTGAGATCTGCATCATAAACAGGACAGGGAGCAAAAGTCATCAGCTGATCACGGATTGGCAACCACATCCTATCACCTTTGAAAGCCACAGAGATGACCTAATTTCTGTGATTTCTGGGCTCCGCTTGTCATCTCTGGAACTGGATAAGGCTTCCTTTGATCAAAAGGAGTCTTCTACTAAAGTAAGCCTTTGTCCATAAAGAATTAAAGCAAAGTGGCAATGGAGCTGATGGCAGGAAGGCCGGGGGGGGGGGGGGGGGGGGGGGCGCACAAAAGCAAAGATGAGAAAGACTTGTATGAAAGGACATGGAGAGAAATTCCATTAAAAGTAACAATCTTTGAAGTAACTGAGCCAGGTGGGGACACTTGAGAAGCACAGCAACATCTCTAACACAAAAAAAAAAAGCAGGAGCTTCTTCCTTGGGTCAAGACTGACAAATGGTTCCAGTGTCCCTTCCCACCACTGACTGCAGAAAGAGAACCCCTTTGCTCAAAATGGTTTCTGCTGGTTTGCTTTTTTAAGTCAAAAATGGATGCACAGATAGGCCTGTGGCCATGGTGCTGGCTTTGATTTTAAAATGGATCAAAAGTCCCACAAGAATTCTGTGCCAAATCACATCGTGTTTCAGTTTCCCCATCTGTTGTATGAAAATAGTTATAATTACACATTTTCCAGTGAATTAGCAAGAATTTATTAACACACATAACACCCCCCCCCCCCCCCACACACACACACACAATCAAGTTCTTTCATGTTGTTTTGGCCCAAGTAAGAAGTACAAAGGTGAAGTAAAAAAACTTTTTTTTTTTTTTAAATTAAAGAATCTTAGCAATCCTCGGATACCAAAAAAGATTTCAGGAGATTCCTGTCAGGATAAAATTCAGGTAGTTCAACCTGCTATAGCTAGACACTTGCTTGATCAGTTACATAAACCGCATTACACAGAGGCAGTTATCTACACGCACACAAAAGTTAGTACTGTAATTACAGCTGGTTTAAAAGGTTCTATCTTTTTCTGACAGAAAAAACCTATTTATAACAGAAACTGAATTTTCAACTTTTCCTTTTCATTAAAGACTTTTGCATCAAAAAAATACCAAATTTCCACTCAATTTCTAACTTTTTTCAGACTTCCAGGGGCAAAAATACATTTTTAAAGTGTGAAAATGCAATGTATGCCTCATCAAAATGGAAAAAAATTATGTAAAAATTAAACTGACATGAAATTTTCCATGACGTGCATAAGAGAAAGTAATTCTAGGTGCAATGTCAATATTCTAGATCAAGTTTTGTGTTATTCAACCTGCTTTTTTGGGGGGCACTGGTATATAAATGAATGCTGCCAATAATTAGAGTTTATACCAAAGCTTATATAGCTCTGCTAAACTGCTAATCATGTTTCTATTGATCAAAGGTAAAACTTGAAAAAACATATACAGTGATTTAGAAGCCGACCTCCAACTGAAAGACAATGGCTATGTACATACAGATAGTCAAAAAAAACCCCAGGCTAAACTGATATAAACTTTGCAGGTTCTCTGAACTGCATAGATTGAACTGATAATAACGTGAACTGATGTTCACTTTTGAAACCAGAAAGTCAGCCAGACCCCTGCGGTGACCCATACTGGTAGCTGGGGAGCACTACAGCATGCCTCCCAGCCTGCTGGCCACTACTAAAGGCACCCTTATGCAGCCGGGCAAGGCTTCTGCTTGATTAGCTGCCCAGCACATGCCCCCCAACCCCTTGCCGTCTCCCCTCCTCCCCCCCAGGGGAACAGTCCCTCCCCAACCTGGGGCTGGCCAGATCCCCCAGCCTCAGTGGGGGTTCCCCACCCCACAGAGGTTGCTTTCCCTCTCTTTGTGATGCACAGACATGAGCTAGGGGGGCCTGGATAGGGGAGCCTGGGGTCCATTCCCCTGCCCCTCATCCACAGGCACAGGCTAGGGAGCAGAGGGTTTACTGCCTCAGCTCTGTGAAAGCAGGAGGGTATGGCCAGAAGAGAGCAAACAGAATGCTGACAAAAGATGCCACGATCTATTTGACCTCTGGGAAGAAGATGGAGCCTCAAACAATATAGTTGTTGCCCCTTCAGGAGAAGGAATAGACCACAGGATCCTGAGGTCACAGAATTGTGACAGGCTAGCTGGTAGTGATTTAGCCCAGAGGTTTTGAAGGGGTAAAAGATGATTGAAGAGCTTGGGATTCCCTTTCCTCACCAATCAGGCCCCAGAGACTCACCCTCCATGTCCCCTGATTGGCCCCTTGGGTCACCTGGAGGGGGATAAAAGGGGCAGCGCAGCTGACTCAGGGGAGACCAGCGAGGGACCACAAGGAAGGAGTTTCAAAGAGCTGGCAAGAGCTGGGCCAGTGGGGTGGGAGCAATTGCCCCAGAAGAACCTGAAGGAGTGTGTTAACAGATTTGCCCATTACTTTGGGGTGTACTCATTTATTAGGGATAGTTTCTAGGGTCTTGGTGACTCTGTCAATGTGCTACTTGTGTTACTATACGGAACTGTATCTCTCCCTTCTGCAAGCCCTCACCCCACAATGGAGCTATCTTGCAAGACTCAGTTTCAATGGGATTGGGTTCCTCCAGTCACCAAATCAGTCATACACACAAACACACACAAATTAACGTGACACGCCTGACCCGGCCGGACTGATCAGCATGGACAGGCTGACACCCTCATATGCCAAGAATCAGTTCATCAGAGCAACAATACACCGCAGTCAGACACAAGCACACGGGTAAACAGAATCCCTCTGAATCCAGCTGGGTGTCCAACTGACACCCTCATGGACCAGCATTCAGTTCATAAGGGCACGTCTGAGTCAAACTGGATCAATCAGCCTGTACAAGCTGATCCCCTTATGTGTTTCAAACTCAGCATGTCCCAATCTTTGGCCTCCGGATGAGCAGACCCCACAGTATTTTTGGGCTTCACAGGGATCTTTAGCTTAGGTAAAAGAAGTGTTGCTGCAGAGCACAGGAGGAAAGAGAAGCAGAGAAGGAAAAATGTACCCAGTTACTACCAGTTTGACTATAAAAGTTATTTATTGCTAAGCATATGAAATATATAATGGTACTAATAGTAATAGACATGCAAAGGAAAAACACAAGCAATTACAATACTACCCTGGTTTCACTATGTATTTGGGGAAACTTAGCTCAAGCTTAACTAATACAGTTCAGGTTCAGAAATTTATGCCTAGAGAGAAACGAGAGAGAGAGAGCTGGGATCTCACCAGTCCAAGGTACCCGAGTCTCAAAGCTGACAGGTAAAATTCCTAACACAGTCCTTGAAGGGAGATGATCTGTTCTTCCAGCGTCCCAAGAATGACAGGGGATGGTGTCAGCACAGGAGTTTTCTTCTTTCTTTCTGAAGCACCCACACTTTTACAGATTTTTATACCCTCAGTTCAGCTGCTTCAAAGCATCCTCAGTAGTGTAAATCATTGTCTTTTCTACTGACAAGGGGTTATCTGGTTTGGAACATCTCAAGAAACTGATTGATAATCAGGAAACACATAAGATTAGGGAGTAACCAAATACTTGGAAGCCAGCTTGAAATAGCAGATATACTGATGGGCTATCTCATGGTTTCTTCAGAAACAATAGATAGCTTGCAGCATCAAGATTTTGGATTTTTACTTGTTGTGCACAAGCATCAGCTTAGCATGACTTTTCAAGATCTTACTATAGTCTTTTAACAGACTTAAGATAATTATTGGGGTGCTCATAACCTTTTGTGGAGAGGACTCCCACCAGTCGTCTCAGGAAAAGTATGACAACACCTGTGATTAGGGCTCCAGCAGGCTGGATGCTGTGATGAACCCTTAACCATTGTTTAAATGTTGCCCATACCCCCTCTGACTCGGTCTCTTGCCTCAGCATTCCCTAACCTGGCAACCGAGTTTTAGTCAATCAAGTTTAAATAGGCCTCCCATAGTGGGACCGGGGAATGTACGGCCCAAGATGCCTATTGAACTTAGAGCTGTGTGTGTGTCTGGCGGGGGGAAGTCCTTAGTAAATCCAGATTAGAACTGGTCTGATAAATGCTGAGCTGGGTGTGTGTGAACATGGTTGATTAACATTTGTAGCACAGATTCCCCATCATACAGTGCTCCCCTGCTTCTCTGGTCCCAGAATTCACTGCAGTCTCTGCTTCAGGCTTTCTGTTCTCCATCTCTCAAGTAAATGAATGGTCATCTGGTTTCATCTCGGATGCAAATGAGACCTAGGGCAGTTGTTTCACTCTTGTCACCCTTATCTGGAGGGTCTTAGGTGTGTCTCTCACTGCATCTTAATCAGTTTCATTTATGTAGAGAAGGGGAGGGAGGGGGGGGTGAGTCAGACAGACTGCATCCTGTGCCAGGGTTCCCAAGAACACACACAGCTGAGACATAACAAGTGGGACCTGCAGGCAGCAGTTGGACCCTCAGCAGCACGGTGTGTCCAGGAGAGGCTCCCCACTGGGCTCCAGGAGCCCCTACAAGAGGCTGTGGCCAGTAAGGATCTGAGCAGCAACCAGAGAGGTTCCCAGCCCTGTTTCCAGCTCCTCAAATAAGAGGCCAGGAAGCTTGACGTGAGGCAGGGGCTCCAGGAAGGTCAAGACCCCTAAGCAGCTTGGAGTAGTATCAACACTAGTGGCCATGTGGTAGAGCTTTTGCCTACCATGTGGGAGAGCTAAGTTCAAGTCCCAGCTGCGATGACTTAGGATGAGTGAAGTGACAGAGAGAAATTCTTGTTGCAGTGGAAAGGGGTCATTGTGTTTTCCCTCTTCCCCCCTCCCCCCCCCCCCCGGTACCTAGGCCCTATATTCCTTGTTATTTGATGTTTTGTATTTTGTGCCTTTTATATTTCGCCAACCAGTATTGTTTGTTCTGCTGTTTGTGTTCTATATTTTGTTAACCCTGTCTTTTGTCAATTGGATGATTGTAAGTGTCTAAGGAGAGGGGGAGAGGGAGAAATGAAAAGGGGTAGAGAAAGAGATCAGAAAAAATATACAACACAGAACCAGAAGGGGCCATTATACCAAGAGAGAAGGTGTCTTGACCACATTGGAAACCAATGGTCTATTTGTCCACACTGGTGTGACTGGAGCAACAGTCCTTAGTATTACCAACCCACCCCACCAGTGTCCCATAGCTCTGAAATGGAAAAACAAGTGGGTGATTGTGCCCACGTAGACCATTCACTCTTGGGACAAAGACAAGGGTGGCAAATACTGGGTAGCATGAGCATGTTCCAGCAAAGGGTTTGTGATGCACTTTGCAGTAAAGCAACGTGGGTCGTCACCCGCTCAGTAGGAATAGAGGCAATGCATCATTTGGAACCTTTCCAAACAGATTCCTGCTTCCATAAAATATTAAATGAATGCATCACCCCCTTGGCTGATCAAAAGGTAATCAGCCAAGGGGAAGATGGATATATGGGTTATGTTTCACAGTCTATAGAGTACATCGACTTTCCCAAACAACACTGAGCAGAAATAATAATTGGTGGTAAACAGAAAAACATAGTATCAAAGGGGCATTCAGCCCCACTGGGAATGGAGTCAACAAGGAAACTCATGGATTTTAGTATTCATTTAATCCTTTCATATAGTCATAACTTGGTTAAAAAAATGTGGTAATCCTTCTGTAACAAGGCAGGCACACAACCCTGGTAATACACATCCAGTAATGATCTAACACTACAGCCCCAGAACTGAAGAAAGGAAAAAAAGAAAAGCACATGTCACTATTAAAGTTACTACATATTTCAAGACTCTTCCTGTCATTTCAGAGGGAGAGAAATCTGTCAGATGCTCTGAGAGGGTGATATTAATCCCTGCTTTCCTTAACACAACCTTGTCAGAAATCTGTCAGAACAAGTAAAGGAAGAAATGCCTTCCCATTTCCAATGGTTTCCTGCATACACGTGCTACAACGTGTTTTGTTTTGTTTTTACAGGCAGTCCTTGGACTTATAACACAATTGGTTCCTGAAAGCCACATCTTAAATCAAAATGTTGTAACTTGGAACCAATTTTCTCATAAGAAACAATGTTATAAATGGGGGATTGGCTCCTGAACGAAGGCCCAATACCCTATTTTGACCAAAAATACCCCAGAATTTTGTACTCAATCAATTATAGATGAGTAATATAGCTACATTAATATATTTATATTGTAAATAGCAATCATATTGTTTTGGAAGGACTTCTTTGAGATCATTTTGCTGGACTTTTTGAAAGGCTCTTAGTTGGACTTTTTGAAGAGTTCTTGGCTGGAGTCTTCTCAGGACTCTTGGCTGCAGGTTTTTCTGGAGTCTTGTCTGCTTTCTTAAAGAAAGTGTCCAAGGAATTTTGGACAGATATTCTCCAGGGAGATGAGCAATGCAGCAAACTTGTTCACTGGCATGGCGTTGCATTGGATCAAGCATTGTAAAGTTGAAACTGAGGTCAGAAAGTTTCATAGTTTCATAGTTGGTAGGGTCGGAAGGGACCTGAGGAGATAATCTAGTCCGACCCCCTGCCGTGGCAGGAAAGAGTACTGGGGTCAAATGACCCCGGCCAGATGCTCGTCCAGCCTTTTTTTAAAGATCGCCAGGGTACGAGCCAGCACCACTTCTTTTGGAAGTTGGTTCCAGGTCCTAGCCTCCCTGACAGTGAAATAGCGCCTCCTGATGTCTAGCCTGAAACTACCCTCTGCCAGTTTGTGTCCGTTGTTCTTGTAACTCCCGGGAGTGCTCGGGGGAACAGGGACTCTCCCATTGCCTGCTGGTCCCGCTTGACTAGTTTGTAGACTGCCACTAGATCCCCTCTCAGCCTTCTCTTTTAGAGGCTGAACAGGTTCAGGTCCCTCAGCCTCTCCTCACAGGGCCTGCCCTGCTGACCCCTGATCATGTGGGTGGCCCTCCTTTAGACCCTCTCCATATTGGCCACATCCCTCCTGAAGTGTGGCGCCCACAACTGGACGCAGTACTCCAGCTGCGACCTGACCAGTGTCGCATAGAAGGGGAGGATCACCTCCTTGGACCTGCTTGAGATGCATCTGTGGATGCACGACAAGGTATGGTTGGCCTTCCTGACTGCGTCCCCACTTTGTCGGCCCATGTTCATTGTGGCATCAGTGACAACTCCAAGATCCATTTCTGTCTCAACACTGGTGAGAAGGGAGTTCCCCAGCCTGTAGGTGTGCTGCTGGTTCTTCCTCCCTGTCACAACCCAAGGGTGTGATTTTTGTTTGTGTGTGCTTTGGCACCGCTGAATTATTTTCCCGCCGTTTGAAGCTTTCTTTGCAGGGTGCATTTCTTCTTTGCAGCATAGAAATGCACGTTGCAAGGAGTTCCCGCCATTTGTATTGAAATTCGACCCCCCACTATTGGTCGTTTCTAAATTATTCCCATGTGGCAGCTAACGATTGGCTTGCTGGCCGTATAAGAGGCTTGGGTGGTTTCCGCCCAAGTTGGAGAACTTTGAGCACGCTGCAGAGTGCCTCTACGGAGATTTGACCTGCGGCTGGCTGATCGATAGACTGATCACCTATCGATTCTTCTCCCCGTCGCCGAGTGCAATCCTCGACGTATCCCTCTTCCCTGCGCACAAAAAGTTCCACGGAGCCTCGACAACTTTGTGTGAGTCAGAGTTTTGTCCGAGTCCTTAACATAGGGATTTAAGCAGAGCTTTACCTGGGAAACTGTCCAGCCTACACCACAACCATCTACGGTGTAAGTAAACAATCTTGAATTAACCACTAAGCGTACGTGCCTAATTCTAGCGTGTCGCCTGCTTTCTCTGACCCAGCGTGTCCAGGCTGCTGACCACAGCCCGCGGCATGAAAAAAGGGCCCTGGATTGCTCCCGGCCCGCACACTCCCCAGGTGCATTACCCTGCACTTGTCAGTGTTGAACCCCATCCTGTTCTCATCGGCCCAACCCTGTAACCTGTCTAGATCCACTTGCAGCCTGTTCCTTCCTACTAGCGTACCCACTTCACCCCACATCTTAGTGTCATCTGCGAATTTGAACAGGGTGCTTTGTACCCCCTTGCCCAAGTCACTGATGAAGATGTTGAATAGTGCAGGCCCAAGGACTGAGCCCTGGGAAACCCCACTGCCCTCATCACTCCAGGTCGAATAAAACCCATCCACCACCACCCTCTGGGTGCGGCCCAACAGCCAGTTAGTGACCCATCTAACTGTGTAGGCATCAACACCGCCGTCTCCTACTTTCTTACTGAGAATGGGGTGAGAGACCATGTTGAAGGCCTTCCTGAAGTCCAGAAACACTATATCCACTGTGACACCTGCATCCAAGGACTTGGTGACTTGGTCATAGAAGGCAACCAGGTTGGTTTGACAAGACCCTCCCCTAATGAACCCATGCTGGTTGCCCTTGAGCATAACCTCCCCTGCTGGCCCTTCCTGGACATGTACCAGGATAATTCTTTCAAAAAGCTTCCCCAGGACCAAGGTAAGACTCACGTCCTATAGTTTCCTGGGTCCTCCTTCCTCCCTTTTTTGAAGATGGGGACCACACTGGCCCTTTTCCAGTCCTCCACCACATCGCCCAAGCGCCATGAGTGCTCGTAAAGCTGTGCCAGAGGTCCCGCAATGACCCCTGCTAGTTCCTTCAGCACTCTGGGGTGGAGATCATCAGGACCTATGGATTTAAATACATCAGGTCCCTCCAGAAGTTCCCTGACAAGGTCCTCATTAACCCTAGGCCTGGGTGTGCCACTCACAGGGCCCTCGGGGATGCCAGTGCGGGAGATAACCGGGTCCTTCCTCAGAAATACAGAGGCAAAGAAATTGTTGAATGTGTCAGCTTTACCATCAGGTGAGATGACCAGATTTCCTAGCGTGTCCTGCAGAGGCCCCATGTTACCTGGCACCTTCTTTTGCCCCCCTATGTATTTGAAAAAGGACTTCTTGTTGTCCTTGATCTGGGTTGCTAGTCCCAGCTGCATTTCCACCTTGGCCTTCCTGACCGCCCCCCTACATTTCCAATGTATAGCCCTCTCTTGTGATGGCCCTTCCCTTCCAATGCGTGTACACCTCCTTTTTTGTTTGGAGATGTTCCTGGATACTTTTGGTGAGCCATGGGGGCCTTTGCACCCTCTTGCCCCCTTTGATTCATGTAGGGATTACTTCCCTTTGAGCTTGGAGGATGGTCTTAAGGAACAACTACTCCTGGACACTCAACTCCCTCCTGCTCTGGGACCTCAGTGCTTCCCCCACTAGTTTTTTCACCTCGTTAAAGTCTGCCTTCCTGAAGTTGAGGGCTGCTGCCTTGCTGGAGGCTTTCGCCACCTTGCGCTGGATGGTGAATTCCAGCAGATGATGATCGCTATCGCCCAGGTGGTCAAGCACCCACAGACCCCATACCAGATCATCGCCCGTGGCCAGGACCAGATCCAACAAGGCATCTCCCCTGGTGGGGCTGTGTACCTCCTGGGTTAGATGAAGGTCCTGTATGTCAATTAAGAACCTGCGTGAGTGGACAGGCCTGGCTGTCTGCTCCTCCCAGCAGATGTCTGGAAAGTTTAGGTCACCCATGACGACCACATCCTTGGATCTAACTATCTCCATGAGCTGATTTAAGAATTCCTGGTCTCGATCTTCTCCTTGGTCGGGTGGTCTGTAGTAGACCCCCACCATTAAGTCCCTTTCTCCCCGACCCCCTTGTATTCTAACCCAGAGCACTTCTGTTTGCTCCTCCTCTGACCCAGTGTTACTCTCTGTGGATGTGTGTTCCTCCTTGACATAGAGCGCCAAACCCCCACCCTTTCTGCCTGTCCTATCTTTCCTGTACAGCCTGTAGCCCTTGATATTCACTGCCCAGTCATGCGTTGGGTCCCACCACATTTCAGTAAGCCCCACTATGTCTGAGTTGGTGCTGGCTAGCAGGAGGACTAGTTCCTCCTGCTTGTTCCCCATGCTGCGAGCATTAGTTGAAACAGGGTGTCAATTTATAAACATTGTAAGTGTGAAACGTTGTAACTCGACACGTTGTAAGTTGAGGACTGCCTGTACTTTGTTTGTATGCGATCCTGTCTCCTGCAATGACAAATAGCTGATGGCTATTTGTCACAACACAGAGCTTTGGGTTTTAGATCCTAGGTTTGCTCTTCATGGTGCCTGTAGGTATGCAGCCCTAGTTTCTTATTTGAGATAAGGACAGTATTTTTCATTAGGACTGAACACTTTGCTTTAATTCAGAGCTGATGCATAACTGTATATCCAGATTCTGGGAAACCCGATGTCCCCATTTGCGTAGACCAAGTTTAGGTAAAACTGGCAGGAAAGGATTTTTTTTTTCCTTTCAAATTTTTCCAGGATAAACAACATTTCATTTACATTGCCATTCTTCCATGTACAATTTTCTGTTTCGAGAAAAACCCAAACTTCAAAACTTAGTTCACAGGAGCTTTTTGGGCAAAACACCCAAATGGAACACTTTTAGCTTTTCCCAGCCAAGTATTGAAAAAGGCTTTTCTTTGCTGAAAATATATTTTTATGAAAAAATCCAAACTTTTTTATGAAAATTAAAAAGTTATCTAGCAATAAGAATTATCTGGAAATAATTGGGCTGGTACTTCAATCCCAAAATCACATCAACCACTGATAACAGAGACTTGGACCTTCCCTAAAGCGGAGACTGCTAATCAGACGATGGTTTGATCATAAGGACAAACATCTAGGCAGTAACTAACTCATTTTACTTGTCATTGCAGATACACATTTTAACTCATGGGAAAGTAAAATAGCTAAGACTATGCGTTTCAGTTTACAGAAATTTGAATAACCTAAACCCTGGGATTAAGATAAACCAGTACACAGATATGTTTTTCATCTGTCCAAGTGTAGCAAAACCCCCAATTTTTCTTTTTTTTTTTTTTATTATTTTAAAATACATTCCCTCCCTTCTCCAACTATTTCTGGCTTTTTCTCTCCCTCTCTATTCCCTATAGATAAGTATGAGTAAGCTAAGACAGAGGATAAGCTTTAGCATTTTTGTAGCAAGTTTTTTTCTTCTCTCTCTCCTCCTTTGATCCACTATTTTATATTGTATAATTATTATGTTTATAATGATTGTTACTGTGTGATTACTGTTTCACAGATTTTTAATGGTTTTTTTAATTGATACTATATGATTTAGGCCCACATGTATAAGTTAGCATAAGCAATGTCAAGTTTCCATTTTGAATGTCAAGCCTCCATCTTGAGTCCTCTGCCCGGGTGTAACCTATGACTCGTGTCTAACCAGTCTCATGTAAATTGGTTCCTGAATTAATGGGGATGAATGAGGGTGCTTGAAATGCAATGGTAGCAGACCTCTACTGAATAATCAACTCAACAACTGGACTACTGCCTTGCATTGACTCACCAAGGAACCACGGCCCTCACCCAGGAACAGAACAGAAACCCATAGGAGACACAGGTAGCTCACCCTTTTATAGAGTGTGACCTCCTTGGAAGGCCCTCTCCATCTGGACCAGCACTAAGCCACACCACCTATCCACCCAGAGGCCCTGCCGGTGACCCCCTCTGGACAACACCTTGCTGGAGAAGACCCTGACCAGCCATCGAGCATCAACTCACAGCCCAGGATAGGTAGCTATCACCCACCTTCCTTCCCCAAGCAAAGGATCTGGACTCTGCCCCTATACACCTTGACTTCAATCCCTCCACCAAGCCTTTTTCTCTCCGGCTACCATTGTGTGGGTGTGTATGTGAGTGCTTGTGTGTGAGTGTAGGAACCAATAACTTTGTGGGGTTGCGTAGTGTGTTGTCTGTTTAATAAACCTGTTATTTTGAAATGCCAAGTTGGGTTTTTGTCTTATTGACCTCCCAACCCTCCTCCTTCATTTCTCAGCTATCTCCCAGCTTTCTGCCCCTCTGTTTCCTGGCTGTTTCCCCCTTGCCACCACTTATCTACCCCCTGATCTCCCAGCTTTCTGCCTCTCAGTTTTCAGCTCCCATTTCCTAGCTTTCTGCCTCTGTTTTCTGGACATCTCCTCCTTGCCCCCGGGCTTTTTCCCTTGCTTCCACCCCAGCACCAGGTTTCCCCAAGTAACTCTGGGGCACATTAACCCTAAGTAACCCCAAGCCCCAGGTAACTCGAATAACCCCTGGGCCACTTGACCTTAAGTAACCCCAAGCACCAAGTTACCCCAAATGCCCCCTAGGGTTAATACACAGCCATGAAAGTGTTTGTTTGTGTATGTGCATTGGGTGCACGGGTATTGACAACTGATTTTTATCTCATTTTTAGTGTGTATAGTGTGTATGTGCTTGAATTGGCAATAGCTGTGCATGTGCTTAGACTGGTAATCTTGGATGTGTGTGTGCCTGAGTTGGTAGTGTGTGTGTATGCTCCTAGTGTGTGTGTGTGTGTGTGTGTGTGTGTGTGTGTGTGTGTGTGTGTGTGTGCCTAACTGATTTTTCTGTGTGTATATGTGCAATTGCGTCACACTGTCCCATTTAACAGCACAATTTTGAGATCCTGAGAGTTGGCCTGGCCCTGCAGGACAACAAAAGTAGCAAGAGAGCAGATCTTTTAGATACCCACAATCCAGTCACTGGAATGCAGGAAGAGCCAAATGTATGGTGTTTCAGCTACACAAGTGGTAATAAACATGCTCCTGGAAACTATAAAAATATAAGCTTACATTTTCAAAATGACTACTGCTTTGGTATATGTTGTTTTCTGGATGCCTGACTCAAGAGACCCTGAGAGGGCCTGATCTTTCGAGAGGGGGTGCTCAGAGCTTTCTACAAGTCAGGCCCCTCGGATGGACACCCAGCTGCTGAAGTAAGCAAAAGTTAGGACAAAGATTAGACCCCTGGTAGAAGTAGAAGTAGAACACCTGCCAGCTGTTCCCTTTTACAAGAGACATTTGACATTATACATCACTAACATTAGAAATGAGTGAGCATGGAATAAAGGGCAAAAAATCAGATATGCTCCAAAAAGCAAACTGTACAGTATTTAAATTACAGCGGCCACATTGATTTTGGCAACTCTAGGCAAGCAACCAAAAGTTTGGTTGCTTGCCTAGCATTTTATCTGAATTGTCCACCTTTCTCTGTTAAACAAGATACGGCTGGGAAGAGGAGAAAGGCAGCAGCTTCTTTATGAGATGTCTGTGCCTTTCTACATTCATTTGAGCTGAAAATACCACAAGAACAACATTCAAATGACATTTTGGTACCTCAGCTTCCAGGGCTGGCGGGAAACTACTTCTAATGCCATGAGACAACACTTGTATTATTTTTTTAAAAACTCAAAAATAACACTTTCCTCACTTACCTCCCCTCTCCCCCCACCCCCCCAAAAAAAAGCTCTTTTTCATGTTAATTTCTGGGCAATTAATTTTTTTGTTTTTCCTATGCTTTTCAGTGGAGCTCTTCTTTCTGTATCGTTGTTTTACCTAACCATTTTCCTATTTATAGTTTTCAAACATTGGCAACTATGACCTTGAACTGCAGATGCAAGATCCAAAGGTACCAAACAATGCACTCACCCCGAGTAACGAATCGAGTCCTATCCTATACCCTAACAAACAAGGGAACCAGGGCCATTTGCAAAGAGGACAAATAACACTTTTTTCTTATTCCTTGACTCCCTTCCACCCCTCCCCTACCCCCAACATCCATCCCCCATGCTCAAATGCTTCACAAAACCTACAAAACAAGAAATGCAGGAGTAGAAAAATAAAAGAAGCAATAGCATAACTCACACAGGGAGGGACAGGTAAAAGCAGAGGAGAGGTTAAGTCCATGTAAAGGCATATGTTCCTGGTGGAGCATTTCAGAAAGCTGTAGTGCTCTGTTTTTTATCCCTTCAGGACCCCAAAGCAGCAGAACTGAATGTTCTCAAAAGGCATCTTCAGCCAGAAAATCTGTAAACAATAAATCATTACTGTGCAAAGTGAGAAATATTACTGAAATTACCGGCAATTTAGTACAATTTAGAGGACAACCTTGTCCAAGGAGACGATTAATCATTTCTCAGAACAAAAGGGAGGTAAACAGACTGAACAATAGATTCCCAATGCATGCAAGAATTCTAATTCTCCCTTTTTACTACTAGTATAGTAATATTTTCATAAAAAATGGTTGCTTGAAAAGGGAAAGAAAAGTTTTGCCCACTCTGATGGATGTTCTGGTTACTCTTCTGGTAGCAGGACAAATGTTTTCATTGAGGGAATTAGGCACATACTATGCACTAATTTCTATAATGAAAGTTAGAGGTTCCTAAATACCTTTGATGATCTGGGCCTTAATGATTTCTGTGAGACAAACCCTCAGAGAGCCTTTCAAAAGAAGGGTCGTGTCTAGGATGAATCATGGGAAACTGCCAACAGCTCATAATTCCCAGCAACAACTTACTGTCTGAAGGCTCAAAAATTCTATACATTCCCTGTGGCCCAAGTTTTACAGATTGTTCTTGTGTTGTTATAACATCTAAGGCTGCTCCTATCTACAATCAGAGTATCATAAGAACTGTAAACTTTTCTCAGCTAGGAACTGACTTTTCCTATGCTTTTGTACAACATGGGTGCATCTACATGTGCACTTTACTGCAGAATTGACTAATTAGTTCTTCAGTAATGCATCAATGTCAACAGGTGCACAGGTATTAGGGTGCAGTGAATTAATTAACTCCTCTGTAACATGGTACTGTTGGAGATGCCACTGTCTTATAGTGGAGTTATTTACTGTGCAGGAATATACATGTGGATGGTGAATGGGACTGCAGCTGTTTGAGCTGGGGGGATTGGGGGTGCAGGGGTCAGAGTCACATGGCTCAGCAGCTTCAGCACTGTCATGCCCCTGCCAGCCCTGGCACTGCCACCTGGAGCTCAGGGATGACCCTCCCCACCCCAGCAAGCCTACTGTCAGCCCAGGGCTGGTCTGCCTAGCTCAAATTGCTACAGTCCCAAGAGCACATGAAGACACTGTGCCCAGGAACAGCTAACTCAGGCATGAATTGCACCAGTGTTTATTGAGCCACATTAATAGCTCATGTAAATGCACCCCATTTAGCACAATTGGATCCCAACCCTAATTGAGGCCTCAGAGTACAACTACAGTACAAAGAGTCAGTCATCTTCATAAGGGTTTTTTTTAAACTGTTCTCAGTGTTGGAAGATGACAGAACAATGAGCAACAGTCTCAAGTTGCAGCAAGGGAAGTTTAAGTTAAAATACTAGGAGGGTAGTAAGATACTGGAACAGGTTATCCAGAGAGGTGGTGGAAGCTCCATCCTTGGGTGTTTTTGAAACCTGGCTAGACAAAGCTTTGGTTGGGATGATCTAGTTGGGGATGGCCCTGCTTTGAGCAGGGGGTTCGACTAAATGACCTCCTAAGGTCCCGTCCAACCCAAACCTCCTATGATTCTATGATTTGTTTAAATTTTAAACTGAGAAGTGTGATCTAGTGATTTAAGCATGGGACTTGCAGCTGCAATTTCCCAAGTTCTAATCTTGGCCATGGCATTGACTTGTTTTGCTTTCAAACAAAATACTTCAGCTCTCTTCCTGACCTTCCCCATCTGCAAAAATAGAGATACCCTCACTTAGAGCTAGTCTTCACGCAGTTGTGTACTGACAGATCGAAGGCAGTGCAATCCCACAAAGCAGATATACTTATGCTGCTATAAAAAGGTACTTCTACTTGTATTTTGACACAATTCCAAAAATTTGGGTACTGCTAAATCACTGCACAAACTGTGTTTAGATCAGCCCTCCCTCAAAAGACTGCAACAGCCATTAGCTAATGGTGACATGGAGCTGAGAAGTGCTACCTGTGCAAGGGCTAAGCAGAATAATAAAAAGGTGACTGTTGAATGGGTTTGTGAATGAGACAAATTCAGCATGCCATTACGTGTGGGGTCAGCCAGGCACTGAGTCATAGATTTCATAGACATTAGGGCTGGAAGGGACCTCGAAAGATCATCGAGTCCAGCCCCCTGCCCAAAGGGCAGGAAGTCAGCTGGGGTCATAGGATTCCAGCAAGATAAGCATCCAGTTTGCTCTTGAAGGTGTTCAATGTAGGCGCTTGAACCACCTCCGGTGGCAGGCTGTTCTAGACCTTGGGGGCTTGGACAGTAAAGAAATTCTTCCTTATGTCCAGCCTGAAACGGTCTTGTAGTAGTTTATGACCATTCGACCTAGTCGTCATCCCTTGGGGCGCTCTGGTGAACAAACATTCCCCCAGATACTGGTGGTCACCCCTGATAAACTTATAGGTGGCCATCAGATCACCCCTGAGCCTGTGCTTTTCCAAGCTAAAGAGCCCCAGGGCTCTCAGCCTGTCATCATAGGGTCTGCTTCCCTGACCTCTGATCATGCACGTGGCTCTTCTCTGCACTCTCTCAAGCTTCTCCACATCCTTTTTGAATTGTGGAACCCAAAACTGGACGCAGTACTCCAGCTGCGGCCTCACCAAGGCCGAGTACAAGGGGAGAATGACATCCCGGGATTTGCTTGAGAAGCATCTATGGATGCAAGCCAGCATTTTGGTCGCTTTACTAGCCGCAGCATCGCACTGCAGGCTCATGTTCATCTTGTGGTCAATCATGACCCCCAAGTCTCTTTCTTGCATAGTGCTAGCCAACATAGCACTGCCGAGCCTATAAGGATGCTGCAGGTTTTTCTTCCCAAGGTGGAGAACCTTGCATTTATCAGCATTGAATACCATCAGATTCTCGTCCGCCCACTTGCTGAGCCTGTCTAGGTCAGCCTGGATCACCTGCCTGTCTTCTGGTGTGGATGCTTTGCCCCAAAGTTTGGTGTCATCGGAGAACTTGGCCAGTCCGCTTCTGACTCCAGTGTCCACATCATTAATGAAGATGTTGAACAGTATGGGTCCAAGGACAGAGCCTTGGGGGACCCCACTGGTCACAGGACACCATGATGAGTGACTTCCATCAATTACTACCCTCTGGGTCCAACCCCGGAGCCAATTTTCCAGCCAGTGGATCCTGGAGGACCCAAGGCGACAATTGGCCAGTTTCTCCAAGAGGTGATCATGGGAAACCAGATCGAAGGCTTTTTTGAAGTCAAGATATATGACATCAATCTCTTCTCCCTTGTCCAGGTGATAGGTCACCTGGTCGTAGAAGGAAATGAGATTGGTCAAGCAAGACCTACCCGCAACAAACCCGTGCTGGCTATCCCTTAAGATGTTGGCGTCGGCCAGTCCATTAAGGATGGCCTCTTTAATAAACTTTTCTAAGATCTTCCCCGGGATAGAAGTCAGGCTGATGGGCCTATAGTTAGCCAGATCCACTTTCCTCCCTTTCTTGAAGATAGGCACCACATTGGCCTTCTTCCAGTCTTCGGGCACTACACCAGATCGCCAAGAGTTTTCAAAGATCCGTGCTAGAGGCTGGGCTATGATGCTCGCCAGCTCCTTGAGTACCCTGGGGTGAAGATTGTCAGGGCCGGCTGACTTGAAGGTATCCAGCTTCTCAAGATGTTCCTTCACGAAGTCAGCATTAATGGAGGGCAGGGGATCACCCTCACCCGGACTTCCCCGTCCCGTAGCGGGCATAGGCGTCCCATGGGACGCATGAAAGACCGACGCAAAGTACCTATTTAATAGGTTGGCTTTTTCCTGGGCGTCAGTTGTCAGTTGCCCCATCTGGTTCAGCCAGGGGTCCAATGTTGCCCCTGCTTTTCCTCCGGCTCCCCACATATCTGAAAAAGGACTTTTTATTGTCCTTGATGCTCATTTGAGTCATTTGCAAGCATTTAAAAAGCAGGCAGTATACTAAAATTTCACAGATGTAGCATAGTCGGTTCATCTGAAAACCAGTATATGAATCACCTCCTTCATTATTTGCTATGTATCATTCATACTATCATGTCATGCTTAATAACTGTAGTTATCTAATCACAAAGCAGAAACTCTACCATGTGACATGGGAGAGGGGACTGTTGCATAGCATAAAAGCAGACAGTCAAAATGAGCCTGAACACACTACTTCTTGAATAAGTTTGAAGACAATTCAACAAGAATGTCATGTGTGGACAGAGTAAGGAGCACTCACAAATTCTTTTGTCATGTGTTCACAAGGGGAAGCCTTTCCCATCTCTTTGGAGAGTTGAATGATGTGGGGATATCCTGTCATTTGGTTGACTGAAATAGCAATCCCAATATAATGCATTCTCAGTATGTTGCAGGACACAGCATTGTCATCAAAGATGCTTCACCACAGCTGTTTGCTTCTGCATTGCCTGCATTGGGTCTTTTTCCAGGATTTTTAGAATGCACCAAGAAACCAACCCTCCATAATAGTGCCCTCAATGGCCCTCTGGTGGGGTGAATTCAATAGTTCCTGGGAGACACTTGCTTTTTTTTTTTCATTCAAGAAATTTGTCAGCCACTTTGCACATGATAACTCTTCTCTTTGCCTAAACGGTGGCATTATAGGGACAAAGAGGAATGTGCAAAGGAAAATTTTCTATTGCACCAGACATGGTGTCCATGTCAGCAATGATAAGATGTTACTTTCCCCACAATTTTGGAAGTCTATTTCTATCTTCTGTTCACATTCTGAGGTTCCTTTTGAGATGGCAAGATTTCTAGCATAGGTGCCTTGTAACAAAGCTAGGTATTTGAATGGCTGTGCTGCTTTGAGGTAGTGGGGATGGTAGGGTAGATAGGTGATATTTAGTGTGCTGGCTTAGAAGATGCTGGCTTTGGGACAAGTGGAGAGTAACAGTGACCAGGCTAGCAGTTTCCTGTAAACCCCTGCTGCTGGTCCTGGCTTCAGAGGTTGCAATTGGTAGGTCACCAGGAGAAAAATGGGTCTTGTTCAAAAAAGACAATGGGTAAACCAGAAAGATATGCAGCCCTTTTATGAGACCCTCCAGTTGGCATAGTAATGGAAGCAAAATTAACTTTATGAACAGTCCTGAGAGAGCTGCTTTGCCTTGCAATGTGTGCGCCAAAAATAGAGAATTATTATTGCCTTAAATTCGTTTTATGACATCTACATGTCAGCAGTAATTAACAGAATTCTGCAGAGACTATTCCAAGACAAATCTCTATGCATTTCAAAATGTATCTGTAACCTATGGGCAATTTACCTCATGAAATCCCAGTTTCACAAAGCTGAGTGCATGAACCTGAGAGCCAATGTACCACTTCTAGTGATTTTTCTCCTTCCATATCTGTTCCTGCAATAAACATGATTGCTAATCAATGCATTTGATTTTTTTAACCCCAATGGTGCCAACATAAGTAAGGATGAAAAGAACTGTGGTGAGTGGATATGAGGAACAGACACCAACAGGAAGCGGATCTTAAGGGGGCTTACAGAGGTCGTTAGTGTGGTCTGTGATTGTGGGATTTGATGCTGCAGGGAACTAAACCTTTAAATCAATGGTTTTCAACCTGTGGTCTGTGGACCTCTGGGGGCCCACAGACTATGTCTAAGGGGTCCACAAAAGCTGACTATGGTCAATCAAAAGTATGTAAATACCCACACTTACAATTCAAAGGGATCCCCACCTCCATTTGAAATATTTAGGGGTCCGCAAATGAAAAAAGGTTGAAAACCACTGCTTTAAGTGGTGGGCACAGATATGATTCTAAGCATTTTGGAGGCTGGAGAGATTTAAGTGTTGAGCAGACAAAGAGATACCTAGCACTTGCCAATATGGTGGCAAATAGCTGCTCATGTATGGCAAAACACTCAAAGATTACTGCAAGACCCAGAATTAATTCTTGCTAAAGTAATCAGAATGTGTCCCCTAAAGAAGTCAGCTAATCTAGAATGAGGCTAATGGAGGGGGACAGAGCTTTATAATGGTAAACGCTAAAATGAAGGACTCACAATGCTATGGTAACGCCCACTAAGGAAGCACAGATAAATAAGGAAGTGGAAGGAGCATAATTTGAAACAAAATTGGGAGGAGAGGGGGAAAACCTTTTTTCATTTGCGGACCCCTAAATATTTCAAATGGAGGTGGGGATCCCTTTGAATTGTAAGTGTGGGCATTCACATACTTTTGATTGAGGGGGAAAGAGTACTTCATCCAGTTAAAAAAAATGCATCAAGCCATGTGTCTTATCAAAAACGTAGATTCATTGACAAAGCAGGGGATAAGAAGCTGAGTAAGAATCTGAAGACATCCTTTCAATAGAAAAAAGAAATGCAGAACAGAGTGCAAAACAGAGGTGAAAGAGCCTGAAAGTCTCGCAGCTGATTCCTCCAGAAAATTTCCTCTTGCCCTATGACAAAGTTAACACAGCGAGGTGTACAGGTAGAAAACTAAAGTGGAGGCCATCACCAACCTGTCGGCCCAGAAGACAAGCAAGAGATACAAAGATTCCTTGAAATAGTGGTTGGTGTGGGGGAATTTCTTCCTAATCCAGCTGACCACAAGAGCAACCTGAAAGCACTACAATCCAGAGATGCCTAATGGACATGGGAAACAAATCTTCATTGTTTCAGAGCCTAAAGGAAGTAAAGTTACCCCGGTTATGAGGTACCATGATGGAAGTGTAAAACTAAGTTACTGAGGGACACCTCCAGGGAGGGTACCAGTGTCATCCTCTTAAAACAGCATGATCAAAACTGGAGACTAATGGTTTATTCATAATGGATGCTAACCAAATGTAAATGAAAATCCTTTCAAATCAAAAAGGAAGGTTTGACCTTAGTCCATAGATATAAAATGTTTCATGTGTTGATTTAGGGAGCATAGTCTTGGCTGAAACCAACCATAAATTTCCTGGCCAAAATGCGCCAGGCCAAGAGCTGATGATTATACAAACTGGATAGAAAGGATGATGGGTGCAGACACAGACTCTCAAGCATTTTATAAAATTAGAGTGGATCAAAGTCCATAGATAATTTATGTACACTCCAAACTGGGGAGAAGAAGGAGCATACAGTCTGATCAAAGGTCAAACAGACTGATTGTCAGAATTAGGGATGAAGATGAGATCAGAAGGTCCGTGGGGCAACAAAGGGCTCCTGGTGGACTCTAAATACCACTAATTAGTTTGGTTATTATATTGGTTAGAAGATTTGAAATTTTGTATTATCTTACTACTGTTTGTTAGTTGTGATTTTTTACAATTGTTTGGTAAGGAAGATGTGGGAAACCATACCATTAAGAGGCTCTAGAATAAGCTTTTCAGAACCAGCTGTTCTGTTATGAAGTGTTGTTTGGGTAGAGCTCAGGCTTCATATCACACTTTTTGGTGCTAGATAATTAAATACAACACTCAATGGGGGGGAGGGGGCATTTAGTACCAGCTGTGGCAATGGTTTCTGCAAGTGGAATCTGTTCACTGAGAACTGGATGAAAAGAACCACAGGCAAACAGGTGCTCTGTGGTAGCAGAGAGCCTTCCATCAATCCCGATTTAAACTGCCTCTCTGTTTTATTCATTACCAGTTTACCAAATCATCCCATCTCCCAGCCTCCTTTGGTATCAGCCAAGGATTATTCTGTGCTGTGCCTCACTGAAATAGTCCAGACTACTTCCATTTTCTACTTGCCTACAGAGAGAAAACAACTCTTTCCTATAATTGATGGACACAATTCACAGCAATTAGTATTTCGGCAGCAGGTAGTTAACCCTCAGGGCAAAGTGTGATTGTCTCTATTTAGCTTGCCTTGTATGGCCATGAATTTAGAGTAGGTACGTTAGCGCAGCATTCTCCCTCTCAGCCATCATAACACACAGCCTGCTCTGCTCCTCCACACAACAGAGAAAGCTGCTTGACAGGCACGAGGAGATGCTCCAAGGAGCTCTCCACAGCTGCAGGTGCCACCGGTTCCAGAGCCCCTGCCACTGGAAAGTGCTCCCTTGTAATTCAACACCTTGTACAACAGGGACCTGTGGGGTTGCATCCACTGTACTATTCCTGGCTCTGCTATGCAAGAGAGACACACCAGGCATAAGCACCAGGCACTAACATGAGATGCCCTCATAGCCCTAGTCTGCCTACAGCATTAAAGCTTGATATTTAGAAAAAAAAATAACAATGCTTCTTCTTTAAATTCTCAAAAGCTATATTTATTTTCCATGCCCCTGCTGAGGAAACATACTTGCAAGTGGGAAAGCCGTAACCGGACAGGTATAATTATTACATTCTAACTAGAACTCACTTACTACAAGGGCTTTTCATTCAAAAAAGCACAGCCATGAGCTACAGACTTTTCCCTGTCTCTACTGGACCTGAGCCAGTTTGCAGGCTTGATGGTGTCTGTAGCATAAGGCTTCAAGAGCTTTAAGAACCACTCAAGGACTCTTGTTATAACTATTGTAGGGATTCTCACCTCACCAGGACTCCCATGGGTATTTTAAAGAGAGGAAGGATTTCTAATGGAGTTGTATCTACTACAGGGAATATTGTAAGGGAAGTTAATGCTGCAAAGAATCCTGCAGGGGTTAAGTATGGCAAGGGGTTTTGTAGGGATTATAAATACCGGAGGGACTCCTACAGAATTTGCAATAGTCATAGAAACAGCTGAAGAGCTCATTAAACTCCACAGGGTTTGCTACAAAATTACAGTATATGCAACTGGAGAAGGACTGCTATTCTGGAGCATTGGGTCCACTTCCCAACTCCAGCATATGCTTCCTGTGTGACTTCTGGAAAGTCTACATGACATTCTGATGAAAATATTCTGACATTTTTCTGACAGCAAAATTGTCAGGAAATATTCTGACATTCTGATGAAAATATTACCTTTCTGTGCTGTCAACAGGGTATGCACCAAATGGATTAAGAACTGGCTTTCTGATACCTCTCAAAGTCTAGTTGCCAGTGGGGAATCAACATCAAATAACATGTTTCTAGTGAGAAATGGTACCAGGCCCAATGCTAGTCAAGAGTTTCATCAGTAACCTAGAAAGTAATATACAACCACTGCTGCTAAAACTTGCATGACACAAAGTTTGGCACCAGATCTAGGCCCACTCCTCCCTTCCCCCGCCACTGCAGCGGGGAGGGGGAAACAGGCCCAGACCGCAAGCAGCACGAGGGAAGGGGCTCCATCCCCACCCCCCATCATTCTTGACAGGCAATTGGCTAGTATTAAAACATATATACATCCAATTTAAGGTCCAAGTCCAGAGCCTTGTCTCATCACTGGGCCAAAAGGACCAGAGATTCAAATGCCACCCAAACAGCCCATTTTATTTTAGCCAAAAGGCTGACTGAACTACGAACAAGAAATGGAGACCATACCAACAATATCGGGTATCCCAGGAAGCAGTTTGAAAATGAGTTAAGGCTCATAGAGAAAAAAGAACTGAACTTAAGCTTCCAGTACAAGCCTATGGCACAAAGGCTTATTGTAACTCTTGGCTGCATCAGCAGGGGAGTAGCGAGGAGGAACAAGCAGGTGATTTGTCCATACATAGCACTGCAGAAACCAGCATGTAGTTGTGCTGTTCACAGTTTTAAAAAGAAGCTGAAAAATTGCACAAAAAGCAGAAAAGAAGTCCAGACATGATATAAAGGCTAGAGATAAACAAGGTCTTACCATGTGAAATATAAAAAGCATGCTCTGTTTAGTTGGCCAGAAAGACAATTGAATGGATTTGATTGCAATGCATAAGTACCTTCACAATGAGAAAATACTGGGTACAAAGGGGTTCTTCAGCCTGCAGGAACAAGAACCAATGCCTGGAAGCCAAAGCCAACCAGAAATGAGATATCAGATGTTAACAAAAAGGCTGGTCAACCACTGAGAGAAACCCCCAAGAGAAGTATTGTATTTTTCACCTTTAAATACCTTCAAATGAAAACCAAATGCCTTTCAGGAAAATTTGCTTTAGTCTAGCACCAGTTATGATGGTTAATACAGGAGCAACTGGGTTAAATGTAATGGTCTATGATATAGAGGAGATGCAACTAGACAATTTAGCACCTTAACTTCAATGACTCTATGAAAAATCATTTGGTTTCTCTGAACCTCAGTTCTCCATCTGTAAAATGGGCATAACAACTCACAAGCCTTTTAAAATGACAAATATATTAAGGATGATGAAGTATTTAGATTCCATAGAGATCTTATACATATCCAAGGTAGACAAACAGACACAGGATACAGAAATTGTTCTTAATGTTGGCAGGCAGACGGAGATAGATAAACTGTAGCAGTGTCATACATATCATTTTTAACATATCAGAATTATTAGTTTAGGAAAAATTGAGGAAAGTTCCAGGCAAAGACTTGCCTAAAGCCAAATTCAGGCTATAAAACACAGGTTAATTACTAGAAAAATAACTTCAGTGGAACCTTATAATATTTAAAAATATGATTAAAGCTTGGAAATTTTCAATTAAGTGTTTGGGAAAAAAAATCAACTGAATATCTGAAACTCAGTTAACTTTCCTCAACCTTAGCTCTGTCCTTTCTCCAGATCCTTGTCCATCCTATGCCTATCTTCCCAAGACACATTTGCTGTATAAACCTTATCTTTTGGCAAAACTCCAGTGTCCACATGCACCCATTCTGATATCCCTTGCTGAATACCTTGTTCTCTGAATTACACTTGTGCTTCAAAGCAAACACATCAGCTCCAATTTCTCCTCTGTTTCAGCCTTTATTAGCCAGCTGTTACAAGCAGAAACACTGCCATCACCTCTCGCCTGTCATATACAACAACTCTAACTCTGCCTATTCCATATTTCCCCTATGGTGAATAAACCATGATAGCCTCACACCTGTCCTTCTGTGACTCTTCTTGTAACTAACATTAGCTGCCATTCAAGTACTATGAATCACATTGTCAAATAAAAATCAAGGAGAGCAAGAAAAACATTAAGTTTTCTACATCTGTCATTTGTTTCTACAGAGCAGAAAGACCAATCACACTCTGCTTTGCCATAGAAGGTCCAGATGTACATTCACAGAACAGACTTCCAGCATAATTCTTTCTCTGGCCAAGCAACAATCTTAGTTGGTCAGCCTCCAATGTATATGTAAGCCAGGGTCTTCCTTACTGGATGTAGAAGAAATGGAAGTAAGCAAAGAGGATCACACAAGGGTATTCCTGAGTAGAGGCATCAGAATAGATTGCCCCTTTACATCTCTTCAGACCTATATTTTTCATTATTCTCACTGAAACCATTCCATATCATCATTAGACAATGTTCCTTGCAGTGGAGTATGGGATAGGGTTAAAGGTGAATTTCCAGACTTTCATACTTTTATTTTAATGCTTGAAATGTTCAAAGTTCATAGCACTTTTTTCAAACAATATTTGTTCTAATAAGTCCATCCTTACAATTTTAAGGTAGTGTTAGAGTTATGTTGTAGCCATAATGATCCAGAAATTATGAGAAGCAAGGATTTTGGGGGGTTGATATCCACCAAATATATGGTTGGAATTAAGTTAGACAAGTTGCAAATGTAAGACATTTTTCATCATTCTTTTAACTCACTCCTAATAAAACATTTTGTCTGGAAATAATAATGCATGTTTTCAACAGCCAATTTTTAACAATATAATCAGATTATAATATGCTTCAACAGCTGCCTTAAATCTTGTCTACTTCTGAAGGGATTAACAATGATGAGAGAAGATCTGGTGCTCAAAATATTGCCAACTAGACTGAGCAAGGCACATCTGTATATGCAGGAGAAAACATGAACAGGGCAAAGGGTATACAAAAATCAACTAACAGGTTTGATCCAACCAGCAGGACAGAAATATGGGCCATGTACCTAGGAAATGATCCACCTGCTGGAAATGAGTACACCTGAGGTAAAGGTGTTACTAAATATGAACAACAGAAGCAGGCTAGCATGGAACTAGGGTCTAGACCAGGGATGCATAAGCCTCAGCCCACAGGCCAGATCCAGCCTTTGGTGCCATGTCATCTAGCCTGTGAGGTTCTCAATAAGTCTGGAAATTGGCCAGTGGGGGAGCAGTGGCACTGATCCTGGACAGCAGGGGCAACATCTGTCCCAACAGGGCCCAATCCAACCCACACCACTTATCTGGCCTGCAGGGCCAAAAGTTTGAGCAACATTGGAGTGGCTTTACAGGCTCAGGGTGAGACAATTCAAGAGCAGAGGAGATTTAAGGTTGACCTCAAACACCAGGACAGCAGAAAAGAGGATCAGAACATAAAGCATACTAATTAATCTGTAAACTAAAGAAACGGGAGGCACAAGCAGAGGACACCTTCACAGAAGTGACACTGACATGCAAACCAATGTCAATTCGAATGAGGGCATTGTTATACATGACACTTCACACAGGCTAACTGCACTTACAATGCTAGCATCTGAGTGGTCAAGCAGAGAGGTATGTGCTAAGTGCTATTGCAGTGTAGTAAAGTCAAGCCTTTTCTGCAAAGGAATAACTCCAGATCATATTACCTAACATGGGTTGAGCCAATATCAGTCTGTCTCATGGAGGTAATACAATCGGGGACTCAAGGCTCTAGTGCAGTACAGGTGCTGGGGCTGGCTCCCATGCTGTGCTGGTCTTGCTCCCAGCCCCCATACCACACCAGAGTCTTGAACTGGCTCTGGTGCAGTGCAGGAGCTGGGTGCTGGTGTCACTCCAAGTTTCTGCACCAGCTCAGATGCAATCCCTGGAACCAGCTCTGTGGGATCCCAGGCAGGAGAGTCTCAGCCCTGGGATCACACTGGAGCCAAGACTCTCCAGTATAATACGACAATCTGTTTTTGGATTGTAGTAAGCATTAACGTATGACTGCTGAGAAAACTTTCTAAGTTGTATTAATGCTTCCTACTGTCTAAACATAACATGTGCTAAGTGTAATATATAACAAGTCCCTTACAACGATGCCCAGAATGGACAACCAACTCTCACTTGGTTGCTGTTTGTAATAAGGACTCTTACACTGTCTTTGCAAGGAGGCTTTCCTGCCACCTACCAGTCCTAGCAAATGGTTACCTCAGACCCATGCACTAGTGTAATTTGCAGCCATGTATATTTATGCCTGATTTTCAGAGTCAACTTTAGCCTGGAATGGAGTGGCTAATAGCTCAATAGAGCTACAAGTCATGTGTCCACTCAATGTTTCCACCCATGTGAATGTCCACACCCCAATGGAACAGAGGAGATTTCTGTGTCTGGCAGCTTCAGTGCATGATCCCCTATATATTCACTAAACAGTCTTGCCTCAGCAGACCTTACGGTGTCCCCTAAGCTTTCATTTCCTCTGTCGTGCAGAGAGCCCACACCAATATGTCTTAAGACAGTCTATATCATGCATTCTTATTCACAAGTAGGCCTGTCTGGTAAAATGACCCCAAGAAAACTGACAGCCACTGCCAGCTTCCCACATACACTTTTCCTATAGCACAATGCGAATTGTCACACAAAAGAGGCTGTCATTGCTGGGAAGCCATAATTGTGCTATTATCTGATTCCATTTCACAACCCCTTCCCTGCACAATAAATGGAGCAACAGAATGCTCTTGGCTCCAACATGTCATTCAGACTGCATCTTCTTGTTCCTACCCCTCTCTTATCTTTCCCTTTTTTCTGCGTCTGTTTTCAGCTATTCAGCCATTTGCCTTCTCCTGTTCTCTTCTCTTCTCCAACCTGTGCATCATGCAAACCTGGAGATAACTGAATTTCACTGATCTGCCCTCACTCCTCTCCCCCAGCTATGAATTCTGTACTCTCTTCCATCTTGTATCCCAGACCTGCCAACTCTGACTGCTTCCCTGGCAAATTAGTTGTTGTTCATGTCCAGAAGCCCAGGCATAAGGTCGCCCATCTGGCTGCTTGTAGTAACCCAAGAAAATCCCTTCCATTCTCCTGACTGCAACGTTAGAATGATACTTGACATTTCTGCAGCATTTCACAGGCTCAGTGCAACATACACATATTAACATCCCCTCACTACACCCCTTGGAGGTAGTTGGTTGGAGATTATTATCCCTGTTTGACAGAAAGTAGAAGCTACTTCATTGAGGCCAGTCGGGGTGTCTGTAGCTGACTCAGGATTAGAACTCAGGAACTCCTAACTCAACCCCATGCTCTTTCCAAATGATGTTGCCTTCCCAAACAAAGACAGCCCCCGCAAATGAAAGGGTCAGGAGACAGCAGTGCTGTTCATCCATTTCAAGTAGCCCCCTAGCCAGGAGTGAATATGTTCAAATAAAGCTGCAATTCTTTAGCCTAATACTATCAACATATCTGTTAAGGGACCCCAGTGCCCTTGGGTCATCCCTGGTACCATTCAGCAGTGTTAGTAAAAGGAACTGAACAAGATGCTTCTGGATAAAGACACAAGTTTCACCTGCTAGATGTATGATGAAGATGCAGGGTTCAGAGGAGATGCTTGTTGTCACCTCAGGATGCGGGCACTTACTGGCTCCATGGGAAGAGCGCAACAAGTCTCACAACCCTCACAACTAAACAATGCGTTTAAGTCGGCAGGCCCGGATGAGCTCCATCCGAGGGTACTGAAGGCACTGGCTGACGTCATTGCGCAGCCACTGGTGGGAATATTTGAATGTTCGTGGTGCACAGGCCAGGTCCTGGAGGACTGGAAAAGGGCCAATGTGGTCCCCATTTTCAAGAAGGGGAGGAAGGAGGACCCAGGCAACTATAGGCCAGTCAGTCTCACCTCCATCCTTGGCAAAGTCTTTGAAAAAATTATCAAGGCTCACATTTGCGAGAGCCCAGAAGGAAAAATTATGCTGAGGGGAAACCGGCATGGGTTCGTAGCAAGTAGATCAGATCATGCCTGACTAATCTAGTCTCTTTTTATGACCAGGTTACAAAACACCTGGACGCAGGAGTAGGGGTTGACGTCGTTTACTTAGACTTCAGGAAGGCCTTCGATACGGTATCCCACCCCATACTGGTGAACAAGTTAAGAGGCTGTGACTTGGATGACTACACAGTCCGGTGGGTGGCAAATTGGCTGGAGGGTTGTACCCAGAGAGTCGTAGTGGATGGGTCGGTATCAACCTGGAAGGGTGTGGGCAGTGGGGTCCCGCAGGGCTCGGTCCTTGGACTGATACTCTTCAATGTCTTCATCAGCGACTTGGATGAGGGAGTGAAGTGTAGTCTGTCCAAGTTTGCAGATGACACAAAACTGTGGGGAGAAATGGACACACCGGAGGGCAGGGAACAAGTACAAGCAGACCTGGACAGGTTGGACGTATGGGCAGAAAACAACAGAATGCAATTCAACAAGGAGAAATGCAAAGTGCTGCACCTAGGGAGGAAAAATGTCCAACATACCTGCTGCCTAGGAAATGACCTGCTCGGGGGCACGGAAGCGGAAAGGGATCTTGGAGTCCTAGTGGACTCCAAGATGAACATGAGTCGTCAGTGTGACGGAGTCATCAGAAAAGCTAATGGCATTTTATAGTGCATCAGCAGATGAATGACAAACAGAACCAAGGAGGTGATACTTCCCCTCTATCGGGCGCTGGTCAGACCGCAGTTGGAGTACTGCATGCAATTTTGGGTGCTGCACTTCAAGAGGGATGTGGATAACCTGGAGAGGGTCCAGAGAAAGGCCACTCGTATGGTTAAGGGCTTGCAGACCGAGCCCTATGAGGAGAGACTGGAGCACCTGGACCTCTTCAGCCTCCGCAAGAGAAGGTTGAGAGGCGACCTTGTGGCTGCCTATAAGTTCATCACGGGGGCACAGAAGGGAATTGGTAAGGCTTTACTCACCAAGGCGCCCCTGGGGGCTACAAGAAATAATGGCCATAAGCTAGCAGACAGCAGATTTAGATTGGACATTAGGAAGAACTTCTTCACAGTTCGAGTGGCCAAAGTCTGGAACGGGCTCCCAAGGGAGGTGGTGCTCTCCCCTACCCTGGGGGTCTTCAAGAGGAGGTTAGATAGGCATCTAGCTGGGGTCATCTAAACCCAGCACTCTTTCCTGCCTATGCAGGGGGTCGGACTCAATGATCTATTGAGGTCCCTTCCGACCCTAACATCTATGAATCTATGAATCCTATGAACCCTAATTTGTTCTGCTAGCCAGCTCTTGGAGAAGCCTGTGCTCTCTTGAGACACAGAGGTATATTTCTTATTTCCCCTTACTGAAGAACCAATGCCACTTCCTTATCCAAAGGGAGAAAGAGGATGGGCCCCAACCTAAAGGAGCAAGGGTGAGCAGGGGCAAGGAGCATTTAGGTAACTACAACAGGCCCTTGGAAAACACAGCAGAGTTAAGTGCTTGGCTTGCCAGACAGTCAAAGGGCTGCATGTGTATTTTGGACCTTGCCATATCCTGATGCTGTGGTCCCATCACAGGCATGGGAAAATACTATGTTTTACCAGTGTCATCAGCATTACAGCAGTGTGGTAAAATGAAAGGCTGATCATGTACACCCTTGAATTGGAAGAATGTTGCCCTACCTGATATAGGACTACACCCAAAAGAATCAGGGGTAAAACTCCCCAAATGTAAGTTACCCCAATTTAAGTATTTGTATCCATCCCCATCCCCAAGTAGCCATTTGTGAAAGGCAAATGAGCTACTGCCTGCTCCCCAGCCATTTACAGTGCATACACACATTCATCACACCTGCTCTACAATCAGCCACATGACTGTAGAGTGGGAGTGGCATGTAAAGGCATTTGCCAGTATCAGGAGTCATGTAGTACAAGTAATTCAGGGTCGGGGGGGCCTAATATGTCCATGGTGGGGTTGGTGGGTCCATGGGGGAGGAAGGTCTGGAGGGCTAAAAATAGCCAGGACAGAATCAGGGGGGTAGGAAGAACACAGCCCCAGGGCTGGGACAAGCAGCTGGGCTTTCCCAGTCTGGGGCTGCACTCCGAACACAAGGAAACGTGCTGGGTTAACTTGTTCCATAACCAAGTTAGATCACTTACACCTGCCCCCACCACACTTACCTGGAAACAGCTAGGTCTGTGGTTCTCAATCTTTTTCAACTCAAGGCACCCCTTCATATCTTTTCTAAATTTAGATTCTAGCTTAGCGAGTCTCAACTGGAGTGCCACAAAACTCTGAAAAGTTATAGAGGAGTGAATGCCTTGAGGCAAAAAAGGTTGAAAAGCACTGGCTTATGACATGTGCTTGAACCAGGTCTCTGATCCAGGTTTAATTTACCTTAGTGTACCAAACTGATGTAAATTACCCCAGGGTATGTGATTGTCGGTCTAAGCACATAGTACCACAGCTCTAAACAGTAAATTAACTGATTTTTCCATGCGCTGGCCAGACTGACAAAACAGAAATAAATACTACTTTGGAGCCAACCTAAAATGATTTGGTTTTGGTTTGTTTTCCTTCCAAAAAAGTTCTGTTTGATTTCATGTTCAGAGAAGGTTACCCTTTAACATTTAAAATTTAACTTTATTTCAAAACGAAATGTCATTTCAGAAGGAAAAACAAAATACTCGGACTTCTTCAATAATTTTTAATGGCTAAAAAAGTTGGAAACATTTGTGAATATTTTTGATTTACCAGAATCTGTACTTTTCAACTAACACAACACTTGACAAAATGTTTTGTCCTGCTCTAGCAGTATCATATGGGCATGTCACTACATGCCTATGAGGGGAAAGGAGGGTTAACAAAACTCCTGTAGTCTAGAAACTGAAAGAAGAACACTAAGACAAACTTAGCAGGGGAACCTTTAAATCAGTAGTTCTCAACCAGAGTGCTGTGGCAACCTGGAGTGCTTTGAGATCCTTTAAAAGTGTGTCAGGGTGCTGTGCAATATTAACACTGTTAGGCGTGCAAATACCTACGTATGATTCATAAGATAAACCCAGAGATTTCAAACAGAAATCCATAGACCTGCTGTTTGTGGTTCAAAGACATGTGATCTTTGAGTTCTTTGCACCAGTTTTACTCTATTAATTTCCTTATTAAAAAAAAATAATAAAAACTAAGGGCTAGCATTTTCCAAGGGGTGCCTTGAGTCTAAGAAGGGGGAGAGCCACTGCTCTAAGGGCACTTATACGCTTGAGGGAGGGAAGTAACAGGGTCCCCTGCAGCTCAGGGGCTGCTTGGCCCACTAGCAACTTGCACCTTTGCTGCTTGAGAGGCAGGCAGGCTCTGCTGGGGGGAAAAAAAAAAGGATTGGGCTCCTCGCCGCTTCTGCCTGCAGCACACACCTGCTGAAGGCAAAAGTGGCAAGGGGCCCAATCCTTTTTTTCCCAGCAGAGCCTCCCCACCTTTCCCACAGCCAGGGGGCAAGCTGACAGCTGCATCATTACAGTTTGAAAAGTTGCAAACTAAAGTACATCTAGATGTAGGTTAGTCTGCTAAAATGCAAAGACATTTAAAACCCCTAAAAGTTTTGCATGTGTACACTGTGATGCCATTAAGCCACACAAAGTGACATTTTCATCACATATACATGTTAATGGCACCATGTGTACAACTGCTCTAAGGTTGTACAAGAAGTGTGCTGTACGATCTTTTCAGCTCCAGGTACAACAGCTTTCAGAAGTAGATCAAACATACCAAAGAGCTCTCATCTTGAGGCCCAGCACCAAAACACATAAAAGAACACTGAGGAACAGACATCTCCCAAGGTAAGCCATCGAGTGAAAATGCACAGGAAGTGAAGTGGATAGCAAATTCCAGGAGGAAAATTAAATTACCTTGAGGTGTGACAAAACTGTAATTGGTACCTGAAAGGAGATTTACCTTCACCATTGGGAGAGAAAGAAATTGAACAATTAGTAAATGAAAATAAAATAATGAGCTATTTAGAGACACTGTCAGTGCCATAACGCAAGCTGCAGGTGGGCAGCTTGGGGAGATCAAGCAGCTTGCCCCTTGCTTGTGCCTGCCCCCTGCCATCTTTGCCCCCCTGCAGCCTCCAGTCCCACTTTCTCCCCCAGCCTCTGCTCTCCCCCACTCCCACTTCAGGGAAGAGTGTAAGGTGCTAAAAAAGAAGGGAGGTGGGAGTGGCAGGTATCCGAATTCAGATGAGAGTGGATCTGAGTTTCTAGGTAGCTCCTTCTATATAAATATTTCTTACTGGAGGGATGGGAAACTCAGATGAAGGACCAACAGTGACAGATTCTACCAGAGCCTTCACCTGAAGCTCATCTCTAGGAGCAACTGAAGGCTGTCAGGATCTGATGGCTGTCTGGTGTTTCCCTAAATTGAATGAACACAGTCCGGTTCCTGGCTGGTGTTGCTTTCATAACAGGGACCTTGCTCACAGTCTCCACAGAGTAGCTAGGGACTGAAAGAAGGAGAAGAAATGATCCATCCTCATCCCATCAGATTTCCTAGGTAAGATCTGAGGCACTCTAGTAGGGCAGCAGGAGGCAGCCTGCAGGGCAGAGGTTTAAGCCTAGGTACCTTATGGACAGTCTTGAGCTGCAGAGGGCAATGAAAATGTTTGGGGGCTGGAGTACATGACTTCTGAGGAGAGGCTGAGGGAACTGGGATTGTTTACTCTGAAGAAGAGAAGACTAAGGAGGCAACCACCCTTTAACTACCTGAAAGGTGGTTACAAAGAGGACACAGCTAAACTGTTCTCAGTGGTAGCACATGACAGAACAAGAAACAATGGTCTCAAGGGAAGTTTAGATCAGATATTAGGAAAAACTGTCACACAAGGAGAGTAGTAAAGCACTGGAATGGGCTATCCAGAGGAGTCATGGACTCTCCATCTTTGGAGATGTTTAATATCCAAATAGACAAAACCTTGACTAGAGTGATCTAGTTGGGGATGGTCCTGCTTTGAGCAGTGGGTTGGACTAGATGACCTCCTGAGGTCCCTTCCAACCTTAATTTTCTCTGATTGTAAGTGTGCTGGAATGCATGGATAGAACTTCATTCCCTTAGAAGCTCAACAACAACCAAAGTTCCTCTCTACCAATCTCATCATTTTCCAATGAGTACATACTGGCTCAGACTTTCCATGGAGTAAAATTTTCCTACCCAGCCAGACAGACTCCTGGTGACATCAGTGAGATCCCACCACTGACAGTCTCCCAAATCCTAACCTCAGTTGAGTCAGTTACATTCACTCAAGTTATACCAGGATCTGTCTGCAAGTGCTGAGCATGCATGAATCAAGCAAGAGGATTTATATCGATCTTGTGTTTTTAAAGAGTCAACATGATCACCTCCAGCTTATTTGCTTGCATGTCAGCAACATCCACAGGCATTTGCATTGCTCTGACAGAAGTGTTGCTTCTACACAAGACCCTGCTTATTAATGGAGGCCTTGACACTTGCAGGAAGGAGAATGGAGCATGAAGGAAGGAGGGGTCCAAGAGCCATTGGAAACATTTACATTGTGCAAACCCTTTAGGAATCCTGACCTTGGACTACTCAGGATGAGCAAAGAAGCAAGCACAATTATGCTCCTCCCAGCTTCCACTCCTTCTCCAACGTGAGAATTTCTGTGCAGCCATCGAGCCTTCAATCTATGCTAGATAAAGCTGCCTTTTAAAATGTAATTTGTTATTCTGTTGCGGTCATTTTCTATATCAATTTTAAATGGCATCAAAAGCCTTTTCATATGTTAAGCTCTAATTCATATGCTAATATCCAATTTACGGCAAGGTAATTATTTTTTGTTGAATTTATTATTAGGCATTTGTTGGGGAAGGGAGACGTTGGCAGCAGGTTAATTTCTGTATGCTGTAGTATGGATGAATAGGCATGAGCCAGCACAGATCCTCCTATTGCTTTGATGTAAACCAGAACAGGCCTAAGTCAACTACGCTGCCAAGTAATACACCAGGACATGAGCAGGTCTACAGCTGTCTATCCAGTTGCCTATCCTGTCACCTTTTATTGAAATGGACCCCTATTTCTGACATAGGCATCCATCCCCACGTGGTTTATTTCTTAATTGGAAAGGTCTGTGATCTCTCAAAAACAAGTCGTCATCCTCAAGCCATATTCTGACATTCAAAATATATAGGCATATGCATGTCCACTGTGCATGCATTTAACAGCTTGGATGTGGCCCACGCATGAATGGGCATACCACACTGCTTTGCACTCATATATTAGCTATTGCAAGCATGGTTATCCATTTCTGTAAGCTGCTGTGGTCCATGCAAAAATGGAAGCACTCAATTTTTACCTGTCCAAATAAACAATTATTGCTGTAAATTTGCACTTATATAAATTAGTGATTTTAATCCTATCCCTTGATACTTCTAGATGCTGCTTTCTCAAAGAGATATATGGGACTAGGAATTTTTCTGATCACCCAGAAACCAGGATGGCTATGTACATTAAGTGTAATTTTGCTATTGGAAAATATGTTGTCATTATTGCCTCTCACTTTTGGCCATTTGTTTTGTGGCATGCTCCATATACTTTATACTGAAACTGGTTTTCAGAAGGTAGCAAATTGCCAGATAAAATAATACTGAAATAAGATCAAAACAAAATTATACACTGGCGACACAAATTTTGTCCAGCTCAGGGTCACAGAAGTAACTTGCCAGAGCTGACTCCAGTTTGTATAAAATAGATCAGTCTGCAGCCGCTGTCTTTAAGAGACAGAGGAGAATGATCCAATGGTGCCATTTGGCCCAGGATTAGATAGCATGGTACACACTGGGATGGCAGGCAGTTCAGGCTGCAGCTCTGCATCACAATATGGAGATTCAGTTCAGAATTTAGGCCATTTTCTGCCAGCCAGCTGGCATGGACTAGCCCTACTTTGTGGCATTATGTGAAAGGCACCTAAAACCAGGCTCCTTGCCGGTTCCTATTTTACCTCAGATTCATTCTTATTTCATTTCCAAACAGCTTATGAAACACAAGGCAGACACAAGCCAACAAGCAAAGAACATCAGGAGGTCAGCAATGTGATCCTCAGAATGACATGGCAAGGTCTAAATGCATGAAAACAGAAAGCTCTCAGGCTCAGAGGAAGATGACAGAGACCCTGGCTACTGGAATGCTTCACACCTTGACCAATTTCTGCTCCCCATTAATAGTACTGGAAGCCCAGCTGAACTACTGGCCACCATGGTGCAGAGGGAATTATTTACCCCAGCTGACCCAGCACCCTCATCCACAGATTAATTTAACAGGGCAAGCTGCATCTGCTTTCTAACCAGGTCAGATTCCCTCATGCTATCCTCATAGGAAACACAGTGAATGCTGGAGAGGGTCAGAACCATCTTGGAAATGCTAACACCTGCCATGGGAACTGAGCACCATTCAGCCACATGCTTGCAAATCTGGGAGGTTCAAAATGTTCATCTCACTATTACAGCTAACATATAACTCTGCCTTTCAACAGCCTCATCCCTCTGAACTCATGTCACCCCCTTGTGCACAACTGTCATCACCATTTTATAGATGAGAAAAGCGCAATGGCTTGCCCAATGAGTAAGAGGCATGGTTGGGAATACAACCTAGAATGCAACTCCCAGACTGATGCTCTAACTATGTGACAATCCTCCTTGCAGTGACATCGCAAGAGCTGTGCGCAAACACACACATGCAGAATTTGGCAACTATTATCAGTCAGAGCTTTATTTCACTAGACTGCCTCTGATGGGTTGAGCAGACATTTCCTCCACAATTACTACCAGTTCCCAGGACTGCAATCAGAATGACCTTCCTAGGAAGCATGAGTGATGTTACTCATCTCAAATCATCTTCTGCTGCACTGAGGGTCCTATGACAGATGTGTGAGGAAGAGAGGGGAGGGGGCAGTGGAGCACAAAGCAAAAGCATATGCTAAACATAAAAACATGATACCAGTTTAGCCTTTACCAGTTTTTTAACAGTCTATTTTCTGCTTGAGGAAGCAGGTACATTTCCTATCCTTGCAGCATCAACAGCCGACAGGCTGTCTAAGGTGTGATGGCTCCGGGACAGTTATATTGCCTTGAATTTCACATTCCTGACACATCTGATAATTATGCCAAATGAGCTCACCTCATCTTCAGACTTCTGAGATGCACATATTAAATTAAGTGAAAGCTGTTAGCATCACAATGAAGAAAAGGCAGAGAAAAGCACCAACCATGCTCTTGACATGCAGCAGAGCTAGGCACAACTCCAGTGGATTGTGCTGACAGGCAGACTGAAGCTCTGGAAAGGAAAAGTTAAAACATTCTAATCTGTCACCTGGGCACTGTCCTACCCAGAGCTTCAGGTCATTGAAGGATTGTAATACGTATCATGCCTGTACCTCTATACTAGGAGTGGGCAAAATATGGCCCACCAAGGGATTTTATCTGGCCTGCAGTGGGTCCCTTGCCCCTGGCCAACACAGGAGGAGGGGGCAGCATGGTGGCCAGCAGCACAGTGGCCAGATTACCCTTCCCAGCAGCCCCAATGGCAGCAGCACCTAAGAGCTGCCGGTGTTGCCACCGCCACTACAGAACCCAGCCCTACTGCGTGAGCACCCCAACCCATCAGCCCCGCACCTGCTGCCCAGGACCCACACAGGGAGGACACACTCGGCCAGGCAGATGGGATGGGGCTGCAGGTGGGCAGGGAGCAGCGTCTGAGAGCAGGATGGGTAGGCGGGGCCGGGGCTGGGATCATGGGGTGGTGCCAGATGGGCACTGATCCCATGGACAGAGTTGTGCTGGGAATGGATCATGCCTCTGCCCCAGGTCCCAGCCCCATGCTGTCACCACCCCACAATCCCAGTCTCCACCCCGGCCCCACCTGCCTGTCCTACTCCCAGATGCCTCTGTCCACGGCTTTATCCCATCCACTGGGGCTGAGATCACCAGGCAGTAACAGCATGGAGCCAGGCCCTAGGGCAGAGCCACTTGAGGAGTTTTAGTGAGCTGTTGCAGGTGCAAGGGAAGGAGGAGTGCTGACCTAGCACAGCATTGAGGGGGTGGGAGGAGCTGACCTGGCCCACAACAGCTTACCAAAACTCCCTAAGTGGCTCTAGCCCAAATAATTCCCCACCCCTGCTCTATACAGTGCCTAAAACTGTGGGACCCAAAGCCCTATCCTTTAGCGCTACTTCACATGACTAAAGCTACGATAATTATGGGACAATTGGGACAACTCTCATGCCCCAGCATGGCATCAGGTAATGCCATATTCAGATACTTCACAGCCTCTAAACTAGCTATATCTCCTGAGCCCCAAATAGTTAAGGTGCCTTAATGCAGCACTAGGCATACAATTACTCAGCATTCCTGAGACACAACTCATTGGAACATGCCAAGCATCACACAAAGGCAGCTACACTAAGGTGTTTTCATGATGTCTCTCAATGTGGTGCCTCCTGGCACCTTACCAGGGAGGTCATGTTTGCTCATTGGTGAAACAGAGGTTTTTCCATGACAAAAAATGTTAAACTTGAACAAAATCTTGGCTTTCTAAAACACTCCAGGATGTGGAAGAAGCTTTTTCCAAAGTAAGGAGTGCCCCAATCAAACCAGGCCCTTTGGTAACTATACATAAGTCACAGCTGTCTCTATGGGGCAGGCAGAAATTTATTACAGATATCCTGAAAACAAAGCTCTGAATCCAAATGCTGGAAAAGTTCAAGAGATACTCAGAACAGTTACCTTACTGTTGAAGGTAAGTGTAAGGCACCTTACACTTGAGGAAAAGTGACTTCCTCAAGGTCACATGGAGCTTCATGGTAGGTAGGGATGGGATTCAATATCCAGGGCTCCTCCTTCTCCCACTGTCTTCCTCTGACTATTGTGATAGTGATGGCCATTTATATTTGCATTATTCTATTAATCATGATGGAAGCTAAAATCAGAGAGAACCAGTATGAGTATCTAGTCTGATCCCTTGCATAGCACAGGTTGGAGAATTTCACTTCACAATGCCTGCGTTGCATCCATGACTTCTAACTGAGCTACTACATACCTTTCAGAAAGGTATCTGGTCTTGATATGAAGACTGCATGTGATGAAGAATCCACCACATCATCCACCACATCCTCATCAGATCAACTTATCTTCCCCATCATAAAACTCTCATCTTGCTAGTCCATTGTACAGGCACCCTTCTCTAAGAAAGGAAGGGATGTTGAGATGGGACAAGAGAATTTGCCATGGAATACAATAGTTTGAGGTCTTATCTCTTGGGGGTGGGTCCCTTTTTAATTTCATCAGATGATCTAATGGGACAGGTACCAGATTGGGACTCAGAAGATTCTGTTCTGTTCCTGGTTCTGCTACTAACCTATTTTGTGGCTTGGACAATTTACTTCTGCCTGTGTCTGTTTCCCTTCCTACCATTCATCTTGTCTATTTAGATTGAAAGGAATCTGGGGCAAAAATTGTCTCATACTGTACATGTATGGCCTCACTCAGTGAGGTCCTGATCTTGGCTGGGGCTCCTTGACACTACTACAATATAAAGAACTATCTAATTGTTTCTTCCTATCAAAAATACCAAGTAAGAACTTTGAACTCCTCTCAGTCCTTGTATTTCAGTCTGTCTCTACTGTATGAACTTTACCAGGGAATATTTGTACTCTGCCATTGCCTATAACATGCTAGGCACCACCCTCCTCCCACCCCCACAATACACTCATCATCCTGACTCAAAGAGTTTACATTCCAAGATGGACAACCAACATCTCTAGATCATGGAGAAAGGAACCTCACACAGACAATCAAAGTAGATACAATTTTTCACGGAGCAGAGCTTTGGTCCTGATGAGTGTGCTGCCATAATGGGAAAGGTGTTGACTGATGCATTGGTTTTGATCATTAATGTTTCAGCTTTATATGCAGGACTTCAACTTGAGATTGAGGCCGCAAATGAAAGGAGGTAGTGGGCTCAGTTTAGTTCCTTTCAGATACAGGTAGCTCCTTCTATATAGAGGGGATACAGAAGAGGGATTCCTTTAGGTCAGGAGATAGGTGAACTGATTTAGAGATGGGAAGAAAGGGAAAAGTTTTCAACTAGCAGTAACAACTCCTCAGTTCAACTTCATAGGCTATGATACTGCCACTTGAACTCTGTCCAATACTGTGCCTGACCCTGAGCAAAACTGTTTGTTTCTTACTTTCACAAGCACTGAAGTGCCATACAAGCAGCAACCGTAGTTCCACACAGCATGGTTTTACAGACCCCAGATAGGTCTAAGAATATTACCGAGTGATAACAGCAGGGGATAAGGAGCCAGGATGCCAAGGGTTCTATCCCCAGCCCTGCTACTGACTCTGTTGTCTTGGATCTAAGCAGTCACCAAAACACCCAGTGCATCACTTTATATACAATAAAAGGGGATGATGATAATACCTTGCAACATTTAATTAGCTGATGTTTGCAAAGCATTATGAGGTCCTTGGATCCCAGGGAATATAGAAGCACAACTTATCATGCTTCTTTTACATCTCTATTATAACATTCTGGAAGTGACTTAGCAACTGCAGGGTCTTTTGTACCCAAAATGCAAGAGAGACTGTACAACTGCCCTCCTAATTCTTGTATCCCCAGGAACATTACAGTGCTATAGGTATCATCTCCTTCTCTCCATCTCTCTTTCTAGTTAACCCCTTTTCCAAAACACTAAACTGACATCCAAATCATTTTGTTTCCCCCATATACACTCATCTTATATATTTTTCTTTCTCTACCTTATTTTCTTTCATCATTTGTTCCAGCAATATTAACCTACTCTACTGGGTAAAATGAAGCAGTAACTCCCTACAGCCACCCTCTGCATTCATTTCATAATTCTTAGATAAAAGCTGAGACACTGCAATATTCATTACCAAGCCAGGCTCTATGAGCAGTCAGGGTAGTAATGGAATGGAGCAGATTTGACACAAGGGATGTTGCTACAGAAATTAGCCTGTCATAAGATTACAGGGACTAAGTGTTATTGGGTGATAAGGTATGATCTGTTAATATTAAATTATCTTGCCAGTTAAAAAGGCACTGGTGAAATCCACATTTATTAAAAGCCCTGAATATGATATTAAATGATCTCAGATAAGCCAGTTTACTTCTGCATTAGAGATCAAATTGAAAGAGTTCTCCAGGAGGGATTTTTTGGATGAAAGATTACAACAATAAAACAAAAGAGCCTTTCATAAATGTTGCAGAGCTAACAGAGCCTTAGAAATTCCAAACCTAATCTCCCTTGGGGGTGTTAATTAACCCTTTGGTCCGTTCCTTATTGCTTCAAAATAAGGATTAGCTAGAAAGGGTTTCAGTAGGAAATAATGCTGCATATAAATAAGATTCTCTCTATATAGAGAGATTAATGCCACCCATCCGTATGACAACGCCAGGTTTTTAACAAAGGTTTCTAACAAAAATATAAACCACAAGCACAAAGCGCAAGTGATTTGTCCAAGTCATCAGGACCACCTAGATAACAATAGAGCCATATAACATCTACAGTTTCTTAATAAAATTGATTTGTTATAGACAGACAGCTACAAATAATGCAGACACCCAATACACATTTGTTCTGAAACCCAGAGTTTACAATACATCACATACTGTCCATATTAATGCATTCGCCTGCTTCATCCAGCGGAGTGAAAGTAGGAATGATGGGATGAAATTTAAGCAAAGGGAGAATTAATTAGGGCATTAGGAAATGGTAAGATTTATTAGTGTCAGAGAGACACACCCCCCACAAAGGAAGTGGCAGAAGCAAGCATGAAAATATATGGTGTAGAAGAGCCCTGCAGTGGCAAAGAGCTAACATGGATGATCCACACTTCCACTCCATGTCTAATTATATTAGGTCACAGCTAAAAGATCATGGAGGAGACCACCTCATAGATCTTCCCTGCCCCATGTTACAATACTTCCAGAATACTCTACCAGCTAATTTAGACCCCTTTGAGGACCTCTCTGAGGGACGTGTGGCTTGGGTAGAAAGGCAGAACAGGAAAGCAGATAGCATCTCCACTCCTGTCACAACCCTGGAAGAAACAAGGAAGCCAATCTTAACATTTCTATTGTCCCATCCATGCTGTGGAAAACATTAATGATCCAAGGTGAGGCCCAGGACAGATGCCAGCTGGGAATCCCCTAGATGCATAAATCTTATGAAGCCATCCTGTCAGGCAGAATCAGTGGAGAGTTCTGGGTCAATATGGCACGCAATAACACAGTCCAGACAGCAGCAGCAGGGAGCTACACTGTTTCCAAAAAAACCGCACAAAATATGGTGAAAAATGGTGGAGAAAATCATTCATCTGCTCATATGACAACTGTGGAAGATAAATACTGGAAGCTTTAAACAACTTGGTCTGCATCCCATCAGACCAGATGAGTCTGCTGATTAAGAATGCCCAACTGCCCCTGTGGATGCTCTAATAGAATTATTCAGGGCAGTGATCCGAAAATCACCATGGAAGTTTTATTAGGCATGGAAACACTCTTGCCAAGGGAACTGATGGACATCTCTGCTTGGGTCACATAAAATATAAAACAGATGTACAATGGGGAAGGGGCCTGCTTTGGCTACAGGGAGATGGACTGGAGTGATCTAAAAGGTCACGTTTCAGCTTTAGGAGTTAGACATGGGAGTGCTTTTTGTCTTGCTGAGTCCTTACTCATATAAGCAGTCTCACTGATGGTCAATCCAACCCAACGATTCCATGAGCAGAGTGCACTGGTGCACATGCCCCTTTGATTCCTGGCCTACCTTGGAGTTTAAAATAAAAATTCCTGGCAGAGGCAACAGCATTTCTATTGAGACGGCAGTGAAAGAGTCAAAATGATTCAATATAATCTACTTGATTCCTTCTTGACTTAATGGCTCAATATAGTCTACCTGATTCCTTCTAAACTCTTTATTCCATGAGTGTTAATGACCCTCTTTCTTTTTTAATAGTCTTGACATTCAACTAATCATACTAACCTTTCTCTTGCAATTCTGTTCTGTTAGCTGTGCCTGGTAATGTAACTTCTATTTCACAGTCCTGCAGACTGTTTTTAACACATTCCAATAAATTTATATTTGTTTTGCTTCAATCTTAAACTGGATTGTATAGTGCTAGGCCCCCCAGCATATTAGTAAAGCTTCTAGTTTATTTTTAATTGGAGAAAAATATGGGCTATTTTATATGTTATGATGCACCTCACCATTTGAAACCTCTTTACAAAATTCTACATCCATCCATGCACTAGGGCAAGAAACAGCATCAATACTGCAGCAAGTAAAATGTCTCTTCACCAAAGGGAGGCAGCACTTCCCTAGCAGCTGGTGATGATGTTACCCACATGCACTCCCAGACCGTGGCTCTTCATTAACCCCATATACTAATGACAGGGTTGCTCTGGAGGGCAAAGAGAAATGAGAAAGGAACATATTTGTCTGCTGGATATTCCCACTAGCCAGTGGTGGAAACTGAGCTACTGCCAAAGATACTACAGGAGTGAGTATCTGTCTTTGTTCATATAATGATAAAATATGTCATTATGTTTATTAGTTCTGTGTTTTCCCAATCTGAAGCTCTGTTCTTGTTTCTTTTCACAAAATTGGCGCATTTTCTACAGATTCAGTTCTTGTAACTGACTAAGTATTATTGGTTAATGCACCGATGCAAAAAACGTCCAGTTTTTTCCCAGATTTCTATAAGGATGTTCAACCCAGTGTCTTGGTTAATTTCTCAGGGAACATCGTGAGAGTTGAAATTTGCTCTTCCTCCTGCCAGCAGCACATGGCAGAAGGGTTACCTACACAGTGGTTGTGTATACACAAGATACTATTATGCAGTACCATGTTCCTACTGCACACTAGCATCACTGGGTATGAACTGTGATGGAGATGGTACTGCACAGTAGTAATGATCTACTGTGCAATAGCATCTGAAAAAAAAAGCATGCAGGGACAGTACTGCGCAGTAATGCTGGTTACTACACAGTCATTTAATACTTGTTTATGCAAGTACTAAATGACTGTGTAGTAACAACTGCACAGTCTGCCAGTCATGTAGCTGCAACCACAATGTTTTTCAGCCCAAGTGCTCCATTTACTTCCAGCTTCCACTGTATCATCTTGGTTACAGTACGCAGATTTCCACTGTCCAGTAACAACTCCCTTTACCTTCCCTCAAAACTTCAGCCAATGCTATTAGCCTCTGCTACACCGTCCCTACTCCCATTTAGCATTTGCCATCTTCTGTACAAATCATAAGCTACACAGAGAGATCAGTGCAGGAAAGCATTCCATTCTCCTATCCTACCTGCAAGAAAGCTTCTAGATTTCAGGGCTAGAGTACCTACTGCACCCAGTCATTCTGGGTGGTCACTGCATTTTGTTTAAAAGATCCAGGGCTTTTTCTCTATGCCTAGCCCCACAACTACCCTACATACAAGTTTATTCAGAAACAGAATCTCCATAACAGGTCCTGTGGTTTGGCTATACCTTCCTGCCTTCTTCTCAACCCTTAGCCCGCACACCAAATCTGGGCAGTAGAGCCACATTCAGCCTGCAGGGCTGCACATGGGTCAGGATATCTGGTGGCAGGAAAGAAGTGGCAATTAACACTGCCACCCTTGCAAGCCCTGTGGAGCCAGATCAATTTGGGCCATACTGGGCCCAGGCTGTTGCCATGCAGCTGGACTGGGGTCAGGACCCCACTGCACCAACCCCATGCATGCTAGGTTGGGCCCACTCTATCCCATGGAAGGACTTGGCACCGCCCATCCAGCCTGTGAAGCAAAAACTTTGGGCACCTTGTTCTAAACAGCTAAAGGAAGAACAATAGCCCTTGTACAGACCATTGGCACTAGAGTGAATTTCATCAAAAGGCACAAATATTATTCCTGTGATATCATAAAAGGTACATGCTATCTATGACCCAACCACTTAAATTATTCAAACCAGCTGTAATACATTTCTCATGCCTCTTTGCTCTAATGTACTCACTATGACTTTTACTTTAAGTTAACCACAGGAAAGCAGTATGAAAATGGACTCTTATGACTTTTAGAATGGCATTTGGCCCAAAGATTACACCACTCAAAAGTGAGCTGCCCTGAAATTGATTTCAAGACAATCCGTTAAGAGTAATAAAGATTTTTTTTCTCTCCCAGAAAACCAAGTCAGTAATAAAAAAGGTAATCCAGAGACATAATATTTATCTAAGTATTTTTTAGTAAAAGAATTGTTGACTTAACAGAAATATAAAAATACAACTAAGCAAGGCAACATATATCTTGAGATTTGAGGCGAACACACTGTTAGCTCCTAACAAATAATAAATAATCATCATTAATTATTGATCACAACATAAGCTATTCTGTTCTTGTGGTTACTGTGATATCAACCTCCTTTGATACTGTCTGTGAATATCTTTGTAATTCTCAGGCT